>NC_089504.1:179077856-179678689 GCF_036850995.1 Saccopteryx leptura
TGATACTGAGAGTCTAAATATTAGAGTTTTTGGTATTGTTTTCTAGGGTCTTGATGATCTGTTTTCCCCCTCTCGTCTTTTTTCTCTTTATTTTCATATTTGATATTTCTATTGAAATTTGATCTGTTGCCTGACCAGTGGTGGCACAGTGGATAGAGTGGCATCAGCCTGGGATACTGAGGACCCAGGTTCAAAACCCCAAGGTCACCAGCTTGAGTGCAAGGTTGCCAGCTTGAGCATGGGATCATAAACATGACTCTTTGGTCACTGGCTTGAGCCCAAAGGTTGCTGGCTTGAAGCCCAAGGTCACTGCCCTGAGCAAAGGGTCACTGACTCAGCTGGAGTCCACCAGTCAAGGCACATATGAGAAAGCAATCAATGAACAACTAAGGTGCCACGACTGTGAGTTGATGCTTCTCATCTCTCTCCCTACCTGCCTGTCTACTTGTCTCTCTCTCACCTAAAAAAATTTTTTTTGATCTGTCTTCAGAATTATGTCTTCCATTTGAGTTTGATAATGTCTTCAAATTCACTGGTTCTTCTGTCATTTCTTTTCTGTTATTGAACTCATCAAATAAATGTTTATATTGTGGTTTTTGTATTTTTCACTTCTAAAATTTCCATTTGGTTCTTTTTCATATTCTCGATTTCTTTTCTGAGACATTCTATCTTTCATTAGTTTCAGGAGTGTTTTTCCTAATTGTTGGAGTGTTGGGTTTTTTTTAGAGAGAGAGAGAGAGACAGAGACAAACAGGAAGGGAGAGAAATGAGAAGCATCAACTCATAGTTGCAGCACCTTAGTTGTTCATTGATTGCTTTCTCATATGTGCCTTGACCAGGGGACTCCAGCCAAGCCAGTGGACCCTTAGATCAAGCCAGCAACCTTGGTCTCAAGCCAGAGACCTTGGGCTTCAAGCTAGTGTGAACTTTGGGCTCAAGCCAGCAACCATGAGGTCTTGTCTATGATCCCACACTCAAGCCAGTGACCCCGTGCTCAAGCTGATAAGCCCACGCTCAAGCCAGTTAGCCTGCACTCAAGCTGGCAACCTCAGAGTTTTGAACCTGGGTCCTCAGCATCCCCGGCTGACACTCTATCTACCACACCACTGCCTGGTCTGGCTGGAGTATTTTTATAATAACTACTATAATTGCTATCAGATAATTTTTACATCTGTGTCATCTCAGTGTTGTATCTCTTCTATCTCTTTGTCTATGCAAATTGAGATTATCTTGGTTCTTTTTTGCCAAGTAGTTTTGGATTTTATCCTGGAAAATATGAATATTATATTACAGTCCTGGCCAGTTTGCTCAGTGGTAGAGTGTTGGCCTGGCATATAGATGTCCCAGGTTCAGTTCCTAGGTAGAGCACACAGAGGAAGCACCAATCTACTTCTCCATGCCTCCCCCTCTCGCTTCTCTCTCTCTCTCACCCTGTCTCTCTTCCCCTCCTGCAGCCATGGCTCAACTGGAGCAAGTTGGCCTCAGGTGTTCAGGATGGCTCCATGGTCTTCGCCTCATATGCTAAGAAGAGCTTGGTTGCTGAGCTGTGGAGCAACACCCCTTAGTGGGCTTGCTGGGTGGATCCCCATTAGGGCACAAGCGGAAGTCTGTCTCTGTCTCCCCTCCTCTTACTGAATTTAAAAAATATATGTATATTATAAGGGTCTGGGTCTTGTGAATGTTGGCTTTTATTTTAGCAGACATTTGACTTGGTTGGGTTCAGCTTGCAAGTTCTATCCAATCTCTAGTCAGTGGTAATTCCAAAGCCATTTCAATTTTTTAAGATTTTGCAGTGCTATTTAGATACGCTTTGCATGTATTATACTCACCAGTGGTTATTTTCAGAGTGACCTCCTTGTTAAGAGATGCACACCGAGTTATTTTAAGCATGAAGGGTCATCATTATGAGAACATTTTAGATAGTTGTGAAAAAATTTACACATACACACACATTCTAATCTGTATGTGAATCTAGATGACTATTACACTATCTTTTCATATTCTGTATATATTAGAAATTTCTTAAAAATTTAGAGGCAAACAAGAGATATATGTCAAAAACATGCCATTTCTCTGGTTAAAAACTCCCAATGGTCTCTGCTGTTGCTAAGTATAAATGCCAGATTCCATGGACAAACAGTGGCCTGTTTGTCCCTTCAGGATCAGCCGTTAGCCCCTAATGGCTTCTCATCTCATTCAGAGAAAACACCATATTCCACTTATTTTTCTTCTTCCATATGACCCTTAACGAATCTCTCATATTCTTAGAGCGTATCATAGCATCTGGCCCACAGTAAGAACATAGGCACACAACAAATATGTATTTGAATGACTAGTTGTTTTTGTGACAGGTTCTATTGTTTTCCTCAGGATGCTTAGACCCTACCCATATGTTATTTTGTGCTATGGTAGACTGTGTAATGTCCATTACTTGCTGTAGCAATAAAAATCATTACTACCTTTCCTTTGGTTCTTAAAAATTAGGGCCTAAGGTCATTTCTAAGTCTTCAGTCCCAAAGCCATGCATACTTTTTTTTTTTTTTTTTTTTTTGGTGATGGAGACAGATAGGGGCAGACAGACAGGAAGGGAGAGAGATGAGAAGCAGCAGTCTTTGTTGCAACACCTTAGTTGTTCATTGATTGCTTTCTCGTATGTGCCCTGACTGAGGGGCTCCAGCCGAGCTAGTGACCTCTTGCTCAAGCCAGCGACGTTAGCTCAAGCCAGCAACCATGGTGTCATGTCTATGATCCCACACTCAAGCCAGCAACCCCACGCTCAAGCTGCTGAGCCTGCCCTCAAGCTGGTGACCTCAGGGTTTCTAACCTGGGTCCTCTGCATCCCAGTTTGATGTTCTATCCACTGTGCCACCGACTGGTCAGGCAGCCATGCATATGTTTAAGAACTATTAATGTTCTTTCCTGGTGACCTTTGTACTGCTTAGTTTATTTTAATCTTTTTATCCTCATCCCCATCCTTACACTCTGTTCTCATCCTTTTGTATCAGTTCTGTCAGTAAGGTGCCTTCACAATTTCTTCATTCCCCCATTTTATGGCTCCATCTTCTCTCTGTCCTTTTGGGGACAGATATAGGAAAAGGAACAGATAGTTACTAGTACTCTATGTTGCCTACCTTTTTCCCCAGAATGAAAAATGATTTTACTAAATATAGCTTGCTGGAAAGAAAATTCTCTGTAATTAGGTTTGGT
The DNA here is from genome assembly GCF_036850995.1 of Saccopteryx leptura. Classification (NCBI taxonomy): domain Eukaryota; kingdom Metazoa; phylum Chordata; class Mammalia; order Chiroptera; family Emballonuridae; genus Saccopteryx; species Saccopteryx leptura. The sequence continues at coordinate 179,081,064 of NC_089504.1, forward strand.
TTTAGTTTGCAAAGTCCAGCTCAGTAGCTTTTAGGCAAAGATCATTTCTCTGCTCTCAGATATTTTGCAGGTGAGAAAAAGGTAGAATAAATTTAAAAGTGAACTTTTAATTCATGACGTATCTCCAACTCGTTATTCTTCTTTAATAATATTCTGTTTTGCCATCTTAAAACATGCAGCAGGAAAGAGCTGCTGCTATGTCTTTAAAAGCCATCCTCAGAGCAGTGTGGAAGCAGGCATGTCACTGAAGTGCTTGAATGAGAGCGAGAAGAGGAGGTGGGAGGGGGTGCTCTTGCAGCCTGGGTGTGTGTGAATGTGTGCGTGCGCGCGTGCGCGCACACACATGAGTGTGACTGTTGGCAGAGCTCTAGGTGACATCCCTCTGAACAGCTGGACCATGGACTGCTTCACAGCTGCTTGTAAGAGCAATTAGCTTGCTAGAGACGCAGCACCAAGGATTGGTAGCATTTCATTCAAGGGTGAAGGGGGCAGTGGGGACTGTGGGTGGGGGAAGAGGCACAGGTTTCCCAGAAGGAATATCTTCTAGCAAAATTCCGGCAGAACAGATTCTTACAATGAGGTCTCCATTAATAATGTGAGCTCGCTGTTGGTTTAAGTGCAGATACATCTGGGGTGAGTTTTGGATAATCTATCCTGTTTTTATATAAAAGTCCTTGAACTCCACAGACTGGAGAGGGAAGAAGCTAGAAAGGTAGATATCTTTTGTATCTAGGCCAGTTTACCTATATAATACACGCTAGGGAAATTAAAGAATTGTTCAAGTGTTAAGTTTTGGAGGGGGTCTTGTGGGCATTTTTGTTTGCTGTTTTTTGTCTTTAAAATTAGATTTGCTATAACTTTTACTCCATGCAGATTCTACCTCTTACATGGTTATTTCAAGTGATGCTTCAGCTTTAGCTTATAAGGATAGTGGTGACCTCTGTTCTCTTTGGTGATGCTGTCGACGCACATTGCAGGAAGCAGGGAATCCCCTATAAATATCCTTCACTGTGTCATTCCACAGCTCTCCACACCCAGCTGGTGAATATGTCTCTCTGTCCTGTGTCTTTATATAACTGTCCCCTAGTCTTTGAATGTAATAAATGTGTTGCCTTTGCTGTGTCTAGGAAGCTTTTTTGATTATGAACATCTTAGAAGAAATTTTTTCAGTCTTTTTAACAAAGCATACCTTTTGATTTGTTAAGGTTGTCATAAGAATTTCCCTGTGGGTTTACTGCATCTTATTTTAGATCACTTGTTTGTTTGTTTCTTATAATTGGCTTGTTTTTGTTTGCTGGCCTTGGTTTCTAAAGAGTGCCGAGATGGAATTCCCTCTACTTCCAGTGACGTAGTGATTTTGTTTGCAGTCTTTTTCTTCTAGGGGGGAGGGGACTGAAAAGGAAGAAGAAACATCATCAGAAGTGGTACATTCTCCTGTCTATGCCTTTATGATAACTGAGTGCATTGAACAGAGCTGAAGGCAAAGTGGAATGTTGTTAATGATAAGGATGCTATTTGGTTTCCGTTTAGAATAGGATGGGTCGGAAGTCAGGCTTGCTGAAGCAGCATGCCTGAATTAACCCTATATAACCTACTGCTAATGAATTTTACCTAACGGTTTTTTCTAAATATGAAATGAAAAGGGCTGTAAGCAGGTTTCTGGAACCTAGCATCCATGAGTAATTCTAGATTGAATTTGGAATTTTTCTTATTTGCACTGATCCTGAGCATGCAGTTTGTATGCTGTTTGAGCAGACTTCAAAAAAAGGTAGGTATATAAAATTACTTGCCACTGTAGTTGGAGTAAAATTCTCATTTTGAATGTATGGAGCTAAAGCAAAGCTTTAGGGAAAAACTGTTAGGTATACTCTTAGGTGTGAACCTAACTTTTCTTTTTTTGGATCGAGTGCTTAGGCTTCCTGCTACTTTTTATGCAACTCCATTTTAATACCACTGATCTCTGGAGGGTTGCCTGCAAAGGTCAGTGTGAAAAATTCAGTAGACTAGAGCCTAGAAAAATTTAAGATTTTCTGTCTGTGGATGTGTTTGGATAGCATATGTGGAAAAGTACCTTTAAGAACTTGCTGTTTTGTTTTCTATCCTGATATTCTTTTTTTTTTTTTCTGAAGTTGGAAACAGGGAGGCAGTCAGACAGACTCCCGCATGTGCCCCACCGGGATCCACCCAGCGTGCCCACCAGGGGGCGATGCTCTGCCCATCTGGGGCATTGCTCTATTGCAACCAGAGCCATTCTAGCACCTGAGGCAGAGGCCACAGAGCCATCCTCAGCGCCTGGGCCAACTTTGCTCCAATGGAGCCTTGGCTGCGGGAGGGGAAGAGAGAGACAGAGAGGAAAGAGAGGGAGAGGGGTGGAGAAGCAGATGGGCGCCTCTCCTGTGTACCCTGGCCGGAATCAAACCCGGAACTCCTGCACACCAGGCCAATGCTCTACCACTGAGCCAACTGGCCAGGGCCCTGATATTCTTTTCTAGTCTGTGCTTTCATTCTAAGTTATACATGTGAAATGAAAAGAGTAATGTCTGCTTTTCAGTTTACATTATGCAGTCCTATTTTTTATGATTGTTTAATAGTATTAATATATATACAGCCATGAATATTTCCAACTAACAAATTCTAATTTTATTTGGAGAAAAGGAGGGCATAGAGATAATCCTAGGTTAAACCAAGAACCTTCCATAAGAATAACCTATTTAGAAATTTGCCAGAGGCGAGAGCTGTAAGGGTTAAGAGAGATTCCACTGCACCCTTGCATCTCAGCCTTGCAGCAACTATGTGGATAATTTCTTGCTAGCTTTTCAGGCAACCCCTGTGGTGGACAACCCTCATTAATCGTTGCTGGGAGACTGCTCTGACGTCACTGGGAGCAGTTCCCTGTCTGCAGTGAGGACAGGAATAGCCAGCCTTTGAGGGGAAGAAAACGGCTGTGAAATTAAAAGATGAGGGTTTTCTTAACTTGGGTTTCCTTTCATTTGGGAGTGGGTGGGTAGACCTGAAGTCTTTCTTAAGTGTTTCAGTCATTAGCAATGGAAATATTATTAAGAAGTCTTTTTATTTCCAATGAAAGTACATTCTTCTTTTATTAACAAGATTTTTGTTTAAGTTTTTATTTACTGATTTTAGAGAGAGAGAGGTAGTGATATCATAGTTGCTTTACTTTAGTTGTTCATTGATTGCTTCTCATATGTCCCTTGACCAGGCAAGCCCAGGGTTCCAACTGGCAACCTCAGCATTCCAGGTCGATGCTCTATTCACTGTACCACCACAGGTCAGGTGAAAGTGCCTTCTTTTTTAATCTTTGTTTTCTAACTGTCAAGGTTTTAAAAAGGTCAAGGGAAGAAAAACTTTTGAAAGGTGTTGGAGAATATGTTAGTTTCTTTTTATCCATATTTTTTCCACTTTTTTTATCTTTCTAAGGAAGAGAAAAAGATCAAGCACTACAATTGCAAAAGGTGTTTAGCATCACTCTCTTTGGGATAATTAAAAATGTGATATATATTGGAAGAAATTTCTGGGGAAATTGACAATGACTATTACTGTGCCTAGAAGTTACTATAGGTACTTCTCTCTGATCTTCTCTCCTAACCTACCCAGACCCACTGCTGCATAGCCTGTTAGGAGCTTCTTTTTTGGAAAAGTACAGTGGCTAAATGCTTCAACTCTGGTTTAGGCTGCCTGAGTTCAGTTCCCAGCTATGCTAATTTTTGGTTCTGTGACCTTGGACAAATTACTTAACCGCTCCATTTCTTCATATATAATATATGAAATGGAGATAATAACATCCACCTACAAGGGTTGTTTTGAGGATTTAAAAGAATTAATACAGATAAAGCCTTTAACATAGTTCCTGGTAATCTTAAAGGCTTACTTAGCATTAGCCATTATTATTGGTATTTAGAAATTAAGCAGGGTAATACCATTTATATATTGAGATCACCTGTAATTTTTGAGGAAGCCAGAAGGGATTTTTAAGCCATGCAGGATATTGAGTTTTTAAAATGAATAAAGTGTATCTAAATATTTAAACTTAAATTTGATACTGTTTATCTTTTTAGGAAGTATCTTTTCCAATTGATGCTTACAAACTAAATTGCAAACATGTTTCCTCAAATTAAGAGCTCTTTTTTTATGTTTTGAGCTTTTAACTTCTGTAGATGTTGGCTTGTTGATTCTTTTATTTATTTATTTTTTATTTTCTACCACTGATTCTGATCTATTTTAAAATCTTAGGAGCCGGCCCTGGCCGGTTGGCTCAGTGGTAGAGCGTCGGCCTGGCGTGTGGGAGTCCTGGGTTCGATTCCCGGCCAGGGCACACAGTAGAAGCGCCCATCTGCTTCTCCACCCCTCCCTCTCTCCTTCCTCTCTGTCTCTCTCTTCCCCTCCCGCAGCAAGGCTCCATTGGAGCAAAGATGGCCCGGGTGCTGGGGATGGCTCCTCGGCCTCTGCCCCAGGCGCTAGAGTGGCTCTGGTCTCAACAGAGCGACCCCCGGAGGGGCAGAGCATCGCCCCCTGGTGGGCAGAGCGTCCCCCCCTGGTAGGCATGCCGGGTGGATCCCGGTCGGGCACATGCGGGAGTCTGTCTGACTGTCTCTCCCCGTTTCCAGCTTCGGAAAATACAAAAAAAAAAAAAAAAATCTTAGGAGCCTGACCAAGCGGTGGCGCAGTGGATAGAGCATTGGACTGGGATGCGGAGGGCCCAGATTCCAGACCCCGAGGTCACCAGCTTGAGTGCGGGCTTATTTGGTTTGAGCAAAGCTCACCAGCTTGGACCCAAGGTCACTGGCTTGAGCAAGGGGTTACTTGGTCTGCTGAAGGCCCACGGTCAAGGCACATATGAGAAAGCAATCAATGAACAACTAAGGTGTCACAACGAAAAACTAATGATTGATGCTTCTCATCTCTCTCCGTTCCTGTCTGTCTGTCCCTGTCTATCCGTCTCTCTGACTCTCTCTCTGTCTCTGTAAAAAAAATAAAATCTTAGGAAACTTACCTTTACTGTCTCTCTACCTCTAAAACTTTGCATCCTCTGCAAAGTTTTCTCTCTGTGAATTGATATGGTGTTCTTCTTCCATATATTTGTGAAAATATACGATTTTTATAAAGTGCTATGTATTAAAAACTCTTTAAATTCTAGTTTTAAAAAACCTAGGATCTTAAATGGACCAAACGTTAAATCACAAATACTATAATGGCCCATATTTCTGTGCCCTTTTTTAAATTTTGTATTAAAAATCTAAAGTGGTATTCTGTGTTTTTTCAGGCTTCAGCTTTTAGATTGCTTTCTAAACTACCAAGGCATACTGACGAGCTAGTAAGGTGTGTTAACATTAATGGCAAAAAAAATATCTACCTCTATAACTTTTTATCCTTTCCATCCTATTAATTATCTTAGTCTAGTGAGACTTAAGGAGCATAGCATCTATATCTTCTCTAGTGGAATATATGGGGAAAGAGAGTCAGTATTCATAAAAAGGGGCATGAGCTGAAGAAATATACTATAAAGAGTGAGAAGGACTGCCTGGGCAAATGTCCTTAAAGTCCAGGCACTGCCATGGGAGGTGCTAAGTGGACATCATATGTTGCTGGGGGAACAGTTGTGAAACATTTTAATTTGATAATGTCACTGTCCTTGCTTCTAACTGAAGTGAATTAAGGGAGACTTTTTTTTAATTTCCAAAATTCCTGAATGTATTTATCCTAGGGAGTTGATGAGAAATGTAAATAAAGATTTAGATACAAAGAAACTCATCACAGCATCATTTTATTATAAAAATTAAAAGCTTTTTAAATACTCAATAATATAAAATAGTTGCCCTGGCCGGTTGGCCCAGTGTATGGACATCTGGGTTCGATTTCCTGTCAGGGCACACAGGAGAAGCGACCATCTGCTTCTCCACCCCTCCCCCTCTCCTTCCTCTCTCTCTATCTCTCTGTTCCCCTACTGTAGCCATGGCTCAGATGAAGCAGGTTGGCCTTGGGTGCTAAGGATGGCTCCATGGCCTCGCCTCAGACGCTAAAATAGTTTGGTTGCTGAGCAACAAAGCAATGGTCCCAGATAGGCAGAGCATCCCCCGGTAGGGGGCTTGCCAGGTGGATTCCAGTCAGGATGCATGTGTGACTCTGTCACTCTGCCTCCCTGTTTCTCACTTAAGAAAAATTAGAAAAATAAAAAGTTAAATTATGGTCTATAGCAGGGGTCAGGAATATGTTTGGCTGAGAGAGCCATGAACACCACATACTTTAAAATGTAATTTCATGAGAGCCATACAATGACCCGTGTACGTTACGCATTATCCAATTAAAATTTGGTGTTGTCCCAGAGGACAGCTGTGATTGGCTCCAGCCACCCACAGCCATGAACATGAGCGGTAGGAAATGAATGGATTGTAATACATGAGGATGTTTTATATTTTTAACATTATTTTTTTTTATTAAAGATTTGCTGCCAGCCAGATGCAGCCAGCAAAAGAACCACATCTGGCTCGCGAGCCATAGGTTCCAGACCCCTGGTCTATAGATAGCTATTAAAATGACTTTGTTAAAAGTAATGATGAGCCTGACTGGTTGTGGAGCAGTGTATAGAGGACCAATCTGGGACACTAAGGACGCAAGTTCAAAACCCCGAAGTTGCTGGCTGAACGCGGGCTCATCTGGCTTGAATGCAGGCTCACCAGCTTGAGTGTGGGATCATCATCAACATGACCCCATGGTCACTGGCTGACTTGAGCAAGGGGTCACTGGCTTGGCTGCCCCCACACACACACTGTCAAGGCACTTATGAGAAGCAATCAATGAACAACTAAAGTGATGCAACTAGGAATTGAGGCTTCTTATCTCTGTCCCTTCCTTTCTCTCTTGCTAATACATATATATATATATTCTCTATATAATGTAAATTACATAAAAATTATTAGGTGTAGAAACATATCCAATATGGATACAACAAATTCTATACATATTGGGAAACAAAGTTTAGAAAAATATATCTCAAAACATTGCTGATATAGGCCCTGGCCGGTTGGCTCAGTGGTAGAGCGTTGGCCTGGCGTGCAGAAATCCCGGGTTCGATTCCCAGCCAGGGCACACAGGAGAGGCGCCCATCTGCTTCTCCACCCCTCCCCCTCTCCTTCCTTTCTGTCTCTCTCTTCCCTGCCCGCAGCGAGGCTCCATTGGAGCAAGGATGGCCCGGGCGCTGGGGATGGCTCCTTGGCCTCTGCCCCAGGCGCTGGAGTGGCTCTGGTCGTGGCAGAGCGACACCCCGGAGGGACAGAGCATCGCCCCCTGGTGGGCAGAGCTTCGCCCCCTGGTGGGCGTGCCAGGTGCATCCCAGTCGGGCGCATGCGGGAGTCTGACTGTCTCTCCCCATTTCCAGCTTCGGAAAAAAAATAAAAATAAAAAAAAAAACATTGCTGATATTAATAGCAGTTATCTCGGAGTTATAGATTATGGGTGATTTTCTTATATGTGTATATGTTTTCTGTAAGTATAAAAAAGCCTATAGTACTTTTCTAACCATAAAACAATAAGGATTTTTAAAATCCTTACTGTTAGTATCAAAGTAAATTTTTAAAATGTGTTATGGTGAAGATATATATGATGATTTATATAAATCCCCGAGGATAGTGTTTGGAGCACAGTACAGGCTCAGTAAGTGATAGCTGCTGCTGCTGTTAATTATTTAAGGAAAATAGCCTCCTGAGATCCGAACCTGCGGCTTTTATACTGAGAAAATATCCTATTCATGTAGCTTCTTGTCCTTCTGAGATCAATGAATATACTCTCCTATGCATGCAATACTGGCACAGACTCTTTTTTTTTTTTTTTTTTTTTTTTTACTTTATCAAGTGAGAGGCAGGGAAGCAGAGAGACAAACTCCCACATGTGCCCTGACCAGGATCCACCCAGCAAACCCACTAGGGATCTATCCTCTGCCTGTCTGGGGCAGCTGAGCCATCCTCAGCGCCTGGGGGCCAAATTGCTAGAACCATTCAAGCCAAAGCTGCCAGAGAGCAGGAGAGGAGAAAGAAGTGGGGAGGGATGGAGAAGCAGATAGTAGTTTCTCCTGTGTGCCCTGACCAGGAGTTGAACCCGGGACTTCCACATGCCAGGCCGACTCTACCACTGAGCCAACCTGCCAGGGATGGTGCAGACTCTTTAAAAAATAAAAAGGTTGCCTGACCAGGCAGTGGTACAGTGGATAGAGTGATGGCCTGGGATGCTGAGGACCCAGGTTTGAAACCCCCGGGTCGCTGGCTTGAGCCTTAGCTCATCGGGCTTGGGCATGGGATCATAGACATGACCCCACAGTCACTGGCTTGAGCCCAACGTCCCTGACTTGAGCAAGGGGTCACTGGCTCTGCTGGACCCCCCCCCCCAAGGCACGTATGAGAAAGCAATCATTGAACAAATAAGGCACTGCAGCTATGAGTTGATGCTTCTCATCTCTCTCCCTTCCTATCTGTGTCTCTCTCTCACTCTTGCTAAAACAATAAAAGAAAAAGTTTATAGGACTAGAGTGAAGTGTTTTGTTTTTCTTTTATGAAAGTAATAGAGGAAACTGATGTAGAGAGAGGCCTACTCTGATTTTCTTTGCAGTGACATTTTATTTTAGCTTTGATATAATTTATGGCTCTCACTACAAGTTGTTTTTACCCTCCTTTTTGGATTGTCTCCTTAAGAATTCTTGGGAAACGATGAAACAGATAAGGTTTTTGCTGTTTTAGGAATTTCTGGTACTCTGTTGCTTCTCGTTATTCTGCCCTGTGGATTGGATCCCTGGAATTCAGTACTGACAAGAGATGTAGACTTCCATCTACTTTGAGTGCGTTTGGAAACAGATGTGCATGTAAGAAACTACTCCAGCATGTGAAAAACATACTGAAAATACACATGTTGATGGCTGTTTTTATTGGGCAGTAGTGTCAGATATTCTTAACATTGACTGTTTATTCTTCATATTCAATATAATTCTTAATTCTTAATATCTGTCTTCTACATTAAATACATATGTAGTAAATAGTCATAGAAAAATGACTGTAATCTATTAAAACCCTTGTACCTGAGACCATTTTCTCTTCTATAATGCACAATATTGTGAATGTACTTAATGTCACTGAACTGTATACTTAAAAATAATTAAAACAAAAAACAGTGTAAGCCAGACAAAAATGTAGTTTTCAAGCTAATTTTAACACTGACATCTCAGATTCTACTTCTCATCATTAGCTTACCAGCATACACTACACTGCTCACAAAAATTAGGGGATCAGGGAACATGCAGATACTCCAGTACTTTCAGCCTTTTGTATGGTGCATTTTCACCAATGAAATAAAAGTTGGTTTTGCGTCTCATTTGCATAATTGAACAACTTTCTTTGACTTGTTTGCTTTTCGATGTTCTGGTTTAATAAAAGAAAATCATATACTTTTTTTTATCATTTCATATTAATTTTTAAATATCCCCTAATTTTTGTGAGCAGTAGAAAGTGGGGACCAAAGCTATTTGTTGTAGCCAGAGATAATTACATAAATTATTGGTGAAAAGCATGCCAGGGAAAGTGGAATTAATTATAAGTCAGGTGTATTTTAGAATGTTAACGAGCACCATCGGGGATAATGATGAGTTCTTCATATCATTCTAATATCTTCATCTAATTTGTAATTATCTTTTCTTGGAGGAGGTCTGTAGCTGTGGGAAAAGCAATGGGGGCATATGGTATGTGGTGCAAGAATGTATTATTTCTTCATTTGGACATACTTTTTCTCTAAGTATAGTGGAGGAGAGAGTGGGGAGGGGAGTATAGAGAAGAGGACAGATATCATAGCATTGACTGTATGACCTGTGATTTGAGAATGTGAAGAATAAGAGCCAGACATGTGTTTTAATACTCATTTTAGCCTAACCTATGGTGGCGCAGTGGACAAAGCATTGACCTGGAACACTGAGGTCCCCTGTTTGAAACCCTGGGCTTGCCAAGTCAAGGCACAAATGGGAGTTCATGCTCTCTGCTCCTCCTCCCCTTTTTTTTCTCTCTCCTCTTAAAATGAAGAAATAAATATTTTTTAAAATTGTAATATTTCAAAAATAGTTATAGACAACTTACAAAGGTTAGCAATCTTAAATTAAAACTTTTAGCTCTGTATATTGTGTCATGGGAAGCTTCAATATTTTGATTTTAGCTAGGCAGCAATCCTCATACTCATCCCTCAGTTTGCTGGTATTAGTTTTTCACAGTTCAAGGATTTCTGAATTTCTCTACTGAAATGAAACAAGGCAAAATCTCCCGAGTTTCAAAGATCCCTTGTTTGTTTATTCTTCTTTTTTTTTTTTCTTTGCATTTTTCTGAAGTTGGAAACGGGGAGGCAGTCAGACAGACTCCTGCATGCGCCCGACTGGGATCCACCCGGCATGCCCACTAGGGGGCAATGCTCTGCCCATCTGGGGCATTGCTTCGTTGCAGCCAGAGCCATTCTAGCGCCTGAGGCAGAGGCCACAGAGCCATCCTCAGTGCCCGGGCCAACTTTGCTCCAATGGAGCCTTGGCTGCGGGAGGGGAAGAGAGACAGAGAAGAAGGAGGGGGGAGGGGTGGAGAAGCAGATGGGCGCCTCTCCTGTGTGCCCTGGCCGGGAATCGAACCTGGGACTCCTACACACCAGGCCGATGCTCCACCACTGAGCCAACTGGCCAGGGCCCCTTGTTTGTTTTTTTAATTTTTTATTGATTGATTTTTTTATTTAGAAATTAAATTTAATGGGGTGACATTGGTCAATAAAAGTACATAGGTTTCAGGTAAATATTTCTATAGCATATGAACTGTTGATTGCATTGTATGCCCATCACCCAAAGTCAAATCATTTTCGGTCACTGTATATTTGTCTCTCTTTTTGTGTGTGTGTGTATGACAGAGACAGAAAGAGGGACAGACAGACAGACAGGAGGGAGAGAGATGAGAAGCATCGATTCTTCCTCTCGGCACCTTAGTTTGTCATTCATTGCTCTACCACACGTGCCCCAACCAGGGGGCTACAGCAGATCGAGTAACCCCTTGCTCAAGCCAGCAACCTTGGGCTCAAGCTGGTGAGCCTTGCTCAAACCAGATGAGCCAGTGCTCAAGCCGGCAACCTCGAAGCCTCAAAACTGGGTCCTCCAAGTCCCAGTCCAGCGCTCCATCCACTGTCCCACGACCTGGTCAGGTTATTTGTCTCTCTCTACTCTCCTCTCCCACAACTCCCTCCCACTGTTAACCACTTCACTTTTATCTATGTCCATTGGGAGATCCTTTGTTATTTGCATAGATTCATTGTCATTGCTATTGACCTTTTCTCCACCATTCATTCTTAGTAAATCAGAGTGGCAGCATTTCTTTTTATTATTATTGATTTTAGTGGGGGGTGAAGTGATAAAGAAAGAAAAACATCAATTTGTTGTTCCACTTATTTATACACTCATTGGTTGATTCTTGTATGTGCCCTGAATAGGGATCAAACCCACAACATTGGTATGTGGAGATGACACTAACCAACTGAGTACCCAGCCAGGGCCCAGAATAGCAGCATTTCTTATTTGTCTATAGAGCTATTTGACAAAATTTATAGCAGTTTCTGTGGGAAATGATTTATTTTTTTAAAAAATAAGGGGTCCTGACCAGGCGGTGGCGCGGTGGATAGAGCCTCAGACTGGGATGCGGAAGGACCCAGGTTCGAGACCCCGAGGTCGCCAGCTTGAGTGCAGGCTCATCTGGTTTGAGCAAAAGCTCACTGGATTGGACCCAAGGTCACTGGCTCGAGCAAGGGGTCACTTGGTCTGCTGAAGGCCCACGGTCAAGGCACATATGAGAAAGCAATCAATGAACAACTAAGTGTCGCAAAGCACAACGAAAAACTAATGATTGATGCTTCTCATCTCTCCACTCCTGTCTGTCTGTCCCTGTCTATCCCTCTCTCTGACTCTCTCTCTGTCTCTGTGAAAAAATAAATAAAAATAAATAAATAAAAACCATGATCTTTAAAAAAAAGATAAATAAATAAAATAAGGGCCCTTATTTTTTTTAAGGTTTGCTCAGTGGTAGAGTGTTGTCCAGTATGTGGAAGTCCCAGATTTGATTCCCTGCCAGGGCACACAAGAGAAGCGCCCATCTGCTTCGCCACCCCTCCCCCCTCCTTTCTCTCTGTCTCTCTCTTCTCCTCCTGCAGCCAAGGCTCCATTGGAGCAAAGTTGGTCAGGGCGCTGAGGATGGCTCCATGGCTCCGCCTCAGGTGCTAAAATGGTTCTGGTTACAACGGAGCTACGGCCCAGATAGGTAGAGCATCGCCCCCTAGTGGGTGTGCCGGGTGGATCCTGGTCGGGCACATGTGGGAATCTCTCTCTGCCTCCTTGCTTCTCACTTCAGAAAAATACAAATAATAATAATAATAATAAATAAATTTTAAAAAATAAGAAAAGTAAGGGGAATCTCATAGCTCTTAGTGATAGAGTCTGTTGCCATGAAGTCCTGGATCAAATTGGCTGATCTGGGGGCCAGTGAGCAGATAGAACAATAGAACATAAACACATTATCATTTAATCTTGCAGAATTATTTACTCAGTGATATATGACATATATAGAGCTATGAAATAAAATGTTTCAGGAATGGTATATAGTGTTTTTCTCTTTCAGAATTTCTATTTACTATAAACACTATAATAATACATTATCTTCTTAATGTGATTTGATTGGAAGAAGATGTGGTAGAAAATATCTATCACCTATTGGGGAATCAAGCTGCTACTGCAGTCAGTTGGGCTTATGCCAAGTCTAAGTCAAACTCTGACTTAGACCAGAGGAGATTTGTCTTTATATCTGAAGTGGCCTTGCTTATTTTGGTAGCTTTAAAGCTGAGTCAGGAGTTGGCAGCTTTTTCTTAGCTTGTTTTTCCTTCTTTCTCTTTCACTCTGATATGGTAGATCCCTGATGATGTTACATTTATCTATCACTTGGTCTAGAGCAGCTTCTTAGCTGAAATTGCTTCTATGTTTTGTATTGTCACTTCCCTAGCTTGTTCATCTTTATTGACATAGGTCTAGGAGATTCCACTCAGCTCACTGTCAGTTCCTTGTCATAGCAGACCATAGATAGCATGTATCTTCTCCTATACCTTATTGCTTTAGAGACTGAGAATAATTCATTCATACAAAGAAAATTCCCCCTGTAGATTTTATAAATGGAAAAATCAAGAGTTATTATGTTTCTTATGTTTTACATCAGGGATACTTGAGAAATTATGGTAGGTTTTGTTTTCTTCCCCTCCAGTGCTCCCATGCTAGGCTTGAAGGGTTGAAAGAGACTCAGGAAGTCCATGAGTTTGTCCCCCTCTTTTGAGCTGTTGGAACCTCTATGAGTGAGATGTCAATTTTTCATTATACCATTGCCTTCTGTCCCAGAGGAAAACTAAGAAAGCAACTTCAGATTTATCTATTAAGCAAAGAGGTACAAAAGTCTGTTTAGTATCTGAATGAGTAACTTTTTGTGGGGGAGGCCTTAAAAAAGGAAGTAACATAAGGCTATTGAACCATTTATCTATTCACACATACAGTTATCATACTGTTTTTGGTTTTTGTCCTTTGTTTGGGCATTGTAGTGAAAAGAACATGGAAATATGGAATCAAGAAGACCTGGGTTTGAATCTGGCTCTTTATACATACTGTATGATCCTGAACAATGCACTTAATATTTCCAAATGTTAGTGTTTCATTTATAAAATGGAGATATTTTATAGCTTGAGAAGATCAAATAAGATACTCAGTATAAAGCCTGACCAGGCAGTGGCGCAGTGGATAGAGCATCAGACTGGGATGCGGAGGACCTAGGCTTGAAACCCTGAGGTCGCTGGCTTGAGCGCAGGCTCATCTGGTTTGAGCAGAGCTCACCAGCTTGAGTCCAAGGTCGCTGGCTTGAGCAAGGGGTTATTCAGTCTGCTGTAGCCCCCTGATCAAGGCACATATGAGAAAGCAATCAATGAACAACTAAGGTGCCGCAACAAAGACTTGATGCTTCTCATCTCTCTCCCTTCGTGTCTGTCTGTCCCTATCTGTCCCTCTCTCTGTCTGTCTCTCTCTCTGTCACACACAAAAAAGATACTCTATATAAAGGTAAAAAATGTGAAGTCATGAGGAATGACCCAGATTGAGTGGAAAGATGGCAGAGTTTACAAACCTAATTTTTGAACCCCAAAATATATCCCCCATTGACACACATTTTCTGAAGAGAGCTCTCAGATCTAGGCACCTCTCCCATCCCACACTTCACTCCCCTGAATGCTCCTGAATGTCCATCTTTAGATACCTAGAACTTTTGCTTTTGGATCATACACAGCTAGGTTGGAATCCTGGCCTTTCTCCTCTTGTACTAACTTGGAAAAGTTTTTAATTCTTTAGAGTTTCTTCACCTGAAAAAAGCCCTAACAAAGAGTTTTGATAGGATTAAATAAAGTAATGTTAGAAACAATAATCAGTGCGATATCACCTCACGCCTGTTAGAATGGCTATTATCAACAAAGACAAGTAATAACCAGTGTTGGAGAGGCTGTGGAGAAAAAGGAACTCTTATTTATTACTGGTGGGAAAGTAAACTGGTACAGCCACTATGGAAAATAGTATGGCGGTTCCTCAAAAAATTAAGACTAGATTTACCATATGACCCAGCAACCCCTCTTCTGGGTATCTCCCTGAAATTTTTTTTTTTTTTTTTTTCTGCAGCTGGAAATGGGGAGAGACAGTCAGACAGACTCCCGCATGTGCCGACCAGGATCCACCCGGCACACCCACCAGGGGCAACGCTCTGCCCACCAGGGGGCGATGCTCTGCCCACCAGGGGGCGATGCTCTGCCCCTCCGCGGCGTCGCTCTGCCAAGACCAGAGCCACTCTAGCGCCTGGGGCAGAGGCCAAGGAGCCATCCCCAGCGCCCGGGCCATCTTTGCTCCAATGGAGCCTCGGCTGCGGGAGGGGAAGAGAGAGAGAGGAAGGAGGGGGAGGGGGTGGAGAAGCAAATGGGCACTTCTCCTATGTGCCCTGGCTGGGAATCAAACCCGGGTCCCCTGCACGCCAGGCTGACGCTCTACCGCTGAGCCAACCGGCCAGGGCCTCTACCTGAAATTTTTGAAATATTTATTCACAAAGATACATGCACCACTGCAGCATTATTCACAATGGCCAAGACATGGAAACAACTGAAGTGTCCCTCGATAGAGGATTGGATAAAGAAGATTGGTACATGTATACAATTTTATACTACTTAGCCATAAGAAGAAATACTTCCATTTGTGACAGCATGGATGGACCTTGAGAATATCCTGCTAAGTGAAATAGGTCAGACAGAAAAAGTTAAGAACAATATGATTTCACTCATGTGTGAAATATAAAAGTAAGAACAAACAAGAAAAACAAACAAAAACTCATAGATACAACAGTACGGTGGTTACCAGAAGGAAAGGGGACGGGGAGTAGTAAAAGGTGAGGGGTGTCAAATGTATGGTGACTGAAGATGATTTGATTTGGGTTAGTGGGCACATAATGCGATATACAGATCATATATCAAAAATGTGCACTTGAAACCTATGCATTCTTATTAACCAGTGTCACCCCAATAAACAATTTTTTTTAAAGAAACAATAAAGTCATAGAAAGAATGTAGACTTTAGAATAAGTACCAGAGTTCTCTTGTCTGGCACTGTTACTTAGCAGTGCTGTGACCTTGGGAAAGTTGCATTAGTACTTGTGGTGCATATGATTTGAAATGCATAAAGAACCAGGTTTATAATCTTGATCAAAAAACATTAGTGCAGGCCCTGGCCGGTTGGCTCAGTGGTAGAGCGTCGGCCTGGCGTGCAGAGGTCCCGGGTTCGATTCCCGGCCAGGGCACACAGGAAAGGCGCCCATTGCCTCTCCACCCCTCCCCCTCTCCTTCCACTCTGTCTCTCTCTTCCTCTCCCGCAGCCGAGGCTCCATTGGAGCAAAGATGGCCCGGGCGCTGGGATGGCTCTGGTCGCAGCAGAGCGATGCCCCGGAGGGGCAGAGCATCGCCCCCTGGTAGGCGTGCTGGGTGGATCCCGGTCGGGCGCATGCGGGAGTCTGTCTGACTGTCTCTCCCCGTTTCCAGCTTCAGAAAAATACAAAAAAAAAAAAAAAAAAAATTAGTGCTTTTTTTAAAACTCCTAACTCTAATGTCAAAGAATGTTAGAATAAGCTTGTGCATGAGCACCTAAACAGTTCTGTTTTGTTTTTAACCTGCCATTTAACCCTATGGATGTTTGAGAGAGAGAGCAGGGAGAAGTGGGAAGCATCAACTCATAGTAGTTGCTTCCCATACGTGCTTTGACCAGGCAAGCCCATGGCTTTGAACTGGCAACCTCAGCATTTCAGGTCAATGCTTTATAGACTGCACCATTACAGATCAGGCTTTTCTCCACTCTTGACTCCTACGGGCATTTTTTTCTCTGTGTGTGTGTATGTGTTTAAATAAAACACAATTTTAAGCATTTAGTTAAGTTTTGACAATTGTAATATACCCCCATGTAACCAGCCACTACCCCAAATAAGGTAGAATATTTCCATCAATCTTGAAGGATTTCTTATGTTTCTTTCCAATCAATAGTTTATCCCTCAAACCCTAATGGTTTAAATCATTATAGGCTAGTTTTGCCTGTTCCTTTATTTTATTTTATTTTATTTTATTTTATTTTATTCATTCATTTTTAGAGAGGACAGAGAAAGAGAGGGGAGGAGGAGAAGGAAGCATCAACTCCCATATGTGTTTTGACCAGGCAAGCCCAGGGTTTCGAACCAGCGACCTCAGTGTTCCAGGTCGATGCTTTATCCACTGCACCACCACAGGTCAGGCTGTTCTTGAACTTGATGTAAATGAATTTATATTGTATAAATTTTTTGGAGGGAGATTGGCTTTCTTTTACTTACCGTAATAGTTTTTAGATCAGTCATGTTTTTGTGTATTTTGAATATACCCAGCAGTCCCCTCATGTCTGACTGGTGATGATTTAATCACTTGTTCCTTCCCAAACCTATTCCAGAAAGGAAACAGAATGACCACATTTGTCTAGCTAATTAAGATCCACCTCCTAGCCTGGGCTGTGGTGGCGCAGTGGATAAGGGGTTGATCAGGAATGCTGAGGTCACCGGTTTGAAACCCTGGACTTGCCTGGTCAAGGCACATATGGGAGTTGATGCTTCCTGCTCCTCCTCTCCACTTCTCTCTCTTTCTCTCCCTCTCTTTCCTCTCTAAAATGAACAAATAAAATCTTTTAAAAAAAAAAAAAGATCCACCTCCTAGGACTCAGAGATAGGGTGCCCTTCTCTGATCATGGATCCTCAGAGGAAGGCAGACACCGACACCAAAGGTTGATTCTTTTATATTGTTGGATAGTTTTATATTATATAGAATATACCACATTTTGTTTATTCATCCTCTTGAGCCCTTAGATTTTTAAACAATTTTAAAAATGTGGGTATCAATTAGGAGTACTTTACTCTCTCTCTCTTTTTTTTTTTTAGTGAGAGAGAGAGAGGGACAGACAGGAAGGGAGAAAGATGAGAAGCATCAATTCTTCATTGAAACACCTTAGTTGTTCATTGATTGCTTTCTCATTCATGCCTTGACCAGGGGCTCCAGCAGAGCCTGTGACCCCTTGCTCAAGCCAGTGACCTTGGGCATCAAACCAGTGACCTTTATGCTCAAGCCAGCAACCATGGGATCATGTTTGTGACCCCATGGTCAAGCCAGCAACCCCACGCTCAAGCTGGTGAGCCTATGCTCAAGCTGGATGAGCCCGTGCTCAAGCTGGTAACCTCAGGGTTTTAAACCTGGGTCCTCTGCATCCTACACCAATGCTCTATCCACTGTGCCTCTACCTGGTCAGGCAGGAGTAATTTACTCCTTTTTTTTTTTACAGAGACAGAGTGGTAGTCAGAAAGAGGGATAGATAGGGACAGACAGGAACAGAGAGAGATGAGAAGCATCAATCATTAGTTTTTCGTTGCAACACCTTAGTTCATTGATTGCTTTCTCATATGTGCCTTGACCATGGGCCTTCAGCAGACCAAGTGATCCCTTGCTCAAGCCAGCGACCTTGGGTCCAAGCTGGTGAGCTTTGCTCAGACCAGATGAGCCCACACTCAAGCTGGTGACCTCGGGGTCTCAAACCTGGGTCCTCCACATCCCAGTCCAACGCTCTATCCACTGCACCACTGCCTGGTCAGGCTAATTTACTCTTGATATACAAATTAGTAAAGGAATGGAAAGTTTACAGATATTTTGTCAAAAGGTATGTCAGAATTTTTAGCATCTAGTTATTGTTTTCTTGCTTGTATTCTTTCTACTTGGCCATAGGTTAAAAGGGAGAACATGAAACTGCCCTGTTTCTGAGTGTTTTCTATATAATGTATTCTTTTTGGCCCAATGCCTAGAAAGTTGTTTATAGAGTTGACGGAAGGATCTATAATCTTACTGTGCTCTGAAAGGTACTTACCTTAGCAGTCAAAAAATTTATGGGGACTATGCAGTATTCTCCCTGAAAATTGCCAAATCTTGGCTCCCAGTCATTGTCCCCTGCATCATCTTATTTCCTCATTTCCTCTACTTGCCCACCACTTTTGACAGTCCTGTTTAATACAGCTTTGAGCCCACTCACTGTCCTCATGAGACATTCTACCTTAAAACTGTGCTGTTTGCTTGGATGAAATGTACAGTGTGCACAAACAGATTTTAGGGAAGCACAAATCTAGGCTCTCCTGGGAGCTTAATGTATTTGCTTTGGTCTAGTCAAGTTGTATATGAAATAGTTACTTTCTTCTCCCACAAAAAAACCTCCCAGACCGTAATTTCCTCTCTATACTAAAACATAAAGAGTGGAAATTATTTCTCTTCCTTTTAACCCTTTTCTACTGGCTTTAGTCTCACTTTTTATTTTTAAGGCTTTTTTTTTAAGTAAATAAATTGTCTTTTCCCTGAGCTGCAACTTTTGCTTTTGTTTAGGTCCAGAAAATTTTGTTTTCAGGAATCCTTATGCTCTAAAAGTGAGAGCCTTCTGCATAGGATTACAGGACTGGAGATAACTGTAGTTAAGTTATTTTGGAGAATGAAAGAGCACCTCAGCTCAAGAAATTTGGTTTTGAGCTCAAGGTATCTTCTGATGGATCTTGATTCTAGAATAGTAACATTCTGACCCCTCATTACTAGCCCTTTTTAACTTGAGGACAGCTTCTTTTATCCTAGAAGCAAAATGGTGAAGATGCTTAAGACCATGAGATAAGAAGACCTGATTTAAGAAGCTGAGAATGTTTCGAAAAGGAAGATAAAGTTGTCATCTGTAAAATACTAACATGGAAGTGAGATTAGGCTTGTCCTTTATGACTTGCACAGAGAACTAAATTGATGCTAGTAGAAGGAAGTAACAAGAAGATGAATTTTCCTCTTTATAAATAAAGTTTGTATCTAGAAGACTTTCCCCTCACTAGAAGTATATACAAGCAGGGTCAGGACAGCCAATTTTTTGTTACTGATGATTCAAGAACCTGATGGTAGAGAACTATGGTGCAGAAAATGGATTTCAGTCTCCTTCCATTTATGAGATTCCATGATTCCTTTGTATCTTTGGTAGCAGTTTCATTTTCTTACCTGTTCTTTGATCATTTGTCCCCTTAGTTAGCTGCAGCAGTATTGCATAAAGGTCAAGAAGGCACTAGAGCCATATTTTCTGACTTTGAGTCACAGCTCTTGCATATACCAGTTTTATACCCTTAGGTAAATTAGTTTTATGCCCTTAGGTAAATTATTTAATTTCTCTGTGCCTCAGTTTTCTTATCTGTAAAATAGTGAAGATAATATGTATCTCATAGAATTGTTGTAAGATTATATTAAATACATAAAACACTTTAGGCTAGTGCCTGACGCCATGTATATACTCCAAAAATTTTAGCTGATTAGTATTATTATCTCTGTTCCTGTCAGTTATTTCTACTCATGGATCTGGGCTTCTCTCTCTGTTCCAGATACTTTCTCTTTTTTTTTTTCTTTTTTTTTTTCTTTTTTTTTTGTGACAGAGACAGAGAGACAGAGAGAGGGACAGACAGACAGGAAAGGAGAGAGATGAGAAGCATCAGTTCTTTGTTGTGGCACCTTAGTTACTCATTGATTGCTTTCTCATATGTGCCTTGAGGGAGGGGGCGCTACAGCAGACCAAGTAACCCCTTGCTCAAGCCAGTGGCCTTGGGCTCAAGCTGGTGAGCCTTGCTCAAACCAGATGAGCACATGCTCAAGCTAGCGACCCCCAGGGTCTCAAACCTGGGTCCTCCATGTCCCAGTCTCTATCCACTGCGCCACCACCTGGTTAGGCCCAGATACTCTCTCTTAACATACCCATTATGACTGACTCAGGATACTTTTGTCTAAAATGAACTCTAAACTAAGTCAGAATGGCTTACATGATAAGATATATTATGACCTCATGTAACAAGAGCTAGGGGGATCCAGGTTGACTAATTCAGTGCCTCTCTGTACCACAGAATCAAGGATCCAGGTTTATTCTCAATATATTGGTACAGTGTTGCCACAGTCCAAGCATCATCTGCTTACAAGACCACCTTCAGCAGAAGATAACTACCATTTTTTAGTGGCTTTTTAAAAAATAATATAGTAGGAAGCTATTCTTTGAAGCCACCCACTTAGCAAAGTTTTCTTATGTCTCACTGCTAATAAGTCACTTGTCCCTTCCTGAATCAATCAGAAAAAGGAAAAAGAATTACCACAATTGGCTTAGCTAATTAAGGTCCACCTCCTAGGTCTCAGGAATATGATCCATCGCTTTCCATGATTATGTGTCTTAGAGGAGGGCAGACACCAGAAGAAAGTCTGGGCTAGATGGATGAGTGTGGGAGAAAGAGGAGATTTGGGTAGGCAGCCAGTATACTGTGCTACTATACCTTTTCCTCTGCTGCTTCCTTTTTTTCTCAGAGTAAGAATTACTTTGTTTTACACAGCTGTTCAAGAGGCCGGTGATCTCAGTGGAAATGACTCAAAATTCTTAAAATGAATGTATTAATCACTGTTTTACGGATGTCTTTAAATATCTAAAGCTCAAATTCTTCTGTTCCTCAGTGAATGAAGGAAATCATTTGGCTCCTTAAAACTTGAGTTGGAATATATGGCCCTATTCCACATATGGCTGTTAGGAAAAATCATTTTTTGTTTAAATGGTTCTTTCCTTAGTGCTCTTGCTAAGAAACAGTGCTTGAACATTTTGAAGGTAGTCCAAGTATCCAAATAGTTGAGACTTTTATGACCCATATGTGAAGAGAAGCTGCAAAGTTTTCATTCTGATTTGAAGAAATATTCCCATTTGGTAACTGAAGCCCATCTGGGAAGAACAAAAAATCAGCTGCCTTAGATTTTTCTATATTACCTTCTTTTTCTTTCTCTCGCTTCAATTTTTTCAGTTTTGTTGAGACATAATTGACATAAGCTCTGTGTACGTTGAAGGTATACCACATAATGACTTGACATACATAATATTATGAAATGATTACCATAATAAGTTAACATCCATGTCTTTATATAGTTACAAAAAAATATTTTTCCTTGGCCCTGGCTGGTTGGCTCAGTGGTAGAGTGTCGGCCTAGTGTGTGGATGCCCCAGACACACAGGAGAAGTAACCATCTGCTTCTCCATTCTGCTCCCTCCTCCTTCTCTCTCCCTCTCTCTTTCTATCTCTCTCTCTCTCTCTCTTCCTCCTCCTCCTCCTCCTCCTCCTCCTCTTCCTGCAGCCATGGCTCAATTGGTTTGAGCACATTGGCCCTGGGTGCTGAGGATGGCTCCATGGAGCCTCTGCCTAAGGCTCTAAAAATAGCTCAGTTGTGAGCATGGCCCCAAATGGGCAGAGCATCAGCCCAGAGGTGGGTTGCTGGGTAGATCCTGGTCAGAGTGCATGTGGAAGTCTGTCTATCTCCCCTTCTCTCACTTGGAAAAGAAAAAAAACATTCTATTTCTTTGTCATAAGAACTTTTAAGATCTACTTAGACTCGTACCAACTTTCAAATACACTGTATAGCAGTGTTATTTATAGTCATTATACTGTACATTACATCCCTAGTACTTCTTTATAACTGGAAGTTTGTACATTTGACCACTTTCATCCAATTCCCTCATCTCCCTACCCCTCAACTGCTTTTTTTTGATAGAGTAATCTGTTTGAGTCTATTTAAGCCTAAAAAGAAAAATATTGTTCTGTTATATAATAAAATAAGTAAACTTAATTTTGTGTGACTCTAAGGCAGATTTAGGATAAAGGTTGAAGCAGTTTATAGCTTATGATAGGGTACAATGTTTAAGAAATAGTGAGGTTATCTGTCCCGGGAGTTTTCCAGGAAAGGCATACAAACCTCTCTGGAAGTTACAGAAAGGTGCTCTTCTTTGGGGACATGGGGGAAGATTGCATGAGACCATATCTAAGAACTCTTCCAATCTGATCATTATTGATGTTTTCCAGCTAAGAGATATGGAGAAGGCATTTACTGAGTTTTACTATATTTCAAATGGAAGAGAATGGAGGCTTTGGGAGGGGTATAAATATATGTGTATATGCAGTTCTCAGGTACAGCCAATGATCCATAAAGCTCTGTAGATGATAAACTTTTTATAGAAGCCTCTAGGTACTGAATCAATTAATCAAAAAATAGAATATCAGCCATTTTATTTTATTTTATTTATTTATTTATTTATTTTTTTGGTATTTCTCTGAAGCTAGAAACGGGGAGAGACAGTCAGACAGACTCCCACATGCACCCGACCGGGATCCACCCGGCATGCCCACCAGGGGGCGACGCTCTGCCCACCAGGGGGCGATGCTCTGCCCCTCCGGGGCGTCGCTCTGTTGTCACCAGAGCCACTCTAGCGCCTGGGGCAGAGGCCAAGGAGCCATTCCTAGCGCCCGGGCCATCTTTGCTCCAATGGAGCCTCGGCTGCGGGAAGGGAAGAGAGAGACAGAGAGGAAGGAGAGGGGGAGGGGTGGAGAAACAGATGGGCGCCTCTCCTGTGTGCCCTGGCCGGGAATCGAATCCGGGACTTCTGCACGCCAGGCCGACGCTCTACCACTGAGCCAACCGGCCAGGGCCAGCCATTTTATTTTGTAGTCAGTTTTTCCCCCACTATTTCTCATCTTTAAATTCAGCTGTAGACTATGATTGTATGAATAACTCTCTGGCCTTTTAAAGGGAATTTATCTAGCCCTATGCCAACTGAGTCTCCAGGCA
The DNA here is from genome assembly GCF_036850995.1 of Saccopteryx leptura. Lineage (NCBI taxonomy): Eukaryota > Metazoa > Chordata > Mammalia > Chiroptera > Emballonuridae > Saccopteryx > Saccopteryx leptura. The sequence continues at coordinate 179,104,377 of NC_089504.1, forward strand.
GCTGCTCAAAAACCGCCACAAGGTGAACAAAGCAGTGATCTTGCAGACTGTCTAACTTATGCCAGGATGAGGTTACCTGTGCTTAAGAGCCTCTGAGTCTCAACCTTTAAACTGATTTGAAGAAAGAAAAAACATCTAGTGTGACAGTTTTCTGAAAGCATTGCTAACTGTTTATTTGTTTGTTTAGCTCATTTCTAGGGCCACACGGAATAGACATGATGTTTGGGAGGGTTTTCAGTCTTATCCTTTTAAAGGAGGAGATAGTATTCAGGATTAAAATACAGTCATTAACCATGCATGTAAGGAGAAACCTCTACAAACCATTGTTAGAAGTAAGCATGTTTGACTCCAGTGGTTGAGGACATAAATCTATGTATAGAGCATTAACTTATATGTCTGAGTGTGTGTTGACTTCGTTACAGGAGTTCCCAGGTAGAAATAGTAAGTGATAAACAGCCCACCACCTCTGCACTACAAATACTCAGTCACTGGAATGCAGTAGGATGACTGAGCCCAAATAGTGAATAGCAAAGGAGAGATTCTCTCTTCCTCCATGGAGATACCCAGTGTTTCTGAAGGACAGATGACTGGACTGCTCTTCGTACCTTTTCACCTTGCTTCAGATAAAGGAAAAAATCCAAGACTCTATAACCATTGTTTGATTTTTGATAGGGCAGATGCTTGAAGTTGGTAACAATGCTATGGTTTGTGGGAGCTGTGGATGTTCTCCCTTGAGAAAGGACAGTGGTCCTCTTCAGTAGTGAATAGAGCTTTAAAATATATTTTGTCTTCCTGGAGAGTCTAGTGATTAACTCTTTGAAGTGCTCAAACTGAGAATGTGTGCAGATTTCTGTAGGGGACAAGGGAGGGAAATAAATGCCACGAGGATTCATATTACATTGCTTTACAGCTGAGTCCTGGTGAATCTCAGCATAACTATGCCAAGTAAAAGAATCCAGATAATGTATGATTAAAATTCTAGAAAATAAAGCCTGACCAATGGTGGTACAGTGGGTAGAGCATCGACCTGAGACGCTGAGGTCCCAGGTTCAAAACCCCAAGGCTCTTAGCCCCCTGGTCAAGGCACATATGAGAAACAATCAATAAACCACTAAAAGGCTGCAACTACAAGTTGAGAGAGCTTCTCATCTCTCTCACTTCCTGTCTGTCTCTTGCACTTGTGTAGAAAAAAGAAAAAATTCTAGAAAATACAGATGAATGTGTACTGACAGCCAATCATTGGTTGGCTGGGGAAGGTGGGGAAGGGCCGAAGGACTTACAAAGGATCAGGAAGAGTTTTGGGGTGATAAATGTGCTTACTTTTTTTATTGTGGTGATGGTTTCACAGGTGTATGCATGTGAAGCCATCATAACATTTTAAATATATGCAGGTTAGCATGACCAGGCAGTGGCGCAGTGGATAGAGCGTGGGACTGGGATGCCGAGGACCCGGGTTCAAGACCTCGAAGAGGTAACCAGCTTGAGTACAGGCTCATCTGGTTTGGGAAAAGCTCACCAGCTTGGACCCAAGGTCATTCACTGGCTTGAGCAAGGGGTTACTCGGTCTGCTGAAGGCCCACGGTCAAGGCACATATGAGAAAGCAATCAATGAACAACTAAGGTGTCACAACGAAAAACTGATAATTGATGTTTCTCATCTCTCTCCGTTCCTGTCTGTCCCTATCTGTCCCTCTCTCTGACTCTCTCTGTCCCTATATAAATAAATAAATAAATAAATAAATAAATAAATAAATAAATAAATAAATAAATGTGTGCAGGTTATTGTATGTCAATTTTACCTCTATAAAACTTTTTTAAAAAAGGAAAATAAACAGATCTAAGAGCAATGTTCATCAAAAGACTCCTTTCTGGGTTAGAGAGAGGCTGCTGAAGGCTTGTATGTGAAATACAAGTCTTGGATGATATGTTAAATGTGGATACATACCTCCTATTTAATGCATTTGATGTTTCTTTAGGAGTCCATAGAGGCAACTGTATTCTATTGAAGAAGATGTCTAACAGTAACACTACTCAAGAGACTCTGGAAATAATGAAAGAATCAGAAAAAATACTGGTAGAAGAATCTGTTAACAAAAACAAGTTTATATCTAAGATTCCAAGTAAGGAAGAAATTGAGAAAGAGAGTGAAGATACCACTTTGCGTCAGGAGACTCAGGTAAGGATTAGAAGTACATCGTATGCACATGCTTTGTACCTGAACAGAAGTGTCATTATAGGTGGTGTTGAGGATCTATAGGAAGCCAGTCATTTATATGAATACTTAATTCTCCTTAAAAACCCAATTTCAGCTCTCAAGAAATATATCAGTTGGTTAGAGTGTTGTCCCAAAACACCAAGGTTGCAGGTTTGATCCCCAGTCAGGGCACATACAGGAAGTGACCAATGAATACACAACTAAGTGGAACAACTAATGACTGCTTTCTCATATGTGCAGTCATTCTGTTGACCTGGGGCAACAGAAGAGTAAGTGACCCCTTGCTCAAGCCAGTGACCATGGGATCATGTCTATAACATGCTCAAAGCTGGATCAACCAGTGCGCAAGTCAGCAACATTGGGGTTTTGAGCCTGGGCCCTCTGCATACCAGTCCTGTGCTCTATCTACTGCACCACCGCCTGGTCAGGCAAAATAAAAGTATTTTTTAAAAAGAGAAATATCACCTTTCATTTTTGTCATAGACTCCACAATGAAGTCTAAAGAAGACAGTGAAATCCCTAATCCATTTAGATCTAAGTTGCACTGGTTCTTGCACATTTTTCTTTTAAGGTGAGTGGAGGGGAGATAGTGAGGCAGACTCCCGCATGTGCCTAGATCAGGATCTACCCAGCGACCCTGTCTGGGGCCAATGCATCAAAAACTAAACTGGGCCCTGACCAGTTGTCTCTGGATAGAGCATCAGCCCAGTGTGCAGACATCCTAGGTTTGATTCACGGTCAGAGCACACAAGGGAAGTGACCTTCTGCTTCTCTCCCCTTCCCTCTCTCCTTTCTCTCCTTTTACCCCTCCCACAGCCAGTGGCTCGATGAATTCAAGCATTGGCCCTGGCACGTCAGCCTCAGGCACTAAAAATAGCTCAACTAATTTGACCATTGGCTCCAGACAGAGATTGATGGGTGGATCCCAGTCAGGGTGATGCAGGAGTCTATCTCACTATCTCCCCTCCTCTCACTTTAAAAAAATACTGTATACAAACATATTTAACAAGTCATATATGTCTCATACAACAAACTCTTAAAACTAGAGCTTCCTGGCTTTACACACAGTGTTAAATTCATATTCTGGCCTGACCAGGCGGTGGCGCAGTGGATAGAGCGTTGGACTGGGATGCGGAAGACCCAGGTTCGAGACCCCGAGGTCTCCAGCTTGAGCGCAGGCTCATCTGGTTTGAGCAAAAAGCTCACCAGCTTGGACCCAAGGTTGCTGGCTCAAGCCAGGGGTTACTCGTTCTGCTGAAAGCCCGCGGTTGCCTGACCTGTGGTGGCACAGTGGGTAAAGCGTCGACCTGGAAATGCTGAGGTCGCCGGTTCGAAACCCTGGGCTTTCCTGGTCAAGGCACATATGGGAGTTGATGCTTCCAGCTCCTCCCCCCTTCTCTCTCTCTGTCTCTCCCTCTCCTCTGTAAAAAAAAAAAAAAAAAAAAAAAAAAGAAAAGCCCGCGGTCAAGGCACATATGAGAAAGCAATCAATGAACAACTGTGTCACAATGAAAAACTGATGATTGATGCTTCTCATCTCTCTCCGTTCCTGTCTGTCTGTCCCTGTCTATCCCTCTCTGTCTCTGTCTCTGTAAAAAAAAAAAAAAAAAAAAAAAAAAAATTCATATTCTGGTCATGTTAAAGTAGTCAGCATTTTCTGGGTCAGAAATAGTGTCTGAACTTACCACTTAGCAAATATGAGTGAGAGGAATATCACTCTTTGGTTGCCATGTTGTTTTCTATCCAGATTCATAAAGCAGTGCAGATAAGATGGCAGTAGATGATGGCCACCCAAGCTTCCTTCAGGGCTCCTCTTTGCTCCCAGCCAGCCCAGACTCTGAGCCTCATCTAGCTTACCTGTTCTAGTCCTTGTCTTTTATGGGCGTAGCTGGTTTCCTGTTACCCTAACCCAAATTACATATGTCCTTTCCTTCATGAGACTGCTCTTTATTATGTGCTTAGGAAATAGACTGTTAACTTTAGAAAATTAGTTTTAAAAGTAGTAGCAACAATATTTTAGAGGGTCTGGAAACTTGAAGCATAATTTCTTTTGACAACTCAATATACCTAGAGACTTTATCTTCTTTCAAGATTAAAACAGCAACAACATAAAGGGATGAATTAAAATCAGCCAGCTCTCTGAAATATTTTGTTCTCTAGCTTCCTGCTTTTCTGTTTTTTTCTCCTAACAATTTGTCGATCTCTATCCTGGCTGCTTTTCTTTCCATTATCTTTTGCATGTGAATTGTCATTTCCCGCTCATCTGTCCAGGGTTGTGGAGACAGTCTGCCATTGTTCCATCTATACTTCTAGCCTCTACTAGACTGGTGCCAATTATGAATTTTAAACCCTCAGGACAGATATATACTGAATGTTTAATTATGTGCTGTCATGTTACATGGAAGATAATAATTAAATGAACTTTGGGGTTCATGTTACTGTGTCCTCAGGAGACTATTTTAAGTGGTGTTCTGAACTCCTAGTGTATGTACTTCTTGAAGACAGGTAGAAAAGAAAGGATATCTATAGGTTCTGTAGCCTCATGGACACTCACCTAGTTTGTTTGTTTGTTTGTTTGTTTTTTCTGTATTTTTCTGAAGCTGGAATCGGGGAGAGACAGTCAGACAGACTCCCGCATGCACCCGACTGGGATCCACCCGGCACGCCCACCAGGGGGCGACGCTCTGCCCACCAGGGGGCTATGCTCTGCCCCTCCGGGGCGTCGCTCTGTTGCGACCAGAGCCACTCTAGCGCCTGGGGCAGAGGCTGAGGAGCCATCCCCAGCGCCCCGGGCCATCTTTGCTCCAGTGGAGCCTCAGCTGCGGGAGGGGAAGAGAAAGACAGAGAGGAAGGAGAGGGGGAAGGGTGGAGAAGCAGATGGGCGCTTCTCCTGTGTGCCCTGGCCGGAATCGAACCCGGGACTTCTGCACACCAGGCCGATGCTCTACCACTGAGCCAACCGGCCAGGGCTGACACTCACCTAGTTTTAAAATGTCTTCACCTAATTGTACAAATAGGTTGTGTGGGAGCTTGGAAGAGAAACCTGTTTCCCCTCTGGCTCCTTTTGCAACTGCTTAAGCAGGTGGAGCTGTTGCTGCTATCTGCTGGAGCTCCTGTTCCTTCTACAAACTTCCGTTTTTCCTCTCCCCTCGACCATTTCCCAATAGATCATGTACCCGTTCAACAGCACTTAAAGTTCTATTCTTTCTCCTACCTTTCCCCTCACCCACACCCCAGAAGTCTCCCCAAGAACCTTACTGATACTGTCAAGGGAGTGCCTGTTACGAAGTGGAGATGGAAAGTTTGTAGAAAGGGGACTTTTATTACTTGTAATTGAGACATTCTTGGAATCCGCAATTGGAACTCAGGAAATCTTTTGCATGAAAACAGTGCTATAAAAGGTAGATTCTGAGTTTCATTTTAGAATGGGCAAGCTCCGACTTAACACATACTGAACTTAGATGGGTCCTTTAAATAACCAAGCTGGGTATGGCCTCCTAGCTGGGCTTTCTGCCTTTAAATTTATAATTCCTTCTGATTCATCTACTTCAGGGGTCCCCAAACTACGGCCTGCGGGCCGCATGCGGCCCCCTGAGGCCATTTATCCGGCCCCCGCTGCACTTCCGGAAGGGGCACCTCTTTCATTGGTGGTCAGTGAGAGTACTGTATATGGTGGCGTTGCTCACGTACAGTACTACTTCCGGTGACGCGGGAGGCATGCTTCATGGCTCCGGAAGCGCGTCATATCACTTGTTACAGCTAGCAGTGACAAATATGGAACTGGACATTGACCATCTCATTAGCCAAAAGCAGGCCCATAGTTCCTATTTTCCATTGAAATACTGGTCAGTTTGTTGATTTAAATTTACTTGTGCTTTATTTTAAATATTGTATTTGTTCCCATTTTGTTTTTTTTACTTTAAAATAAGATATGTGCAGTGTGCATAGGGATTTGTTCATAGTTTTTTTTTATAGTCCGGCCCTCCAATGGTCTGAGGGACAGTGAACTGGCACCCTGTGTAAAAAGTTTGGGGACCCCTGATCTACTTCTATCATACTGCTTTAGAAACATGGTTATGAAATAAAGATCTGATTTTGTTCATTCTGTTTAAACTTTCTTTGTGTTTTATTGCCTCAGGCTAAGTCAGATTTTTTAGCATGACATATTGTGACCTAGTGCCATACCTGCCAGTTATCTGCCATTGGCGTCCTATGCTTCAGCATTATGTGATTCCTTGGTCCTGTTATAAATAAGGACTGAAAAGTTTGGGGAAAGCCTGCTTTTGTGCATGCTTTTGTACTCTGCCTAGAATGCCGTACTTGTTGTTCTTTTCCTGGCATCCTCTAGTCCCTAAATCCCCCTGCCAACATCTGTTAATACCTATTCATCCTTCAAAACTCAATCCAAATGTGTCAGGCTTTCTCCCTGAAGCCTTCCTTGACAACCTTACTCACCCATTACAGGTCTACATTATATAATTCTTCAATTAATGTCTGTCTCCTTCACTACTTGAGGCGAGGATTAGGTCAGTTTGGGTTTAGGATTGTATCTCTAAGGCACAACACAGTTCCCTGCAGGCAGTCAATATTTGTGAACATATAAATTTGTGAATTACTAGGTCTGAGTTAGGCACTAATGCTCAGTGCTCCTGTAGCACTCCATGAATACTTCTGTAATGCACTTAATATACTGTATTATAATTGTCTATTTGTCTGTCTTCTTCAACAGGATTATGAGTTCCTTTTTGACAAGGTTTGTGTCTTTTATCTCTATCCTCCAATAGTTAGCATGGTATCTGGTAGATATAATAGGCTTTCAATATAAGTTTGACTAGGAAATGAAAACTATTCATTCTGGGAAATAAGCAGATTTATACATATATTGCTTATAGGGTTATAAATTGGTATAACCTCTTCGAGTGGCAATTTGGTGATACTTTATAAAAATTTTTAAATGGACTACATATATACTTTTTTTGTAGGTCTATTCAATGTTATGGTCATTGAAGCATTGTTTATACTAACAAAAAAATCAGAAACAACCAAAATGGTGCAATTTAAAGGACTTGTAAAATAAGTTATGTTATAGCCACACACGAATACCATGTAGCCATTAATAAAAACAGTACATCTTCTAAAAAATGATATCCATGAAAAAAAAAATTAAAGCAAGGTTCAAAGCAGTGTGTACAGTATACTTCTATTTGGTTTAAAAATAACTTGTCTGAACACACATGTACAGAGAGCTTATATATGCATAAAAGATCTTTGGAAAGATTACAATAAATTTAGTATTAGTTGAGGGAACCAGGCAGCTGGAGGACAGATGCCCTGATTAACACCTGTTGAATGTTTGTGCCATGTGTATTAACTGTTAGAGAAAATAATGACAAAATACTGCTTCACATTCCTGGACTGTAACTCTTCTCTTACTGTGTGTGTGTATATATATGTATAAATATCTTGCCACTGGCTGGATCCAGTGTCATTTCTTACTTTTTCCATCTACCTTCCCTGTTCTGTATTTTGCATTGTAGTTCTCTTATTTAGTAGCTAGTGAAGACAACAAAGGAAAGGACAATCCACACCTACCCAGGACCATGCTGGCACTCTTGACTGTCTTTTCTCGCCCCCACACACCAGCCTTAGTTCTTTCCTACCCCACTGGCAGTAAGTTCCATCCCAAACATCTCAGAAGCCCTAAGTACCATATCTCATACATAACCCTACCCAACCTTTTCCCCAAAGCCCCATTTTGACTTCTCAGCTGTTCAGAAACCTCATCAATTAATTAATTGTTTCTTCCCTCATTCCTCCTCAGGCCCTCATTCTTCATCTTCTTCAGTTTCTACCCTACTCCTTACCCATTCTCCTTATCCTTCCTTTGCTCTGGAGGTCTTATCCATATCTTCCATTTTCCCTTTTCTCCTGTCCCATCTTATATCCCTAACCCAGACAGTCTATAAGAGCCACCACCAGTTTAGAACTGGGAGAATTCTTGGAGGGAGGCAGTTGGCAAGAAGAGTCTTCATGCCATTTCTGAAGCCGTAAGGACAGATGTTTTAAGTATCTCAAGTCAGAACTCTGAATGCCTTGTCCTATATAAGTGATGATTAGGGGTCATATTTCATGTGCATAAAAATCCTAACGAAGAGAGGATTTTGTGGTTTACCCAAAAGTAATTTTTATCAATCTGTGAAATAAGCCACCAGTCAGTGTCTTCCCATTTTTTATCTTACACCCGAGTGGTACTTTGTCTGTAAGTGGCCTGTGGTGCCTTCTGTGTCACGGTTGCTAGACTTGTAGCACAGAGGAATAACCACTCCAAGTTGGTCTCTTCATAGTTTGGCTATTGTAAAGTTTTCTGGTTAGTGCTTTTTCTTTGCAAAATTGTTTTGCTTTTAACTTGAGTCTTGATTTTCCCCACTTTTAATATTTTCCAATCCCCTTCTAACAGAGGCGGACATCCAACCATGGTCATGCCAGGAAAAGAGCCAAGGTGAGCACCTTTTCTCTAAAGCTTCTTTTCTGGTATTATTAGTAATACATTTCACAAATGGACTTATCACTAATCTAGTTTGTTTGCATTATACATAGGCAAAGTTTGTTTTCTGCCTGCACTTTGTACTCTAATTGTGAATATGCATAGATACATATACACACACAGAGAGACATGCATGTACACATTTCTTGTTGTAAGGTCTGGCTTTATTTTCCCACTATTACTAGTTCAGTCATAGTTCATTTCTGATACCTGGAAGGATACCCAGCTGGACTGTCCCACAAAGGCTGAGCAAATTGGTATTACTGGTTCTGCTACAATGCTAGTTCCTCTGCTCAGCTCTGGCTTTGCTAAGAGAATGGCAGCTATATGAGTCTTACATTTTTCCCCCAACATTTTTTTTCCATCTGAATTTTTTTTTTTTTTCTGAAGCTGGAAACGGGGAGAGACAGTCAGACAGACTCCCGCATGCGCCCGTCCGGGATCCACCTAGCACGCCCACCAGGGGCGATGCTCTGCCCCTCCGGGGCGTCGCTCTGTCGCGACCAGAGCCACTCTAGCGCCTGGGGCAGAGGCCAAGGAGCCATCCCCAGCGCCCGGGCCATCTTTGCTCCAATGGAGCCTCGGCTGCGGGAGGGGAAAAAAGAGACAGAGAGGAAGGGGGGTGGTGGAGAAGCAAATGGGCGCTTCTCCTATGTGCCCTGGCCGGGAATCGAACCCGGGTCCCCCGCACGCCAGGCCGACGCTCTACCGCTGAGCCAACCGGCCAGGGCCTGAATTTTTTAAAAGATAAATCGTGCCCCGTTAGTAGACATAACTCACCATTTTGGACATCCTAAATATACAGCCATTTTTAAAAAATATTTTACTTTTTAGGTGAGGACTTTGTTTTTAATCATTGTATGATAAAATTAGCACATCACAGATTACTTTAAGCAGTGTTATCAAAGAGAACTGTATGTCTTATTTTGAGTCAGCTTTATTAATTTTAGTTTGGAAACTGTAAATTATTAAACTTTACTTACAGTGGGAAGAATTATCACCAGAAGCAATAATTAAGGGTATCTACCCTTTTCCCCCAGAAAAATAATAGCAGAATTTGAGAGTGGCCCAGCCATTTTGTCACTTGGGTTTGAAGAAGGCCATTATGTATGTTGATAAGTTGGTTCTGTGTCTTGCTTTACATTGCCTAATCCACAGTGATAGGCTTGACATTAAAGTTTAAACAGAGGGTGTTCACTGCTACTTCACTTCCCCCCCGAACTTTTTGAATTAAGTAAGATAATTATCTTCATTTTACAGATGAAGAAATTTGGGCATATAGAGATTGAATGAATTTGACAAAGGACATTTATTAGTAAGTGGCAAAACTAGGCTTGAAGTTAGTTTTCCAGACTTACAAGTTCTTTTTCACTATACTGCGCTACCTAAAACACACATACTATTATGTTTTATGCATTTGTATTCATTATAAACCTTGATTTTATTGTAAGAACTCAGTAAATGTTTATAGGTAGATTTCTTATGAGTTACTCTAGAATTTTTGGCTTTGGGGATCCCGAGGAGAGCAGTAATTTGCAAAGTAGATTTCAGATCTTCTTGGGAGTCACTAGCCAAAAGTAAATCAAAGGATTTACTTTTTTTTATCACATTAATTTCCACTTGTTAGAAAGTTTTCTATCTTTCTCTTTATCTTTTCTTAGATACTCCTTTCCATCTTTACCACCTAAGGTTTAGAATTATTTAGCATTTATTGTCTACGACATGCTAGGCACTATTTATGATACATACGTTTACATGCTTTATGTCATATAATTCTCACAACAGCCCTTTAAGTATTTTTATCCCAGTTTTATTGAAAAACAGAGACCCAGAGAGGTCAAGTAATTTGCTCAAGGTCTCATAGCTTATAACCAAAAACCAGGAGTTGAAGCTAGGACTTCTTTTAAATCCAGTGTCTTTCTACTAAATTGTACTGCTGTGTATTCTCAGTAAACTTCTGGGTCTAAAATTGGAGCCCTGGGCTAGAGAGAGAGAGAGAGAGAGGAGAGCCAAGTGAAAGTGGTTTTCCTGTCATCTCTCTAAAGTAGCCATTTTGTATTTATATGCCTACTGTATAAGCAGGAGAATTATCTTTTTTGGGAGGAGGTAGAATTATGTTTCAAGTGAATCAGGAACTGACAAGTAGGACCTGTTTGTCTTTTTTTAAACTCTATTTAATAGAAGCAGCAACTAACAGAGCCAAAGAGGATACCCATCATTCAGCCAAAAGCTTTTTAAATGTCTACCAAGGGAATATATTTATATTATTTGTTTTGGGGGGGTTTTTTCAGTCTAATTCCAAGCTCAAGTTGGTACGCAGCCTGGCAGTGTGTGAGGAGTCCTCTGCCCCATTTGCTGATGGGCCACTAGAAACCCAGGTAGGTCCTTTATAAGAGTAAGTAGAGTAAGTATAGCTTTTGAGTTTAGCAGTTGTTTGGTAAACTGTAGTATAGCCACCGCAACATCAACATTAGGCTTGGAAATCAGGGTACCAGGAGCTTCAAAACAAACCTTACAGTAAAACATGGCATGGGTGAGAGCATGAAGTATAGGTTTTCACACCTAGACCACCCACAATGATGCAGACAAGGATAGCCCAGAGCTAGATCTTATTTTCCCACTGACCCCTTGCCCTCTGATACCACCATTTCCATCCAGTTCCCACACTGAGAACAGCCAGTGTAACTTGAGCTGCCCATATTATACAAGGCTGTGATTTTTGATAGAAAAGGCTTAGCCTTTACCCTTTTCGTACAAAAGCTAAAACAATTTAATTAACAAGGTTGCGAATTCCGTCCCCAGTCAGTGGAACAACAAATTGATGTTTCTCTCTCTCTCCCTTCCTCTCTCTCTCAAATCAATAAATAAGTTTAGCCTGACCTATGGTGGCACAGTGGCTTTGACCTAGAATACTGAGGTCGCCAGTCCGAGGCAGTTCAAGTCCCTGGGCTTGCCCCGTCAAGGCACATACTACTAAGAATTGATGCTTCTTGCTCCTCCCTGTCCCCTTTCTCTCTATCTCTCTCTCTCCTTTATCTAAAATCAATAAAATCTTTTTTTTTTTTTTGACAGAGACAGAGAGAGGGACAGATAGTGACAGACAGATAGGAAAGGAGAGAGATGAGAAGCATCAGTTCTTTGTTGTAGCACCTTAGTTGTTCATTGACTGCTTTCTCATATGTGCCTTGACTGGGGGGGGGGGGCGGCTACAGCAGAATAAGTGACCCCTTGCTCAAGCCAGCAACCATGGGGTCATGCCTAGGATCCCACGCTCAAGCCAGCGGCCCCACACTTTGAGCCGGCACTCAAGCCAGATGAGCCCACACCCAAGTCAGCGACCTCGGTGTTTTGAACCTGGGTCCTCTGCATCCCAGTCCATCGCTCTATCCATTGTGCCATAGCCTGGTCAGGCAATAAACAAAATCTTTAAAAAAAATAAAAGAAATCTTAAAAAAATTTTAATGCTATCTTCTGTAAGAAAATGCTGCCACCCTAAGATTTATCTTCTCTGAGATTTCAAGGGGGCTACAGGAGAGTTAAAATCCGTTTCCCCTTTGATTATGTTTTTCTTTACCTTGTCCAAGGATATAATTCAATTGCACATCAGCTGCCCCTCTGACAAAGAGGAAGAAAAGTCCACAAAGGATGTCTCTGAAAAGGAAGACAAGGACAAAAACAAAGAAAAGGTGCCAAGGAAGATGCTATCTAGAGGTGAGGACTCCCCTTTTCTCATCTGCCCTAGGGGCTTGCTCTGCAGTGCCCTTTTCTTCCATTTTGAAGTTTGGCAGGTGCTGGCCTAATTGGCCCAACAGTTCATTGTGTCCTACTGACTTTATGGTTGCTTGGGACAGTGCCTAGCAAGGTTACTTTCTTTGCTGCTTTATCCAACCCTGTTTTAGGGGTTCACATGCTACAGAGAACGGCTCCATTAATATTGGTGCTGCCCATAGGAGGACATTATAGTCAATTCTGATTTTATTTTTACTCTAGAATAAACAGTGACATGGATCATCACTGGTTGCAACTTCTTCAGATACCATTTATATTTTAGGGTGCTTGATGTAATTTTTTTAACAATATTTATTTGCATATTATTATTAAGCTCTATGGTTTTAAACTCTTGGGCTGATAGCAAAAAAGACATGGTCCAAAAAAATGATAGTTGAGAGGAAAAAGGCAACCTTAGGATTAAAATTTTTTAAATAGGCCCTGGCCAGTTAGCTCAGTCAGTTAGAGCATTGTCCTGAAAGACAGGTTATGAGTTTGATTCCTGGTCAGGGCACACAAAGGAAGCAACCAATGAATGCACAACCGAGTAGAACAACAAATGAATGCTTCCCTTCCCCCTCCCCTCTCTCTCCCTTCCTTTCTCTCTCTCTCACTGAAATAATCAGTGAATAAAAAATTAAGCCTAGGCTGGATGCTCCATTGGTTGGAGCGTCGCCAGAAGCGCAGAGGTTGCTGGTTCAGTTTGTGGTCATACAGAAACAGCTTGGTATTCCTGTCTGTCTCTCTCTCCAAAACACTTTTTTATTAAATAAATACAAATAATTATATAAATAATCAACATTTGAACATATTTGCTGAGATCCTGGAAAATTCAGCCTTGACTGCCCTAACCTAGAACTTATTTTTCTTAGCTAGACTAAAACCAGCTCTGTTCTGGTCAAGGCATTCAATAAATACTTACTGATGGTAAGGTGGCTTTTTACTGTAATCATGATGCAACACTATGACTCAGATTCTACCTTCTATAATTGTCATGATGAATTTGGGGGGGCTGGTAAGTCAAAGACATTCTGGTTTTTAAAGTAAAACCACTGAAGTTTGATTCTTCTTTCTTGTCATTTCTTCTTATCAGGCTGTGGGATTCTGCTTGGGATTAGATATCATGCAGAGAAGTTTCATTTATTTTAAATTTCTTTTGTTGTGGTGGTTTTAGACTCCAGCCAGGAATATACGGACTCCACTGGAATAGACCTACATGAATTTCTTGTAAATACACTGAAAAAGAACCCAAGGTAATAACATGATTTGATGAATGGGGAAAAGGGCCAGCAGCCAGAAGGATGCCCGTGAAGCCAAGTAGCTTCTGAGATTTTTTCCATTAGAATCTAGGATCCCCATCCCCTTCACCACCTTCTCTCCAGTATAGTTTAATATTTTGTGAAGGATTCAAAACACCCTCATAATGAGGTTTTTGCTTTCAAAAGAGTTGATCATAAACGCACTTAATCAGTATGATTACAAGAGGGGTAGGGGATAAATGGTGATGGAAGAACACTTGACTTGGGGTGGTGAACACAAAGTGCAATGTACAGATGATGTGTTATAGAATTATATACCTGAGACCTGTATAATTAACCAATGTCACCTAAATATATCCAATTAAAAATTTTTTTTTTTTTTTTTTTTTTTTTTTTTCATTTTTCTGAAGCTGGAAACAGGGAGAGACAGTCAGACTCCCGCATGCGCCCGACCGGGATCCACCCGGCACGCCCACCATGGGGCGGCGCTCTGCCCACCAGGGGGCGATGCTCTGCCCATCCTGGGCGTCGCCATATTGCGACCAGAGCCACTCTAGCGCCTGGGGCAGAGGCCGAGGAGCCATCCCCAGCGCCCGGGCCATCTTTGCTCCAATGGAGCCTTGGCTGCGGGAGGGGAAGAGAGAGACAGAGAGGAAAGCGCGGCGGAGGGGTGGAGAAGCAAATGGGCGCTTCTCCTGTGTGCCCTGGCCGGGAATCGAACCCGGGTCCTCCGCACGCTAGGCCGACGCTCTACCGCTGAGCCAACCGGCCAGGGCCAAAAATTTTTTTAAAAGTTAAGAAAAGTTCTATGGAAGAAGAATGCAGAGACAAAGAAATATGAAGGCTTGGGAGTACAATTAAAAATCACAGAAGAAAAAATAATTGATTTTTACATAAGCTAAATCATCATAGTTTTAAAATTCTGTAAATAATCATATGGAATATAGAATAATGATTCAGTTTATAAGTTATGTGTTTATATGAATATGCCTGACAAAAGAATTAGATTTCTGATAAGGGTAACAAAGTACATGGTTAGCAGGATCTGCAAAATGCATACCCAATTGTTTTTCTCTTTTAAAGTAACATAAGAAAGGTCAGTGAGACTCAGTAGCCCCTGCATTTTGGTCCACTGTTGGGGTTTGGATCTGTCTCTCCCTTCAGCCTCTGTAGTGAGCAGGTCATGTTCTCAACCCTTGCTTTGAATGTCTATGGGAGGCTGCTTTTTGTTTTGTTTTAATCTTTTCTAAACAGGGACAGAATGATGCTGCTAAAATTAGAACAGGAGATTCTGGAATTTATTAATGACAACAAGTAAGTTACTTGAATGAAATAAAAATTTGGAGGTGGGAGGGGGACCAAAGGAAATTTAGGTATAATTTTAGTATATCCCTCTTTCATTTTTCCCTTAAAGTCTGAATTTTTGAAGTAATTATTCACTGGCAACCAAAAAGGGTTGGGGGGGTAGTAATCAGAATGGATTAAATAAAGAATATGTGTGAAAATCAACTGACGTATTCAAATTATTGGTTAGACTTCAGTGGAAAAGAATTTATCTTTTCAGCAGCTACCTCTTGTTTCATATTTTATTATTCTTAAATTTCTCATCCAGGTGGAGTTAAGGAATGGTCTTAATGAGGATAGTGGGTCAGAGTGATATACAAAATACTAAAGCGAAAAAGAGCTGAGAGAACCATTTTTGTTCCCACTGAATAGATAGATATCTTTCTTATATCTGTTTTTCCTAAGAAATTTCTTACTTTAGATACTTTTAACTAAAATTACAATTGGCTATTATTTTTCCTTATTTTGCTTTTTTCCTCTGATTTTCCCTTCAGTAACCAGTTCAAAAAGTTCCCTCAGATGACCTCTTATCACCGGATGCTATTACACCGGGTAGCTGCCTATTTTGGGATGGACCACAATGTTGATCAAACTGGAAAAGCTGTCATCATCAACAAAACCAGTAACACAAGAATGTAAGGGAGAAAACCACAGATTGGGAAGACTTTCCTGGGATAGCCTCTGGGGTGGAAGAGAAAGGTTGTAGGATCAAGATGTCTATTTCTGTGGAGGGAATAGAGTGGAAGTGTGGGGGGCTATGTTACCAATTCCTCTTTCCTCACTCCTGTGAGGGCTTGGATATACATTCTAGAGGTACTGGTGTTTTGTGAAGACTGGCCCCTGGCCTCTCTTCACCTTTACTGATAGGGCTGGTATAACTTTGAAGGAAGATAAGTTATAGATGGTTAAAGAACAGACCCTGGCCCTGGCTGGATAGCTCGGTTAAAGCATCATCCTGAAGCACCAAGGTTGCAGGTTTGGTCCCCGGTCAAGGCACACACAAGAATCAACCTATGAATGCATAAATAAGTGGAACAACAAGTCAGTGTTTCTCTCTCTCTCTCTCTCTCTCTCTCTCTCTCTCTTCCTTCCTCCTTCCTTCTCTCTAAAAAAAAAAAAAAAAAAGAACAGACCCTAAGGATTTCATTAAAAGCTTCATGTGACTTTTTGAATTCCTGATTCCAGAAATCCCCTGAATGGGAATTGTGGAATTTAAGAAAGCTGTACTGGGAGGTCTGCTTCCTAACAAAAGGTTTTTTTTCCACCCCTCCTTTCACATTTCTGTTCCAATCCCAGCCCTGAACAGAGATTCTCAGAACATATAAAGGATGAGAAGAATACAGAATTTCAACAGAGATTTATTCTCAAGAGAGATGATGCCAGTATGGATCGAGATGATAACCAGGTAAAGAATGGAAAGGGATGGGCGTATAGAGAGATCACAGTAAGAGAAACTGGGAGGGCAGAAGAATTTTTGTGGGATGGAGAAAACTTGAAATATCATAGTATGGAAGAATATATTGAGCTATACTGAGTTGGCT
Organism: Saccopteryx leptura; assembly: GCF_036850995.1. Taxonomy (NCBI): domain Eukaryota; kingdom Metazoa; phylum Chordata; class Mammalia; order Chiroptera; family Emballonuridae; genus Saccopteryx; species Saccopteryx leptura. Next base: position 179,121,048 of record NC_089504.1, read on the forward strand.
TTGGCTTAATGTTAAGGGTTGACTATACTTGCTGAGCTGAATGCCATCCTTTTAGCCCCAGAGAGACATGGTGCTGAGGTTTGCTGGGTTTTCTCATTTGGCCTGGAACACCCTGGTTCTGCCACAGACTTCTAATTCTACATTATTTAGGGACAAAGCAAGGTCCCTCCCTGCTTCAGCCTTGATTCAGCTAATGGCTTCATTCTTTTTTTTCTTTAATAGTTAGGGATTTCTTTGGGAACCACCCAAAGCTACTTTATCCCACCTCCTCTCTTATCTAGCTCAGGGCTAGCTTTGAAGTGGTGAAATTGTGATCTCATTTACCCACTTATAAAGGTGTTTCTGATCCCTTTATGTAAATTGTTTTGCCAAGTCCTTCCATTAAGGTGAGTGAGTTAATTTGACTTTTGATAGTGGGAACCTCAGACAGTGTCCCCTTTTTAAGGCATAAGAAGTGAACAATCTGCCCCATCCTTTTATTTATGGGCCTGGCTGTTGGCCTGACTTTGAGCCCACTCTTTAGAGAGTAAGTAATTATTTGGGGATTAGTTTGCTAGCCACATATAGGGTTTAGATCCAGCCTACTTTTGCTTGGCCTCCAAAGAAGGTTAGGTGGAGAACCAGGATTAAGGTTCGAAGAGCATGGTTGGGTAGTGCCAATATAAGTCTTGCTAATTAATGGTAACTGTAATAATATCTTACCTCTAGAGTCAAAATTAGTTTCCTTGGGATACTGTGTGGTATTGAGACCAGGACATTTTCTGCTTGTTACTTATTTGAGAGTCCTTTTGAAAAAAATGCCATTATCTATTGTGGACAAACATGCTGGGTCTGATTGAAAACAATGAAATATACAAAAAAGACAAAATTAAAAAACAAGAGCCTTTCCATCCTGATGCCCTTCTCTCCATTTTCCCCAGACCCTTTTTCTGTGGTTCAGGAATTATTCAGGCCTCAAGGCACAGTGGGGCAGAGTGAAATCTGCTCCTATTGTGAACTTTCCATCTCTCAGCTTCAGGCTTGATCCATAATAGTTTAGGCTTTATGCACTTTCTCTCTGTGATGTTAATAATAAACACAGTAATTGCTATTTGAGTGTTTTTCCTGAACTAGACTTTTTCCTAACACATTATATCCATTATCTCTTAATCTGCTCCACAACCCAGTGTAGATGGGGGTATTAGCCCCACTTTAAATGTAAGAAAACTGAGGCTAGGAAATGTTATTTGCCTGAAGTGACATTACTCAGAGGTGGCAGAGCTGAGATCCCGTCTGTCCTCAAAGCCCATTATGCTCTTTCTACTCTGCCACTAGTGTACCAGGGCTAGAGGCTGAGGACAATATAGCACCATATCGTCCTGTGTCTTCTTGGAATGGGATTTGTAAAAGGATATGTAGTAGAATTTAGGTTCTTAAGGCCAGTGAGAATTAAATCTAGTCAAAAGTTGATACTCCTGAAGTTATGATTACCTCTGGAGATTGGTGAAGATGAGCAAAATCAGCCTAGAGCAGCACTCTGCTTGGTTGTTTCATGTGAAGCTTTCAAAGCCTCTGGATTAAAGGTCAGAATCTTTTATAACCTGATAACATTCATTTGATGGGTTTCTCCCTCAGAGCTCCTTGCCTTCAAGAGCAGTATGGAAAAGGACACTCTATAACACTTTACCCAGGATAGTGCTCACAATTCACAGGCCAAGAGAGAAGACTGTGTTGGAGGGTTGGATGGTAGACTAGCCAGAGGTGGTGATCTGCTCAACTATCCCCTTTAGTCACCTCACTACGTTTCTCAGAATGAAAGGTCCTCTGTCCTCTATTTCCTTCTTTTTCCTTTCTATCACTCTCTCCCCTCCCTCCTCCATACCTTATTCATCTGTCCTTTCTCTGTTCATCCTTCTTTCTTTTCTTTTCTCCTTTTCTTTTTCTTTACCTCTTTGTGTTGCTCTGTTCCCTTTCTTCTCTGTTTCTGTCATTTTTCTCTCCCTCCCTCCAGGAGCCATAGTTAAGATGAGAAAAAAAAAATCTTAAGCATTGAGTTTAGCTTCACCCTTGGGATTTTATTTCCAAGGCCCTCTTTGCTGAGCTATGTGTGACTTGGATATTCAGGCCATGACATTCATTAGTGACTAAAGAAGGTATAATGTCAGGTGTAGATCTGTAAATCTCTTCTTTACATTCAGGTCTGGTAAATACATGTTCTTCTTCCTCTCTAGCTTCCTCCTGTCCCTTGCTTCCCTTCAGAGCAATGTTGTTTATTCCCTCAGCTATTCTCTTGATCCTTATTGATTGGAGAGTACCTGATTACTATAAGGAAGCAACCAATCCTTATAGTTACTGTTCTTGATACTCTGGGGGTGAGGGTGGGGAGATGGAGAGGCCCCAACCATCCTGAAAACCTGATCTCCCAAACTGCATGGTCAGATGTACCCAGTGAACTTGTCCAACACTGGAAATTTTATTTCTTTTTTTTTCCATTTTTTTTATGGCAACTATAAACTCTCCCAGTTTCTCTTCCTTGCTGGTGTGCAGTGAGCTTGCAGTACGAGGAGAACTTAACTAGCTTAATTCTGCTCATCGATCTAGATCAGAGTTCCATTGCAGGATGGAAGGAGGAGCAAGTCAATAGAAGAGAGAGAGGAGGAATATCAAAGGGTCCGAGAGAGAATATTTGCCCGAGAGGTAAGTGTAGCTTCTGAGAGTTGTCAGCTCATAGCTTTTAGCTCTTAATCTTTGGAACTGTGAATGGAATGAACCCTCCATAAATGTGGTGTTGTTTTTTTAACCAAAATCAGCCAGCCCTTCATTTTATCTCTAAAATTAAATGTGGCTTATGGGGATGCAGCAGATTTTTATTTGTATTATTTTTAATACATTCTGCTGTATGGCATACAAAGAGAACAAATGGAGTGGCTGAATTTGGTGGATATGATTAGACTGAAAATAGAAATGGTTTTGGCAGGGCTTATGGAAGAGTTCTGAATCTTGCCTGTCAAACCCTTCTCCCACTTAACCTCTTTCACTTCCACTGTCCGTTTTAGGCATCTTTGCTTCTAAGTGGAAGACTTAGTGTCCCCATAGCCTATACATTGATCTTGTTTGGCCAGCCTTGTTTTTAGGATATGTTGGTGATTGTTAGAACACAGATCTGTCATCCATTCTCAGAACTCCACATTCCAGATGCACAGAAGTTACCACTTACTAGTCCCTCCAGTCTCTACCTGAACAGAAAGCCTCTTTCTTCCTATATGTCTTAACTTGCTTCTTAGAATAGGACTGGCTCCTTGGGCCAAAAACCAGCATGAATCATTTTAAATAACTTTATTCTGAAGAATTGCAAGCCATATCAAATATACTTAATACACCTATATCAGGTGGCGTTTGCCTACCAGAAATTCAGGAAAGGCTGTGGATAGGCAAGAAAGGATCAAATCTCCAGAAAATGTAGGATCCAGATATAGCACCATTTTACAGTCAAATTAGCAAACAAAGGAGGAAGAGCCAGCCTCCCTTCATTGTCAAAAGATGGCCAGTTTTAATCAATATACTTAGATGGACATTATTCTCCTCCCATTTCCCCATTCTCTCCTCCATCAGAAAGACTATCTGTGTATTTTTTTCCACCATCACCTAGCTCAGAAGAATATTGTTTCCAACTTCAATAAAACTGACCTCCTCTATAAACACATTTCATTGTCTCAGGAGACCCAAGTGTTCCAGGGATCCCCACTGGGGACAGATACATGACAAACCTTCTGGCCCAAAGTCCAAAAAGAAGGACTCTTCTTACCCTCTGTTACATAGACTTCCATTCTGAGACAGAAAAATCTATATTCCAATTATCTAATCTGGATAATTGGATAATTCTTCAAAGATGGTTCTCTAACTTTTACCTGCAAATCAGTTGGCTGAAATGAGAGGAGAGAGGTCATTTGCACATATGGCTGGTGGTGACCCTATATTATGGACAGAGCAGGTTGGTGGATGATAATAACAAATATTTATATAATGCTTACTGTCTTTCAGACACTCTTCTTAGTGCTTTGCATAAATTATCTAATCCTCATACTAGTCTGATGAGGTAGGTTATATTATTTTCCTCAGTTTATAAATGTGGGACTAAGGTAGAAAGAGGTTAAGTAACATAAGATTACACCACTAGTTAGTGAAAGAGCTGGTGTTCTAATGCAGAGTTTGGCTCCAGAGTACACATGCTCTTAACCCCTAAAGTAAACTACCTCTCAATAGCTTGCTCTGCTCTGAGCTCTTTAGATTAAGAAGTATCATCAGGGACATCATAGCATAGCAATCTGTGATGTGCACCTCTGCTTCACTGACACATGAATAATGACTGTCCCACCATGCCAGACATTAAAGCAAAGCCACAGATATTCGGAGAGTACCAGCAACTTTTAACAGGGTGTTGGGGCTAATTATGACAACACTGGAATATGTCTACCTACAACCATAACACAGTCAAAAGTTAGCTCTTCTCTCCTTTTTTCTCCTGATTTTTAGTCTCTCAAGCCTCTACTAATATATGTATTCTTTGTTAAATCCTTGTGGATTTATCACTGTCATGTCAGTACTTCCTACGTCTTGCTGCAGTAGAGGCTTCAGGATTGTCAGAAGGTCTAGCAAGGAAAAGTGGCCAAAGCCCATCATACTCCAAAGATTCCCATGTGGAAAAGAACTTGGCCAAAGGGGGAGATGATTAAGGGTGGAGTTGTAGGTTGGGGCAGAGGGGAGGAAGAGGCAGGCCAAAAAGAAAGGGAAGTGGTAAGAAGGGTGTTTGGATGGAAATGCTGATGCAGTAGCCTTCTCTGGAGCCTGAGCTATGTATTGGGAAAACTGCACCATATAGGCTCTGCTCTTTGTGGAGCCCATGCTGCTCAGCAGCTGGACACACTTGGTAACTTTTTCTAAGGCTTGGGAGTCCACCATAATGCTTGCTTACTTCACTCAGCTCAATGGCTTTGTCAGAAAATGACCCCCAAAAGGAATGTTTCAGGCTTTTAATTGTCTCATTTTTTCTAGGCTCTGAAAAGTATCTGCTTTCCCAATTTGTTATTCTCAGGTCAGAATGTCTTTCATTTTGGCCAGTATAGAGGACATAAATGGAATATTTGAGGATGATTTCCCCCCAAAAAACTTAGTTTCTTTCTCTTGTCTCCCTTTTTCCTTTCTTTGAACACATTCTTTAGGACCAAGCACACAAATTATTATGCTCAGCTTACCTCTAGAGAGACTAAATTTAGAGCTTAAAAAGGAAATAATAGGTTAATACTTTCCTCTTCCTCCTTTCCATACTCCTACCTTTATAAATCTCTCTTTTTAAACACCCTGGGAAGGCTAAAAATGCTCCATGCTCTTTCCTGTTAAAGGTGAGAAGTCAGATTGGGTGTGTGGGTTTGGGTCATCCTGTCCCTGCTCCCTCTCTCCCTGTTGGGGTGTGAGCTTGGTTTGAGGATCTTGGGTATTCATAGCATCATGGACACCCTTTTCGGTTATACCATGCTGTTTTCTTATAAGTTATTTTCCGTTTTCTCCCCTCACCTAGACTGGCCAGAACGGATATCTAAATGACATCAGGTTAGTACCACTTAGCATGTTCCCTGCTTCTCATTGAGCTCTGTCAGTGAGGTTAATATAACCCTGTAATGATGCTTTTCTTTGATGTTAACCAACAGACTCTCCAAAGAAGCCTTTTCTTCTAGCTCTCACAAGAGAAGGCAGATTTTTAGGTACTTCTGTGTAATCTATATCTCTCCTTGTTTTGTTTTGTTTTGTTTGTTTGTTTTCTTTCATTTTGTTTTGTTTTGCTGTAATCTCTTCAGCGGAGTGAGTTTGCTCCATGCATGGCTGCTTGTGGAATAATTCAGTTTGTGGTTTTCGCAACATTGGATATTTTTCCCCATTTAGAAAAAGACTTCTGCTCAATGACCTTATTTTTTTTGTTGCTGATTTCATTTTAAGTTCTGGATAGGTAGAGAAGACCAAATAGTTGTATAGGTTAGGTACTGTTTCTTCCCAGAAATTTGTTGGAATTGGGCATTTCTGGAGGAGTTCAACATATTAAGGTAAAAGAATATGTCTCTTCTAAGCTAACTTTTCTGAATATGTGGAAAGATATGAAGAGCTTATTGCTGACCCAGCATAGGGAATGTTTTGTATCTTTAAGAAAGAATAATAGAAACACATGCAGACACCTCTGTCTATGTAGTTTTCTCTTTGGAACAATGCAATGAGTAAGATGACCCATTTCTGAAACCCTACAAGGACGTCTGAAAAGATTTGCCTGCTTTAGAATTTAGAAGGCTTTAGAGCATGTCCTTTATATGATTGTCCATGACTTGCTCCTCATTGTTGGTGAAAGTTGTATTAACTTCTCCAGAGCCTAATATTCTCCATTTTCCACAAAGCAGTCATGAGAACCTCCCTTTTATTCCACTCTCTCTGTTCTACCCCAGCAGAAGCATGCAAGTACCTAGTTCTAGGTAGTGGTGAAAGAAGAACTACTTTAGGGCCCTATCCTGACAGCAACTTATTTTAAGTATATTCTTCCCATTTACCATAGAAGAATTTATAGAGCACAGAAAACCTGAGTATTTAACACCAGAATTCATGTCTAACCTTTTCCAAAGGGCTTCTCTCTTTTTGAACCCTAAACTTGATAGGACCTGACTAACTCAGATTAGTTAGAGCTCTCATCCCCAGTTCTTCAGTTGTGCCTTCTCATGTGTCCTTTCTAAGGCTAGTCAAACCATCTGGAGATTGGGATAGACAGATTTTTCATTCTTGGGACAGAGAATTTATCTCCCTTTCCATATCTCTGAACTTTTTTTTCTTAGAACATCCTGGAGAGCTCTGCATTAGTGGTGGTGATTGAGAGAGTCCCCTTTTTTATAAAAAGTAAATTCCTGTTCCATATTGGGTCAAAAATCATCCCAGAATACCTACTATAATAAACAGGAGTTTAAAACTAAGTTCTATGTGTGACTTCATGCACAGTGCTTTACAGTTGCTAAAGTGTACTGTATCTGATTCAGTTCTCTCAGTGTCCTGATTTGGTAAACTGGTTTACATGTAAGAAAACAAAAGCAGAGAGATTAAGTGGCCAATCCTAGTTTTCCTGGTTATTAGTGACAGAACTGGGACTCTTTGTCCAGTGTACTTTTCATCATACCACACCAGCTCTCTACAAAACATCTCCCCTTCCTTTCTGAGTAGTGTTCCATTTGGAGCCCTAATTCACATTTCTATAAAGAATGATACCCTTGTTAGTGCTGTGGAACATCAAAATATATCAAACTATGCAGATAATAGCTTGAAGAATCTAGTGGGCAAATGCAGCCCTCTCCTATCCAAACCTCTTTTATGTTGCCGTTTTCCATTACTGAATTCTGATTAAAGATTTAGGTCATTTAAATGCAATTCCATGGGGCCTGGAAGGTTAGTTCAGTTTGTTAGAGCATCATCCCCATATGCCAAGGATGTGGGTTTGATCTGCAGTCAGGGCACATACAAGAATCAAACAATGAATGCATAAATAGTGGAACAAATGATGTTTTCTTTCTTTATCTTTCTCTCTCCCCCTGCTTCCTCTCTTGCTTTAAAAAAAAAAGTTTAAATAAAAGGAGTCTGTAATTCAAAGGTTTAAAAAAATGCAGCTCCGTGAACTCTAAGGGGGTACTTCTTTCTCTATTTGGGTACTAGTCCAGAACTGCAATGATTAGAAGCTGATCTTCTCTAACTGCTTTATACCTTTATTTCCAAGTTTGTGAAGCAAATACTGGTATGCCAGATTTCCTCATCCACAATTGGCAATAACTATGGCAACTTCCCAATTCTTTGAAAGATTCTACTCCACTGATAAATAAGCCACAATTAGGATTACTGATATTTATTGCCATCTCTTCCACAAACCTCTCTACCTACCCCTCAGATACAATAAACTTGACTTTTCACAGCACTAAATCTACTTGTAAAAGTTAATTCAGCTCTGACTTCACAGGAGTATGAAGTGTGAATGTTCTCAATCCTTCACCCCCATTTCTCTAACACACACAATCTAACCCACCGCTCAGAATTGAGTTTGGTATTTTCCCTATCTGCCTTATTTTTAGTGAAGTGGAAAGACATAACTAGAGATTGGGTTTAGTTGTAGAGAAGGAAAACTGATCTCTTTCCTGGCCAAGACCCCACTTAGATTCTCTAACTCTCAGCTTAGTTAGAAGATCATCAGACAAGCCATGTTTTGAGCACTTGACCATCACTTGGGGGAGGAAACTAGATGAGCACAGAAGTGCTGCTACTTTGGCTCAAGCTTCCCAGGGTGTCCAGTTTAAAGTTGACTCATTCAGTGTCCTCTGGTTGAAAAAGAAAGTAAATGGCAGGATTGTCCTAATAGATAGTACGTGTTTGATTTAGTATAAAAGGCCATTAGGACTTCTTTCTGCATAATTCAAACTCTAATGTCTAATGAATAGCTTCATCCATTGCCACTGCTGTATCCCATTACTGACACACACACACACACACACACACACACACACACACACACACACACACACACACACACACACACACACCCTCTATTGAGTACACTCAGTAGACTTGCCTTTGTCCATTGCGACAGAGCTATTGGCTATCACCTGAGGTCTGGTTCTGTTCCTAGAGACTACCTGATTTATACTTCCTTCTTGTTTCCCATTCTACTTTTGACATCCCTAAGAGAAAGGGGTAAAGTTTTGGGGAATAGGAATATTTTCTAGTCCTCTATTCTAACTATATATAGAGAACATTTGAGATTCTATTAGATCTACTTAAGATTTAGAGAAGAATTAGTATGTTCCTAACTAATGAGCTGTTTCAGTGCATTGTTAGTCCACCATAATTGGCTAAAATAGTGGCCTAGCAAATATTTTACTCATCTTCTCTGTAGTACCTTGGAGCAGATATTCTATAAAGAAAGTTATTTTTTTTAATATTACCGCTTTAAGAAAAATAGCTTTCTGTGTTAGAATAACTCTGAGCCTAGTGTCTTTTAAGCTAAGGGGGTTGGGGTGGGTTTTCTATTTGTTTTAGTTAGAATGGTGGTGGTGAAAAGGAGGGAACTCAAGCTACTAAGAGTTATGCTCAATTGCTCCCCAGTACACACACCAAAATCTTTGTAATTGTTATCATTTGGTTTCCTTAGTTGTAGGAAGTAAGAGATGTGAAAGGAAGATTCCTGATTCTTGGTTGCTTATTGATTTAGAAGCAGTAAGAGTTTAACAAAACTTAAGGCTTTCAAACCAACCCTATCTATCTTGAGTACAGTAGTTTATAGACACAGGCAGTGATTATAGCATCAGGATAACCCTGATGTTTCTAGAGCAAAATAAGAAAGGATGAATCCCTTTTCTCCATAGCCTTGCACCTTGCCTCAAGTAATAGGGTTATTTATATGGAGGCAACTAGGCACAGTCAGGATGGCTGCTTGCCATTCTGGGTCCCAAGGGCACATTTGCTTGATCATGCCCAGGACTTCAGTCCTTAGAGACCTTGGAACCAGTTGCTCTCAGATACCAACACAACTTCCACGAAACAGGTTAGGTCAATTCTAGACTATCAGACAGTTTTCCAGAGTTCCCCTTTAGTCCACTATACTCTTCTTTTCACCCCTGGATCAGTGGTCATAAGAAGCATCTTTGCTGGCTTAGACATATGTTATATGGTGACCTGTTGTGGGATTTATCCATGTCATTGGCTACTCCTGCCTTCTAATACTAGTAACTTCTAGGAGTCCTGTTGTTTTAAGAACTTTGAGAAAGAGCTGATATCCCTCTGCTCCCCACTATTTCCTGCATGTGTGGGGTCCCTGCAGAGGGGGCTTGGGAGCAAGAGACCACAGCCAATCTCAGCATCATGTATGTGGTTTCCCATTCACCTCTGGTCTGATATATCAGTTGCCAGTGCATTGTTTTCCAGATTTGCCCCTGTGCTCTCTGTTACTATACTGGATATTGTTCCGTATGCTCTCATCAACTCTTGGTGGGCCAGCCAACTAACAAGAAGTCAGTGTCCATCCTCTCCCCAGCCCTCACCTGTTCCTTGTTATTGAAAGAATAGAGATGAACTCTCTCCTAGCCCTTCTACAGAAGTGGTAGGTAGGGGGTGCTCTAACCACTGTGGTCTCTGCAGGGGGAACCGCGAGGGGCTAAGCCGCACCTCAAGCAGCCGCCAGAGCAGCACAGACAGCGAACTCAAATCCCTGGAGCCACGGCCTTGGAGCAGCACGGACTCTGATGGCTCTGTTCGGAGCATGCGGCCCCCTGTCACCAAAGCCAGCAGTTTCAGTGGAATCTCTATCCTCACCCGGGGTGACAGCATCGGGAACAGTAAAGGTGGCAGTGCAGGAAGGATCTCCAGGCCAGGTACTACAGCTTCTCACCTTCTGTGCTGTTCCTATCATGTCTTCTAGAAAGCATCACTGATACTTACTTTTAATAAAACACTTGTTCCAATATTGTGTTCTGGAAACCTAATACAGCCAGATGAAGGGAAATTTATTTTCTTGAATGAATCTGTTATCCTTTTGCATCCTCTGATTTTTTTCAAAACTTCTTTCCTAATTGAAAAAAACTGACTTGAATTAGTTTTTTTGTTGTTTTTTTTTTTTACTTAGGTTGGACATCCCTGTTAGCCTAGGTTCAGGTTATATACGGAGATGAGGATGAGAGCTGCTTTCATTCTGTGGCCTCTGAGAGTATAAAAAGGATTTGTAGAGCAGAGGGAGCCCTTACTTAGAGTTTAGTATTTGTAATTCATTGATAGCGGCCAATGGGCTAGAGCAGGGGTCCCCAAACTACGGCCCACAGGCTGCATTGCGTCCCCCTGAGGCCATTTATCCGCCCCCACTGCACTTCTGGAAGGGGCACTTCTTTCATTGGCGGGTGCATCCTGTGCTCCTGGAGCACTGTATGTGGCAGTGCCGCAAAGCGCGGTGTCACTCAAGTACAGTACTACTTCCAGTGATGCGGGACGCACACATCAGGGCTCCGGAAGCACGTCATATCACTTGTTACAGCTAGCAGTGACAAATATGGAACTGGACATTGACCATCTCATTAGCCAAAAGCAGGCCCATAGTTCCCATTGAAATACTGGTCAGTTTGTTGATTTAAATTTACTTGTTCTTTATTTTAAATATTGTATTTGTTCCCGTTTTGTTTTTTTACTTTAAAATAAGATATGTGCAGTGTGCATAGGGATTTGTTCATAGTTTTTTTTTTGTTTGTTTTTTTGGGGGTTTTTTTCTGTATTTTTCTGAAGCCGGAAACAGGGAGAGACAGTCAGACAGACTCCCGCATGCGCCCACCCGGGATCCACCCGGCACACCCACCAGGGGGCGACGCTCTGCCCACCAGGGGGCGATGCTCCACCAGGGGGCGATGCTCTGCCCCTCCGGGGCATCGCTTTGTCGCTACCAGAGCCACTCTAGCGCCTGGGGCAGAGGCCGAGGAGCCATCCCCAGCGCCCGGGCCATCTTTGCTCTAATGGAGCCTCGGCTACGGGAGGGGAAGAGAGAGACAGAGAGGAAGGAGAGGGGGAGGGGTGGAGAAGCAGATGGGCGCTTCTCCTGTGTGCCCTGGCCGGGAATCAAATCTGGGACTTCTTCACCCAGGACTTCTGCACGCCAGGCCAACGCTCTACCACTGAGCCAACCAGCCAGGGCTCATAGTTTTTTTTTATAGTCCGGCCTCCAATGGTCTGAGGGACAGTGAACTGGCCTCCTGTATAAAAAGTTTGGGGACCCTTGGGCTAGAGCTTTGAGAGATACTGCTGAAGCTGCTTCTCTGGAGCTTAGTCACTGAGAGGGAACATATGTTCCACATGCCTGCCCTGTAACCACTCTTCAGCTCTTCTGATCTGCTGTGTATATTTCTCCATCTATGTCTGTTGCACACTTAGCAGAAGGATATTTAGCTCTTTATGCCCAGTGGACCTCTGTTTCACCATCCTCCTGCCTATAAGAATTGCTTGATTCTCATCCCAGAAGTTCTGTAGGCCTTATCCTCAGAAGCTATCAGTAGTAGCAAAGATTTTTGCCTCTGACTTTTTTGGTGTCTGCTGCCCTTTCCTGATACCACCTGTCTAACTCCAGTGCCTCTGCCTTTATACAGGTCTTTATCTTCTCTTATTATGATACTAACCCCAGGCTGATTTTCCTGCTTCATCCTCAGCCCCTTTTTTTTTTCTCTTTAGTGAGAGAGACAGACAGGAAAGGAGAAAGATGAGAAGCATCAACTCAGTTGCAGCAGCTTAGTTGTTCACTGATTGCTTTGTCATATGTGCCTTGACTGGGGGGTTCCAGCCAAGCCACTGACCCCTTGCTCAAGCCAGTGACCTTGGGCTCAAGCCATTGACCTCATCTTCAAGCCAGTGGCCTGTGGGCTCAAGCCTGCGACCTCAGGGTTTCGAACTTGGGTCCTTAGCATCCCAGGCTGACACTCTATCCAGTGTTCTACTTCCTGGTCAGGTATCCTCAGCCCTTTTTAGAACCAACTTATTAGTCTATCCAGGGGTCGGGAACCTATGGCTCGTGAGCCAGATGTGGCTCTTTTGATGACTGCATCTGGCTCGCAGACAAATCTTTAATAAAAAATAATAACATTAAAATATAAAACATTCTCATGTATTGCAATCTATTCATTTCCTACCACTCATGTTCATGGTTACAGGTGGCTGGAGCCAATCACAGCTGTCCTCCGGTACAACACCAAATTTTTATTGGATAATGCCTAACGTACACGGGTCGTTGTATGGCTCTCACAGAATTACATTTTAAAATATGTGGTGTTCATGGCTCTCTCAGGCAAAAAGTTTCCCGACCCCTGGTCTATACCATAGATCTAATCAACTCACTCCTTTCTTTAAAATATTTATGTTTCTGCATTCTCTGCATAGTAAAAACCAAGTTACTTAACATAGCATAACTTCCTGGTTCTAGTTTGCCATCTCAGTCTCATTTTCAGATACCTGTCCTCTGGCCTTCCAACAGTTTCTTTTCTTTTTAAACTATTTTTTATTTTCAATTACAGTTGCCATACATTATTTATATTAGTTTCAGGTGTATACCCCAGTGAATAGACATTATATAACTTACTAAATGATCAACCTGATAAATCTTGCATCCATCTGATACCATATATAGTTATTAGAATATTATTAACTATATTCTCTATGTAGTTTTCCTCTTCATGACTATTCTATAATTTTTAAAAAATTTTATTTATAAATTTTAGAGCAAGAGAGGAAGAGAAAGAGAGAGAGAGAGACAGAAACATCAATCTGTTTCTATATGTGCCTTGACCAGGGGTTAAACTGGTTATCCCACTAGGGCCATTTTGTACTTCTTTACCTTTTTCACCCATTCTCTAACAATTTCTTTTCTTTTTCTTTTTTTTTTATATATAGAGAAAGACAGAGACAGTTAGGTGGGAAGGGAGAGAGATGAGAAACATCAACTTATAGTTGCGGCATCTTAGTTGTTCATTGATTGCTTTCTCATATGTACCTTGACTGGGACTCCAGCCGAGCCAGTGACCTTAAGCTCAAGCCAGCCAACCACGGGGTCATGTCTATCTATGATCCCACGCTCAAATTGGTGATCCCGCACTCAGGCTGATGAACCCATGCTCAAGCCTTAAGATTTCAAACCTGGGTCCTCAGTGTACCCTCTCAGTCTTTTTTTTTTTCTTCTTGTGAGAGAGAGAGAGGGAGGGAGAGGGATGAGAAGCATCAACTTATAGTTGTGTCTCTTTAGTTGTTTATTGATTGCTTCTCTATGTGCCTTGATACCAGGGGTCTCAAACTGAGCCAGTGACCTTAGGCTTCAAGCTAGCGACCTTTGGGCCAAGCCAGCGACCTTGGGATCATGTGGATGATCTCACGCTCAAGCTAGCAAGCCTGCACTCAAGTCATATGAGCCCACACTCAAGCCAGTGACCTGGGTGTTTCAAACCTGGGTCCTCAGTGTCCCGAGTCAACATTCAATCCACTTTACCACCAGTTAGGAATATCCCCTCTCAGTCTTTCACACCCTCCTGTTCATCCTTCAAGCCCATCTCTGCTGCCACTTCCTCTTTAAAACCTTCCCTCTAACCCTTCCAGGTGTTATTGCTTCCTCATCGTTGTTTTCATAGAACTTTGTTCATATCAATGATGCATCCCTATCCTTATGAGATTGTAATCATTGTGTGGGTGTTCATCTTTTGTCTGGAGAGCCTGTGCTGTTTAAGGACAAAGACTGTGTTCCCTTCATCTTAGTGTCCCCAGTTCATGATACAATGTCTGGTACATAGTAGATAGTCAGGAAAAGTATTTTATGTGAATGCATGCATGACTTGGAGAGCCTGGAAATGGGGAAAATAGATGAAGGTTGTATGTATTTGTGTACACAGACATGTGCTTGGAGAGGCAAGGCTGCCTGCTTAGCAACTTTTGTGAGATTCTGCAAGTTGAAAAGAAATTAAAGAGAAGACAGCCTCTTGAAGGACTGGGAACCTGTACTTTCCCAGGAAACAGCTATCGAACCATGATGGACAGATTTTAGGCACTTAGCCTCACATTTTCTTCAATTCTAAAACCAAACATGACTGTGCCTAGAGAGCAGAAACCTGCTAACATGAGGACTCCCATCACCAGGGCAGCTGAAATGCATCTGTGCTAATTTGTGGGTCTTCCCAGGACATTTGGGGAAATGGACAGAAAGAGAGTGAGGAAAGACTAGAGCCCTGCAGCTGGGGTGGTATGTTCATGACTTGTGCTTACAGCTCTTGGTGGGTCTCCTCTTTGCCTTAGGCATGGCGCTAGGTGCCGCAGAAGTGTGCAACCAGGTCACCTCATCCCAGTCTGTCCGGGGCCTTCTCCCTTGTACTGCCCAGCAGCAGCAGCAGCAGCAGCAGCAGCAACAACTTCCTGCTCTCCCACTCACACCTCAGCAACAGCCACCCTTGAATAATCACATGATCTCACAGGTGAGTCACCACTCAGTGCCAGAGCCCCCTTCACTCAGAATCAAGCAAGCTCTGAAAGTACAGTCATGTCTCTTGTGCTGTGGGTGGCAAGAAAAATCTGTTTTTGGAGACATGCCACTCTCTCCCCCTTTTCTCATTTGTTATTTTTGGGGAAAGAAGAGTTAGGATGAAGGTTTGGCCAAAGTGCTCTTTGTAGAGCCAGTCTGGGAGATTTTTGCTATATATATTTTTTCCTCTCCCTTCTGAAAATTATCAGTGGGATCTTTTCCTCCATTCCACATTTCTGCTGTACCCCATCTCCATCTACATCCTGTGTAATTAACAGTATGATTTTTCTCACTATATATAGAGAGCTTGAAAAGATCACATCTTCCATCATAGTCTAACTGAATGTACTCATGTGACTGTGGGCCTATAAACATACATTTTTATGTATTGGGGTTGGGGTAAAGCAAATAAAACCCAAGACTCCTGCAATACCTATGCCACAAGGCACAGAAAAACACCCCAATGTTTTCTCTTTTCCATGCCATAAAACAGCTCTTTCTTTTTCCTTCAGTTGTTGGATGGGTACATGTTGGTACCAGCAGGGGTGTGAGTGAAGTTCTGCTTCTGTGGAGGCCATCCAAGCCATCAGCATAAGAATCAAATCCTATTCTAAATGGAATTTCAGTATTCTAGGTTTAAAAGTCTCCTTAATACCCTGCGGAGAGCTGCTCTGAGCTCTTTATGAATAGAATCCATGATTTATCCTGAAGTATTTGCTGGTAGTCAGCAAAAGCCCTAAAAGCCCATGTCTTTTAGGCTGCAGTTTAAATTCTTTTTTTTTTTTTTTTTTTTCATTTTTCTGAAGCTGGAAACAGGGAGAGACAGTCAGACAGACTCCCGCATGCGCCCGACCGGGATCCACCCGGCACGCCCACCAGGGGCGACGCTCTGCCCATCCTGGGCGTCGCCATGTTGCGACCAGAGCCACTCTAGCGCCTGAGGCAGAGGCCACAGAGCCATCCCCAGCGCCCGGGCCATCTTTGCTCCAATGGAGCCTTGGCTGCGGGAGGGGACGAGAGAGACAGAGAGGAAAGCGCGGCGGAGGGGTGGAGAAGCAAATGGGCGCTTCTCCTGTGTGCCCTGGCCGGGAATCGAACCCGGGTCCTCCGCACGCTAGGCCGACGCTCTACCGCTGAGCCAACCGGCCAGGGCTTGCAGTTTAAATTCTTGTTTCACCTGCCAGGATCCCTCACCTCTCTGTTTAATTAATCCAGCTTGGCCTGGAACATATCTCTCCCATAGGTACAAGAAGTAAGTCCCAAGCACTCATACCCCAGGAATTGGAAACTAGAGTGGACAGACCCCAGAATGGCCCAGTACTACCTCATTCAAACATTGTGACATGAAGCTAAAATAAAGAACGGTGAAGATCTAGGAAACCCTGCTGCTTTGTGTTTTCATGTAACACATACAGATCATTCTAGTTCTTCATCTTAGTCCCTAAATCAATTTCTCTATAATCCTGACTTACTTTCTTCTTCTACCAACACCTGTCTCATTAAATCTCATTCATATCAGTTACGTCACTCCATACTGAAGCATGACATCTGTGTGTGCTTTTCCCTGTCTGTGTCTTAACTCAGACCTATAAGTGGGTAAAACTCTGTGCTTCTCCCTGTGGCTGTCTTCTTCTGTGTTTCTGTGTGTGTATGATTCACTTTTCCAAGATCCCAGAATTTTTTTAGTTTTCTAAAATGTGTGTATTTTGCCTGACCTGTGGTGGTACAGTGGAGAAAACATTGACCTGGAATGCTGAGGGCACAGGTTATAAACCCTGGGCTTGCCTGGTCAAAGCATATGCAAGAAGCAACTGCTATGAGTTGATGCTTCCTGCTCCTTCCCTGCCCCACCTTTCTCTCTCTCTCTCTCTCTCTCTCTCTTTCTCTCTAAAAATCAATAAATACAATCTTTAAAAAAATAAATTAAATTAAATGTGTGGATTTTAATATAGTCTTGCTCCCTTTTCTTTTTCTTAGACTTCCATCTACCTCCTCCCTCTATCCATATCTAGAAACAGACAGCAAGAATGGAATGGAAATAAAGACATAAGTAAAAAGAAGAACTATTTTGGACTGAAAAAATGTTAGACAGGATGTCCAAGTGACTGGCCCTGAACTCCAAACTTTTACTCAGATTCTATCTGTGCTTCTGCATCATGAGGATCAGTAGGTCAGCTGTTGGTATTGACTGACCTCCTGCAGGGAGTATGGTGCTGGGTTAGATAGGGGACAAGGGAACATTATTTGGTATAGAGATCTCTGCTCCCTCAGAAATTATTCCTGAGGTTGTGATCACAGACTCCAAAAATTTTATCCTGGTTAAGTTTTGGTATCCCCGAAGCACTTATGGTAGCTGCTAATATTATACTACCCCACCCCACCCACTATATGTAGTCTCTTTTTTCTTTTTCTTTCTTCTTTCTTTTCTTTTCCAAGTGAGAGGAGAAGAGACAGACTCAGCTCCCGCGTGCACCCTTACCAGGATCAACCTGGAAAACCTAGTCTAGGGCCAATACTCTGCCCATCTGAGGCCATGCTTACAACTGAGCTATTTTTAGCTCCTGAGGCAAAGTCTCCACAGAGCCATCCTGAGCACCCAGGGCCAATGCACTTGAACCAACTGAGCCATAGCTGTGGGGGGGGGGGGGGGGGAGGAAGGGGTGGAGAAGCAGATGGTTGCTTCTTCCGTGTGCCCTGACCAGGAATCGAACCCAGGATGTCCATGTGCTGGGAACTCTACCACTGAGCCAACTTACCAGGGCCACCTTTTCCTTTCTTTTCTCTTTTTTCCTGTCTCTTAGTGCTGGTGGCTCTCCAAAGTCAAGTTGCTGAGCCCCAGAATACTTATAGTTCAGTTTCTCAAATGGTACATCACAGAGCAAGGATGAAGGAAGTGACCACAAGTACACACACGCACACACTGTACTTACTCTAAATGTTTTTCTTTGTAGGAGAAACTAGAAGGTAATTACCTTTAGCTCTGTAGCAGGAGGATTTACCCCAGGCTTGGAGACACTGCTAGCTAAACTCTGCTCCTTCCCTTCTTGGCAGACCTCTGCTATCAGAGCAGGCCTCCATATCCTGTATCAGTAGAACATGTGAAACCAAGTAGTAAGGCTGAGGATTTAAAGGGCCAGAGGCTACCTTTTGCCCAACTTACTTAAAGTGGAAGGACCTCTTAAAAAGATGCCTGCTGAGCCCTGGCTGAATAGCTCAGTTGGTTAGAGTGTTGTCTTGATACACCAACGCTGTGGGGTTTGATCTCTGCCATGTCACATACAAGAATCAACCAATGAATGCATAAATAAGTGGAACAACAAGTTGTTTTTTTCTATTTCTCTCTGTCTCCCTTCCTGTCTCTCTAAAATCAATATATTAGAAAGTTGTTGTTTTTTTTCTGTATTTTTCTGAAGTGAGAAGCAGGGAGACAGAGAGACACTCCCGCATGTGCCCAACCGGGATCCACCCAGTATGCCCACTAGGGGGCGATGCTATGCCTATTGGTTGTGGCTGGAGCCATTCTAGCGCCTGGGGCAGAGGCCATGAGCCATCCCCAGCGCCCAGGCCAACTTTGCTTCATTGGAGCTTTGGCTGCGGGAGGGAAAGAGAGAGAGAGAGAGAGAGGAAGGAGAGGGGGAGGGATGGAGAAGCAGATGGGCACTTCTCCTGTGTGCCTTGGCTGGGAATCGAACCTGGGACTCCTGCACGCCAGGCCGATGCTCTACCGCTGAGCCAACCAGCCAGGGCTACTTTTTTTTTTTTTTTTTTGACAGAGACAGAGTCAGAGAGAGGAACAGCTGGGGATAGACAGGAAGGGAGAAAGATGAGAAACATCAATTCTTCATTGCGGCACCTTAGTTGTTCATTGATCGCTTTCTCATATGTGCCTTCACCTGGGGGCTACAGCAGAGTGAGTGACCCCTTGCTCAAGCCAGCGACCTTGGGCTTCAAGCTAGCAACCCCACTTTCAAGCTGGTGAGCCCTGCTCAAACCAGCAACCTCGGGGTTTTGAACCTGGGTCCTCTGCATCCATTCTGATGCTCTATCCACTGCACCATCGCCTGGTCAGACTGTTATACTTCTTTCATTCCCTCCCTCCTGCTAGAGTGGAATGGAAAGAATATGTCAGGCAGAACAAGGTTCCCATCCAAGCTCTGTCATATTAACTGAGATCCTTGATGTGTGATTTGATTTCTCTGAACCTTACTATCTTAACTGCAAGTACAAGTTATATTTCCTCATAAGATTATTGTGAAGCTATAATAATAAAAAGTATATAAATGAGACAATGTATATAAATGTTATTTCCATCTCTTATCCTAGCCTCTCCCCTTTTTCCCACCCCTCCTACCACCATCAGGGGCCGTGGCTGGAGGACTGATGAGGGATTGAAATGTCTAGAGCAGAAGAAGAGTGAGAAAAAGTAACTTCCCATTAGTTGGTTTAGAATACATCAAATCCACCTGCTTGAGGCTAGTGAAGGGACTGAAGGAACAAAACTTAAAACTAGGCTATTTATATTTTATTCCTAATCCCTCCCTGTTTGCTTATGGGAGCATTTTTCATACTTCCCTCACAGCCTGGAGTTGCACAGAACAATCTTGGAGCAGGAGGAAGTAACCAGAACCAGGTGTGAATTGGCTGTATTTTCCTTTTCTGCCTTTGGGAGGGAGGTGATCCTTGTGAATGAGTACTTTCTCCAGGAGAGCTATGCTGTGAAGTCAGGAGTATGGCGGGGAGAGCTGAGCCAGACTGTGGATGACCCTTCCTACAGAAGTAGGGATTTGAGAAGGGTTATGATCATACTCCCCAGGAATCATATGTTCAGAAAAAATGTTTTGGGCAAAGCTATGTTTGTAATCAGGCAGCAGACCCTGGCTCTAAGAGTTCTAAAATTGCTCACAACAGCTGCAGAGTTCTCAGTGGCTAATGAGGTGGGGTGTGCAGTGGGTCTCCCCACATAGGAGAGATTGCCTATTCATCAGAGATGGGAAAGCCACAGATATCCTGGGCTTGGTCTCCAGCCTGCTCAGCAGCCTTGCTATTCATGTGAAATTTCTTTTATGGCTAATGTTGTTGTTCCTTCCCCTTTCCTCTCCATCTCTGCCCTGCTGCCTTTCCTGATGCTTCCCTTTTCTCTTCCGTTTTCCACGTGTCTCTGCTGGTCCACAGCCAGTCCCAGCTCTGCAGCCCTCTCCGCAGCCTGTTCAGTTCTCTCCAGGCTCCTGTCCCCAAGTCCTTCTGCCAGTCTCTCCACCCCAGCAGTACAACATGGTATAAACTTCATTCCCCCTTTCTGCCTTGTCCATGTGTGGCCTGTATCTCTGGGTATGTCTGGGTCAGTTTGTGACAACCTTCCAAAACAGTTGTACTTTTGGGGGGGCCATGTTAAAAGATGTTTGTTCTTGAGGGGCCAACAAAGGTTGAACTATACTCCATTCTAGTGACCTCTTCACAGCAATTTCACTGTCAAAAGATGCCGAAACAAAAGATAGAGAGGAACACTGAATTCCCCTGAGTTTTAGGAGGGGAAATGAAATCAGATGTTGGTCTATCCTGAACTCCTCATCATTTTCTTAAAAAATAACACAATTGCATACTTCTCCAGCACCATGGGTAAAAACTTAAAATGTTCCCCTCTCACACCATGTTATTTTATATTAAAAAAATAACCTTTTCTAATGCATAACACTTGCTGTTTAGTTTGCACCTTGAGTACAAATCCTTTGAAGATCTGATTTGCCTCATAGTTGATAAATTCTATCATTATAGGAGAGCTGACTTTTTATTTTGTGTTAATCACACCTGTCTGCTTTTTCACTATAATCCCCTCTTTCCTCCCACCTCTTATCTCCATGCTGAAGAGTCCTAGAATATGGACCTCAAAAGAATCAGCAATCCAATCCTCTTGTCAACTGTTTCTGCCCACTAAGGTAGTGAAATAGCAACTTGAAGATCAGATCTCTGAAAATTGAGTAAAACCACAGGAAAGCATTACCTTTAGTTTCTACTAGTTTGGGGGAAAAAGTTTGTTTTTTGTTTTGTTTTTTTCAAAAGAACTTCTACTCTGTGTGTGGATGTGTTTGTGTGTGTGTCAAGTACTGTCCAGGGATCAGAAGGGATGAGGAAGCTAACAAACTCTAACCTCTCACCGTGCAAGTGAGAGATGGAACACCATCACTCTTGCTGCTTAGAGAAGAGGGCTGAGAGAGAAGGCAATTACAGACTAGCCAGTCAGTCTCGCCCTCCAGCTCAGCCACTCACCCTGGTCTCCTTTTAGAGGTGAGAATTGGAAATAGTTTCTGAAGGACAGGAGAACTCTAGGCAAGTGTCAGAGAACAGAGGTGGAAATGACCTCGAGAGGGAGTGAGGAGATGAGCAGCAGGAGTGGGAGCCCACCCGTCTTTCTGCTGCATAGGCAGAGGTGGGGAACGTGAACCAAGCCACCCATAATCCTCAAGTTGTTATCTGGGTCCTTTATTATAAAAACGGGATTTTTGGCAACATAGGTGTACTTTGTTCAGTTGGAGGCATGAGGAAGACAGGAAGTGGAAAGACTCAGTCTTTTTATTAACCATCTAGTTTGTCCTATTTTTTTTTTAATGTATAGAAGTTATATCAAAGCTCCTATCTCCCCAGGACAAATTCTGATAAAAATCATAATCAGAATGGCCATTGTTACCTCATATGTGGTAAGGGGTCTAGCTTCCCAGGGCACAGAGGCAGGAATGTGCCAAATTTGGTGTAAGTAAGGAAGGCTATAGAGGGGGTTGCTATTTCTGTCTGTCTGTATGTATGTCTGTCTGTCTTATGTTGAAGCCAAAGACATAGGGCTTGATACGACCTCAGTCCTTGATTCTCCCCCACTCTTTCAATAGGCAGATGACCTCAGCAACACCTTTGGACAGATGAACCTTAGCCGCCAAGGTTCTACTGAAGCAGCTGACCCATCCACAGCTCTGTTCCAGCCCCCGCTCATCTCCCAGCACCCCCAGCAGACTAGTTTCCTCATGGCTTCTGCTGGACAGCCCCTCCCCACTTCTAACTATTCCACCTCTAGCCATGCACCGCCAGCTCAGCAAGTCCTGCCAGCCCAGGGCTACATGCAGCCCCCTCAGCAGGTAAGCAGCTCAGGTTCCCAGCTTAAATCACTGATTCGGTTTGTCCAGTATTATAATCCTCTCTTCCTCTTGACAGACCAGAGGGGATACCTGTCCCTCACCTCCATTTCCCCACCTTGCACTTGAGAGTTGTCTTTCTAGTCAGAACGATGTCTTTCTAGATGACGCAAGTCTTTCCTGTTCTGTTTCAAATTTGTGTACCAGTGCTGCAGTTGCAGACCCAAAATATCCCCATTTATAGGTTTTTGACCATCAATCCTGATGCATTTAGTAGTTTGGGGATGTTGGGACTGAATTTGAGGGAGCTTCTCACACATCTGTTTCCTCTCGCCATAGATCCAGGTTTCTTACTATCCCCCTGGACAGTATCCTAACTCCAACCAGCAATATCGACCTCTGTCTCACCCGGTGGCCTACAGCCCCCAGCGTGGTCAACAGTTGCCTCAGCCCTCCCAGCAGCCTGGTAAGGGGAACTGTTAGTGAATAGGGGAGGGGCAGAGGCAGGGAAAGAGAAAAGAATTATCTCCCTGTTTTTTTTTTTGTTTTGTTTTGTTTTTGTTTTTGTTTTGGTTTTTTTTGTATTTTTCTGAAGCTGGAAACAGGGAGAGACAGTCAGACAGACTCCCGCATGCGCCCGACCGGGATCCACCCGGCATGCCCACCAGGGGGCGATGCTCTGCCCCTCCGGGGCATCGCTTTGCTGCGACCAGAGCCACTCTAGCGCCTGGGGCAGAGGCCAAGGAGCCATCCCCAGCACCCGGGCCATTTGTTGCTCCAATGGAGCCTCGCTGTGGGAGGGGAAGAGAGAGACAGAGAGGAAGGAGAGGGGGAGGGGTGGAGAAGCAGATGGGTGCCTCTCCTGTGTGCCCTGGCCGGGAATCGAACCCAGGACCTCTGCACGCCAGCCCGACGCTCTACCACTGAGCCAACTGGCCAGGGCCTATCTCCCTGTTTTAAAAAAAAAGCAGGAATGATTAGAGTCCTAAAGAGGTACTCAAGATCTCCAGAAAAAGAAAAGGTAAAATAGATAAGTGAAGAGAAATTGTTGATAGAGTGTGACCTCCCAAACATTGTTGAGACCATGCTAATGTCTTCTCTGCCTTACCCATCCCTAGGTTTACAGCCCATGATGTCTAATCAGCAGCAGGCAGCTTACCAAGGCATGATTGGGGTCCAGCAGCCACAGAACCAGGGCCTGCTCAGCAACCAGAGGAGTGGCATGGGGGGCCAAATGCAAGGCCTGGTGGTTCAGTACACTCCACTGCCTTCTTACCAAGTGGGTACATTCTGCATTGGGAAAGATCACCGGGTCTTCAGGATAAGGGAAAGGAGGACAGCCTCCCACATCATACAATCTGACAACTCTAACACTGAAATATTGTTCACTTCACCCCTAAAAATTTTAGGTGTTTTTCCTCAGAGAAAGCCCAGAGAGTCTGAGAAGAGTCTTTAAGTTGTTTGATCTTTATACAGCCGTGCAAATGAGTACATGCCCAGAAAAGTAGGCTCTAAAGGAAACCAGCCTCCTTTCTCTACATCAGATGGTCAAGGGTGGTATTTGGAGAAGAGGGCAATGGAGATAGCTCTGTCAGCCTTTCCTTTAGGCAGATAATAGGAAGAGTCTCAGAGAGGTAGAGAAAGAAGTTTGAGTGTCTTAGTTTAGTGATGACTGGGCTGTTCTCGGGTGAACTCATTGGGAGCACACGTGGTCATTCTCTTCTCACCTCCACTCAGGTCCCAGTGGGTAATGACTCGCAAAACGTGGTTCAGCCACCTTTCCAGCAACCCATGTTGGTCCCTGTGAGCCAGTCTGTGCAAGGGGGCCTCCCAGCAGGGGGCGTGCCAGTGTACTACAGCATGATCCCTACGGCTCAACAGAATGGTACGAGGTGAGGACTCCCAGAAGGTCCAGGAACATCTTCCATAGACCTTTAGCAACTGTTGCACCCCAGTTTTGTTTTCACTGGCCTAAGAAAAGAAAGGCAGGGATAAAGAAAGATCCCATTGGTGCCCTAAAGCAGTGGTCCCCAACCCCCGGGCTGGGAACCGGTACTGGTCCGTGGGCCATTTGGTACCGGTCCGCAGAGAAAGAATAAATAACTTACATTATTTCCGTTTTATTTATATTTAAGTCTGAACGATGTTTTATTTCTAAAAAATGACCAGATTCCCTCTGTTACATCCGTCTAAGACTCACTCTTGACGCTTGTCTCGGTCACATGATACATTTATTCGTCCCACCCTAAAGGCTGGTCCGTGAAAATATTTTCTGACATTAAACTGGTCCGTGGCCCAAAATAGGTTGGGGACCACTGCCCTAAAGCACGTAGAAATATGAGGGAGTTCATTCCCCTTTCCTCCTCCTTGATTTGACATTTCCATAAGAGCTTATCAGTAGAAAAAAATTCCCACTTCTGACACAGAAGCTTTATAATTTCCCATTTTTTGTTTTTCTAATCAGTGAGAATCAGAATTATGGGATAGAGATTGCTCATTAAAAGAAGCAATTTGGAGTTTTATACATGTAAAATTTTCTGTGTATCTCTGTTTATATCCATGGATGAACCTCAGGTCTATTTATATGTATCTTAGGATAGACTATATAGTTGATAGAATTTTAAAGGTAGAAGGCACCTTAGAAATATCTAATCCACTCCCCTTGTTTTATTTTCCTCCCTTTTTTTTCTTTAATTTTCTAAAATAAATGAAGAAGTTCCAGCTAGGGATGTTAGGAAACCTACCTGAAGTCACACAGGTAGTTTAAAGCTAGAACTCAAGTCTGGGCCTACCTGTATGTATTTCTTTGTGTCTCTCTCAGTGTATATATGTTTATTTCTGTCTTTGTATGTATGTCTCCTGTTGTCTTGAGTTTTGTGGGGGGTTTTCCCTGTTTGTCTTTAGGTGTCTCTGTTCACCATTGTGTAAATATCCTAAATCACACATCTCCTTAGTTTATTTTTATTCATCTCTCTCTTGCACTGTTTATCTGTCTCGGGCACTCTCTTTGTGTGTCTGTTGTGTTTCTCAGAGTGTGTGTGTTTATTTGTGTTGTGTGCATGGATGCACATATATGTATCTGATGTTTCCACACTGTTGGGAAGAGCACGTGTCACTAACATTTCATCTGTAGCACTGATTAGCAACTTCCTAATTGAAAGATGATCAGGTACAAATATATATAATTAACTCTGAACAGATTAGTGATTTTAGAAATTGCATGGCAAATTGGATTGGGAAAGGCTTAGAGCTGCCTCTGCCTCCCACTAGGGAGGCCTGGGAAGTAGCAGCTGTTTGCTGTTTGCTCCCTCTGCCACTTTCCCACCCCTCTCTTTTCCATTTCCCCAGCCCTTCTGTGGGGTTTCTACAACATCCTGGCTCTGAGCAGTACCAGATGCCTCAGTCTCCCTCTTCCTGCAGTCCACCACAGATGCCACAGCAATACGCAGGTAAGACAATAAAAATTTGGAGGTGTCTTGGGCACTGACGACTAAATGCTGCTGAAGGACTTGTGCCCTAGATCTGGGAAGGGCAAAAAGGGTTCAGGCATTGGCTGTGTCCCCAACTGTGACCACCATCAGGAAGAAACACCAAAGTACTGGCTGGTGTTTTCCAGGGCTGCTGAAATTGACCTCTCAAAAACGGCGAGGTTGGTTGCCCCATCCCTGTCCCTGGGAAGCCCTATGTCTGATTGGGGGTTCATTGTTTTCTTTCCTCCTTGGCTTTTTTTTTCCTTTTTCTGAACTCAGCATTGCATTTACCGCATGCTTTTGAGATGTGAAGTGCTTACCTCTGTCTCCTTCACTCATTCTTCCTATAGACCGCTTTTTTTCACTCTTGGGGGTGTGAGAGAGGCTGATAAAATGTTTTTTAAATTGTATCTTAGATTTATTTAGCAAGTTTTTATATGTGCTCACATACATTTTATCATCTTAATTCTTACCACAACTTCATAAAGGGAATATTTAAGCCTCAAAGAGAATAAATGACTTGCCTAAAGTCACAATTCTAAAACTTGAACTTTGGTCTTTTGAATTTTTATATCCTATGCCGCATCCTCAATAACACATTTTCAGTAGGCCTCTATACTCTATTCCTTTCCCTCCAATGGGACATAAATGAATATTGGGTTAAGCAGCTAAAGGCCCCCTTTGGAGGGACCCGTTCTCCCAGGTGAATAGACTTAAGCCATGCAGCCTGTCACTGTCTGCCTCTTCCAAGAACTCCCACAATGCACCAAGTACAGCTGCCCTTGTTTGTATCACCACCACCCTCCCACTCACACACACACACATAGCATTATGCTGCAGTTAAAGAAACTTCAGAGATTCTGGAAGAGAAGAGGTCTTAATGTAGCTCTATTGCGGAAATTCTGCTCTATTGTGGGAATATCTGAGTGCCCTCTTCTGGTAAGAGGGTGGTACTTTTGCCATTTTCCCCATTTAGAAATGTACTATTTTTCATATAAGATTTTTTGCACTCTATGTTGTATGCTGTGGAGTGGATTCCAGAATTTATCGTGTTCATAGGACAGGATCAGTTGTTGCCTTTAAGAAACAATTACTGGCCCTGGCCGGTTGGCTCAGCGGTAGAGCGTCGGCCTAGCGTGCGGAGGACCCGGGTTCGATTCCCGGCCAGGGCACATAGGAGAAGCGCCCATTTGCTTCTCCACCCCTCCGCCGCGCTTTCCTCTCTGTCTCTCTCTTCCCCTCCCGCAGCCAAGGCTCCATTGGAGCAAAGATGGCCCGGGCGCTGGGGATGGCTCTGTGGCCTCTGCCCCAGGCGCTAGAGTGGCTCTGGTCGCAACATGGCGACGCCCAGGATGGGCAGAGCATCGCCCCCTGGTGGGCAGAGCGTCGCCCCATGGTGGGCGTGCCGGGTGGATCCCGGTCGGGCGCATGCGGGAGTCTGTCTGACTGTCTCTCCCTGTTTCCAGCTTCAGAAAAACGTAAAAAAAAAAAAAAAAAAAAAGAAACAATTACTGCCTGACCTGTGGTGGCACAGTGGATAAAGCGTCGACCTGGAAATGCTGAGGTCGCTGGTTCGAAACCCTGGGCTTGCCTGGTCAAGGCACATATGGGAGTTGATGCTTTCAGCTCCTCTCCCTTCTCTCTCTCTGTCTCTCGCTCCTCTCTCTCCCTCTCTGTCTCTCTCTCCCTTTCTCTCTCCTCTCTAAAAATGAATAAATAAATTTTTTAAAAAAATTAAAAAAAAAAAAAGAAACAATTACTTTTGTCTTAATTCAGACCAAACATGGATCACCCACAGGCTGGGAGGTTTTAAATTCAACATCTCTTACCCTTTATTACATTATTGGCCTCTCTAGATGTTTCTCCTGATGTCCGCAGGGGCAGTTGACCTTGAAATTCCCAGCAGGGTATGGAAATTGTAGAAACAAGCTCCAAGAACCACTGTAGCTTTTGGTGGTGCTTGATACCGCAGGGCATTTTTTCCTACTTGTTAAAATGAGTGTGTGTGTGTGCCTATGGATGTACTGTCCTTGGTGGCACATCTGTTCATCTTCAAATGTAAGGTCTTTGAATATGAAAAAAAAACAAGTAAAAAGAACTTATTACCTACTCTGGACCTAGTGTTGGGTTAAGAAAGCTGAAATAGCCGTTGTTCTGAAAGTTGGCAGCACTTAGAGGTCTGGACTGGGATTGGAAGGAAATAATCTAGGCTCTTCCCTAATCAGTAGAAATGGAGGAAACCCTCTTTATCATCTAGTTCCCTTGCTTCTCTGGAACTTTCTGTTATATTTCCTGTCTTCCTAGCTACCCTAATTGATCCTAGGCATCTGACTGACCGCTTGTACTTTTCCTAGCTGATGGGACCCTATGTCCCATCTAAGAGACCATATTCACAATAGCACTGACTTTTAAAGTCTTCAATCCCTGCTCATAAAAATGTAAGAGGAGCCTGACCAGGCGGTGGCGCAGTGGATAGAGCATCAAACTGGGATGCTGAGGACCCAGGTTCGAGACCCCAAGGTCGCCATCTGGCTTGAGCAAAAGCTCACCAGCTTGGACCCAAGGTCGCTGGCTCAAGCAAGGGGTTACTCGTTCTGCTGAAGGCCCGTGGTCAAGGCACATATGAGAAAGCAATCAATGAACAACTAAGGTGTCAAAAATGAAAAACTGATGATTGATGCTTCTCATCTCTCCATTCTTGTCTGTCTGTCCCTATCTATCCCTCTCTCTGACTCTATCTTGTTCCTGTATTTAAAAAAAAAATGTAAGAGGATGTAGAAAAAGTACCTCCTCTGTCTTCCTTTCCAATTTACCCTTTACTGGGAAGATAGAAGACCAGCATAGCCCACAGAGGCTGCTGTATCACGTTCAGAGAGCGGTCACCAGCCCTTCTGTCATGTAGCAACATGGTCACTTTTCCAAAAATAAAGGCAGGGATTAGGATTGGCTGTTCCTGGAACAACTGTTCTGGTTTATTAATACATTTTTGTAGTTGCCCAATTTATACCCAGGCCTGGACCTTAATTCCTCCATTGTGATATCAGATATAACTGTATCCCCCAAAAACACTTTTTTACCACTAAAATGATGACTTGCAGGTCTCTTGAGGTTTCTTCAGATATGCTGGTCTGGGGGAGATACACACAGACATGATATGGCAGTGACACCTTTACCCACTCTCCCAACTCACAGTGACACAACAGTGTGGCCGAGTGAGACACATACACACAACAGCCTCTCCTACTGACTGGCTTGTTGGTAGCTGAGGGGTTACCAAGGCTGAGTCTTTTTCCCCCCAATCCCTGAAGAAATCTCTCTCCCCCATCAAAAAAGGAAAAAAGACCAGATACTTTTGGATTATATTCTGTAATTTGGGAAAGATGACTGTGGATTTTATTTCTCTAGACATTCCTTTCCATAGATTTGATTCCTGGTGGTAAGGAAGAAGCCTTATCGGTCTTCTACCTCAGTGATTCTAAAAAACCAACTAAACAAAAACCAATTCTACCAGACATAAATGTCATCTGTTTGTATTTATGTGGTTTGCTCTGCCCAATCGACCTTTCTGCCCAGGTTTAATGATGCCACTTAAAAAGCCATTCACACGTCCCCTCTCCTTTCAGAGCTTTCAAGCTGAAATTGATTTCCTTATTCAAGCCCCTTCTCCCTCTTCCCACTCCAGTGCAGGCTTCTTCCTCCCACCTGATTATATGGAAGTGCTGTCACTGGGCAGTGGGGTAGGTTTTTTTTATTGCCACGTTCATTAAGAAGTAGCGACAGTTCAGCTGCTAACGAATGCCAGGGCTTCTGGCTTGAGGAAGAGAAGCATAAAAATCAGCTCATCAGCTGAGTAGTACTCTGTGTCCTTGGCTGAGTGAAGGAACAATGCTCCAGGCCAGAAGGGAAGGACTTGTGGGAAGGGGCTCAGAACTGAAGCTGTGACTGATAACTCTGGCTTTGTTTTTGTTGGGAATCAGAGAAAATAATATGAGGACTTTGTTCTCTTTTCCCCTTCCCTTTATCCCCTAACAGCTCCTTATGTCGACATGTTGGTATTAGAAAGAGCTTCCACCACCTTGTTTACACTCACATGCTCCACACAAACATCCTCCACACACATCCTCCACACGCACGTCCTCCACACGCACGTCCTCCACACGCACCCTCCACACGCACATCCTCTACACTTGCATATCCTCCACACGCGCGTCCTCCACATGCGCGTCCTCCACACGCGCGTCCTCCACACGCACCCTCCACACTTGCATATCCTCCACACGCGCTTCCTCCACACGCACCCTCCACACTTGCATATCCTCCACACGCGCGTCCTCCACACGCGCATCCTCCACACGCATATCCTCCACACGCACATCCTCCACGCACATCCACACGCACATCCTCCACACGCACATCCTCCACGCACATCCACACGCACATCCTCCACACACATCCTCCACACGCAAATCCTCCACACACATCCTCCACACGCACATCCTCTACACTTGCATATCCTCCACACGCCCATCCTCCACTCACATCCTCCACACGCACATCCTCCACACACATCCTCCACACGCACATCCTCTACACTTGCATATCCTCCACACGCACATCCTCCACACACATCCTCCACACGCACATCCTCTACACTTGCATATCCTCCACACGCACATCCTCCACACACATCCTCCACACGCACATCCTCTACACTTGCATATCCTCCACACGCACATCCTCCACGCACATCCTCCACATGCACATCCTCCACACACATCCTCCACACACATCCTCCACACGCACATCCTCCACACTTGCATATCCTCCACACACATCCTCCACACTTGCATATCCTCCACACACATCCTCCACACGCACATCCTCCACACACATCCTCCACACACATCCTCCGCACGCACATCCTCCACACACACATCCTCCACACGCACATCCTCCACGCATATCCTCCACACGCACATCCTCTACACTTGCATATCCTCCACACGCACATCCTCCACACACATCCTCCTCACGCACATCCTCCACACTAGCATATCATCCACACGCACATCCTCCACATGCACATCCTCCACGCATATCCTCCACACGCACATCTTCCACGCTTGCATATCCTCCACACGCACATCCACACGCACATCCTCTACACTTGCATATCCTCCACACGCACATCCACACGCACATCCTCCACACACATCCTCCGCACGCACATCCTCCGCATGCACATCCACACGCACATCCTCCACACACACATCCTCCACACACATCCTCCGCACGCACATCCTCCACACGCACATCCTCCACGCTTGCATATCCTCCACACGCACATCCTCCACGCACATCCTCCACACACATCCTCCGCACGCACATCCTCCTCACGCACATCCTCCACACGCATATCCTCCACACGCATATCCTCCACATGCACATCCTCCACACACATCCTCCACACGCATATCCACACGCACATCCTCCACACTCGCATATCCTCCACTCTTTCTTGGCCCTGAGCATTAGGCTCAGATTATGAACTGCCTTCCAGGAAAGCTGTAGATTTGATTATTTTTGCCTTGGTCCCCTCAGGTAGCAATGAGATGTTTGAATAAGGTCAATTGCAATTTTGTTGGTAGAGGATGTTGGAGCAGGTGGGGATCTTAGGATGGGAAAATGAAATGCCCAAAGCAACTATAATAAGGGGGGGAGTATTAAATGTATGACACTCTACAACTGTGTAATTTTCCTATGGTCCTTCTACAAGCCATGTTGATGAATACCCTGTGCCCCTTGAAAAGGTTTGGAGAGGTATGAGCCTGTCCCTCTGAGTATTTGTGCTCTTTGATTAGATGAAACCTGGTGGGGGACACAAATCGACTGGGGAATAGGACATTGCAGATGCTGTGTCTCCTGAGCGATTCTTTCAGGCCTCCTGCTGATTCTTTTCCTTCCCGTGACTGATGCTACCTGAGAAAAGCAATCACACTCACTTCCCAGCAGGACTGGTGCCCAGGGCAGAGGCTGCAACATTTCCTGTCACAGGAAGCAGTGTGATAGCAGCGGCAGTGGCAGCCCAGAGCACCGAGCCATGAAAACTGCAGCACTGCAGCAGGTTTTTGAGTTAGCAAGCCTTGGCCCGTTTCTCTGCCACCACACATACATGGAGTCAGCCTGCCCCTTTACAGAAATATGTCCTAGGAGGCCAAGAGCAAGCTCTCACACTGGACCGTTCCCTGTGGGGAAGCAGAGTTCCTGCCTATTTCTCCCAGCAGTGACTGTCTATCGAATAGCTCTTTAACCCCTGACCTTACTTTTCACCGTGAGGAAGATTCAAGACTTAATGTTCCTGCTCATTGAGCCCTTTCTTTCCCCCAGCCTGTGAGAAGGGAAGGCTCTCAGTGGTTGCCTGTACTAAAACCTCAGGATCGTATTAGTGAAAAGTTCAGAGAGGATCTGATCCTCCCACTCCTTCCTGCTATCCCTGCTCTGATTCAGAACCTCCTCATTGAATTTCCATAGCTTCCTGGCTGGTCTTCCTGCCTCTAGTCTCTCCTTCCCCTCAGCCATCTTACATTCAGCCACTTGAGTTTGCTCTCTGAAGCACAAATCCTATTCCCAACACTACAGAATAAAGACCCTCACCAGAATATGCTTCATACTCTTGACACCAACTATTTACTTAATGTCTAATTCCCTAATAGACTGTCCATCCCATGAAGGCAGGGACCAGTTTTGTTTGTTTTACACCCAGTGCCCAGCATAAGAACTGGCACATAGTAAATGTTTGATAAATGTTTGCTGAATAAATAAGCAGATGTATGTCATCTCCTGCTACTTACTTTACATAGTGCCCTATGCCTTAGCACCTTGAATTGTTTGTCATTTCCTGAATATGACATACATCTCTGCCATTCTCTCTGCTTGAAATGTTTCCAACTCACCCTACTCTTGTCCAAGACATACCTTTTCAGTCTGGCTTGGTGAAGCTGTGTAAATTCATCCTCTCCAGAACCACCAGAGATCACTAATTTATCTGCAGCTCTTACCAGAAAAACCTGCACTTGCCTGTAGCCTCGCCCAAACCCCAGCCTGGAGTCTGTACCATGCCTAGATATTTGAGCAGTCTAACTTGGTCATTTGATAATTCACAAGTTTGACAGAATGGAGCAGTTTTCTGCCAAACATACCAAAGTACCCCTTACCAGATAAAGGTCAGGAGAACACTGGCATCTGGGACTTATGTCCCTTCCACTCAAACTTCCACTGGTTTGGGGAGAGGGAGTTAGAAACCAAATCAGCAACTATCTCAGATTCCTGGCAGGACACAGTTTAAGTAACCGTGAAGAGAGTTGGTGGATTTGTTTACTGGCTTTCCTACTCAGGGTTAGCTGACAGACCAAAATATAATTCGAATTCACAACCAACTGCTTTCTTCCTGCCACTCAGGAGTGTCACCTTCTGGACCAGGTGTGGTAGTCATGCAGCTCAATGTCCCTAATGGACCCCAGCCTCCCCAGAACCCATCCATGGTCCAGTGGAGTCACTGTAAATATTACAGCATGGACCAGCGTGGACAGAAACCTGGAGACCTGTACAATCCTGACAGTGGCCCCCAGGTGAGTCCTGCAACTCAGCGGTGTCTTGGCAAGGAGGCGACCAGAATTGATTAAGCAGTACCCATGTCTTGCCCTGGGTACTTTTTTTTTTTTTTACAGAGACAGAGAGAATCGGAGAGAGGGATAGACAGGGACAGACAGACAGGAACGGAGAGAGATGAGAAGCATCAATCATGTTTTTCCTTGCGACACCTTAGTTGTTCATTGATTGCTTTCTCATATGTGCCTTGACTGCGGGCCTTCAGCAGACCAAGTAACCCCTTGCTCGAGCCAGCGACCTTTGGGTCCAACCAAGCTGGTGAGCTTTTTTTCTTTTTTTGCTCAAGCCAGATGAGCTCGCGCTCAAACTGGTGACCTTAGGGTCTCGAACCTGGGTCCTCCGCATTCCAGTCCAACGCTCTATCCACTGCACCACCACCTGGTCAGGCTTAAAACAGTATTTTAAAAAGTGGATAGTAAAATAGTAATACTAAGTAGGGACTAAGGGGCAGTCTGAAAGAGCAGTCTGACTTGGCAGAGTTCATTAAGAGAAGTTTCCTAAGGGAAGTAAATTTTAAGCCAAGCCATAGGAGTATCTAGAGAGTAATATGATTGGTGTTTATATGATATGTACTCTTCTCTCCCACAGGCTAACACACAGATGAGCAGCAGCCCTGTGACATCTCCTACCCAGTCTCCAGGACCCTCTCCTGTCAGCAGCCTCAGCAGTGTCTGCACAGGACTCAGTCCCCTTCCTGTCCTCACACAGTTCTCCCGGCCTGGGGGTCCAGCACAGGGTAAGCGGTTAGAATGGGGATGTCGGCTGTCAAATTCATCCTTCACATCCCATTCCCAAGTGGGGAGATTGAGAGGGTAGCAACAGGCAGGCAGCCAGTGTGGCTAGTCATCCAACTCTGGGAGCCAACTGTTAACACCCTTGTTTAGGTCAAGGACACTTTTTTTTTATTTTAGAGAGAGGAGAGAGAGGAAAGGGAAGAGAAGCAGGAAGCATCAACTCCCATATGTGCCTTGACCAGGCAAGCCCAGGGTTTTGAACCACAAACCTCAGGGTTCTAGATTGACACTCTTATCTACTGCACCACCACAGGTCAGGCAGGCCAAGGACACTTACCCCTCTTTAGAGATGCCCATAGTTAACTTGCTGCAGATCTCAATTTATATATTTAGTATTTACTACCAAGTAAGGTGACTGTGAGCCAGGGAAAAGAAGTTCACTGAATCTTCAAAGGAACCAAAGAGTTCAACCCATCCATACTGAGTCTGAGGCCTAGGACTATGAGGTGTATCAGAAACAGTATGGTTTTAGAAGTTAAAAGATGGCCCTGGCCAGTTGGCTCAGCGGTAGTGTCGGCCCAGTGTGTGGAAGTCCTGGGTTTGATTCCCAGTCAGAGCACAGAGGAGAGGTGACCATCTGCTTCTCCACTTCTGCCCCCATCTCTTTCTTTCTCTGTCTCTCTCTCTCTTCCCCTCCTGCAGCCTTGGCTCAAATGGTTCTAGCAAAGTTGGCCCTGGGCTGAGGATGGCTGCATGGCCTCGCCTCAGGCACTGAAGTGGCTTGGTTGCCGAGCAACAGAGCAGCAGCTCAGCAGGGCAGAACATCACCCTGTAGGCGGCTTGCCAGCTGGATCCTGGTTGGGTGCATGAGGGAGTCTGTCTCTGCTTCCCCGCCTCTCAATTTATATATAAAAAAAATTTTTTTTAATAGAAGTTAAAAGACTTGGGGTCAAATTCTACTTCTACCACTACATAGCTTTATAATGTTGAACACATTACTTAAACTTAGAACCAGGTATCAGTTTTCTAATCCATGGAATAGGCTTAATCACACATATGAAGGGAATCATCTTATCTGATTTCTGCTTTGGTTGTCACAAACAATATAAAAATAAGATGGGAATATGATTTTAAAACTTTAAAGTGATCTGAAGTATATTTATCAATATTAATAGCTAACACTTATAGTGCTTAGTATGTATCAAGCATTGCTATAAGTGCTTTACCTATCATATTTATTTAACCTTCCCAGCAACACTAATGAGGGGGAAACATACCCAATATCCCATTTTCAGTTACAGAGCCAGGATCTGAACCCGAGCAGTCTGGCTCCAAGTCCGTGCTCTTGTCTACTACTCTGTATTCTTCTTTTCTTTTCTTTTAAGATTTTATTTGCCTGACCTGTGGTGGCACAGTGGATAAAATGTCGGCCTGGAACACTGAAGTCACCAGTTTGAAACTCCTGGCTTGCCTGGTCAAGGCACATATGGGAGTTGATGCTTCCTGCTTCTCCTTTCTCTCCTTCTGTCTCTCCCTCTCTCTCCTCTCTCTAAAAATCAATAAATTAAAAAAATTAAGATTTTATTTTATTTTAGAGAGAGAAAGGCATGGGAAGAAGAGCAGGAAGCATCAACTCATAGTTGCTTCTTTATGTGTCTTAACTTGGGCAAGCCCGGGGTTTCGAACAAGCGACCTTGGCATTCCAGGTTGATGCTTTACTACGCCACCACAGGTCAGGCCACTAATCCATATTCTGACATGAATCAGAAGCTTGATCTCTGGGTTTGGAGTAGGGAAAAATCTGTATAAGAAATAAAAGACATTCATAAGGGTTTGTTGGTTTCCTCTAGGGCCTTTTGTCTACAATAGACAGTCTTTCAAGGGTAAGTGAACCTAATAGCCCTATTTGTCTGAGATATAGCTGAGAGCTAAGGTGTTTATAAGAGAAACAACTCTTAAATCAGTCACATGGGCACTCCTATTACAGAAAATGTAGGAATAGTATCCATCTCCAAAGCCCCCTAAAATCTCATAAAAATCATATTGTGAAGTTCAAACTCCCAGAAAAGCATCTGCTCTTCCTTCCTAGGTGATGGGCGCTACTCCCTCTTGGGTCAGCCATTACAGTACAATCTGTCCATCTGCCCTCCTTTGCTCCACAGCCAGTCAACTTATGCAGTGCACCAGGTAAGGGTGTCCAACATCAGCCTTAGGACCATCAGATACCCCTTCCCATCTGGGTTCCCATCTCTGACCTATCCACCTCAGCCAGCAAGGTAGACAAGGCAGACAACAGAGACAATGGACAAAGTGGGAGGTGCCTTCCAGTACTCATTCTTTCCACCCTACCCCAGAGCCAGGAGGGAGGATCTCTTTCTCAGTGGCCACTTGCTGGTCAGTCTGACTGCCAGGTGTGTTAGGATCCATGGGTTGGTCCTGCTCCTTAATCTTTCAGACAGACACTGGGATGCAAGGCAGTCGATGCTATTTACCCAGATGAACATTATCTTTCAATGTTGAAGGGACAGACTGGATTGAAGCATGGAAACCGGAACAAGAGACAAGCACTCAAATCTGCCTCCACTGACCTGGGGACAACAGATGTTGGTGAGTGACAGGATGCTAAATCCCCAAGAGAATGTGCTCACCCCTCTAGCCCTACATTATCAGCCCCAGGTGGCTGGGGAAAGCCAGCTTAGGGTTGGGAGTGGAAATGGGAGCCGTTTGTACTATGAGCAAGGAGAAACTAAAGAAGTGAAATATCTTCATCCTCCTTTCCTCCTTACCAAGCTATTCCAGGTCCTGGGGAGGATGGTGGTAAAAGTGAGCTATGGATCTGTAGAACGTATTTCAGATTAGGCTATATTGACTTTGTGAAAGGACATCAGTAAAAGCCATACTTCTTCACAGTAACAGCTCCCTGTGAGATAACGGAAGTATGAGACTCCAAATCTTAAATCTGGGATTCCGCTTTCTAGCCTCTTCTTGCCAACGTCTCTCTGCTGGAAGGGAAAGGTTCCTTTGTCTCTCCTAGTTGCCTTGATCAGTCTGGATGGTGGGGAATTGTGTTGATTAGGGAAGGAGAAAAGAGCTAAGTAGGAAAGGCCGGGCATTTGAGGACATTATATACAGACTTGGTCAACTGGATACTTCTCTGCTGGGCTGCTGTCTAGTCTTTCCTACTCTAACCCTCTCATAACCATGTCCTCTTTCCTCCCTTTCCAGTCCTGGGGCGGGTGCTGGAAGTGACAGATCTCCCTGAAGGCATCACTCGAACTGAAGCGGACAAACTCTTCACTCAGCTCGCCATGTCTGGCGCCAAGATCCAGTGGCTCAAGGATGCTCAGGGGCTGCCTGGTGGGGGTGGGGGAGATAATAGTGGGACTGCGGAGAATGGCCGCCATGCAGACCTTGCTGCCTTGTACACCATCGTGGCTGTGTTCCCCAGCCCCCTGGCTGCCCAAAATGCCTCCCTTCGCCTCAACAACTCCGTGAGTCGCTTCAAACTTCGAGTGGCCAAAAAGAACTATGACCTGAGGATCCTGGAGCGAGCCAGCTCCCAATAAACAGAGGAAGGGAAGGGACTTGCACAAGAGGGGTGGGGAGGGAGTTGAGGCACCCTGACAGACTATGGACAGAGGGAGAAAGGAAGATGACGGACACTAAACTGGAGCCTGAGACAGTAGGACTGAAGATAGGGCAGACAGACACACTGGCACTGGACTTCTTCGTCCTCCCCTGCCATGGGTCCTCCCTCTTTTTCCCTGGTTGGCCTCCCTCTGCTTCTCCTTCTTCCCATCCTCTTCTATCATTTTCTATCTCTTCTCCCTCCATGAAATGAATTTCTTTCATATTTTTTGTTCAGGTAGAATTGGGAGGGTCCTACACTCCCCTGTTCTCCTATTTCCCTACCATCCCAAGCTCCCTTTTCTTTTTTGGTCTTTTTGGATATATTTATATGGACAGAATTAAGAAAAATGAAATTGATGTACCTTTCCTCTCAGCCACCTTGTCCCCCCAACCTCACAGAGCTAACCCTGGCCCCAGCTCCAGAAACACTTGCACATTGTTTGTTCAAGGTCCATGCAGCAGTGACAGACACAATATTTCATTGCACATACAGATGTTTGCTGGGTATATTCACTGTAAATTTTATTTAATCTGATTTTTTTTTTGTTTGGGGGTTGTTAGGGGGGAAGTTGATTTTGTTTTTAAATATAAAAAAAAATCTGTCACTGGACATCAGTTCCTGTTTTTCTTTTGCCGCCCTGGTGTGGGTAGGTGTTGGAAGTCCAGGGTAAGTACAGCCCCATAGAGTTGAGGGATTTGATGTGGGTTTGGATGACGTTTCTAGCATATGAACACATATCTTCCTAACACGATTCCCTGTGTCCCATACTTCTCACACATAATTCCGATAGGGTGCTGGATTTCTTATGGGACCTTGGTTCTGGGCTCTCCCAGCTGCCACTAATTGGTTCATCAGGCATACCACCTCTCACCTCCGGAGCTCTTGAGTTCTCACCAGTAAAATAAGAGAGTTGAACTAAAGGTGACCTGAGAACCCTATTCTGTGACACTCTTTTAGGGTCCTCAAGGCTGAGCTGTGGAGGAGTGAGGTCCAGAAAATGGGTTGGATTCTGGCCTCTTACTTGTCTATCCAGTCTGCTGAAAATCAGGGAGTTGTGGGCCTTTCTTTAATCCAAAAGCCACAGGATTGGATTCTACCTGGCAGGAGCAGAAGTGGACATTTCCTACATAAAGCTCCATCAGCTAAACTTGCAGTCAAAGATGCCACATTACCCCGAAGTGTTCAGCAGTCCCTGTCCTGTGCGGCTGAAGAGAGGTGAAGAGCCGAAGTAACCTTCCTGCGGGATGAAATTTTTCCTGTCTCAGGCTTCTCAAAGATAACCTGTTGTTCAGCCTGTCAGACCAGAGTCATTAAAAAGCCTGTAGACCGAGAACTATCCAGCAGTCCCTTTTCAATCTCACCAACCCCTTAAAGAGAGAGAGAAAAAGCAGAAATGATAGAGAACATTGCCCTGGAAATCTCTTGGGTCCGTGTAGCCATATCTCTAGCTAGGCTCCTCTGAAGCTTGTCTGACCCAACCTCCAACATAATCCTTTACTTCTTTAGATACAAGGGATAAAGTAGCACTGCATTGCCACCTCCAAATTACTCCCCTCTGAGAGGGTGTATCTCCCTTTTCAGCCATGTCGTGCACAGAGCAGAAGGCTGCGTGCCTGTGAGATAAGAATGCCAGATAACTCACCAACCCATCAGTTCATATGCTGGGGCATCAGAGGAGGGAGATGGAATCAGGGAATCAAAATGACTTGGGGCGTGAGGCCTGGCTCTCTTACCACCTCCGGGAGTTTGCAGTTCTCATGGGGAATGGGGATATTACTTACAGATGATAAAAGCTCCCTGTGTGGCAGCTATTAGGAGCCTTCTGTCCAGTGTTGAGACCATTACTACCTGATCATTAGACCCTCACTCACCCAGAGGCACCCAGCTGGGCTTTTTTTTTTTTTTCCTAGCTCCTAGCAGTCCATTTACCCCAAGCACAAGATTTTAGAAGACTAGGGAGAAACATGCCTCTGGGGACAGCTGGAGAGAACAAAGCAGCACTAACATGTTCTTTACTCTCTGACAGGATGGCAGGAAGGTATCCCTCCAACTTCCCACAGAGAAGAAAGCAATCTAGTCTGGCTGATAGGAGAGCTCTAAAAATTCAAATTTCTCTTTCTTCACCAATTCCCAGCCCTTTCCTTCCTAAAGGTTTGAGGTTAAATGGATGCTTGATGGTATAAAAACATATGGCCACAAGAAGACAATGGCTGAGAAGTTGAAGGCTTAGTTCCAAAAGTAGGTCTGGGGAGGGTAGAGCTGGGAAGGAGGTGTTGGGACCTTGGGAAAAGGGGGATGGGAAAGCTGTTTATAATTCGTCTTTACCTTCAGTTATCTGAAATCACCCAAATGAGTAATCAACCTGAACACCGTCCCCTCCTGAATTTAGTCAGTACAGACTTGTACACCGGAGTGAAAAATTAAAGACCAGCAGCTCTGAGCTCAAGTGAAGCAACAAGTTGATGCTCCTCATCTCTGTCCTTCCTCTGTCTTTCTCCCTTCCTGTCTCTCTCTCTCAAAAACTAAGAACAGCAGCTCTGGGGGATAGGAGGAGTTCGGGTTCAGTCCAGCCCAGGCCCAGACTTCCCCGTGTCCAATTTCTCTGTGTCAGCTGTGTCACTCAGCTGTTCACTTTCCTCCAGTCCTGTCATTTCAGCTCTGACACCAAGGCAGGCGGCTAGGTCTACAAATACGAGCTGGAGAGCCGTGTGGGTGCAGACAGCACTGGGGGGGCTTAGCCCCCAACGCAGAGGACCAGTTCTCCTCCGGTGCCACCATCCCCCTCCACAGACTGGACTTACAGGGAACCCCAAACGTGAGTTGTCACTTCATCCTCTTTCCATTTCCAGGACCGCTCACCCCAGCTTCCCCAATCCATAGTCCATTCAGCTGCTTCATTTCTCTCCTTGTCTATGAGTAGTTTGGGTTTTAGGAGTGAAATTATTCTATTCCAGGACAAAGAGTTAGGATTGGAGGGTGTGTGTGTGTGTGGGGGGGGGGGGGTCAAGGGAAAGGAGTAGTAAGGGAAGGAGAGGCTCATATTACTCTGAAAACTTAAAATAGCTGAGACCTGAGGCAGGCTGGGAACTAGGCACTGGGCCCCCATGGCTCAAGAAAGAAATAGGAAGAACAAATGTCCCAGCCCACCTCTCCACACATCCAACCTCTTGAAGAAAGGCAATCTAGGAAAATGTTTGTCATGTCACTAGTGCCCATAGGTTCCCAGGAGAAACAAAGAACATGTGGGAAAACCCCTCGGCCAGGGGGCTTGAGCACGGTGTTGGGGCTATAAACTTGGGGATTGCCCCTCAGAGTAGAAGGAAAGATGGGTATTGGATTGAGGAACTAGTTGGGAAGTTCTCCTCTGGACCTCCATGGGATCTTCCTATTCATGAACTCTATGAAAGATATCTAATAAAATTTCTCCCAAAGCCTTCCCTTCAAGGACTCCCTACTGAAGGGACAGGAATAAGGTGTTGGGTGGGGAGGGATGGCAGTCAGGAATCACATGTCATAGTGGAGTCCAACCTCTTACAGGATGACAGAAAAGGAGGTTCTGGAGTCCCCTAAGCCCTCTCTCCCAGCAAAGACTCGGCAAAATAGGGTGAGTCTGGGCCTCTGACCACCAGATATGGGGAGCTGGAGACCATTGCAGCCCTCGAAGTGCTTGAATTGATCTCATTTGTATGTGACTCCTTTATTGTAGGAAAGAATGCTTGCCAGCATCTGCAGTTATCAATACCGCCCAATCCTGGGATGTGCCCCTAGCCCCAGGCTAGAAAATGTCTAGTTAGCTTCAGCCTTACCTACCCCAGAGATCGTGACAATTCTTTTAATATCAGGTTTCCTTCATTAACACTGGGTTTCCTCCATTCCCTCCCTTCCCCCTCAGCTACAACGGCTGAAGCAGTTATTCAGGAAGGAGTCTACTGGGACAAAGGAGATGGAGCCTCCCCCAGAGCCTCAGGCCAATGGGGAGGCAGTGGGAGCCGGGGGTGGGCCCATCTATTACATCTATGAGGAAGAGGAGGAAGAAGAGGAGGATGAAGAGGAGCAACCCCTAGAACCTCCTAAGCTTGTCAATGATAAGCCTCACAAATTCAAAGATCACTTCTTCAAGAAGCCTAAGTTCTGTGATGTCTGTGCCAGGATGATTGTGCGTGAGTCACGAAGGGAAGTAGGGAGCATGTGATGTTGAGGGCAGGGGACTGGGAAGGGGCATAGGGAAGGAGTGTTTTCATAGTAGACAGGCTGTGGCAAGCTTTGGCTTTAAGGAAATACTGTTAGAGACTTGAGAGTATTGGGTCCCAGACAGAAAAGGACCTAAGAGCTAGAGGAGCAGCAACAGTACAAAGGGAAAGAGAAACAGGAACCTCACCTGAATGTTCTCCCCTCTCTCAAGTCAACAACAAATTTGGGCTTCGCTGTAAGAACTGCAAAACTAACATCCACGAACACTGTCAGTCCTACGTGGAGATGCAGAGATGCTTCGGCAAGATCGTGAGTAGGCTTTGGGAAAAGAGAAGAGAGGGAACGTGTTGCCAGCTACCCCCTTGCCAGTCCCTCCTCTGGTCATCCCCTCCATTTTCCTGCTTTTCTTTCTCAGCCCATCACTTACTTGAAGAAGGGATGAGCACTTATGGGAGAGATGGGGTTCTGGGCCCTACCTTGTTCTCTCTAATGCTTTCTCCCATCCCCTCCTACCCTACAGCCCCCTGGTTTCCATCGGGCCTATAGCTCCCCACTCTACAGCAACCAGCAATACGCTTGTGTCAAAGACCTCTGTAAGTGACCCATGTGGAACCTGAGGGAACGGGAAGGCTTAGAGATGGTTTCAGCATCACCTCTAGGTTTAGAAACCAGATTCTGAAACAGAAAGATCTATATCCCATGGTTCTCTCTCAACCTAATAGTATAGCCATCCTAGATGCAGAGTCAATATTCCCCTATTTGATAGCTGAGGAAAATAAGATTTAGCTAGGTCTCCACACAGCTAACAAGAGACAGAGCCACCTGGTCTGTGGTGGTGCAGTGGATAGATTGACCTGGAACACTGAGGTCGCCTGTTTGAAACTTTGGGCTTGCCTAGTCAAGGCACATATGATAAGCAACCATTGAATAACTATGAGTTGATACTTCTCGCTTCCCCTGCTTTCTCTCTATAAACACAGTAAATAAAATCTTTTAAAAAGAGAGACATAGCCAAGACTGAAATTTTCATCTGCCTAAGTTCCAATCTGTGCTCTTCATACACAAAATCACCTCTA
This sequence comes from Saccopteryx leptura, assembly GCF_036850995.1. NCBI lineage: Eukaryota > Metazoa > Chordata > Mammalia > Chiroptera > Emballonuridae > Saccopteryx > Saccopteryx leptura. Next base: position 179,164,000 of record NC_089504.1, read on the forward strand.
AGTGAACAAGGATTCTAGACTGTCCTCATCCTCATTACAGAAGAATGCCAGACTCAAAGCCAGACCAAGAGCTATGGAAATCCTGGGCAGTCATGATTTGGCAGCCCATAAAATGTATTATTTGACATATTGCCCATTTATTTGGAGGAGAGGCTGAATTCTATGAGGAGCATGGGTGTAAAACAAAAGAACCCACTGATGGTAGCACCCCACCCGGCACATACTTGCACACTCAGTGGTACAAAAAAGCCAGCAGTTAAAGGACCATTCTCCTTAGAAAGATAATCGTGATTCTAAACATTCCCCAACTCCCAAGCAACTTAGCGAAGTTATCTTTCCAACATCATATGATGCTCTGCCTGGAAGGAGTGTGGTAAATATTTTTCTCCATCACATTACATTTCCAGTGATGTTTTTACATTTTACAGCTCTTTATAGATTGATGACCTAGGTATGCCCAGATGACAACTTCCCTAATCCTACACACACACACACACACACACACACACACACACACACACACACAATCCCACCTCTTCTTTACTTAAGAGGTCTCTCTCCTCCAAGCCTTTCCCTGCCTCCCTAGTAATGTCTTCTTTCTTCTCCCATTCCCACCAGCTGCTGCAAATCGTAATGATCCTGTGTTTGAAACTCTGCGCACTGGGGTGATCATGGCAAACAAGGAACGGAAGAAAGGACAGGCAGATAAGAAAAATGTGAGCACCGTATCTTCTTACTGAGGTCCCCCCCAGAGACCCCATGGAACAGAGCCTGTCTCCTCTCTGGAAAGCTGAAAGAAGCTAGGGATACTTTCCCCCACAATTGCACATAACCCAACAGACAAATTTTTGCATGTAATTTTCGAGGGCCTCAGGTTAAGAACTCCTGACCTAGCATGCCTTTTCTCCAGGAACTGCCTTCTGAAATTGTCAGATTAACCACCATAACCAACTGGAGGCTAGGTCCCAGGCCCCCTGGCATTGCTGGACAACAGAGGCAAGAACTTTTGGATTTGGGTAACAGAACTTGCCAAGTAATTCTAGAGTCATGCATGGGTCCATGAAGATCATCTGGTCTGACCCATTTATTCTGTAGATGAGGTAATTGAGGCTCAAAGCTAGAACCAAAAATAGGTTCATTTCCTTTTGTAATAGAATTACTAGACTCATTATGCTATAGATTTGCATGCAGTTCAGCAAGGAATTTGTTAGCATATTCTTATATCTTTCTGGACAACGTGGATGAACTCATGTACATAATGGTTACAATTAGATGGATTCCTAAAATTGATTGAATGACAGTAGCCAAAGGATCCTGGTCCTTTAAGGAGTATCCAGCTAAAGGGAGATTTCTGATGCCTCATAACATGATTTGGTCCATGGTCGTCACCTATGAACACTTTTTTCACTGATGCAAATGAAGATATGGTGTACCCATCAAATGTGTAGGAAACCTAGAAGGGAAAACATACATTGAGTAATATATTCAAAAATTTTATAGACTGGAAGACCAAGAACTAATATGAAATTTTGTACAGAAAAATGTACATGCCTGTTTTTGAATCAAAACAACAAATCAACTGCACAAAAACAGAACTAGAGATTTGGCTTCAAAATAGTTGATATGGAGGTTGGGTGCAAATTAGGGATTTCTGTGGAGTGAGCTATGACTGTAAGGCACTAACAATGTGATTTGGCTGCATCCAGGAAGGCTTGCACATTCGGATTCTATTTTCTTAAGGGAATTATAAAAACTGTGCTGCCCATATTTCTCTTACACACTGAAGTATTTTTAAGGGCAGACATTATAGTAAAGGACATAGAATTGGAATCTTGGGGAATGATTTGAAGGGACTGAGAAGGATTAGAGAAGAAAAGATAGGAAGGACATGCAGCTGTCCTCAGATCTTTAAAGAGATTATATTTGTTCTATATTTCTCCAGAAGGCAAATCAGGACCAATAACTAAAAGTTACAGGGATACTGGGTGGAGGGAGGTGGAGGAAGGTAGAGGAGGGATAGATGGCGATGGAGGGAGACTTGACTTGGCCCACCAGCTCAGATGTTTTAGAGAAAGTCTCTGCATTGTGCAGGTGGTTGAATACATATTCCAAGGCTCCTTCCAACCCTGAGATCCTATTATTCTATAGTTCTCTGGCCCGACTGGAGAGCCAGGGCAAGCATGGGTTCCCAAGACAACATCTTCCTAACTCTGGTGCCCCCTCCAGCCTCTAGCAGCCATGATGGAAGAGGAGCCAGAGTCTACCAGACCAGAGGAAGGCAAACCCCAGGACGGTGAGTGAGACCTCCATCCATAAAGATGGAGGAAGGTCAAGGGCTCTGCTGTAGCACAAGGAAGGGAGGGCAAAGGGGCATGCCATGTTTGGAGATAAAGGAGGCCCTGCAACATAAGGGTAAGAGAATAAAGGCTACCTTCCGGAATCCAGAGACAATTTGTTGGTGTTTCCCATCCCAGGAAAATCTGAAGGGGATAAGAAGGCTGAAAAGAAGATACCTGATGACAAAGTGAGGCTCCTTTCTCCCTGCAGGGACCCCAGTCCTCTCCCTAACCAAATTCTAACACCACTTGTGGCCTCAGCAAAAGCTCATTTTTTGTGGGTTCCCATTACCATTCGCCTGCCTTCTCTACCACCTTAAACAACCCACAACCAATAATACACTCCTTGTAGAATGTGGAGAATGCCCCTGCCTTGGACTCCTGCTCCCCATTGTGGGACAGAGGAGTCCTGAGACTCATCACCTCCTTTCACCCCCAGCACAAGCAGCCTGGCTTCCAGCAGTCTCATTACTTTGTGGCTCTCTATCGGTTCAAAGCCTTGGAGAAGGACGACCTGGATTTCCCGTGAGAGGCCTTAAGATTGGGATGGGGTGTACTGGGAGTGGAGAGAGGAGAGCCCAGCTCCTTGTGGGAAAGGAAAGGGGTACTCAGGGCTTGGAGCTTATTGGGGCTGGAGCTGGGTACATCTAAGGGACTGGATATATAAGGCCTCTAAATCTCAAAGGCCCCTCCCTTCCTCTGCCAGGCCTGGAGAGAAGATCACAGTTATTGATGACTCCAATGAGGAGTGGTGGCGGGTAAGAGAAATGACCGAGGCTAGAGTGGCACATGGGGTTAGAACCTGAGATTGAAAGACTGATTCCCCCTACCATCTCCTCTAGGGGAAAATAGGAGAGAAGGTCGGGTTTTTCCCTCCAAACTTCATCATTCGGGTCCGGTCTGGAGAACGTGTGCACCGGGTAACGAGATCCTTCGTGGGGAACCGCGAGATAGGACAGATCACTCTCAAGAAGGACCAGGTTAAAAAAAAAAAAAAAAGACCACGTAGCTCTGGTGCCCCAATCCAACCTCAGGCTGGGAGTCTTCTCTGTAAACCACACTCCTTGCAGATCTTAACCCATTAATGGGACTAGGATGGGCCTCCATTACTCCGGGCACCCCTGCTCCCCTCTCCAGTGTTTTCCCTTGATTTCTCTCCTCCCTAATCCTTTAATCTTTTAGATCGTGGTGCAGAAAGGAGATGAAGCTGGCGGCTACGTCAAAGTCTACACCGGCCGCAAGGTGGGGCTGTTCCCCACCGACTTCCTGGAGGAGATTTAGGTGTGCAGGCGCCTGCTGGCGGGAGATACCCAAGCCCCGTTCTGGGCAGGCCCAGGAGAGGTTGAAGCGGAAAGGGGCGAAAACAACTATCCTGCCGGGTAAGGGAGGAGTGGAAAGGCTCGCCAGAGCGTGCTGGGCTCCTGGAAAGGGACTGGTTCCCGCCCTCCTCCCCCGGCCTACTGCGTCGGATACTGGTGCCTCGGGCAGCCTTTTCCGCAATCCCTCAGTTCCAGCCTTTGAGAGTTGGAAAAAGAAGAAAACATCTCCATTAGGAGGTGCCCTGGGGTGCAAAGGTGCATGGGAGGCGAACTGTTGAATGTTGCGAATTTATTAAAGTTTTGAAAAGTATGAAAAGTTTGTTCTTTAACTGGTGACTGAGGAAAGAGGGAGGGCTTACGAAGTGGTAGAAAATCCTCTCCGTCTCATTTCACTACCATCGGGTAACCCGAAACCCACCTGCGCTGAGGCTGGTGGGAGGTGGGAAGACAGGTACTTCTGCCAGGCCAGGCCGAAGTAGTCAATAAAGAAAAGGGACCAGGGCTGGGGTCACCACCCCCAAGCCGCTGCGGCTGGAACAAAATCCAGTAACAGGGTAGGTCACCTAGCTCATGGCAGTTTAGCCGCAAACCTGGCTCAGTGCCGAGCTGGGCCGCCAGGGGGCGATGCAAGATCTTGGTTGGAGAGCGAGAAATGGGGCGGGGTTGGGGGGAGAGGAGAGAACCAGAGACAAGGAGCCCAAGACCCTAGGCCTGGGAGGGAGTGGGGTGCGTGCTGTTTCCATGGCAACACTTCCCGGTGTCCTCAGGGAACCAAGCTAGCAACGCCCGTGGGCTTAACCCCTCCTGCGCGGCCCCCCGCCCTAGCCCTGACAGGTATGGAGGAATGAGAGGGCTCGGGGCAGACAGCTAACCGGCTCGCAGGAAGACCCCCGCTGCGGCGCGCTGTATGCAAATATTTTATTTGCATATGTAGAAATGCAAATATACTGGCCTTAGTCAGGGTGGCGGGTGGCAGGTGGCAGGTGGCAGGGAGCAGGGAGCGGGAAGGTGTAGGAAAGGGAGCTGAAGGAGACGAGGAGTTTGGGGACCTGGGAGCGGACCAGTGAGAGGCAGCCGGGGGTGGTCGCTGGAGTGGAGTAGGCAGAGGTCTTGAGCTTGATGGCGGATGGGGGAGGGTCAGCCTGGCTAACCAGGAGATCCTCTTCTCTTTTGCCAGGCCTGAGGTTGGCACCGCCTAGCAAGGTTGGCAGCGGGAGCCCAGGCACCATCTGCTGCTGGCGGCGGGGGTGGGAGGGTGGAGGACAGAGGCTCAGCTGGTCTAGGGAAGAGGAGGGCCCGGGAAGGGTGCGCCCCCCTTCCTTCCAGAAGGCTGAGGTGTGGTGGGGGTAGGGAAGCACAGGAGAGGACTCGCTGCAGAACCGGGCCCTGTTTCCTGTTCCCTTTGCTCGACTGTCCTGGACTCCTGGGGGAACCGCAGGGTCATAAAGGAAGGCTCAGGCAGCACCCCTTCAATCATGCTTGGGCTGCAATAAGCAGCAGACCACAGCCTTCCACTCCACCTCCACCCACCCCAGCCCCTGTTCGACCACCACACACAAATCAAACCTTTTGCCCCCATCCCTCCTTGAGATCTGCCTAACACATATGGGAGGGGGGCGGAAACAGCTAGGGCTTGGGTCGCATCTCTTCATCCAGCGACCTAAGGAACTCAAGACCAGAGCCCCCTCCCCAGATCCTCAAGGGGCACCCCCACAATGCTGAAGCAAAACCAGTTTACTTGCTCATTGGGCAACGATGCTGGTATGGGGTGCCGAGAAGCCGAGAGAGCGTCTGTTCTCCCCACACACACACACTCAGGGGGCACCCCCCCCCCTTCCCCGACTTGCAGAGCCGGCAGCTGTCCCTAATTAGAACGGCGGTTTAATTGGATTTATCAGCAGTTAATAGGAAATTAAGCAAAGGGCCCGAGAGAGGGAGGGCAGGAGGAGCGGGAAGGCCGGCTGAGCTCGAAGGACGAGTGATAGGTGCCAGGGGTGGGGGCACAAATCCCAGTATCTCGAGTTCATGGCTGTGCCCCCACACCCCGCACCCCTCAGTACTTGCTCGCTGGTTGAGCTCTGACTCACTGGCGAAGAGCTGGTCCCAGGAGAGGAAGTCAGAAACAACAGCCCTGTTTGAGCCCCCCAACGCCCCCTACTCCAGACAGCAGTCGGCCTCCTGGGAGATGGATGATGCTGCCTTAGCGGCAAAGGTCATAAGTCTGGACCAAGGAGTGGACTGAATCAAAAACAGACCGGGTCTCGGGCGCTGGGGATGGCTCCTCGGCCTCTGCCCCAGGCGCTAGGGTGGCTCTGGTCACGACAGAGCGACGCCCCGGAGGGGCAGAGCATCGCCCCCTGGTGGGCAGAGCGTGGCCCCCTGGTGGGCAGAGCGTGGCCCCCTGGTGGGCGTGCCGGGTGGATCCAGGTCGGGCGCATGCGGGAGTCTGTCTGACTGTCTCTCCCCGTTTCCGGCTTCAGAAAAATACAGGAAAAAAACAAACAAAAAAAAAAAACCGGGCCTGACCTGTGGTGGCACAGTGGATAAAGCGTCGACCTGGAACACTGAAGTCGCTGGTTCAAAACCCTGGGCTTGCTTGGTCAAGGCACATATGGGAGTTGATGCTTCCTGCTCCTCCCCCTTCTCTCTCTCTCTCTCACTCTCTCTCCTCTCTAAAAATTAGTAAAAGAAAAATTAAAAAAAAAACAGACCGGAAGAGAGGCCGGGTACCTAGGGTCAAGACACAACCTATACCATACTCCTCCCCAGTGCCCACCCAACTCTTAGCAAAGGAAGTGCTCCTTGATGTCAGAAAATTGGGCAGCACAGGGGATGAAGGGGATTCGGAGTGACCCTCTCTTTCATCACCTGCCTCCTGGCTGTGTTGGGGCCCCTGGGAGTCTCCCTATATACAATAGTTACCAATGTCCTTCTATAGCTCTTGCTCTTCTCCCCAACTGCTGGGGTTGGGGTTGGCTGGGTTGGCTAAGGCCAGAGTGGCCCAACGTCTGCACCACCTGTTCCTGGGGGTCATAGAAGGAATCTTGTAGGCAGTCGAAAGGGTGCTTCCTGTCGCCAGGACCTCACTTTATGGCTAGACTAACAAGGCAAGCTAGCAGGGGACCCAGCGACCTCTCTGCCACACTCCACCACCACCACCGCAGGGCACAGGCAGCAGCTCCTGTGTATGTATGGGTACCAACCTCAGAATGTGGGGGGGTGGGGGGGTCTCTCTGTGCCCCTGGCATTTATGAGTGTCTATGCCACTGGTGTGCAGTGTGTGTGTCTGTGTCTTAAGTGTGTGAGGTGTGTGTATGTTGGTGTGTGAGCCCCCTGGTATGTATCTGTATCCTGAACATGTATCTGTCGATTTTGTCACATGCTGCCCCTCCTCCCAACCTCTGTGATTTTTGTCTGTCTAAACCCCTGGGTGTCTAGGTGTGCATATGTGCTTTGGATTCATGCCTCTGTGTGTGCCCGCTTGCAGGCATTTTCGTGAGTCCTTGCTTGCAGGACTGTGTCTGTGTGCGAATCAGGAAGAACCTCTGGTGAGTGTGTGTTGCTCTGGTATCTCCATCTGCAGGTGTGTGTGTGTGTGTGTGTGTGTGTGTGTTTCTGTGACAGTGCGTGGACGTGTGCCTGGGTGTGAACAGCACGGCGACTTTCGAACGACAGTGTGACGCACACCGCTCTGCTTCGTGTGTGTGTGTGTGTGTGTGCGCGCGCGCGCGCGCTCACGCGCTCCTGGCTGCGTCTCGCATCCCCTCCCCATCTTCTCCCCATTTCTATTCCTCTCTCCTCTCTAGTCTGGCTTGGCTCCGCCGGCCGCATCATCTCCATCCATTATTGAAGAAACATCCGCGTCCGCTCCAATCACATCAACACCCCCCCCCCCCCTCCAGTCCCAATCCGTTCCGCTCACCCAGCAGCCAGTATGGGTGTTGGGAGGAGGGGAAATCACAACACGGCCGGGGACACCGGGCAGGAGCGGGCTCATGACCCTGTGCCCAGAGTCGAGCCAGGCACCAGGACACCAGGGACCCCGGCGGAGAGCGCTTTGCATAAACAGATGGTGCGGCCGCCTTTGTCTTTCTCACTCGCTCGCTCGCTCTCACGCGCCTAGCGGCTCCTCGGCTGTTTGGCTGATGTAATCATGATCATATCAGAGCCTCGGGGCTCAGCGCCCTTAATAGCGGTAGAGAGGGTCAGGGTCCCCGGGGCTCCCAAGCAGATGCTGGGCACTGTGTCTTCCCTCCTGTGCGCCCTACCTCCACGCCTCACAGCTGCAGAGGGAAGACGGAGGCTGAGCGGAGGTGACCGGCATGTGGAGGTGACCCGGAAGGGGACCTCAGGCAGTGCCCCGAGGTGTCCCCAGACTGTCCCGTTAGACTGCTGCAGCCCCCCAGGAGCAGCAAGCCTGAGAATAGGACTAGAACTAGTGAATGAGAGGGGGGAGACAGAGATAAACACAGTGACAGAGAGGCATTTGTAATGAGAGACACAGCGAGGCAGAGAGATATAGAAAGGAGAGACAACACAGAGAGAAGCTGATGCAGAAGGACAAAGCCAGGTAGAGAGAGCTGCAGAGGGAGAGAAAGACACAGCCAGAATGATAAAGAACAGAGAGACACAGACGTTACATACACAGAAGCACAGAGTAGAGACAGACAGGGCCTGAAGAAGAAAAAGGCAAAAAGAAGGGCTGTCAGACACTAGGACTGGCAGGAACCGAAGACAGTCCCTGAGCGGAGATGTAGCTTCGGGCATCTGAGGCCGCCCAGCCTCGAGAAGACTCAGCCTGAACCCTAGGGTGCCCGAAGCTAGCGAGGTGGGAGCTTCCGGGTTTCCTCTTCGCACCTTCCACTCTAGACCACTGTAGGACCCACTTCCTTAGCCGCGGGAGTGGCAGAATCGTTGGGCGGGGCGTGGACCCACACTCCAGGCGCTGACTTACCTAAGGAAAAGCTGTAGGGTGCAAGGATGACGGTGCCCGACAGGGGGCGTCTGAGGCATCTCCCCTGAGAGCTTAAGAGCAGCACCGCCTCCAGGGGGCGTCCGCACCCACGCCCCAGCAGTCAGCTCACAGCGCCGCATCCAGCTTCCTTTGGCGTGCCGCGCAGCCGGCGCGTGGAGTTCTGTTCCGCGCGATTTAGCGTTCAGGGTCGGGTCCCAGCGGGACCCCAGCGAGGCTCCTGGCCACGACTAATCCTCAGTTAATGATTTCTGCCGTCCCTCACCCGCTGGGTCAGCCTGACCTGAGTCCTGGTGGAAAAAGTGCGAGGAGGTGGGGAGAGATGGGATCTGGAACCCAAGGTGTTCTGTGTCCCAGCTAGGCTCTAGAGATCACGATCCAGAAATGGAAGGGAGCTTAGAAATAGGGTCACAAAGAAGGGGCCAGAGACTAGCACCAGGAACAAGTGATAGGCCAAGAAGTCCCGGAGAAACCAGAGCAGAAGCAATCAAGTGATGAGGAACTCAGTGGGACGGAGGCCTAAGGCTGGAGGAACCGCGGCCGCTCTAGGAAAGAAGTGGTATGGAGGATGCGGGATGTGCTAGGCCCGGGTCACCAGAACTCACAAGAAAAGACACAGGAATGCGGGCGAGGGTTCGAGAAGCAAAGGGGAGCGGCGCAGGAACAATATTCTGCTCACAAAAATTAGGGGATATTTCAAAATGAATATGAAGCTATATAAAGTATTCCCTAATTTTTGTGAGCAGTATACATCCCTGTCAACGTCCTGGAGCACTAGCTGAGCCTCATAGAGCCAGATGTTCAGCCCAACTATGTGGCCCCTCGAATTCAAGCTCCGGGATTGATGTTTAGTCCCGAGACTGGAGGGTTGGGGTGCACGGGTGACAGGACACCCAATCTCCCGCCCGGTGGAGTGAGGGTGCTCAGGGAGGGCCTGGCTATGTGCTGCTCTAGGCTCTGACATTCCTTCAGTCCTCCTCCCCCGCCCTATACACGAGTCATAACGAGTCTCTGTCTCTTTGTTTTGTCCTGTCTCTGACACTTTATCTCATTATCCGCTGGAGGGAGGCGGAGAGACTGGGACCCCGCAGCCTAATTACAGCCGCGCTTGTCAGTGCAGGGGACCGAGGAAGTATCAGAGCCAGGGAAAGGAAGTTACCAGGAAGGACTACCTCCCTCCCTGTACCCCGAGGGGCCCCGCGGTGGGTGCACAGTTCTCCCTGCCTAAGCCGACACAGGGCTCTGGAGAGGAGCAGTGGGGACCTCTGTAGGATCCAGCTGCACAGGTGGAGGCAGAGAGGGTGAAATAGGATAAAAGTTCTCATGGGAGTAGGAGAGGTGGTTAGGGTGAGCACCTGGGTCCCTGGAACCCAAATTCCCCAAAGACGGTGGCAATGAGCCTTCTCACCCTGACAGCACAGCACACACCTGAGTTGGCTGTGGAAAGGGAGGCAATCAGTGGCTTGCTCTGCACTTTCGTTTCTGTTTGTCTTGTTCTCTTTCCTCCTTCAATACCTTGTCTGTCTCTCCTTAACTGTTTCCCTCACTCCATTCTCCTCCTCTCCATCACAGCCAGAGGCAGAGAGTGGCCTTCTTGGGTGGCTCCTTCTTCACCCCTACCCAGGGTTGGCAGGGCAAGCAAACTTCTCAAGCTCCCAAACTTCAACAACTGACTTACTCTTCCCGAGCCAGGTTTACAAACACTATTCCAGGCCAACCAGAACACAACTTGGAGAAACCACCCAGGGCTAGAAGGGCTGGGACAGCTTTAGTTCTGTTGTAGAACCTGTTGCCCTCCTTCTTCCGCTACACAATGGAGGGGACAGACCAGGGCTTCCAGGACCTGATAGCTCCTGGATGCTCAGGGCAGTGACTGTCAACCTTTTTCATTTGATGGCATGCATAAACTAATTACTAAAAATCTGTGGCACACCAAAAAGTGTATTTCTGCCAATCTGACAAAAATAATAGGTATAATTTTGATTCATTCGCACTGGACAGCTATTGTGTTGGCTGCTGTCATTTGTTAATTTGACAATCTAAGGGAAAAGAGGTCAATATCCCTGACTAATTAGTTAGGTGTTGCATGTTTTAAAAATCCTGGGGGCACACCAGTTGAAAATCGCTGCTGTAGGGGTGTCAGGGAAGCATTGCAGATGCCCTTGTTCTTCCCTGGCCCCTCCGGGTGCCACTTGTGAACACTCCATACCTGCACTTTTCTGGAAGTCTACCTTCCAGCCTGCCTCACGGTGAATATCCCCCCACACACCCACACACACACTTCTGGATCCCCTCTCAATCAGAGTCTGGGTTGAAGCCTGTGAGGCCTTTCGCTGGGACCAGCCCAAAGCCCCAAGTGTTATGGTGTTCCATATGTCAGGATTCTGGCATCTGAAGGAGAGAGTGGAGGAATAGAAATCCCTCAACTCCTCAACAATTATTCCTGCTCTGCCGAGAACTTCAGGAGGTAGAGAAATGGGCTGGGCTGGATTGGGCTAGAATGGGCGGGGTGACCCCTCCCCAATCAGGGGCGGGACCCCAGAGGGAGCTAGGGAGTGGAGCCGCTGGAAAGGACCTGACACTGGAGAGGCGAGATGGCAGGAACTAACCTCGGGGGCCGCTTCTATAGGCAAATCAAGAGACATCCGGCGGTGAGTTCTGTTCCCAGAGCTATTGATTCTAACTCCTAACATTTTCTCTCTCAGAGCTCCCCAAATCTCCCAGTCCCCTCCTCTTGCCTAGTTATCCCAATGCTCCTAATCTTTTTCCAGGGAGCCCTCAATATGCCCCCGTGTCTCTTGAGTCCCCCGTGGACAGGCTTGCTGTGGGGTGAGGGAAACTAAGGCAGGAGCTGTGGTACAGGAGGTTCCAGGTCTCATCTCCCAGAAGGGAGGGAGCGCCAGTCCCCAGGCGGGGTTGGGGGCGGCCGGGCAGTAAAGCTTGTAAAGGGCTACTGAAAACTACGAGGAGGGGGCTGGCTCTGAAATTGTCCTCGGTCTTCCCCGCAGCTCATCCCGATGATCGGCTTCATTGGCCTGGGCATGGGCAGCGCTGCGCTCTACTTGCTGCGGCTCGCCCTGCGCAGCCCTGATGTCTGGTAAAGGCCGGGCTTGGAACGCGGGCAGGGGTCATGGATGGGCAAGCTGGAGCAGAAACCAGTGGGCCTCTCCGGAACGGTGGGGATGGGTGGTTGTAGCAGGGTTCCCCTTGCAGCGAACCTGCCCTTGACCCGCCCAGCATTACCGGGCTGGAGCCTGATCCTGACCTGCGAGAGCTCAACTCCCCATCGGCCCACCTGACCGCACTCACCTCTGTGGCTCTAGACTAGGCCCGCTTTGGGCTGCGGACCCGCTGGGCTCTCTGCCCAGTTGCCATGGCGACGCCACTCTGCTGGCGGTCGGCAGCCTCTGGGTACCTCAATATCCGCGCTGGGGAGCTGGGGTTGTGGCCAGAAAAGAGCGTCTGCGGGCATCCTTGGGGCAGGGTGACGGGAAAGACTCCACTGCCCCGCCAGACAGCAGGGGTGGGGGTCCTCCGCGCGCATCAGGAGACGCCCTGTGTTGTCAGAATTCGAGGCACAACACTGAAACTCCAGCCCCTGGGGATCTCTTTCCAATTCCTACTGCTCTGCTCTGTGGGGTTGACCTAGGATGACAGGGTGCAGGCGGCAGTCACTAGGCCGGGTCGTCAGTCCCTCATCTGGCCTCACTGACAACGGTGAAAGCCTTCTTTTCCTACTTGTCAGCAACTGCTAATGTGCCCCTTCCCCTGTCAGTCGCTGGGAACTGCCCCCCATAGGACCGGGAGGAGGAATGCTGGGTAGAGACAAAAACCTGGGTATTACCTTAGGCTCTGGAGTCCTAGCTCCCAGAGAGGAAACCCTTACCCTCTCCCTTCCTCTCCACAGCTGGGACCGAAAGAACAACCCAGAGCCCTGGAACCGCCTGAGCCCCAATGACCAATACAAGGTACCTCTGATTAATACAAAGTACCTCTCAGTGGCTCTAGGGTTGACCACCCTCCTGTCACATCTTGGCCCGGGGACGACCCATCAGCACCCCTGACAAAGGGAGGTCTGGGTGACTCAGTGCAACCCTTCCATAGTTCCTTGCAGTTTCCACGGACTATAAGAAGCTGAAGAAGGACCGGCCAGACTTCTGAGTTTGGCTGGGATGCATTGATGTACATACGTCAGCCAGCTTCCTCATTTCTTCAACTCTCTGCCCCTACTCCCCCATTCTCCACACCATACCCAGCTTCTGCGTACACAGTCCTGGTTCCCACGGGGAGGGGAGGCATCTCCACTCCCACTCTCTTCCCTAGCTCCCCACAGCGGAAGTGCCTCTGACCTTCAGCTTGAGTCCCATGGGGGAAGAGGGTTGTTAAGAGGTAGGGCAGCTGCTGGGTCAATCCAAAAGACCCGTCTGCCCCCCTGCTGGGCTACTGGAGTCTTTTAGGGCGTGGCACAGGCTACGTGTTGAGCGTGGCAGATGTGAGCCAAGAGCAAGCAGGAGCCTCTGAGTGCCAAGCAACGTGGTGGACCACACGTTAGCTCAGGCTCTGGACGCCATCCCAGGAAGGCGCTGCTCTAGCTCAATTGGGCTTGTTGCCTGCTGCTCCCTGTGCCTCAGGAGCCCAGGGCACCCCCTCCAGCCTCACACCTGCCCTCTCCCTGCCATCCCACCCCTCCTTGCTCCCCTCTGTCCCCTGAGATCAAACAGAAGCAGCCGTGGGCAAAATACAATTTCATTTAACAAATTGAATTTGCTGCGCCTGCTAATCATGTCTGGTGTCGGTTCTGTTCAGAGACAGAGAGAGGAGGCTGCAGCCCCTGGGGTCCTTGTGGTGGTGGTGGGAGGGAAGGGAGGAACACATAGAGGGAGACAAATCACCACCTGGCCCAGGGGACCCCTCCCATAGTAATAGAAACTCAGCTCCAGTTAGCATTTTATTAGATAAAAATAGAAAGGAGGGTACCTACCCACCCCAGCCTCTGGCTCAAAAGGGTAACTCCCCTGTCCCGAAGAACAGGGAGTCACAACAGTGAGATAATGGGAGATGTTAGGGCAGAAAGCCCCTAGCCTCCTTCTAAGTCTTATTACAAAAAGCCATCTCAGCTACAAATTCTGGGAAGGGAACTACATCTGGCTCTTCCCCTAAGCGAGAGACCTTCCTATCTCCAGCAAAACACTGGAAGATAAGTGACCCCCTCCCTTGGTCCAGGTAGGGGGAAGAAGAATAATTTCAGCCTGAGTCTCATTTCTTTGGTGCCTTCAGTGCTCATCAAAACCAGGCATGGGGAAGGTCCTGGCAAATTGCTCCACCCGCTGCCGGAGGTCAGCCAGCCACCGTCTTGTTTCTGGATCATTGAGCAGGAATGATTTGAAATCCTGCAGTTTGGCTAGAGAAGAGTGAGAAAAGCGGTCAGAGGTCTAGAGAAGGCAGACCACTGGGGAAGGGCAGATAGTGAATGTAACTGGCAGGCTCAGCAGGGGTCTGGCCCACTCACCAGTCTTGCTCTTCACTTCCAAGCCAATGTTGACCCCTTCATCTATAAAGTCCACAACTCTCCGGAAGTCATCCTCACGAAACTGTCGAGAGGTCAAAGCTGGGGCCCCTGGGAGAGAAGCAGAAGATGATTAGCATGGCCCAAGCCCAGCCAGCAGCCACCCTTCCCTCCTGGAACCCAGGCCTCACCAAGCCGAAGGCCTCCTGGTGTGATGGCACTTCGGTCTCCAGGGCAGGTGTTCTTGTTGGCTGTGATGGATACAAGCTCCAGCACACGCTCGGCCCGAGCCCCATCCAGGCCCTTGGGCCGCAGGTCCACCAGCACTAGGTGGTTGTCAGTACCACCTAAGGGGGACAATAAGCAGAGAATGCTGAGTCCTAGGCCTCTGCCTGAGGCTACAGTCTCCCACCCACCCCCGTGGCTCACCAGACACTAGCGAGTAGCCTCGACCTAGCAGGGCATCAGCCATGGCCCGAGCATTCTTCAGAACCTGCAGGGAATACTCCCGGAACATGGGGGTGCTGGCCTGGAGATAAGACAGCAGCACCTGGGACCCTAAGTCCTGCCCCTTCTACTCCTCACCTTGAGCATAGTTGTGATCCCAGCCTTAACCCCTCCCCTAGTAGCCCTTCCTTTCCAACAGCTTCAACTTCATTTAGCAACAGGCAGGGTTCGAGCATCCTGGTGCCCCACCCCCGACAATAGGAGGCTCCCCAACCTGCTTTAGAGCCACAGCCACTGCAGCAATGGCATGGTTGTGGGGGCCCCCCTGCAGGGACGGAAACACAGCAAAGTTGATTCGGTCCTCAAATGTGTAAGGGGTCTCCCGGCCAGTCTTGGGATCTACAGACTGCACCCCCTTCCGGTAGAAGATGAGTCCTGACCTGTGTAGGAGGTGGGTGGTCAAAATCTAAGCTGAAAAGAAAGGGCAAGGGATGGAAAGAGCAGAGGAAGCTGGCTGGCCCGTGTCCCTGAGAGCTCTCAAAGTCCAACCTCAGTTGTGCTGGGTGGGCTTGATCCAGTGCTCAAGGGGAGTAGACTCTCCCTCCCACCTCCAGCCCCCCTGCTGGGGAATCACCACTATGCGCAAGGGAAAGCGAGTCCTCAGACTGGGTAGAACTCTCAGGGAGGATGACTTCCTCTCAGATCCAGCCCAACAATGCACTGGCAATAAGGCACGAAGGGAGAGAAAGGCAAGGCCTGACCTCAGGGGAGCCTGACCTGGCCCCTCGAAGTGTCTTGTGAGTGGTGGTGGTGACAACATCCGCATGCTTGAAAGGCGAGGGGATCACTTTGCCAGCCACCAAGCCACTGATGTGGGCCATGTCTGCCAGCAGGAATGCCTTGACCTCATCACACACCTTGGCAGGTATATAAACAAACCTCAGTCTGGGGAGGACCCAGCCAGGCCTGCCCAAGGCTGCCCCTCCTCTAAACTCTCCCCATTACCCTTTGGGGAGTGGCACGTGCCCCAGCCCTCTACCAACCTCTCTCATGCGGGCATAGTCAATGAGGCGAGCATAGGCACTGGTGCCAGCTATGATGAGTCGAGGTCGGAAGAGTCGAGCAGTAATTGCCAGCTGGTCATAGTCAATAAAGCCAGTTTTGGGCTGGACAGACAGACAAAATGCTTAAGTCCTCAGAAGGAAGCAGGGAAGCTCACTTTCTTCCTTGACCTTGAGAGCTGCTCAGAGCCCCAACCCCTCACCTTTCCAAGGAGAGGCTTCCCAGGGCCTGAGCAGCTCTCGTCCCACACCCTGAGTCCTCACTCACATTCAGTTTATAGGGCATAGACTCAAAGAAGATGGATGTGGCAGAGATCCGCTTGACATCAGACATATAGCCATGGGTGAGACTGGGAGGGGAGAAAAGGAAGTAAGAAGGCTTCTAAGTGGAGTAACACCCAAACTTAAACACTCTTTTCCTGCCTTGCTCTATAGGCCTCTGTCTCTGGAACAATGCTCCCAGCATGCACCTGTCCTTATTGTTCTGTCTACTCTGCTGAGCACTGGTTACTAGGGCCTTATCTTCTTCCTGCACTGTCACCTGAAGGACAGGGAGAGGGTTGTTCCAATTGCATGGTACATGGTAGGTATTCAATAAATAACTCCTCTCTCATGCCCATACTACCCACTGAGCCCATCAGCTACTTGATCCATACTCACTGGCCCCCATCGGGTAGGTCCAACCCCATGATTCGGTCATGAGGCTGCAGAAGGGCTGTGTAGGCAGCCAGATTGGCTGGGGACCCCGAATAAGGCTGGACATTGACTCCCCACTGTGCAGGATCCAGGTCAAAGGCCTCCAAGGCCCGGCGCTGACATAGCAGCTCGATTTCATCCACTACCTCTGCTCCCCCATAATATCTGCCAAGGGAAGGGGACATATTAGGGCACAGAGAAAGGGTTCTACCATCCCCCTTGACAAGTAGCAGAGAAGTGGGAAGGCTACTCCTCTAAATGCACTGGGAGCACCATCCCTGAAGCTGCCCTCCAGCCCTCTGGTGCCTAGCTCTCACCTCTTGCCAGGATAACCCTCCGAATACTTGTTGTTCAGACAGGACCCCAGGGCCTCCAGCGCAGCTCGGCTGCAGAAGTTCTAGGGTGAGGGGCAGGGGCAATGTCAGAAGGTACTGAGCCCCTTTTCCTAGATTCCCACAGCCCACCCTGCCAGAACCCCAGGCTGCAAGGGACTGAGCTCTACAGAAGGTTCTCTGTTCATTCAGACACGGTTCCCTGCTAGGCTTGGGGCATGGCCAGAGGCAGCATCCTCAGAAACCCAGCTGCCCTGATAGGTGTCCCCAGCAAGGCCACCTGTCCACCCGTACCTCAGCTTCCAGGTTTCTCTTTTCTCTTGGAAGGGCAGGGAGGGACCAGACTTGACTATAGGGGCCCTGGAAGCTCTCTTAAAGCCCCTATCCCATAACCCAGACTGGCTCTGCCTTTGCTTCACAGGACAGAAAGAAGAGAGGAAGATAAGGCCCAGCAGGAAGGCCCTGAATCTGAAAGGGAGATCTGGAGAAATAGCAGTAAGATGACCTGTTACTTCCTATACCCACGTGGCCCAAGCCTTGGCCCCTCTCTCCCAAGGCCCCACCTCTGAGGCAATGAGTTCCAGGCCACGACACTGCCTGTCCTTCTCCCTTTGCAGCAGCTCCCAGATCTCAGGGTCATTGTCTGACAGACTCTCCTGGCCTGTCCAGCCCCTGGTTGCTTCTCCAGCCTGGGTCTGGACTGCCTTACTGTGCTGGTGGTACCGTATGGTCATCCCGACCAGCTGACCATATCTCTGCAGAAGCTAGGGGAGGAAAAGCCAGAGTCAAATAAAAGCGTCCAGTCTCCCAACTACCATGCTTATCTAGCCCTCTGGCTCCAAACCCAACAGCCAGCTAGCTGTCCAGCCTGCCTATTCCAGTTTTCACCACCCCCACCTCCAGAAGCCAGTTCTAGAGCCAACATTGAGATCAATGTCCAGGGGGTGGCTCTGATTTGGTGCATTCACCTCACCTCAGAATCTTCCTCCACCTCAACCCACGAACCACTGAAAAGCCACAGGGCAAAGTTTGTCTTCTAGAAGCTACAGGTTTCTGAACCTCCCCACCACAGGAACAAAAGGGTCTTCCTTGTAGGGCCTCCATAAACTGATTTCCCAGTCATGGAGGAGGCCAAGTTGCTGGCAAGGGATTGAGACAATAGGCTTTTGGCTAGATAACAGGGTTGGTTAGAGTATCATTCCAAAGTGCAGAGGTTGCCGGTTCGATCCCGGTCAGGGTATTATGGACTGAACGCAAGTAATTATTGATCAGAACCCAAATTGATTATAAATTTAAAAGCCTTTGTTAGCTGGCTGGTGACTGCTAGCTGAGAAACAGCTAACGGCCCCGAGCCTAGGGAGAGAGCAGTATTTAAGGGGATAAACCACAAAGTCATAGCTATTACAACAGGTATGCACAACATTCTTGACATTTCAGTAGAAAGCATTCTTTGTTCTAAAGCTGATTACAGTTCTTCCTGTAATTGCTGCAAGGCTAAAGCATAAAACTATATCCTGCTTCTGTAGGCAAGATTTAAGTGAAGATATCGAACTAGTTGGGCTTGTAAAAATTTTTCACTTTAAGTTACTGCCACAGGCAAGCTCTGTTTAATGCTTAGCTTCCTTGTACAGACTATTGGGGATTTTCTACTCTAAGCGGCTACCAAAAGCAAGTTTAAAGTTCCTCTTTATGTCCAACTCTCTATACACAATACTGAGGTCCCATACACAACAAGAGGTCCCTATCACAACGGGAACAACTCGATGTCCCTGTCTCTTTCTCTCTCCCGTCCTCCCAAAAATCAATAAATAATAATTTTTAAAAAAAGACAGCCCGTCAATAGATGACTGGATAAAGAAGATGTGGCACATATACACTATGGAATACTACTCAGCCATAAAAAATGATGACATCGGATCATTTACAGCAAAGTGGTAGGATCTAAGAGACATTGATAAGAGTGTGGTGGTTACGGGGGGAGGGGGGAGAGGGAGAGGGAGAGGGAAAGGGGGAGGGGGAGGGGCACAAAGAAAACTAGATAGAAGGTGACAGAGGACAATCTGACTTTGGGTGATGGGTATGCAACATACGTGAACGACAAGATAACCTGGACTTGTTATCTTTGAATATATGTATCCTGATTTATTGATGTTGCCCCATTAAAAATAAAATTATTATTAAAAAAAAAAAAAAAAAGCCCTGGCCGGTTGGCTCAGCGGTAGAGCGTCGGCCTAGCGTGCGGAGGACCCGGGTTCGATTCCCAGCCAGGGCACACAGGAGAAGCGCCCATTTGCTTCTCCACCCCTCCGCCGCACTTTCCTCTCTGTCTCTCTCTTCCCCTCCCGCAGCCAAGGCTCCATTGGAGCAAAGATGGCCCGGGCGCTGGGGATGGCTCTATGGCCTCTGCCTCATGGCTCTGGTCGCAACATGGCGACGCCCAGGATGGGCAGAGCATCGCCCCCTGGTGGGCGTGCCGGGTGGATCCCGGTCGGGCGCATGCGGGAATCTGTCTGTCTCTCCCTGTTTCCAGCTTCAGAAAAAAGAAAAAAAAGAAAAAAAAAAGACAACAGGTTTAGTTAGAGGTGGTTTTAATTAAAATGGCGGTAAACAGGGTAGCTCTTTAGCAGTCCCACGGGAAGAAGGGTAGGGATGGGGGTTTGGGGTCTGATGGCAGGGAAATCAGAAACTAAATCCAGTCCTCTGCCCCGCACCCTTTCCATTTCCTTCCTGCCCATAGAGCCGCGGGACCCCTGATGAAAGCAACGGGGCCGGTTGCATCATCTGCAAGGCTCAGGGTTTGCAGGAAGGACTCAGCTTCCCTGTTCTCCAGCACAGGATCCACGGGACACCAGTTACAGTTCTCTTTCCCAATGCCACGTGAAATGGACGGTCACATGGCCCTGGGGCTTCTGGTTCCGGAATCGGGAAGAGCCCCTAGTTAGGCCGCGCGCAGCCGGGGGTCTCGCGGATTCCCTAGTAACGCGTCTGCTCCCGGAGAGCCCAGACCATGTGCATGGAAAAGTCAGGAGAACCCCATAGTTTGTGAATGGATACTACAGTAGGATGGGAGCTTGCTTTCTACTGGTCACCCAGGCTCCAGAGTCCCAATCTTACCCGAGTCGCACAAAGCAAAGAGTAGGGCAGCATTACAACACGAAGTCGCAAGAGGTCGAGCCGCCGACTCGGGCTTGCGGAAACAGGGAGTAGGAAATGAGACTGACCCGAGAGCGCATGCGCGAGAACAGCTGCCGGGGAAGCCACAAGATTAAGGGTAGAGATTTACGCATGCGTTAAGCTATCCCTTTATGGCCTTCTGGGAATTGGAGTTTTTTCCATCTTTCTTCCGCTTCATTTCCCGTCTGTAGTACCAGGGTCAGAGGTTTAGCCCGAAAGAGAAGCTATCTACTGCTGCCCCATCTCCTCACTGTCTTGGAGATCTTCAGGGTTTTTTATTTCTCCCCTGTCTTCCAGACAGCAACCATTTATTGATTGCCTTCTGAATACCTACCATTATTATATTAGGCTCCCTGGGAAATGCAAAGTTAGAGAACCACGGTGCACTAGAAGGCACCTGTTTTGGAAGGGTGAGAAAGGCCCTGGCCGGTTGGCTCAGTGGATAGAGTGTCGACTCGGCGTGCTGATGTCCGGGGTTTGACCCCTGGTCAGGGCACACAGAAGAAGCGACAGTGTACTTCTCATCCCCTCTCTCTCCCCTTTCTCTCTCTCTTTGCTTCTCACAGCTAGTGGCTCCATTAGTTCAAGCGTTGCCCCAAGCGTGGGCCCCCCGAGCATGCGCCTGGGCTCTGAGAATAGTTCAGTTGGTCCGAGCATTGGCCTCAGGTGCTGAAGATAGTTCAGTTGATTCGATCATCAGCCACAGACAGAGTTGCCGTGTGGATTCTGGGTAGGGCACATGTGGGAATCTACCTCTTTTATCTCCCCTCTTCTCACTAAAAAAAAAAAAACCACAAACAACCCCCCCCCCAAAACAAAACAAAACAAAACAAAAAACAGAAAAAAGAAAAAAGGAAGGGTGAGAGAATGAGTTCAAGTTTACAACTCTGGGACTAACTAGCAAATTAGCCTATCTGGGCCTTATCTGGGCCTCAGTTTCCTCATTTGTAAATCAATAATAGAATAACATGTGGTTGGGATTAAATGAGACGTATGTATACATGCTCTGGAATGAATTATTTCCCTTCTTCTTCTGACTTAATAACCAGCCTCCTCCATGGCCATCTCCTTTTCCTGGGACATCCTGGAACTGAGTAAGATGCCCCCTCCTGTCCTTGTACTTGTTAAATTTTGTTAACTGTTCACCTCTTGCCACCCTAGCAGTCAGTGAGCTCTCTTTATCCCCCCAGGGCTATATATAGACTCTTGGAAATGGAAGGAATTTTCCTTTTAGCCTGACTTCCTTTGGCCTCATCCTTTGGGGGAGGGACTCATTGACCCTTCCAGGAGTAGGTTCCCAAACCTGGGAATCAGAATTAGCTGGGAAATATGATATAAATATGGGTGTGAATTCTCTCTTCAGAGGTTCTAATTCAATGGATCTTAAAGATTAGTGGGCATTTGTCCATTCATGCAGACACACAACAAACCCTCTCCTCATGATTCTAATAAGCTGTGATTTTGAGAACCATTGCCTCATATAGCAATATTACACATTCATTCATTCATTCATTCAATGTACAATTTGAGCTTCTGCTCTGCGGTAGGAGTGCCATAGCCCTGGAAATATAAAAATAGATTACTGATTGCTGGGATATCAAGAAATAAACAGATAACAAAATACAAGTGCAGTTATGAAATTTTTAAAGGAAAACTTAAAATTTTTTAATATATTTATTTTACAGAGGAGAGAGAGAGAAAGGAGAGAGAAGCAGGAAGCAACAATTCCCATATGTGCCTCGACCAAGCAAGCCCAGGGTTTCAAACCAGTGACCTCAGTGTTCCAGGTCGATGGTTTATCCACTGCGCCACCACAGGTCAGGCACAAAATACAAGTGCAATTACAGCAGGGGCATCTCACTCTGCTCACATGTCCAGATGTCAGAAGAAGGGTGGGGGAAGAGGAGGAGGAGGAGGAGGAGGAGGATAGGATGGCCTTGGAGGAGGAGGAAGATTTGTGAGGCAGAAGAACAGGGGAGGACAATCCATCACAAAGCAAGTTTACATGCAAAATCTCGTTTAATCTCACACTATTTTATTATTGCTGTACAAGTGAGGAGGCTAAGGCCCAGATAGGTTAATTTACTAATTCCAACCATTCCCACTTGGCTCTCACATGTGGCCTGGGAAGTTCCTTCCTCCTTAACTTTCACCTCCTTCCCTCCCACTCTTGCCCCAAGTGTTTTCAGGTCTTTCCAGCGATAGGCCTGGTGTTAGGAATCTTCTTCTCTAAACCTCCAATCTCTGACCCAGAACCACTTCCCACCTCTCTCTTCCTTTCAGTTGATGGTTGATTCATTCACCTATCCATCCATCCATCCATCCGATATTTATTTTCCCCTTACCGACTTTTCAGACCCAAGCATGTCTGGGTCATACTCACCTTTGACTCAGTTTCCCGCTGGAGTCAGTGGGTAATCCCCTGGAGAATATTTCTCTCCGAGTAGGTACCTTGACCCAGGACTAAAGGCGAAGGAAAGCTGAAGAGGAAGCGAGGTGTTGTTCTGTGCCGCAGCGTGTCCGTACTCCTCCCTATTCTCTGTCAGGGGTCCCGAGGGGAGGGGGGCGACTGAGCTTGAGAACTGCTAATGAAGCCGCAGCCAATTAACACCCGGCCAGGGTTGGGGGCGGATAAAATTAGCAGCGGGGGCTGCAGGAGGAAGGTGGACGCAGGGGTAGGAGGGTGGGCAGCTGGCTGAAGGGGACCTTGTTTGCAAGCTGCTTGCGGCGGCGACGAAACCCGGTTATTCAAACTCTCTCTCGTCCCTTCCCCCAACCTTTCGTCTCAGGCCTCACTCTCTCTCCCTCATCCGTCTGCAAACTCAGCGCCCACGAAATTAGGAAGGAAAAGGAAGATCGATGACTCCAGATGCCGCACACATCGTTCCGCCTCCCCCACCTGCCGCCTCCTGCTAGCCCCGCGGAGCTTAGCAGGTTGTAGGCGCTCTGCTTACGACGACCCTGCATCTCCTTGAATGGAAATTCAAGGCCTTTATACCTCCTCCCCCAAATCGTCCCAAATAGTCCGCTAGTAGTCCCCTCTCAGGTTTAATCCCCATCCTATCTGCCGCAGTTTCGTTCTGCCCACTTCAGGCAGGGCTCCTACCCCCAGTCGTCCTCATCTCCATCTGATTTGGTCTTGGATGACCTCCAAGGTGCTAGCTCCGTCAATATATCCCTCAGTTTCCCCACGAGCCACGGGGGAGGAGGCCCTGGCCAGGTCTCTGCCAGACATAAAAATCCACACCACCACCCTTTCCCTACAAAGGTCTCACACAGACCCGTATTGGATTCCACTTTATTTTGTTCCCTTTTCCGTCTGTTTTGGAGTAGAAAAAAAATATCACCGAGAGGAAGCAGCCGGAAAGGGGCAGGTGAAGTAGGACTTCAGGGACTACTGGAGGGAGGCAGGTAGAGGGCAAGGGCCTGAGTCTTCACCTCTGCCCAGAAGTCTGCTTCCACTACCCTAACTGGAAGTTTCAGGGAAAGAGGAACAAGGCATAGGGCAGGCAGAGGGAATGGGGATGGGCCGCAGCTCGAAAGTCTTTACAGTTTTTACGTGAGACAGAGTGGAGCAGGAGAACAAGAGCCTGTGAGTAGGAAAGTCAGGGTGGGATGAAGGTGCCAAGCCAGACGTTATTAAAGCTGCGGGCAAAAGAGGGTCCAATCCAGAGCCAGGGACATATAGGGGACACAATGTGGACGTAGGGGACGCTGGGACCTCCTATTCAGGGGCTGCGCTCTTGTTCCTCCACTTTGGTGTGTAGCTGAGGGGGCCTCAAAGGCACCCCTCATAAGGAAAAGGGGGCCCACGCCAGCTGCTAGTCCCTGGGAGGGCTGTTCCTCTCCACCTCCAGAACTGATGGAAGGGTGAACGCGGCCACAGGAGTTGCGGGACACTATCTCACTTAGGAAGGAGTCTCACTTAGGGAGGCCGGGATTTGGCGGGAAGCTCAGGGCTGGAGGCGAGGGCGGGGCGCACTACCCAAAGTAGGGGTGCTCACTCTGGAAGTTATAGTCTGGGCACACCTTCTGCACCAGTTTGTAGTCAAAGCTGAGGAAGGAGACGAAGATGCAGATGACTTTGAAGGGCTTGGCACAGAGCCAGGCGGCCTGACTCTGCGTATGCTCGGTGAAGCACACCTGCGATGGGTCGTACAGGCACGGGCGGTGCTTGCGCGCGCGATTTGTCTTCTCGTACTCCACGTGGCAATTAAAAGCGCGTGACTCTTTGGCCCCGGGCACTCCCAGCGCGCCCCCAAGTGGGCCCGCCAGAGCGCCCCCAAGGGTGCCTTCTAGCCCTGCCCCTGCGGCTGCTAGCCCTAGCGGGGGCCCCAGCCCAGGAAGAACCCCCTCCAAGGCCAGCGTAGACTGCAGAGGGTGGGCGGCGGGGCCTGGCAGCCATACGCCCCCGAACTCGACACGCTTGGAGGGCGGCACGATACTGACACTGAGGTTGCCCAGGCTGGACGAATTGTGGCGGAAGTACACGCTGAAGGTCCCGTTCACGTGGTCCACAATCTTGCCGGTCACTAGCAGGGAGAACTTGAGGGTATGCACACGGAAGTAGAAGTCCCCCCAGCCGAAGATCTTCTTGGCTCGGGCCGCTTTGATAGAGGGCTTTCTCTTGGTGCGCTGCTCAGGTAGCGCCCCCACCGCCCCCGCCCTGGCCAGTGCCCCGGTGTGGTTAGCCGGCCAGGCCCAGCTCCAGGCCCGGGCAGTGCCCAGGTCATCGGAAGATTTTGGTGCCGGGAGCCCTTGGCCAGGGGCGCCACCTCCGGCCACAGCGGGGCGCGGCTCCACGTACTGGGGCCTCCCGGACTCCGGTATCTGGACACTGACAGCCTGTGGAAGAAGAAAAGAAAAAGGAAAAGAGACGCTAGATTTGTCCCTGGCCACCTTACCAGGGCCTTACCCATGCCAGCCTCTTTCCACAGCCACTAGGAGACCAAATGGAGTCCACAGCGAGTGGTTTAGGAAGTGTGTGTTGGAGTAGACTTGCAGCGAGTTCAAGCCATGTGGTCTTGGCCAAGTCACTTCACCTATCTAGACCTCAGTTTCTACATCTGTGAAATGACACTGAGAATCTTTATGTTCTTTCAGATCACAATAGGGGCTAAGAAAGCCCAAGCCAGTGTGGGTTTGAATAGGGGACCCAGGACTCAGCTCCTCCAGTTTGGAGCCTGGTTGGTTCAGAGCAGCGATTTTCATTTCATGGCACACATAAATTAATTACTAAAATTTTATGGCATATATATATATATATGTTATTCTAACAAAAAATAGGTATCATTTTGATTCAGTCACACTGGATGGCTATTGTTGTGTTAGTTGCTGTCATTTTGTAATTTGATGATCTGAGGGACAAGAGATCAGTGCCCCTGACTAAATAGGTGTTATATACATTAAAAATTCTTGCAGCACATAGGTTGAAAATAGCTGGTTTAGAGTAATGCACCAGGGAGGAGTTGGATTCAGGCAATTGAGACCATGACCCTGTCAACATTCAGCATCAAGAAAGAGGTAAAGACCTTCAGATGCCTGTGCAGAGCCTAGAGTCCCCACGCTAGCCTCATCCTCACCCCTTTGTGGGGAAAGCGGTAAAGCCAAAGAAAGCGGTGAAGAGTCGGGATGCCGTGGCCCTAGTGAGTGAAAGTCTGGCTTGGAGGGGACTCCTCACTGCCCCCCAGCACTCTTGCTCTGTGGGAGAGACAGCCTGGTGGTGTTCCTTGGGCTCCCAGGCGAAGCAGCAGAAAGAGATGCTGAGCCCGCCCCCACCCTTCTCCTTGTGTCTCAGGTGGCAGCGATCTCCGAGACAGCTCTGGCCCAAGCACAAGATAGATCGGGAGGCAGGAATGGTGGGGCCAGGCCCAGGCCATCAATTATCTGGGGGTGGGGGGTTGGGGGTGGCCCGGAGTGAAGGAGACAGTCGGTCAGAGCCAGAGGAAGAAATATGGAGATGCTGCTCCAGCGAGGGGAGTGGAAGGGAGAGGAGCTGTGTATGTCGGAGTATGTCAGTCAGACTGTGCTAGCTGTGGCCATTAGGGTGGCCTTTACGGCGTGTAGGTTCAGATTAGGGGGGGGAGGAGTACTGCATGTGTCGGTCTGGGGTGGTTGTGTTAGCCTGGGATGGTTGTATTGTGTGTCTGTCTACCTGGAGTGATGTATGTGTGTAGCTATGGGGATGGGTGTTTGTCTGCATGGGGTGGCTGTGCATGGTGGCTATGTGTGTGGCCCTGGTGAGTGAATGGGTGTGTCTGTCTGCATGCCCATGTGTATTAGTCTGCAGAGGCTGTGTGTATATGTGTGTGTGTCTGCTTGTGGTGGCTAGTGTGTCAATCTGTGGTGGCTATGTATGTGTGCCTGGGTTGTATGTGTACCTGGGTTGATTGTGAGTGTTAAGCTGAGTGAGGCTGAGGCTGTGTATCATTGTGGTAGTTGCATCTGTGTGACTAGTGTTAGTTGTATGCCTGGGTTGTCTGGGTGTGATTCTCTGGGTGTGTCACTTTTCCTGTGAGTTCCTATCATCCTGTGTCCATGTGTCAAGCTCCTTCTAAAGAGTGTGTGTCAGTATATCCACAATGATAGAACAAGTGTGCTAATACTGTGTTCCTCCTGGTGGGGGTGAGCATGTGTGTGTGTGTGTGTGTGTGTGTGTGTGTGTGTGTGAGTTGTTTATGAATGATCCCTGCTGGCTGAGCTTTGGGTAGGTGAAGAGGCCTAATAGCATGGGTATCCCCTTTTGTACACACCCACGTGTATATACTATGTGTCCATGGGGGACAGGTGCAGTAGAGTCAAGCTGGTGGGCAAAATCTCCACCGCCTGGTCCCCCCCCATCCCTGCAGCACTGTGATCCTGGGTTATTAATGCAGCCGCCACCAATCATCATACATATTTATCGCCCCCCTCATTCCTCCTCCCATCCAGACCTCCTCCCAGCTCAGGTGAGGGGTGCGGGGGCACAAGAGTGATTGACTCAGCCAGCCAGCTTGAGCTGGCAGCTAGCACCTTAAGGGAGGGCCTGAGAGGGACTGGGGGAAGGGGCCCTAGACCACAGCAGGAGGGGGGAAAGGCCTCCAAGTGGGGGGGCCAAGGACACAGGAAGTGGGCTTAGAGAGGTTAGAGCTGGAGCCCCAGAAAGGGCATCAGAGGAGGGAAAGCGGAAAGGTGATGGTGGGGGGATTTGAACCTGACACCTAATCTCCTCACTCTTCTGTGCCCAAACGCTGCTTTTGTTCAGGGACTTCCATCAGTCCCTGAAGCACACTGCAACAAACCACAAATGCCTCTGAGCCACCCCCACCTCAGCACAGCCCAGCAGCACCCACTGTCCTGCATGCTGCCCAGGACCTGTGGAGGGCTGGTCCAGGCCAGCAGTTCCTTCCACGCAGGGGCTGGAACAGGACAGCAGGTTTGGCTGGGTGGCGGGGGATGGCAGGTGTCCCCCTTCTGATCTCAGACAAATTGCTGTCTGTGCTTCTCTGATCCTGGCAAATCCCTGGGCCTTGGGTACCTGCACCCCCTACCTGCTGTAGGAGGCAGTCAAGATAAAAAGGAGGAGTCGGGGGTCAGTCAAAGAGACCTTGTTGGGGGAGCTTGGACAGGGAGGGGAGAGAGTCTGCGAGGAAACGAGCCGAGAAATGGGAACATGGAATAAAATAAAATAAAATCCTCCCTCTGGCTTCCTTGCTCACCCACTCCCTCTCCCTCTCCCTCTCCCTCTCCCTCTCCCTCTCCCTCTCTCGCTCTCCTTCTTTCACTGCTTTCCATCTCTCTCTCTCTGACTCTCCTCACAGTCCCTTTTTTTTTGTCTCTCAGTATCTTCCTCACTGTCTCTCATTTTCCTTTTATGACTCTGTTTTTCTTTCTGTTTCTGTCTCTAACTCTGGTTCTTTCCCTCTATCTTTCAGGTTGTCTGTCTCCAGCTGTGGGTGGGGGTGGAAGTGAAGAGAAAACAGGGTGACAAGAATCTTTGCCCAGAATCCACAGGGCTCCCCCACCTTCTAGGATAAAGATGAGAGCAGGGTGTTATCCAGAAGGGGTCCCCCTCAATCCAGAGCTGTTTTAATTAAGCTAATTGAGTGCGGTGACATTTGCGGAGGGGAGAGGCTAGCCAGGCTGTCGGCTGAGGTGGGGGGGTCGGAGGGTTCCGTGGCAGACAGTGATAGGGATGGGGGTGGGGGTGTGCTTCACCAGGCGCCTCCAGGCCCTTGCAGGGTGGGAGCCGAGCCAGTAGCGCTTTGCCCCCAAGGCAGCAAGCCTACGCGCTGGAGGGGAGTTGAGACTGCCTCTTGCTGCTGAACAAACTCCCCTGGGGGGGTGCTGTTTTGGGATGGGAGCACTAAAAATGGGGGGAGGATCAGACTGTCAGCCCCCCAGCCGCAATGCAGGGTGCACCTCCCCCGGGCCTCTAGACTAGTCGTTGTTTCTATCCTGCTGCGTGGTCAGGCGGGGCTGCTTAAGATTCCGATGGGGGAGGGGATAGAACCCTGTCATTGGGGAAGGAACAGTGCTGAGGCCTCGATTTGGGATGAGGAGGGAAGAGTGTCCTGGTCCCTTGCACCCAGAAATAGGCGGGGCACTGCAGTCAGGGTGTGGTGGAGGAGTTGGGGTCTGGCTGAGAACCAGGGATGGAGATAGGAGTGAAGAGAGAAGTGGGTGGACAGGACAGGCTGGAGAGGACTGGGACAGAAATAGAGGGGAATTGGGAGTGTGGACCTGGAAGGCACAGGTATTGGGTACAGAGGTGAGAACGAAAACAAGGTAGGAGGAACAGGGATGAAGCATGGGAACAAGGATGACGAAGAGGATATCAGAAATGGTGGACAGGCATTGGGTAGAGACAGGGATGCCGAAGGGCTAAGGATCTGGGGAATGAAGGGAGGGAACAAAATGGGGTGGGAACCGAAGTGAGGATGGGGGAGGACAGAGATAGTGGATGAAGAAGGGGCACTGGGCCAGGCAGGAATGAGACAGGGATAGGAATTGGGGATGGGGATGAGATGCGGGTGGGAACTGAAATGGGGGGTGGAGAGTGGTTATTGGGCAGAAACAGGGATGCTGAGGGATGCAAAACCCAGTGGATGAGGATGGGAAATGTGAATGGGGGTTTACTAATCTGGGATAAGTAAGGGAGTGGACGAAAGGGACGAAGACTGGAGCTGAGGATAGGTATGGGAGACAAGTCAGAAGAGAAGGCAGAAGGGCAGGATTAGGCTACGGGAGGGGGTCAGCAGGTGGAGGTGCTTATACCTCCCTCCAGAGTCTATTATAGCGAGAGGGGGCGGGGACCGCTGGTGGGGCCCACTCTGCCCTTGGGCCGGGTACCTCCTCTCCCTCAGCCCGCCTGCTCTCGGCCTGCAGCGCAAGGTTCACCGTTATCTGAATTATTTTTATTTTATTTTATTTTATTTTACTTTATTTTATTTATTTTATTTCCCTGCTTCCTAGAGCCGGCGCAGTCCCCCCGGGAACGGTGCCCCCGCCCCCCGCCCTGCGCCTCACTTTATTATTGCAATAAATGTGCCTATAAAGGCGCGGGCTCCGGGGCGGGGTGGTGGGGGGGAGCCGCGGAGCGAGGATGTAATTTCCCGAAGCCGGAGCCGGAGGGGGAGTGGGAGGGATAGAGATGGGGGAGGGTAGGCGAGGGAGAAGGGGAGACTCGCCAGTTTCCAGCGCTCAAGGCAGCGCTCCCTACTCTCCAGCCTCCACCAACCCCTCCCCCCCGCAGTTCGATCCCACAAGACACTCCGTGACTCCCCACTGCGCCGGAAACATTTGAGCCCTGGGACCCCTCCAATGTGACCTGCTCTCTGTAATCTGACCCTATCCTGGACCTCACCCATCTGGAGTTTCAGGGCTCTGTCCAAAGTTCTCCATCTCCTTGCAAATGACTTCATTTCTGACCCCTGCGATGCCCTCTCCACTTACCTGGTCTTTCTCTCTGTCTGTCTGTCTGTCTGTCTCTCAATCTGGTCTCTTTCAATATTATCTTGCTCCTTCCCAATGATCCTGTCTCTGATCCTGGTGAAGCGTCTTTACCTTGCTTCTGTCCCTCAGTTGCCTCACATCTCCAGTTATCCTGTCCTGATCTTCACCTCCCCCCCCCATGGACTCCCTAAATTCTTTCCAGGATACCACTCCCATACTCTCACAGGCTTCTCCGGAGGGCGAGGGCACCGGCACAGCTCCCCCCTAGCCCAGCTGTGGCCCTGATTACCCCTGAATCCTTACCAACAGCTCTGGACCCTAGCCCAGGCTGCACGTGCCTAAGTGGTCCAGCCAGAGATTAGCTGGGGGGCTAGAATGGGTTATGGAGGCAGGAGGAGTAGGCTAGGCTGTGGCTGGGGCCAGCTGGCTCAAGACTGGCTTGGGTTTAATCCTTCCCCCAGGCAGGATAGAGCTGGAAGGTCCCAGAGGGCCCCGTACTCCCCCCCCCCAGCTAATTAGTAATTAGTGATTAGTGATTAGTAACTATTGATCAGCTACTTCTCCCAGTAGGCTGATGCTTTGGCAAGAGTGGGGAAGACAGACAGAGAGGGAGAGAAGGTCTGTCTGTCTCTGATTCCAGAGAGTAGACAGTATTAGCAAGATCCTGAAGAAGGCCTGGCTGAGAGGGCAGAGCCCCAGGGTCAGTGGAAGCTAGAAGTCCCAGGTCCTGACTAGGAGACCAGGTTCCTGAAGCAAAGAGGAAGGAGAATGTGCTCTTAGAGGAGGGGCAAGTGAATGGGGTGGGAGAAAGCAGGGTAGTTAGCATGGACAGTGGGGGTTTCCCAAAAAGCTGTCCTCTAAACTGTTAACCACAGCCTCTTACCAAGTATCAACCCACTGCCAACCCTGGCACTAAGACAACCCTGAACCGTCCCCCCACACACACACACATGCCATATTCAGATACATGAACACATCCTGAAGCTTACAGCCCAATACCCACACTCAAATGCACTCAAAACCACAAGCATGCAGATACGCACAAACCCCGGAGACTCATACAGACAACACATGGGCCACAGCACACTGGTGCACTGGAGATCCACCTTGTGGTGCACATGTGTGCACAAGTCAAACTCACAAGTACATACAGATTGGTACTTGAACACACACTTTTCTACACACACTTCCCATCTCATGCAGTTATAAATATTCTCACACCTGCAGTCCGTACACACAGGTAAACCCTTTCTCACACAAACATAAGCTGGACTAAATGGCAGATACACACTTCCCCACTGACTCCAACGCTGAGACCCCCAGCTGCAGCTCTGACACACTCAGCTAGATCCCCATCGCTGACATCCTTATGCTTACTCTCCCTCAAGTGTCCACCAGATGTTTCATTCCCCTTCAGGGGGCAAAGGAAATTAAACCAGATCTGTCCACAGGAGAGTTTCTGTGATGGGGAGAGTGGAGAGGAGAGCAGAGGAAATAGAAAGGATGGGCAGGAGAGTACCATCCCTCCTTCCTCTCCCCCAGGCCTTCACAAACAGTGGGATGTGGGGCGCAGGCCCCCCTGAAGTCTTCTAAGGGCAGAGCTACACAGTAAGTCTAAAAGAAGTTCTAGTTAGTGGAAGCAGTTTCTGTGGAGGGGGCTCCTTTGCCCACCTTTGAGCCCCTCAAGGTCACCAGGCCGGTTTGGGAGAATCAGGAAGCTCAGTCACCAGCTTCCCAGGGCAGCCTCTATCCTGTCGAACAGCTGAGTGCGATTTGGCTGAGCAGATGTGTGGGGGGAGTCTAAGTGTTGGGGGCAGAACTATAAACCCCTTTCAGACTGTTCAGAAGCTCGGGGTTGGGTGCAGGGGATAGCCGTGTAGGAAGCCACCTGCCTGCCCCCAGACTAGCCAGGTTACAGTCTGTGTGTAGGAAACAGGGACGTCATGTGCAAGGGAGTTAATTGAAGGAGACAGGGGCCAGGCCTAAGTCCCCTGTGGGGGACACACAGCGGGGCACAGATGGCAGCTCTGTGAAGCAGGCACTTGCACTCACCCCTTCAAAGGCAACACTGCACACCATACCAACGTGCACATGCACCCTGGTCCCCAGCACTAGACGCTCAAGCCTGGCTGCCCTGGACAGAGCTGTTCCAAACACTACACCAGACAGATGAGCACACCGTGTACACGAGTTGAAGCTTCCAAGTCAGGAAGGAGGCAGATCAAGTCTGGACCCCCTTAGTCTCAGGATCTTTGCTCAGGAGCCTCAGGGAAAGAGTTATCCAGGGAGATGGTGGAGGGCACGGGAGGAAAGAGTCCCCTTCCAGACAGCCCTTACCTCCTATCAGCCGGCGCCAGAGAGGGGTGTGTCTGTGAGGTTGTTTAGGGGAGATGGTGTCTCCGCGGGAAATGTGATGAGAGATTGTAGCCAAGTTCGGCCGCATCTGTGTGCGTCCGTGTGTGCGCGCGTGTGTTTGGGCTGTGCTCGGAACACAATGCCCACCCGGCATGGTGACAAGTGCAGAGAAGAGAAATGCGAAGGTGTGATGGAGAGGTGGAAGGACAGACAGCGAGGGTGGCGAGCGAGGTTGGCGCGGCAAGGCAGCAAAGCGGCAAGGCTGACACCCTGCTGGCTTGTCTGTCTGTCTCGCACTCCCGCTCCGTCTGGCGCACTCGTGGGTCGAGCTTCGTCCCCTCCCCCGCCGCACTGGAACCAGATGCGAGTCGGGCCTCCACCCCTGCTCCCGACCCTTAGCCAACTTGCGCTGGGAAAACGCCTGTCCTGGATCGGGAAGTCTGTCTGTCGGCGTCCCCCACGCCGCCCAAAGTTGGGATGCTCAGAGCTGGGGGCGGGGCGGGCTCACGGGGCCCCTCGCACTGTGGGACCTTTGCGTCCCGGACCCCGGTACTCGCGTTGCAGCCCTGCTGCCCTTACCTTCTTCAGGAGCCACGGGCCAAAGAGCAACAGAAGCCATTCTAGGAGCAGCCGCATCTTCCCTGGCGGCGAGCGGAGCGGACCGGGAGGGTCCCAGGGCAGGCCGGAGCTGGGCCGAGGGCGAGGGGCTCCGGGAGGGCACCCCGCGGGGTGGCTGCCGGAGCGGCGGAGCGGCGGCGCGGTCCGCGGACTGAGCGCGAGGAGCTAGCGCGGAGCTGGGGGCGGGGCGCGGGCGGGGGAGAAAGTTGGGTCGCACTCGGGTGGCGGGCGGGGGCGGGGCTCCGCGGCTCTCCAATCCCCGCCGCGCCCCGCGCGCCCCCTCCCGCCCAGGAGGGGGCACCGAAGGTGACTTTCACCCGGACACGCCCCGGACACACCCCTGGCCCAGGTGCAAAGCGGGGAGGGCGGCGGACCCCGGGACCACGATCACGAGAGGCTGGGTTTGTACACCGACGAGGAGTAGGACAGGGCGTTGGGCTCGAGCTTCGGGACAGTATCCCCAAAGGGCCCAGCACGACCAGGGTCCTTCGATGCTCTGGGCCAACGTGGGTCCCGGGGCAAGAGCAGGGCTGGGACCGAGGTGAAGGCGGGCGGGGCCTCGGGCTGCTGCCGCCGCGCAGCGCTGACGGGGATAGATGGGCGCCCCGCGGCTCATTCGGCCGGGAGATGAGAATCATTGATCACGGACGGAAACCCCATCACGTCTGTCAATAGGACTGACAAACGGCGCCCGCTGCCCGCCTGCCCCCCGCCCCCAGGCACCTCCTCGGTCTCAGGACTCCTCCGCTAGACCCGCAATTCACCTTTGCCCCTTGCCCGCATCGCTGACCCTTTCAACCCCCGCCCCCGCACTCGCCCCAGAGCGTCCCTGCGTGGGGGTTGTCCAGAAAGTCCCCCTCAGCGCTGCCTTGCCTGGCTTATTGGTATATCTATCCCTTTCCTGTCACTGTCCCATCTTTTACCATCAGCCTTTTACCTTTCACCCTTGTCCCCTTCCTCCTCAGTCTCTGTCCTTGTCTCTGTCCTCAGCACTGTCTCTGTCCCTATCCTCTTGGTTGTTTCTTTACTGCCTCCCTCCTCCCCCTAGTGTCTCTCTCTTTCTTGCCTGGGAGTCTTCAGCTGTCAGCTGTTGCTATGCACTGAGGCTGTGGCTGAGGTTATGGTATGACCGACACCTAGACAGCTAGAGATAGGAATAAGCAGAGAGATAGGGACAAACAGAGAGATGAGACAGAGACAAGCAAAGAGATAGACAGGCACATACCCTGAGACACCAACACACACCCAGGCGTGCATGCAGATGCATTCACAGAGGCAGACCATATGATGGAGGTGAGCACACAGGCAGAGTGAAATTCATTCATGCACAGACCAGCACACACTTGACAGAGGCACACTGACACACAGATGGGCCCACTTGGTTTACATACACACACAAGAGTACATACAGAGAGACAAGTACACCCAACCAGGTGCTCAGAGCCCACCCTGCTTCCTTTGGGCTGAGAGGCAAACATCCAGACAGAGATGGACACACACACAGGTGTACACTGGCACCGGCAGCCCAAAAGACAAGCCCAGGCATGTACACAGATATACAGATGATGGATGTGACAGACACACACACAAAGGATCAGTGATGCTGAGATGAGGCAATAACAGACAGTAGCCAAAAGGCAGGAACCTCGGTGCAAGTGGGGCAGAGAGGAGAGAGGCAGGAAGGTGCAGGAGTGGCCAGGCCCAAGGCTCCAAGGTGGGTCCTGAGCCCAGGTCCCAGGCCTATGGGCTGCTGCAGCAGTGGGGTCAGGACAGTGGGCACACTTAGGTCTCAGGTGCACAGGACAGCTGCTCATAGCTAGGGTCTTGATCTTCTGGAGTCCTGACCCACCCCATCTCCTTTTGTTACAATCTCTGGTCACCCCCTTCTCTCTCCAGACACACACACACACACACACACACACACACACACACACACACACACACCATTCTCCCCTCTCTGGGTCTTTGCTTCTGTCCTTGTATCTCATCTCTCATTTTATCTATATCGCCTCTGCCCCTGGTTCTGTCCCTGTCTCTCCATCTCCGTTTTAGGCCCCCTCTGCTGTCCTTTCCAGGTGGAGAGTTTTTGAGGGCTGCCTTCTGGTAGACCCTCTCTTGCCTGCTCCTGGAAAGCAGAGAGAGGATGCTGACTGGAGTGGGTGTGCATTTCAAGCCGCAGCTGGGGGCCCCTCTCGCTTTGCCCAGGATCTTGAGGCGACAGGCAGAGAATCAGTGGCTCCCGGGGGGCGCCAGATGCAGGGCTGGCAGAAGGAGAGAGTGAGGGGGTGGGGCTGGTGGTGGTGTGGTGGGAGAGCAGACGCTGGGGGAGGGAGAGGGGCCGGCTGGGGGGGAGGATAGTGAAGGGGGTGTGTGGCAGAATAGCCCGAGGGAAGAAAGTGAGAGGCTGGGCTGGGGTTCGCTGGCAGGTGCATAATTAGTGTGTGCAGGGGAGGAGACTGTGTTGGGCTTCAGGATGAGTGACGCTGCAGGAGTGCATACGCCACCTGGTGGACAAGTGGGTGCACAAGCCTCCCTCTCAATCCACCAGGATATCCCTTCTCAGCAGGGTCTCTCTGGCCTTTCACTCCCACCAGGGCAGTGGAGGAATCTCAGGGCTAAGAGGGGAGAGGTTTTTGTTTCTAGACGTGCCTGAACTAGGGAGGGAAGGGTAATGAAAAGCAGTGATCTCCCTGAGGGACTTGGGTAAGGGTTTGGCTTCACCACTCTCTCTGTAAGTGTGAAGCTGTGTGACCTGCAAGCAGTTCCCTTCTCTGGGCAGGGGTTGAAGTAGACCTGGGATACCTTTGATTGTAGCTGTCCTTTCCTGTCTACCCCTGGGATGTCTAAAATGATGGGTGAATTGGGTCTGTTGGTGGCCCACGGGCCTGGCAAACTGGTTTGCCCTGTTCTCCTTTGGCCCAGGGTCCCCCTTCTCCTGAATCCAGGGTTCTACTCTTAGTCTCCATGAAATGTGAGATGGTAGCTCTTTAAGAGCAACATTCAGTAGCAGAGCTGTATGGGACCACTCTGAAGGATTAGAAGCCCCTTCACAAACCCAGTGTGCTCAGATCCCACGGTGGGATTTCTCACTATGGGAGATCATATAGGTAGTGTCCCATAAAAGTGACAATGCAGGGAAACAGATTTGGAAGTTAATATCCTAGAGCCAGAAGGAAACAAGAGAGGTGAAGTCATCTACTCAATGTCACACACCAGGGGGAAGCAGATCTTTTCAAGTCCAGTGCCACCCCGTTCACACGCCATGGGGAGATGGAGAGCGAGGGAGTCCCAGGAGAAGGGCAGTCTAGACTAGACTCTCAGCCTGCCTCCAGGACGGAGCAGGGCTCCCTCTGGTGGTTGAAGCAGGCAAGCACAGCCCAGCTCTCAGTCTCACACTCATAGGTCGACACAGTGGCTTTTCTTTTCTTCCTTTTTTTTTCTTTTATAATTTTATTTATAACAATATCTGTGTTATTTAGTTGTAAAGGAATTCAGCAAAAATTATTAAAACGTTTGTGTCCCCAAAACAGGGCTGCCCGCTTGCCCTTCCTTGGTATGCCCCACCTCCTCCCCAGGGGAGGGGAGGCTGGGGTACTCTTTACCAAAGAAAAGTCTCCAGTCCTGGGAGCCAAGTGGGGGCACTGGAAAGGGGGTGCCTGTCAAGGAGAGGTACTGAGAGTGGCCATCTCAAAGGTGCCCCTAGAATGGGGGCTGGGGCATGGGATGGTATATACCCCAAGAACTAAAAACCTCCACCCTTTCTTTCCTTATTCAGCTAGAACCATCTCTTCCAGACAAGGGCAGCGAAGGGCTCTCCTCACCAGAATTAGCCCGCAGGGAGCTGACAGGGATAAGGGAGGGACTACAGCGGAGAGCCCTGACAAAGTGTCCTGACCAGGGAGGTGGAGGCAGCACCGCCAGCTCTCCCGGTGGGGGTGCATTTTGGTGGAAGGTGGGAGGTGGGGGCCCCTTATACCTGTAAGCCAGAGGATCCCCCAAAGCCCTCCATAGCCCCCCTCCCTGAAGGCAGCATGGGGAGGGGACTGAGAAGCGGGCAAGAAGGAGAAGAATGAAAAGAGATAATACTGTGCTCGCCTGCTCACTCACATATAAAAAGTAATTCCTTCATTTTTACATTTATACATCCCGGCAGGGCCAGGGAGGGCTGGCTAGCTGGGCAGGAACGGGGCTCACTGAAGGGCTTCTCTGGCAGGGTCAGGAGGCTCTCTGGGGGGTAGTCCAGTAGGGCAGAGGCCTATGCCAAAGGGTCCCCTATCTCGTCCTCAGGGCCCCGGCCCAGAAGTTCTCGCTTCTCATCCGTGCTGGCCAGAGAGTGGCGGCTGCCGTGACCACCCATGTAGAGTGTGGCGTACACAGGGTTGGTGAAGTTGGTGGGCTGCAAGGTGATAGAGGGTTCAGGTGGGACTCAGAGGCTGGGCTTTATGGCCCTGGTAGACCACCTCCCACCTCTGTCCCATCATCTAACCCAACACCCTTAGTCACCCCATCTATAGCCTCTTGTCCCTGCCCTGGAAGCCACCTCTTCTGCTCTCCCAGCCCACCTTGTCAGGGTCCAGGGCAAAGTCAGCGTCCAGTAGGCCCCCTACATCATCAGGCTCCCCGCCTTCGTACATCTTATAGGTGGGGTTTCCAATCTCCACGTTCATGGCCCCGTTGGTCATCCGCTGGTGCTGGAAGCCCTTAGCCCTGAAGGGAGGCAGGAGTTCAGGAGGCAGGGACTCTAGAAAGGTAAGGCTAGCTAGGGTGGTAATGACTAGAATTTTCCAGACTCCCTATAACTTACCCCCGGACTCGCCGCTTGTACCAGAATACCACTCCAGCAACCAGAATCAGCAGCAGCAACAACAACAGAGGTACCAGGATGGAGGCCATATCTAGAGGGGAGGAGGTGGGAAACAGTACAAAAGGCCTAAGAGGCACAGCCCCCCCCCCCAATTCCAGGTCCCAGCAGTCTTGCCTCCCCACCCCCTGCCACCTACGTCCAGGCTGCTGTTGGCTGACTGCCTGCTGTTCACACCGGGGTCCTGCCATGTGGGGTGGGCACCTGCAGACAGGAGGGCAGAGCTGAGCAGGCATGACTGCTGCAGCCATGGCTTCCAGGGAAACAGAGAGGGGCGACAGGACCCAGATGGTCTCACTGAGATTTGGGGAAGGGGGATGATCGAGGCCTTGGTGAGGCTGAGACCCTACTCACTGGCACTCAGGCATCATTTTGCTGTTCATGGTGCAGGAACCGCCATTGCTGCAGTGGCCATCACAGGTCAGACAGCTGGGGGCCACCCGGCCATCAGAGCAGCTGCAGGAAGAAGTGAGATGCTGGGACAGGGATGGATGAGGGGTGGGTCAAGGCAAGGTGAGGAGGAGCAGATGGCCTGAAGCTCTAGCCAGGTACAACTGTGGGAGACAGCCCCACTCACTTGCAAGTGACGTCTCCACTCTGCTTGTTGACCACACAGGCTCCATTGAGACAGCGGCTGCACTTATTCACGTGGCATGTAGGCCCCTCGAAGTGGGCAGTACAGCGGCACTGCCGGGAGCCGTCAGCAGCCATTTGGCATGTGCCGGAGTTCTCACAGTAGCCAGAGCACTGCCCTGTGGTTTGGGGGGGGGGTGGACAGGAGATACCTGGAGCCCCATCTTCATGAGGGTGCTCCACAGGTTATGGGGGCGGTGCTTGACAGCTGAGGGGAGTTCCAGGTCTTCTGGATGATCTCCAGCCCCTCCTGAGCTCCTGGCGGCTGCCACCTCACGGGTTCCAGGTTACCAGGATGAAGAACAATCCTGATGCCAGTGGGCTCGCCTCCTCCGGGGAAGTCCTGACACCTCCACCAGGGGGCACAGCCCTTCCTAGAACTCATCCCTGCGGCTACCACCCTAGGCTCTCAGGTCCCCCCATCCCCCTCACCCTGCCCTGGGACCCAGGGATGGCGGACTCACGGTACTGGCAGCGGTCTCCCAGAAAGCCAGGTAGGCATCGGCACTGGGGCTGGTTGCCCTGGTTGACAGTGCAGGTGCTGTTGTTGGCACAGTGGCCCGCACACACCTGCTGGGTGCACTTGGGGCCCGTGAAGCCCGTGGGGCAGCGGCACGTAGGCATGCCTGGCGAGAGAGGAGGTGTGAGCAGGACTACGGCCCACTGAACCACCCGGCCCTACCACAGAGGATCAGGGCTCTGAGGTCCCAGGTGGGAGGCAGACAGCAGAAGGATGGGATATAGGCTGCAGACAGCAGGCGTGAGCGGAGGCAGAGGTGAAGCCAGGCAGGATGTGGGTTGGAGATTCCCCCGAGGCAGGGCATGAGGGTCGGGGGGCGGGGCCAAGGGGCCAGGGACGGTCCTGTCAGGGGAACCGGAGTGCATACCAGAGGGGGAGGCAGCGCAGGTGCCCCCATTTTGACAGTGCTCCCAGCACTGGTCCAGCTCACACTTGTCGCCTGTGTAGCGGGGCTGGCAGCGGCACTTGGGCTGCCTCCGCGCATTGAGGAAGCAGCTGCCACCATTGAAGCACTGCAGAGTACAGGTTCCTGGCCGAGGAGCTGCAGGAAAGACCCCAGGGCAGACCCAGGGAGAGAGGAGTTCAGGGGCTGCAGGGAGCAAGGTCCTGGGGCATGGTGTGGGGGACAGGGGAGGGGTGCGAGCATACCATCTGGTGGGGGTGTTGGTGAGGGAACAGCCACACAGGTGCCATTGTCGAGGCGCTTCCCGTTGGGACAGGTGCAGACGGGACCACTAGGGCTCAGCAGGCAGAGCCACTCACACTTCTTACGGTCACAGGGGTTGGTCACTGCAGGCGTGTGCCAGGGTAGGAGTGGGCTGAGCTCTGTGGACCCAGAACCCTCTCCTGCCCACCAGGAACTGAGGCCACAGCTTGGAGACTCAAGGCCCTCAGGCCTCCCCTGCCCAGCCTGGCACTCCTTCCCTGCTCACCGTCAGGCTGCTTGTGCTGGTGGTACAGGACCACATCAGAAGCATGGTTGAGGCCCCCCGTCAGGTTGATCAAGGGGCTGTGTCCAAACTTATGGATCTTAAAGACACGATTATTGATGTAGGTGACACCATAGATGTAATCCTCAAAGACATCGATGCTGAAGGGGTGACTTAGGCCTGGGAGAGGACATGGAGGGGACTCAGGCCTTGGTCGCACTCTCCAGGATACTGGCCTCCATGGCTCCCAGGCACCTCAAATCCAAGATGTCCAAAACCAAATGCCCCCCAGCCTCTCTTCCTCCTCCTGTGGCTTCTACTGGCACAAGGTCCCAGCATTGCTAGACTTTTGGGTTCAGGACTGACTTCTGCTGCCTCTCCCCACATTTGCTAAGTACCTACAGCCACCTCTACTGACTCCATGCACTCAAGATCCATTGATATGATAAATGAAATAACAAGTGGGCCAGAGGGTCTGAGTGGGACTCAGGCCTGCAGGGCGGTGCCAGGGGAGTGCAGCGGGAAGAGACCTGGAAGGCGCTGCGGGATTGTTGGGGGCCAGGCCGGGGAGGATGGCAGGCACTGGGGGAGGCCTCGGGCTCAGTGAGAGGACGGGAGGCCTGAGGTCAGGGTTGGTCGAGGCTGCTGTCAGACGCTGACCTCGTTTGCTGTCAGCAGCCACAATGGGGTCAGTGCCATTGAGCCGGATGCTGCCAATGACTGAGAGCTTGGCATCCGCCCAGTACAGCCGTTCGTTGTGATAATCCACAGCCAGGCCTGGGGGAGACAAAGGGCATGGTGAGTCCCAGTCTCTCCCACCTCAGGCTGGGGGAGAAGGTGGAACTGTTTCCATGCTGGGATGGCTCCACTCTATTCCCATAACTACTCCCAATCACTAATTTTGGAAAAGCTTCCACAGCCTGTCTGCGCCATCCCAGCCCAAGCTTCCTCCTCTCCTTAGCTTTTGTGTGACTTCAGCGAACCTGTCCCTTTCACACCCTGTCCCGTTGCCACAGACCTGTGGGCCACTGGATGTTGTCCTGTACCAATGTCTCCCGTAGGGTCCCATCCATTGCTGCCGTTTCAATCTTGGGGTGGTTCCCCCAATCTGACCAGTACATGGTGCTGGAGAAGGAAAAGGGGTGAGTGTAGGCAGGACTTGAGGCTTCCAGAGGAGGTTGACCCAGGTAGGCCACCAGGTTCCCGGCCTGGGCATGGGACTTCTGGATCTTAGGAGGAGGGTTCTATTTGCCTCCTCTAGAGAGAATCAGAGAGAGTCAGTTTCCTGACCAGGTTAAGAACTTTTTACTCTAAAACGGCCATGTGCTGACCCAGAGGCAGCTACGTGAGCAGAGCCACCCCCTGGAGCAGAGCAGCAGACTAGACTTGGGCTGGCTGGGACAGCCAACGAGGGGGAAGTGAGGCCCTATCTGAGTGGGCCAGCTGGGAGTCCTGGGCAAAGGCAGACTGGGCAGGGGCAGGGCGGGGCAGCTGGGAAGCCCTGAGGCCAAGGGAGACTCGACCTGAGGCAGGTCTGGAAGGAGAGAGCACATCTAGGGTGCTGGGCACCCACCCCCAACCCAGCCCAGATGCCCTGCCCACCCCCTCAGCGGGTCCACCACGATGGCATGGGGCTCATCAATCATCCCGGAGATGAGGGTCTTGCGGTTCTCGCCCTTCATCTGTGCCACCTCGATCACGTCGCGGCCTGAATCAGTCCAGTACACGTTCCCAGCCACCCAATCAATGGCAATGCCCCTGGGCATCTTGAGTCCTGAGATCTGAATGTGGGGGGCAGTCACAGTGTCAGGGGCAACCCCCCCGACTGAGACCACCTTTGGTCTTCCTGCCTGTTATCCATCCCCCAATTCTGCCAGCCTGTCTTTGCTAAAACCTCACCCCAGACTGAGAGCTAATCCCCTGGCTTTGAAGACATTCAACAGAAACTTAATCTTATGGGCCACCCTTAACACTTTCACATATTTTGCTGGATTAGACATTATACCCTGCTTTATTGAGGAACAAACCGAGGCCCAAAGAGGCCAAATCAGTTGGCCAAGATTGACACAGCGGGTGGCAGTGGCAATCACGAACTGGACATGGCTGTGATCCTGAAGGTCTGGGTGCCCACAGTGTCCTGCTGCCTTGGCTGCAGTGTGGCAGAGCCAACAACTGGGATTCTCACTGCTCTGCCCAGCTGTGGTCTGTGCCTCTGACATAATGCTCACCACCCTTGCCCTCCAGTCCCGCCCTCTACACTGCCACTGTTCTTTTCAGATTCTGCTCAGA
Source organism: Saccopteryx leptura (assembly GCF_036850995.1). Classification (NCBI taxonomy): domain Eukaryota; kingdom Metazoa; phylum Chordata; class Mammalia; order Chiroptera; family Emballonuridae; genus Saccopteryx; species Saccopteryx leptura. The sequence goes on from NC_089504.1 coordinate 179,205,981, forward strand.
ACCAGCAGCTCTTCGGAGTCTCTCCACTCAGCCCCTGTGGACCCCATGCCAGGCTGGGTGCTCACATTAAGGTGGGTGACACCCCGGTCAATCTCTCGCCGGTGGCGATTGGAAGTGGTGGGAGGCGCAGCAGGGGGCAGGCTTCGGTAGGAGATGGTGCCCGTGTGCCAGTTGGTCCAATAGACACGGCCAGCCTTGACATGGACATCCATGGCATCGATGCGGACGCTCTCATCACCCTGGAAGGCCTGCTCATAGGCTGAATGCGGGTGACTGGGGAACAGGCTGCGGATCTCGTTGTCGTCGGCGATGTACAGCACCTGATACTCAGAGCCTGGAGAGGCAAGGGGCCAGATGTCGGGAGTGGGGAAGGGCAGCGGCAATAGGTCTGGGCTGTGGCCCGCTGGGCCTGGTGCTGGGAGGAGTGTGCCTGAGATGTGCTTCACCCAGCCCAGTCCCTTTCACACTGACAGTGTCTTCTCTCCAAACCAATCTGTCTGCCCCACCTGGAGCCTCTGCTCATCCCACCACCCCAGTGCTGGCCTCAGCCCTCGGAATATCCTTCCTCCGCCCCTCCCCTGACCTTATCTAGTGGGAACTGCTTCTCCGGAAAGCTGGCCCTGCTCCTCCAACCTGAGGGACTTCTGCCTCCTCATGGCCTCTGGCTGACACCACCAGGCTCTCTGCTACACACTGATGTGTGTTCGTGGTGCACATGCACGTGGATGTATAGGCACAGACATGGAGGGCTATAGGCGTGCATGTGCAGGGGAGTGTACTTGGGTGTTGGGGTTCGGTCATGTGTACATGCATGCCTGCAGTGTGCACGGGGGGTATGTGCCTGGGCGTGTGGGCATGTTTCAGCACAGGCACGAGGAAGCTGCAGGTGTGTGTCTGAGCATATGGGTGAGAACTCACACATTCAATAACAAGAAGGTAACAACGTGAGGTGATATGTTAATTAACTCCATGGGAGGGATCCTTTTATAAGTTGTACATATATCAAATCATCACCTTGTACACATTAAATATCTGACGATTTTGTTGTTATATCTCAATAAAGCTGAAGAGAAGCATAAAGGGAATATGCAGGTGGCATACAGGTGACTGGAAGGGTGGCAGTGTGCATCTATGTGTGCTCCTCCCGGGAGTGGGGGCTGAGGAGGTTATCTAGGGGGTACAGGTGTGCTGCCCCACCCCAGACTTCCTCAGATGAGCCAGCCCAGGACCTGCGCCCACTGTGCAGCCACCAGCACTCTGCATGGGAGACTGCGCCTGTGCGTCTGGGGTTCCACGCTTGGGCAAGGGCGTAAAGAAGAAAACCCCCATCCCAGGTCCACCCGTGTTAGATCTGGCGCTGCAGAGCCCCGCCGGCCCTCCCCGTCCTCTCCCTGCCCGGGCTCCCATACCTTCAGCCTTGCAGGTGTTGTGTGTCTTCATGAAGTTGCGAGCACAGCTGCAGAGGTGCCCGCCCTTGGTGTTGTTGCAGAGCTGTGAGCAGGTGCCGAAGCGTAGGCACTCGTTGATGTCTGGAGGTTACATGGGAGGGTCGTGGAGAAATTCCACGTGGCTGGAGTTTCTGCCTGCCTCACCCCACCCTGCCCCACCTTCCTACCCTGGCATCCGGGCTGGCCTGGCACCGTGTGGAAGCCGGGGCGGCAAGCACAGTAGGCGGCTTTGTCGGTACGCACGCAGCGTGCCTCATCCCCACAGATGCTGGCATTGGTGGCACAGCTGGTCAGCTTGGGGTCTGTGGGGGACAGAGAATGGGTCCCTTCACCTGAGCTGCCCCAGGCCGGGCTTTGGTCCTCTGAGCCCTGCTGGCCCCGCGCCCTCACCAATGCTGCAGTCCTCCTCGTCGGAGCCGTCCCCGCAGTCGTCAAACATGTTGCAGCGCAGCGAGGAGGAGAGGCAGCGCTGGTTCCGGCACAGAAACTCCTTCTTGTCTTTGCAGTGGGGGTTCTGAGCTGTGGGGGGCTCTGGGGAGGGCAGGGGCTTCAGGTCTTGAGTATTCACCACCTTGCCCCCTCCTCCCAGAGGGGACCCCAGTCAGTCGTGGGTAAAGATGGGACCCAAGCCTGGCCATCTGTCAAGCTTGCAGGGGAAGCTGGTTAGGGCTTCAGTCTCCACCTCAAGACCTAGGGCATCAGGAAGCAGCAGTGCCTTCCCCAAGGGTTGCTCTACCCCCACGAAGGAGCCCTTGGGCTCCCAGCAATGGAACTTCCCCCTCCTGGACGAGTCCATTCCTGGACACAGCTCCCACTTGGCTCAGCCCTAACCCACGCACACCCCACGGCAGGCCCCAAGCTCCTCCCTCACTCACCGCAGTCCTCCTCGTCAGTCCCATCCCCACAGTGGTTGGTGCCATCGCACTGGCGCCCGATCCACAAGCAGACACGGTCATTCTTGCAACGGAAGGGCCGGTTCGGAGGGCACACAAATCGGGCTACGGAAGACAGAGCCAGAATCAATCCTGGGGGCAAGCCGCTGCCCCCCCCCCCCCCAGGAGCCCGGCCCCTGCCCACACCCTCAGCCTCACCACACTCCTCAGGGTTCTCATCGGAATTGTCACCGCAGTCGTCCTCGCCGTCGCACTTCCATGCCAGGGGCTTGCACAGAGTGTTGTTGCACTGGAACTCGTCCAGGGGGCATGTCCGCACTAAACGCAGGGGGAGCAGAGCTAGCCATGAGCCCCGAGCCCCAGGCTGCCGGGGGCGGCACCTTGCCTGGACCCCTCGCTCCACAGATGGAGGCCCAGGAGTCACCAAGCAAGCAGTGGTACAGCCAGACTGGACCCAGGCATAATGTCTACCAGCCAGATGGCTGGGGCAGAACTGCCTCCTCTGGTATTTAGGGGAGAAGCGGCCTTTTTAGGAAGTGGACAGAGGGGTCCAGAGAGCCCTCTTTCTCTGGTGGTTGTGCCAGGACACTGAGGCCCACAGCGTAGTTCAACGGCAGGTGCACAGAGGAGGAGCACTGAGCTGGAGTCAGGAGACCTAGGTTCCAGTTCCTGTCCTCGCCCACCAGGGCCGAGCCCTCACTGTTGGGGTCTCTGTTCTAAGCCCCAATCTTCTCTCCCCCTGGCTTCTCACCGCCCCCTCTAGGCTGCTGAGCCCAGGCAGGTTGGCCGCGGGCAGGTGCTATCTCATTGTCCAGGGAAAGGAGAGTGAGCAGGGATTTTATTTCTCAGGGCAACAGTCTTCTAGGAACTAATGGGGTGAGGCCTACATGGATATAGCCCACCAGTTTCTGCTGGATTGCAGTTTAACTGGCTCCCTGCCTAAGTGCTGCTGTGGGGTGGGGGCCGGTGGGAGGGCCGGGGAACCAAGCGGCGGGGGCTTACCACCAGTGCCACAGGCTTCCTCGTCACTGCCATCCATGCAGTCGGCATCCGCATCACAACGCCAGCGGAGGGGGATGCAGTGACCACTCTTGCACTGGAACTGGTCCATGTCACAGCGGGGTGTGCAGTCTTTCTGTGGGCCAGGGGGCCGGCATCCCGGTCAGACCTGGGTACCCCTGCGGCCCTGCTCTGCCACCCCCTCTGTCAGCTTCCGTGCCTACCTCGTCTGAGCCATCGGCACAGTCATGGTCCCCGTCACATTTCCAGCGCCCAGCGATGCAGCGGCCGTTGGCACAGGAGAACTCGCTCTCAGAGCAGGGCCGAGGGGCTGGGAAGGACGAGACAGGCCCCAGGGGGGTGGGCACAGGCACTCAGCCCTTGAGAGCATCTGCAGCCCTTGGCGGAGTAATACCACCCACCCCTGTGTTCCTGAAAGCCGCAGTTGACTGGCATAGTGACCAGAATGGGTGGCCAAATGGCTGCCCTTATGGGACCAGCAGGCACAGAAGGTGCTCGCTTACCCTTCTGGGGCAAACCAGAGAGGGCACGGGTCCCTGGGCCTGCCCTCAGGACTCAGGACGTACTGTGTGTGGGGAAGGGCAGGGAGGGACAAGGCCACTAAGACAAGCACCAGGGTTTAGGAAGCGGCCAGTAAAGGATGATGGGCTGAGGCAGAGCACGGGGACGGGCGGGCTCCGGGCAGAGGCAGGGGCGTGGCGGGAGCACGGCACATCACAGACACCTACCTCTGCAACCCCCAGAGGACAGTGTGAAAGTGGAGAGAAACATGAGATGAGGTGAAATGGCACAAACTCAAATACACAACATGGAGTGGGGTGGGGTGAGGAAGAGGAGGGTGGAGCTCCTGACTCCCAGCCCAGGCGGTGGCCACTGGCCCTCCGCCCTCGTGCCTGAGGCCTCCTGGGGAAGGGCACCTGCAAGGCGGGGTGTGGTGGGGCGGGGGACATACTGCAGCTCTCCTCGTCGGAGTTGTCCCCGCAGTCATTGTCATAGTCACACTGCCAGCGGCCCGGCACGCAGCGGTTGTTCTTGCAACGGAACTGGTAGGGCTCACAGGTGCGCTCGTCTGGTGAGGCAAGGTTGGAGGGCAGTCAGGGACAGCGGGAGTGGGGATGGGGGCAGACAGCAGGGTCTCACCGAGGCCAGGGCGCCCAGGAGTAGGAGAGGGGGAGTTCCGGCCCAAGGCAGGTCAACATGGGAGGCAGTGTTCTGTGACTCAGTGTCTGCAAGGAGGTCATGGGGCAGAAGGGACACGAGGAGGGACGCTGCTTTGAGAACTCATAGGTTCTGTGTCAGTGAAGTGCTGATGAGGTGCTGGGGGCCAGGTACAGAGGAACCTAACACAGGAGGACGTGGTCACAGGACACCTGGTGCCAAGCAGGTAGGGCCCCAGTGAGCAGGCAGCCTAGCTAGGCCTGTCAGTGGATGCCACCCCACCTCTCCACAGGCAGGTTGCCTTCCCCGCAGAGTCTGGGCTGGGGGAGCTCACCACACTCTTCCTTGGGCTCGTCTGAGCCGTCCCCACAGTCGTCCTCTCCGTCACACTTCCAGCGCGCCGGGATACAGCGGCCCGAATCTTTGCAGCGGAACTCATCTACCCCGCAGGTCATCTGGGCTGCAAGAGGGTGGGCCCGGTGGTGAGGGGAGGCTACTTACAGGAATGTGCTGTGAGGGTGGGGGCAGCCACTAAGGGGGTGGCATGTAGGGTGGGTGGGAGCAGCAAAACCACGGAGCTCCAGGGGCTTGGGGAGGGCATCTCTTTGTGGGAGGTAGGCTCCAGGTTCCAGGAGTACTAGGCAACTCACTGCAATTGGCAGGCTCGTCACTGCCATCCACGCAGTCATTGTCCCGGTCACACACCCAGACTCGGGGGATACAGCGCTTGGTGATGGAGCACTGGAACTGGTTGGGGGCACAGGTCACCTCGGCTATGGGGTAGGGAATAGAATGAGGACTTGCCGTTTCTGCTTCCCACTACAGTTCCAGATCACCATCTTCTCCATTTCCCAAACCTTGCCCCTCCCTGCTTCCTGCCAACAATTTCTTGAGAGGAAGGAATAGTTTATCTCCAATTTTGGTGATTTTTGTTTTCTGGATCTGCACATCTCTCTACCAAGCATGATGATTTTATTTATTTTTATTGAAAGAAAGAGAGGGAGGGGGGAGATAGAGATAGATAGATAGAGAGAGAGAGAGAGAGGAAGGGAGAGAGATGAGAAGCATCAACTCATAGTTGCATCACTTTAGTTGTTCATTGATTGCTTTTTGTATGTACCTTGACAGGGGGGCTCCAACTCAGCCAGTGACCCCTTGCTCTAGCCAGTGACCTTTGGGCTCACGCCAGTGACCATGGTATTGTGTCAATGACTCCAATCTCAAGCTGGCAACCCTGTGCTCAAGATGGTGAGCCTGTGCTCAAGCCGGTGACCTCAGGGTTTTGAACCTGGGACCCCTCAGCATCCCAGGTCAATGTCCTATCTGTTGTGCCACCACAGGTCAGGCCAAGCACAATGATTTTATGAGCAAACTAAGTAACTCCCAACATAATGTGTGCTGCCCTCTATTAACATTACTTGAGCACAGCACGGCCCCTAGAAGTGGTGGGCAGATTGCAATGTGAACTGTTACCCCACCACCCCGGTCCCTACCCACAGCCTGGGGAACTCACGGCAGTCCCTCTCATCCTCTCCATCTCCACAGTTGTCCTGCCCATTGCAACGGAAGATGCCAGGAATACAGCGGTTGGTGTTGGTGCACTTGAACTGACTGGGCAAGCAGACGTGGATGTCTGGGGGGTGGGGAGGAGAGCAGGGTAAGTAACGGTGGATGGAGGACTCGGGGGAAGAGAGTGGGCACCTGACTCCCTTTGTGGGAGAGTGCAGGCTCAGGGCCTGGAGCAGGAGACCAGCCTGGAGAGGAGGCTGCTGCAGGCTGAGCTTCCTTGCCCTTGGAGCGTAGTTATGAAACCCCCAAACCTCAAGGAGGAACAAAGCAGGGAAGGGCAGCCAGGGGCCGGGCAGTTCTTTACCACAGTTGGCCTCGTCACTGTTATCCTGGCAGTCATTGTCCCCGTCACAGATGAAGGCCGGATTTGTGCAGATGCCTGTTGAGCACTGAAACTGTCCTGGGCGGCACTTGAACTCGTCTGCCGGAAGGAGAGGCTCAGCATCAGAAGGACTGCGGGCAGGCGTGACCACTCAGGGCCCCAGAGCCAGGCTGCCCCTACGCAGGACCCTCTTGCCTCCCCCACCCCAGGCACTCACGACAGTCTGGAGGTTCGTCTGAGTGGTCTCCACAATCGTCCTCTGTGTCACACTTCCACCAGAAGGGGATGCACTTGTCATTCTTGCACACAAACTGGAGGGCAGGCGGGGGCAAGAGGGGTTGGTGGGGGTCTGGGGAGCTCAGGACATTCTCTTTTGTGGGGCTGGGACATTTCAAAGGAGAAGCAGGGTCAAAGTTTTCTGGGAAAAGGTTAAGCTGGGTGGGAGGCTGGGACATGATGAGTGCAGGAAGGCCAGGCAAGGGGGTACTTGTGTGGAGATCAGGGTTGGGGGTATTGGTGAGAGAGGGTCAGGGTTAGGGTGTAGGGGTGTTTGTGTGAGGTGACGGGTGTAAAGTATTGCTGTGGGGAGACAAGAGGTAGGCAAGAGATGTAGGGGTGTTAGTGTGGGGAAACCAGATGCGTGAGGACATTAGAGAGGGTGCTGGGTTCCAAGGAGGAGTGGGGATTCTGGTGTGGGGGCAGGGGAGTAGGGCTCCAGGGGAAGAGCCTCACCTGGCTTGCTGTGCAGTTGGACACACAGGTGCGCCCATCACTGCCCAGGTAGAAGTTGGTGGGACAAGCACATTTGTGGCCACCCCCAGGGGACAGAAGGCACAGGTTGCTGCAGCCGCCGTTGTTGACCTTGCAGGGGTGATTGGGCACTGCCAGAGAAAGAGTGGTTCGGGGTGGCCAACTGGACCCAATCTATGGCCTACCTCTGCCTGAGCCACTGGCCTCTGGCAGAGTGAGGATCGCACTTGCTGCTAACACATTTTCTGGTCTCTCAGAGGCTGCCTAGCCCTCTCTGTTCTGGGCAGAGATGAGACAGATCCACATTCTGCTCTTTTAGGAGGAAGCTGAAGCCAGATACAGGAGAGAACCCTGTTGAGGTCCCAGGATTAGGCCAAGCCTGAAGCCCACACTGCCTCACCTGTGCCCTCCCTCAGCTATGGCCTGCCTACCTTCGGGGGCCCACCCTGCTTGACTGGCCTCAGGGCCTTGCCACCATGAGGATCCAGGGCTGGTCCCAGTCTGGGCCTGTCTACAGCCTCTCAAATCCCCCAGTGTCTGATTGATGCTGAAGGAGGGGTGGGTAGGAACTCCTGGGGAGACTGTGCGTGCCCCCACCCTGCTGTGCCCCCACTCCATCTTAGCCCTCACGCTGGCTCACCTTCACCTGCTCCCACCATTTGCTGACTTACCATCTGGCTGGCGCAGGGCATGGAAAACATGCAGGTCCATGGGCCGGTGCAGCGTGCTGATGAGGAGGGTCTTGTTGGTGCCCGTGGTCTTGTGAGCTCGGTTGATAGACTTGGTCTCCCAGTCAGTCCAGTAGACATAGTCCTCAAACAAAGTCAACGCGAAGATGTGCGGGATGTCCTGGTTCAGCACTGCAGGGGAGGGGCAGGTCAGCCAGGCACACGCTGCGCGCCTTGCTTGCCGGACCCCTAATTTCACAATAGTGCTGTGGCAGGTGCTAGCCTCAGTCTCAGATGGTTAAATGGCTTTCCAAGGTCTCATAGCTAGTAAGTGACAGAGCTGGAACTCAAATCCCAGCCTGTCTGACAGCAGTCTTTTGCACCACAATACTGTCTGGTTTCCTGTCAGGAAGTCAGGTGCTGGCGGGTGCTGACCAGAGGCCTCCCACTCCCATCCGCCATGGGACCCTAGCATCTGGGACAGTGCCTGGGAAGGACCCTCATGCCTAGGTGGTTCCCAGGGGTGCACCCTGGGGTGTTCTAATTCCCACACACCCCTGCACCCTTCTTCTGGCTTTTATCTTTTATGCCCACTCTTGCCCCAAAGGTCTAATCCCTTATAGCTTCAACCCCCAACCCCATCAGGTCTGCTGTGCCTGTGCAGCCTCCCGGGCATACTGACCGACATGACGATTGGAGCCGTCTAAGCTGGCGAACTCAATGTAGTCTTCCCGGGCATCGGCCCAGTAGATGCGTTCGGTGACATAGTCCAGGGTCAGGCCATTAGGCCATGTGATCTTGGTGTCCACAATGACGCTGCGGCCAGACCCATCCATGCCAATCCGGCCAATGAGTGAGTGGTCACCCCAGTCTGTCCAGTAAAGGTACCTGGCAGGAGCGTGGGCAGTGAGCCCCCGAGATCCCAACACTGCTCCCTCCAGCTCCCAGCTGCATGCGGAGAGGCTGAGCCTGCACGCCTGAGCATGCTGTCTGCTTTCACGGGCTCCCCCAACCCCGCCTGCTCGCTTACCCATTCTGCACGTCCACCACCAGAGCCCTGGGCTCACGGAGGCCAGAGCTGACCAGCACCGTCCGATAGGCCCCATTGAGCTTGGACACTTCAATGGTGTCCCGGCCCTTGTCACACCAGTACAGGTTGCCGCCCACCCAGTCCACGGCCAGCCCGTCGGGGTTGCTGAGGCCAGTCCGGTGCAGCACCTTCGGACAGGAAAGGTAGGACCCTCAGCCTCCCTGGGACTCAGTGTCCCCATATACAAAGTGAGGAGCTCAGCTGTGAGGACAACGGAAAAGGTCCAACCTTGGGTCTGGTGTCAGCTGAGGCTCTAGGAAAGGGGTCTCTAGATGAGAGACCTCTCCCCCAACTCCACAGTGTGTGGGAGCATAGGTGTAAGGGAATTCAGACATCAAGGGGGAACTTACTGATAGTTAGGGAAAGAGCAAGAGAAATCTCCTAGACTTTCCTCTGGGCTTAGAGGAGCGGGAGAGGTGAGGACATGCAGAGTCATGTAGTGACTCAGCAAGGACAGGGGAGAAGAAAATAACTGCGGTAGGCGGGTGGGAAGAAGGGGAGATAGCTTTGAAGCAAAGAACACCCTCTAGGAAGGGGCACTGTGGGGCTGGATTTCTGCACTCCTGTATTTGCCAGCCGGGAGGTGGGCTTCCGCAGCCTCACCTGCACATTGCTCCCATTAAGGTGCATCCTTCGGATCATGCTGCCCTGAGTTGTCACATCCGTCCAGTAAATCATCTGCTCTCGGTAGTCAAAATCCAAGGCAACAGCATTGTTCAGGCCCTGGATTGGGGGGTGGGGACAGGTCTGACTGTAGAGTCAGGAGAGGGGTGGCTGAAGACATCAGTAAGGCGTGATGGCCGTATGCCCCATGGGGAGGAGGTGGGCTGAACTGGGTGAAGACAGCAGCTCTGGGCCAGGGGGGCAGGTGCACAAGGAGGCCAAGTCTGGTACCTGCTTAAGCAGCGTGTAGTTGGAGCCGTCCAGATTGAGCTTGCGCAGGTAGTACCGGTTGGCAAAGATCAGAAATGGCTCCTCGTCTGGAGACAGAGGATCCTGGCTCAGCCGCCAGCTGGGGCACATCAGAGCACTCCCGATCCCAGCCTGTCGGGAGCTCTGCTGTCCCAGCCCTACCTCCACAGCCCCAGTTGCCAGGGCCACCTCACGCCCTCCACGCCCCATCTCACCGGTCACAGCCTTGCAGCTGTGGGGGTCACCGCTGCGGGGGGCATAGCCCTCCACGCACAGACACTTGTAGCTGCCGTGGGTGTTGATGCAGAGCTGGCTGCAGGGGAAGGTGGTGCTGCACTCGTCCACATCGGCACACGTGCGGCCGTCATCCTTCAGCCGAAAGCCAGGGCGGCAGCGGCACTGTGGGCACAGGGAGCCTTGGCCAGGGGCTCGGTAGGAGTCTGGGCTTCCCTGGAAGCTGAGAGCCTCCCACCCAAGACCAGGGATCAGAAGCCATCGGGAGGCTCTGGTTCCCTCCATCAGGAGCCCACACTTGCCCAGCAAGGCAGGTGCACACAAGTGCTGAGCAGACTGTGCCAGCTATCTGGCCCTCACCCCACCAAAACCACCAGAGTGAGTCCCAATGACCACCACGTTTCCACGTCCACAGGGCAGTGCTCAGGCCTCATCTCCTGTGACCCGTGGACATCATTTGACAGAGCTGACCATGCTCCTCTCCAATGCTTTCTTCACTTGCTGTTCTTCAGCCCGTGTTGTTCCCTTCTCAGGTGCATGAGCCGGTCCCCTCGCCTCCCAGCCTTGGGGTGGCTGAGTACAGGGCTCAGGCCTTAGAGTTCCCCTTTTCTATCTGCACTCCCTCCCTTGGACTTAAATATCATCTGTATGGTGAAAACTGTCAGATTTTATTCTTTGGTCTGGCCTCACCCTTGAACTGCAGACCCTCTTTGACCTCTTCATGCCCCTTACTCTCCTGTGTGCAGCAAAGCCGGCTGGCTCCACTGTCAGAACTCAGCAAATAGAGCTCTGTTCTGTTCACTGTTGTGTCCCCACTGCCTCTAGTGCTGTCTGGAAGAGCAGGTGCTGCGCAAGCCCTTGTTGAATGAATGAATGAGAGCTGGAGAAAGGAGTTCTTTCCAGGCTTGGGGATATGGAAGCTCCCTCCCTGGGGCGGGGCTCACCTTGAAGCCAATCTTGAGGTCCTCACACTCTTGGCTGCAGCCACTGAGCTTGCGGCTGAGACACTCATTGACGTGGCAGCCCCGCTCGTCCGAACTGTCCCCACAGTCATCCTGGCCATTGCAAAGCAGTGCCTCTGCCACGCAGCGCCCGCTGCTGCACAGGAACTGTGAGGGGGCGTAGCATTTGTGCTCTAGGAAGGGGCAGAGGTGGCAGGTCAGTGAGGTCCTGGGAACAGGGGGCAAGGCGAGAGGGAGAGGGGGCATCAGGCCCACCTGGGCTGGTGCAGTGTGGGTTCATGGGAGCCTCATCACTCTGGTCGTGGCAGTCATTTTCACCATCGCATTCCCACTGGCGGGAGCTCAGACAGCGCCCATTGGCGCAGCGGAACTCATTGGGGCCACAGGTTGGGTACTCTGGAGGAGGAGGGGGCGGATGAGGCTGGTGGCCTGGGCGGAGCCCGCCACAGCGAGGACAGGCCCGTTTCCCACCAGGGCTCACCACACTCAGGAGACTCGTCGGAGCCGTCGGCGCAGTCACGGTCATGGTCACACACGAAGTGCTTGGGGATGCACTGCCGGTTCTGGCACATGAACTCGCGGTCGTCGCAGGTGCTGTTGTACACTGTGGACAGAGGTGGACGTGGCCCCTCAGCTCTGCCTGCCCAGCTGCTGACTGTTGTTACCCCAGGCCTTCTCGCGGTCCAAGTAGTAGACCAGGCAGAGCACTGAGCAGGGGTCCGGACACCTGAGTTGCAGATAGGGCTCTGCCACTAACCACTTGTATGACCGACCCCTGCTGAAGCCTCTCCCCTTCTTGACTGTTTCCCTTAGTGCAAAGCGAGACTGTGGCTCCTTGCTGCCCCCCGTCCCCCACTCCTCATAACCCATCACTCACAGCAGCCAGCTGTGACACTCTCATCGGCGCCATCAGCACAGTCCTTGTCACCATCACAGAGCCAGCGCTCTGGGACACACACGTGGGTGCCCGGGCAGGAGAAGGAGTTGGGGCCGCATGTCTTGCCTTCTGTGGAGGGAACAGGGAGCTTCTGAGAGGCTCAGGAGCAGGCAGAGCAGGGCTGGGCAGCGGGGTAATGTCCCCCCTGCTGTGCTGTCCTTCCTGCAAGAGGGTGTGTGTGTGTGTGTGTGTGTGAGTGTGTATGGGTGGGGTGGGGGTACCTGTCCCTCCTGGGGCACCTCCCCGACCTGAGCCCAGCCCTCTCACCGCAGTGCGCTGCCTCATCCGAGCCGTCCCCACAGTCATCACTGCCGTCACACAGCCACTGCTTGGAGATGCAACGATGGTTCTGACACTCAAACTGGGCCTCTGAACAGAACTTGTCTGGGGCAGTCAAAAGCCACAGTCAGAAGGGGAAAGGGATGGAAGGTCACTAAGCTGGGCAGGTAGATGCCACAGGATCAACAGGAGGGACCCACAGCACCACTTAGCAAGAGTAGACATAAGACCCCCTCTCTTGAGGCTCTGGCCTGGGTAGCCCTCCTCCCAGAAGGACATCTTCTGGGTAGGAGTTGAAAGATAAGGCCTGGATAGGGTCTCAGTGGCTGTGGTGAAGGCCTAGCCTTCACAGATGCTCAGGGCACCCAGCTCAGGTGATGGGTCACTCACTGCAGTGGGTCTCGTCCTCTCCCTGTTCACAGTCATCCTCCTTGTCACACGTCCAGCTCATGGGGATGCAGCGCCCACTGCGGCAGGCAAAGTAGTTCAGGGGGCATCTGGGGCGCTTCACACCTGGGGGTAAGAAAGGTATGAGGGCCCTCTTTCCCTCAAGCACCTGCTGCCCACCGCCCGCCTGACCACTGTCTGGACCTGGGCAGTCTCGCTCGTCGCTGTAGTCCCCGCAGTCATTAGCACCATCACACACCCAGCTGGGCGCGTAGCAGAGGGAGGTCCGCTCACAGGGCTGGAAGCGCACGCCCTTCACACCCAGGCGGAAGTAGCTGCTGCAGTCTGTGGCACCTGGTGGGGGTGGGGATGAGGGGTGACACCAGTTCCCTCCAAACATCCTCCTTGGCAGCTGCTGGCCATATGGGGCCTTTGTGTTTTGGAAAGTTGAATGGAGTCCTTCAGGTGGAGTGCTGTCCACACCTTCCGCTCACTGCCCCCTCTCTGAATTCCAGGGGAGCTCAGGCACAGAGGCAGGGAGCATGGGGTGGGACAGGCAGGCTATGAGGGGACGGAGGTCCCCTGTGGGCCAGAGGAAGGTAGAAAGAAGCACCAGGCAGGATAGGGGAAGCAGCACAGGGGGGCCCAGAAGAACCCTGTCTGTGTCTCCCACCTCCTCCCGGAACTGAGATCAGTCTTAGCTTCTCCTTGGTGAAATGTTCCAGGGGCCGGGGCCTCACTCACTGCAGTTCATCTCGTCCGAGGCATCATCACAGTCCACGAACTGATTGCAGCGGCTGGAGTTTCCGATGCAGGTGCCATCCCGGCAGCGGAACTCGCCCACACCACAAGCTGTCTCTAGAATAGCACCCACCCGTACCATAAGGCTAGGTCCTCCCTGTGGGGGCCAGGACGGGATGGCCCAGGCCAGAGCACCTGGCCCAAAGCCTGCCATAGAGTGCCCCGAACCCTTGGGGTCTGGGGCCCAAAGCTCAGCAATGTGGGGTGGGGCAGAGGTTGGGGGTCTGAGGCCCCGGCACTGTGTCCTACTTACTGTTGCAGGGAATCTCGTCGGAGCCATCCCCACAGTCATCTGCCCCGTTGCACCACAGCATGTTGGACACACAGCGCCCGTTGTTGCACTGGCGAAAAGTCTTTTTGCAGCGGCGTGAGTCTGCAGGTGGGGAGGCGGGCTGTGAGTCAGCAGCAGCTACAGCGGAGGGGCTGCATCTGCGTCTGATGAGCTGTCATGCATTTGTTCCCTTGACAATCTGTGCAGCCCCTGCTATGGGCCTGGCACAGGGCTCATGGTAGTTCTGTCCTCCATGAGCTCCCAAAACAAAACTCCAGGGCCATGGAACTGGGTGCTGGAGCTTTGGTTCCTCTCACACTCATGCCTTGCCCTGCTGGGGGCTGGGGCTGGTGACTGGAAGCCAGGGTCTAGAGGTGGCTCCTTACTGCAGTAGGACGGCTTCTCATCAGACTTGTCCTTGCAGTGGGAGACGCCGTCACATGTCAAGCTGAAGTTGATACACTCGCCATTGGCACACTCAAACTCATCTTGCGCTCGGCAAGAGGAATTCACCGCTGGGTAAGGGAGGTGGAGGAGCTTTATGAGCCGGGGTCCTAGGGCCTCGAGTGCCCCTGTCCCTCTCCCCCAACCCCAGAATCGAGGTCATCCTCACTTTCTCCTTGGTGAAAGGTTCAGGGGCCTGGGCCATTGGGAGAGTCTGGGAGGAGCCGGTCCCCAATGTGGCCCCACGGTCCCCCTGCCAGTGCCCTCCATCTTACCCCGGCAGGTGAGGTCCTCCTGGAGAATGCGGCCCCCTCGGCAGGAGCAGTTGACATGGCCTTGGTGGGTGAGCAGACAGAGGTCCTGGCAGCCCTCGTTGTTGAGGCGGCAAGGGGAGAGTTCGCCTGGGGCAGGGAGGGAAGACAGTGGGCTGAGGGGTCTCTCTCTGCGCACCACCAGATGCTGCACTGCCCTCTCCGGCTGCACAGAGCTCTAGGGCCCTGGCAGTGCAGGCATGTGGTGAAGGGCCAACTGGGGAGTGCTTGGGGCACCTGAGGTGGAGGATATGCTTTTAGGCAGGGTGATAGGGAATTCCAGACATGGTCTGGGGCGCTGCGAGTCTAAGGAGCCTTCAGATCATGTGCGTAGTGGTAGGGGCCCCAGGACCTGTGAGAGGCCGGCAAAGTTGCAGGTCTGTGAGGGGAACACTCAGCCAGCCAGGCCTAGTGTGGGGGGTGTGCCTGTGCAGAGCTTGGGCTGAGAGTGTGTGATCGGGTTCCGAGGACATATGTGGTTCTGGGTGGGAGAGATGGCAAGAATGTGTGCTGGGCTGTCCGTGGATTCAGATGAGACCAGAGGAGGATGGTATGAGTATAGGAGTGTGTGTGTGCATGCATGTGATTGTGTGCATGTGTGGGCATGCATGTGATTGTATGCATGTGTGGGCATGCACTGAATGGGCAGGACGGCCGAGCTGGTGGCAGCGGACCCACTCACAGCTGTTGGTGTCATTGGCCACAGCGATGATGCCCATGGGTTGCTGGGGGATGTCCACACGCAACAGCTTCATATCACTGCCCACATACTTGTTGGCCCGTTGCACAGCCCGCCGCACCCAGTCGGTCCAGAAGATGTGCTCCCCATACACAGCCAACCCAAAGGGGTGGACTGGTTCCGACTTCAGGATCACCTGTGCAAACAGTGCCATCACTGTCACAGGTTTAGTTTGGGCCTTTCACCCTGACTGCCCCCTGCAGCTAGCCCGGGGCCCGAGACCCAGTCACATAATGAGAAGGACCTGCATAGACATCCTGCCACCTCCCTCAATCAATGAGGAAGCCAAGTCTGGAAGGTGAGGATTGCACAAGGCCACACAGCTAAGTGGCAATATCGGCCTGGATGAAACTCCTAGGGCCTTCCTGGTTCTTCCTACCATGTGGACTCTGTTTCTGCTACTCTCTGCCTGGGCGTTCTCTGCCTTGGCTGGCTGGCCATCCCCTGACCCCAGCGCCCTCCTGCCTGCCCCGGAGACTCACATAGCGGTGGGAGCCATCATACTCGCACCGCTCGATCTTGTCCAGGGTGGCATCAGAGAAGTAGAGCTTCTCGGCGCGGTGGTCAATGGCCAGGCCATTGGGGGTGCGGATGTCCTTCTCGATGAGAGTCAGGGCATTGGCTCCAGACAGGGCCGCACGCATGATGCTGGGGTGCTGCTCATTCCAGTTGGTCCAGAACATCAGGCTGGAGGAAGAGAGAGCCACAGGGAACAGGAGTCAAAGCCAAGGGGTCTGCCAGGCCAAGGCATGCAGATGACTAGAACCCAGGGTCGGCCAAGGTATGAACCAGACTCCGGTGCCAAAGGCAAGCTTTGAGCCACTAAAACCAATACAGCCCAGTGTCTAGGAAGGGCCTGTGTGTGCACGTCTTCCTCAGTGTCTGCAAAATGACCGTCTATACTGAGACAGTGTAGCCAAGTGACTTGGGCCCTGGGATTCCAGTCCTGGCTCCACCACTTATCAGCTAGGAACCTTAGCAAGTTACTTGGCTTCTCTGTGCCTCAGTTTCCTCTCCTATGAAGTGGAAACACTACTTGTCCCATAGGGTGGTTTGAGAATTGAGTTAATGTTTATCTTAATGACAGCCAGCAAATACTCTGAGTATTTTCTATTATTTTATTAATGCTTTCTTCTCCTTACACCCAGGAGACCCCTGTTGAGTGTCTACTTGTCCTTGGTCCTGAGGGGTGCAAGGATTCCTGCCCTCAAGAAGTTCTCAAGAATCACCTTCTCCATAATTTAAGGCCTTTGCATTCTTGAGGTCTGAGCCCCAGCTCTGCCCCTAAATGAGCCTTCTGGCCTGCTCTCAGTAAAGGAGGTGGCGGGGGTGGGGGGTGGCCAGCCACACTGTGTTCCTCTCTGGGGTGGTGAGGCTCCAGCAATGGGTGTGGAAGACCTCAGGGCTGGTCAAGTGTTACAGTGGCTGTGATGATGTGGTCCTCACACCACCTGCATTAGATTGTGATTCTGGGTCTTCAGTCCCAGAGAGTCACTTGATTAGGCCTGGGGTGGAGCCAGGGAACCAGCCATCCCCAGGCCGTCCTTATGCACCAAGAACCACCGAGCTGCACAGGAGCCAGTCCCATTCTCCAGGCCTCTCAGAAGATCTGCCAGTCTCCTTCCCCAGGACCTCTGTACACCTCCTCCCCCTGTCCCTCTGGTGTTCTGGTCACAGACCTGTCCTGAGGACAGTGGACTCACCTGGCTTGTGTTCTGGACTCCTTCACAGTCTCAGCCTGACCTGCTGGGTCGCCCTCAGCCCTGCACACCTCTCTCCACCACAGGAGCCTTCGATCAGGTGCAGAAGGCCCTGCAGGACCTCCCTGTGTGGAGCACTCCCTCTTCTAGTATTTCTCAAAGCAATCCCATGTCTGTTCTGCCCTTTTCTGGCCTTTCTGCCTCCAGGCCCTGTGACAACCTGCCACCTCTGTGATGCCTCTCAGTAATTACAATAGTCTTCTGCTGGTCATTAGTGCTTCCCACCAATATGGTTTCTCTTCCCAACTCAGTGGCTTGGAAAGGCCCAACTCAAAGCATCCACAAATCAAGTGAACAATCTTTGCCTGAAGCTTCGAGTCCCAGAAATACATAGGACCTACTATGTGCCTTAAACCTGGCTCTCTGGTGAATGCACTGGCTAATTACCAAGCCAGAAGGTCCTCCACAGCCCCCATTCTGATACTGCCCTAGGTTCAGGCACCTGAAATACTATCCTCGTATTACACATAAGGCAACCGAAGTTCAGAGAGGTCATAGAGCTAGTCCAAGGTCATACAGCAAAGAAGTAGCAGAACTCAGGCTAGAGACAGCTTCTCTTGTGTCCCCCGCCCAGGTCAGCTTGGGGTAGTTTCTGCCCCCCCTGCGGCCCATCTTCCCCATGCCCTGGCAGCTCACTTCTGGCATTCGTCCAGCACAAAAGCCCGTGGGTGGTCATCTCCAGACATGGTGATAACCGTCTCACGCTCGAAGGCCCCTGTGCGGGTCTGGTCCACCGTGTGGCGGGTGATGGTAGATGTTGTGTAGCTCGTCCAGTAGAGAGTGTCCCAGCCACGGTGATAGGCCAGGCCTTCCACGGAGCCCACATCTACAAAAAGAAAGAAGCAGCCATGGGTTGGGTTAGGGCTAGAAAGCAGAGCTGAAGGGACAACCTGGGCAGGAGCTTAGGGGCACAGTCTAGGGCACCCACTTCCCTGACATATGTGGGGTTGGAAGAGATATGTGGGAGCTGGCAAAGGCACAGCCCTTGGTGCCTCCAAACTCTGTGGTATCACCCTATTTCCTGCTCAAGTGACACACAGTCCATCTCCCTGACTCTACTTCCTGCGTCTCCCACTGATGGGTAGATTTGACTTAACATTGTGGTCATACTTTCCTGGAGCTGCCACGTTGGGTGCAAACTGGATTTCAGTAAATCAAATCCTACTTGGACTGTACTGGGAAGATTCCTACTTAAAAAGACCCCGAACTTGATTGTTTTGTAGACATCTTAAACACAGGTTGAGAACTAAATGCACAGGAAAGACCGTGCACCAGTCTTTGAGAGAAAAAGACTCAGAAGTTTTAGTGGCTTTAAGCTGTATGACCACATGGTTGCCAGAAGGCTGCATTAATAGAAGCATTGAGCCTGAACAATGGCCAGAAGGGAGGGAACATTCTGCCAATCTCTCCTGATCAAACCAAGAATGCAGAGTATCCTTCAGTTTTGGACACTACATTTTTAGACAGACATGTGAACTGGACATGTGAAGCAGAAAATTTCCAAAGGAGGCTGAACAGACAGGTCTGTTCTTATCACCACTGTGTACTTGGCACCTAGTTTACTGTCTGGCATGTCTTTGTGGACAAGATGAATGAATAAATGAATAAATGAGTGAGTCAATAGACCTGGGGGCATCCAGCCTGGAGCAGACACAACTGTAGTGGAACAAAATACAGTTTTCAAAATTGCTGAGAGCTCTAGCACCCACCATCCTTCATGGAGCAGGCATGAAGTGTCCTATGTTGAGCTAAGCTTTTATACTTGCCATTTCAGATGCTCCTGTCTCTACACAAACAAGAAATCTGAGGCCTAGGGCCTGACCAGGCTGTGGCACAGTGGATAGAGCACTGGACTGGGATGCAGAGGACCCGGGTTTGAAACCCTAGCTCTCTGGCTTCAGCGTGGGCTCATCTGGCTACTGCGCAGGGTCTCTGGCTTGAGTGTGGGATCATAGACATGACTCCATGGTTGCTGGCTTGAGCCCAAGGCCCTTATCTTGAGCAAGGGGTTACTCGCTCTGCTGGAGCCCCCACCCTCAACTCCCACCCCAGTCAAGGCACATATGAGGAAGCAATCAATGAACACATAAGAAGCCACAACAAAGAATTGATGTTTCTCATCTCTCTTCCTTCCTGCTTGTTTGTCCCTACCTGTCCCTCTCTGTCTCTCTCTCTGTCTCTGTCACAAAAGAAAGAAAGAAAGAAAGAAAGAAAGAAAGAAAGAAAGAAAGAGAAAGAAAGAAAGAGAGAAAGAGAAAGAGAGAAAGAAAAAGAGAGAAAGAAAGAAATCTGAAGCCTAGGGAAGATAGGAAACTTGCCCAAGTGACTGAAACCCTGTGTCTGGGCTTGAACCTGGTCCATCTCTGCAGTGGTGCTGTGAGCACTGGACATACAGAGAAGAGCAGGGCTGTATCTATGTAGCCTGGCGATGAACCAGGGCCAGAGGGGGAAGTAAGACTGGGCCCACTCTGCCTCCAAAGGGGGAGTAACTACAATGGGTACAGTGTGATCCAATGGACACGTATCAGGGACATAGAGGCAGTTGGGTTTCCAACAGGGCAGGTGTGGGCTGGCTGAGGTCAGCTCTTTTGCCCTGAGTCTGTGCTGACCCCACACCCTTTCCTAGGAAGACTTGGAATCTGGGCTCACTCTCCACAATGGTGGTTCTCCCCGAGCCATCGTCATTGATCTGCTGGATGTTCCCAAAGTGGATGTCGCTGAAGAAGATGCGGTTGGGGGTGCCTGGGGAGGTGCCCGCTCGGTAGTCGAAGGCCAGAGCAATAACGTTCTTCATGTATTCAGGATCCTCGAAGGGCTGTACGGGCGCGTTGAGATTGCGCTCATCTGACAGGTGGATGCTCTTAAGGATGGTGCGCTCAGAGTAGAGCAGGTAACCAGCATACTCGCGGCACGATGCCCCGTCCTCAGCCAGCATCCCATGGGCACAGGCGCATGCCCGCTTCCCGCTGCCCCGGTATAGGCACAGCTGCTGGCACCCGCCATTGGCTACCGCACACACGTTGGTGCCTGGGAGGAGGACACGGGGAGAAATTTATGGAACACAGGGCCTGTCTTGGGAAAAGACTCACTGGTGTCTCTGTCCTCTCAGCTGAGGTGGAAATTCTGGCTGGCACCCTGCTGTACCTCAGTATGCCCCGTTCAGACAACCCTCCAAGCCTCTGTAGCCAGCTCCTAGATCAGTCCTACAGCTTGCCAACCTTGGGGTCTCTGGGGTCACTGGGAAGTGCCCCTTTGGGTCTTACTTCTCTCTCCCAGCCCCCCTCACTCTGGGCTCTCTAGGGTACGCACTCACAGGCCAGGGCCCCTTGGGCCTCTCCTGCCAAGCCCAGAGCCTGGCCTCACCTTTCTGCCGGTCCCGGTTGAAGACCTTGATGTCTTTGAGCTGAACACCAATGCCCGTTCTCAGGGGCACGGAGTCAGTGGCGTTGTCTTTGCTCCCGCGCTTGATGGAACCATTAGCGTGAGTCCTGGGGAAAAGAAAGGGCCGTGAGCAAGACGTCAGCTGGGCCAGGAGGAAGGGAGGCAGCCAAGGAGAAGGCCAGGATGGAAGCCCTCACCTGTCACTCCAGTAGATGAAATCCTCAAACACAGACACAGAAAACATGTCCATGTTGTTGCTGGACAGAACCACCTCGCGGCTCTCACCTGTCTCCAGATCAATCCGCTCAATCTTGTCCGTCCGGGCGTCGCACCAGTACAGCTTCCCATCCTACAGGCCAGAGGCGGCCGCCTCACTCCGGGCCCAGGCCCTCCTGAGCACCCCACCCACCCTCCCGACTCTCTCACCCTTCTTCCTCCTCTGTCTCCTCCTGTTCTCTGACCTGCCAATCTGTCAATCTCTAGGGTTCTCTGCAGTCCCCACTTCTGAGTGACCTTCCCCCACCATCTCTGGGGTGGCAGGGGTCCTACCCAGGGTGGGGACTGGGTCAGATGACCCCATGACTCCCTGTCCATATATTTCTCCTAGGTGGGGGGCCATGACAGGGAGACTCACAGGGGAGCAGGGCACAGATAAGGGGAGCTTCCCCCAGAGCACAGGGTCTACCCCTTGGCCCATGGGCTGAGCCTGCGTCCAGACCTGATAGTCCACTGAGATGCCGTTGGGCCAGCTGATGCTGACGTTGACCAGCACCACTCGCTCACTGCCATCCAGCCTAGATCGCTCGATACGCGGGTACTGGCCCCACTCAGTCCAGAACAAGTACCTGTAGGATGGAGGGGTGCGGGGCTCCGTCTCCAGAACATGGAGGAGAGAGGGCCTCATCAGAGTGGGCTGTGGCCAGAGTGGCTGGGCCAGACCAGAGCCAGGAATGGGGAGTAGTGGCCCGCCTATCCAGCTCCTCACCCCTTCTCCGGGTGGACAGTGATGGCTCGGGGCTTGTCCAGACCCTGGGAGATGACCACGTAGCGGAAAGAGCCATTGAGCCGGGCGACCTCAATAACGTCAAATCCCTGGTCCGTCCAGTAGATGTTGCCTGCAGGAAGGAGTAGGTGGTGCTCGGGGTGGGGTGGGAACATGCATCCCTGGCCCCCTCCCAGCCCCCAGAAACCCCTGCTGCCCCTTCTCCTCAGACCCCTCCTTCAGAGACTGCGCTTTCCCCCGTGCTCTGCCTCGCCGGGGGCACCGCGCCCTGCCACAGCACACCTGCGATCCAGTCTACCGCGATGCCCTCCACGCGGCCTATGCCGTTGGTCACCACATCCTCACGCCACGTCTGATCTCGCTTAGCTCGGCTGATGGTGCTTAGGCCCATGTCCACCCAGTAAATGGTGTCATTTTCTGGAGGTGAAGAAGCCAATATGGGGATACCAAACAAGGCAGGGTCAAGATGGGGGTGTCACAATCACGTGGGGTCAGGATAGAGGTGCATGAGTGTTTGGGGTGAGGGAGTGGCTTGGGAAGGGGAAGTGGGCAGGGGTGGGGGCTGTTGTGTGTAAGTGCCTCCCTCCCGCCGAGGTCAGATAGCCTGAAACTGGACCCCCAGAGCACACCACCCCCTAAGGTCGGGCCCCGCCACCCCCTCCCATCATCACATGGCTCACCGGCATGGAAATCAATGCCAACAGCCAGGGAAGTCCCTGATACCGGGACCAAAGCATCCGACTTGTCATTGGGATCCAGGGGGATTCCTCGAATTCCCTCATGCACAGAGTACAGGAGAAAAGAGCCCACACCTGAAACACAAGAACACTTGACACATGGGTCTCACAGATACCCCTTTATGCTTGACTCCTGTCACCCTCAAACCTGTTCTTATCTGCATCCCTTTCCATATTTTATCCCAATTATCGAGCCTCTCCCCCCCCCCCCACCCCAACACATGTATATACACACACCCTGGCCTGGGCAGGGGGGGTCAGCTCACTGGGAGTCAGGAAAGCAATATAGGCTGGGGAACTACCTGCAAGAGACCACTAGCCCCCCACTAGAGGGCAGCAGAGCCCTGGGTCTCTTTCCCCGAGTCCCACCTTACAATCCTGCACTCCCAAAGGCCATTATGGAGAACCTGGGAAGGTTCAGACAAGGCAATCACACTGCATGATTCCAGATTTAGATTTCCACCTTAGTTTCCTGTCCTCCCCTCTCTCTAACACCTCAAACTCAACATTCCCAACACCTCGCTCCTGAGTCAGCCTCATTCCAGTTTTCCAGTCCTTATGAGGCGCCACGTTCACACATCCCAGAATCTTCCTTTGCCTTTGTCACCTGATACAGTGTGTCCCCAAATGGGCCCTGGTTGCTCAGGCTCCATGTAAAAAGGATTCATGGCTGAGTGAGTTGGAGGAAACTCCAAACACTAGAGTCTTCTCTTGAAAATTTTTTAGTGCAGATGAGCATATTCAAGTCTCTGAGACATTCTGCAGCAAAAAACACTTAAACTTTGTTCAACCCAGTGTTAATTTCGGTAACATCTACCCACCACGTCAAAGAGGGAGGTGCCGGGAGTAAGTACATTTGGGAAATGCGGTCCTGGAGCAGGCTTGTAAATCAGTCAGCAAGCTCTTGTGCAATGTCTCTGGCTTCCATCCCTTCTCTTCAGTCCCAGCCTAGGTCCCATCTCCTAACACTGGGGTTACTCTAACAGCCTTCTAACTGGTCTAACTGCCTCGGTTTCTCCATCCCCCATTCGGCTGGCTCTATGCCGCCAGGTTAATCTGCCCCAAACACCGCTTTCCAGGAACTCCTGGCTGAGAGGCCAGGGCACTGCCCTACTTCATAGCCTGTCACCACAACGGCCCCACACCCTGCCCGCCATTTCGGCGTGGCACCTCGGGGGCCCCCACACATCCTCCTGTCGCTCTGGATCCCTTGCCTTGCTAGCATCCCTTCCCCTTTGAGCTACACCCTCAAATCCTACTTGTCCTATAAAACCTAGCTCACAGCACACCTATTTCACAAAGCTGGCTCTGGCACCGCCTTTGGATGTCCAGTTTTACAAAATACTACTGAAATCAGAGCCACTTCACGGTCCTGTTTTCCCTACCTGTTAGCCTCCCTTCTGGATAAGGCTGCAGAGCAAGGGCACCCAGCACAGAGGGGCTTACTAAGCATCTAACTCAGAAGGCCCTTAATAATACATGACGAATGCAGTCCTGTTGCCAAGGTGAGGACAGGAAGGTGGGCTGTAGGGTAGGATGAGCCGTGGCTGGGGACCCGGGTTGAAGTAGGGAGGAGAGGCAGGGGCACTGACCCTCACAGGCCTGCTGGCCACTCCGAAGGCTATAGCCAGCTGTGCACATGCAGGAGCGGGTCGACTCTGACGTAGGCAGGCAGAGCTGGGAGCAGTCCCCATTGCTGATGCTGCAGGGGTTGGTGCCCTTGTGCTCTGGGGGAGGAGGCAGGAGGCAAAGAAAAAGAGTTAGTAGCCCTCTTGGGACCTCAGTGTCAGGCTTGTGCTCCTCAGGGACAGGAGAGTCACTGCCTTCACCCTGGACCTTCTGGGGGTCACCATCCAAGTCAGCTCTCAGGTGATCTGTCCTCCTGGCCCCTGGCCCAGCAACTGGGCTGGCTGTGAGCCTATATGGTGCCTCAATGAGAGTTAAAAAGGGGAGCCCCTCTGGGTGATGGGCGGAACCCACCCCACTTGCATTCTCATTCACTCGCTTGCCCAGGGATTCCTGCAGCCACTCCTACTTGTAGCCCTGACCTCTTTGGCCCCCATCGCACCACCCCTTCCCCTCAACCCCGTCTCACCCAGTTGGATACTCTCGTCATAGACCTTCATGTGCATCACTAGGGTCGTGCTGTTCCGCAGGACAATGGACCCGGAGCCGTCAGCCTTGTTGCACGTGCCCATCTTCTCCGACACCTGATCTGCCCACCACAGCTTGTCCCCTGGGGCAGCAGGAGGGGATGAGATCCTTGAGAAGGCCCTCCCTGCCCAGCATTCCTGAACGGCCTGGCCGGGAGTCCAGCCTGGCTGGTTCTGCTCCTGTCCTTGCCCCTATCCAGTGACCCTCACCCATGATGGCCAGCGCTGTGGCCTTGCCTAGCTGGTTCCTCATGGTGTCAATGATCTCAAGCTCACTCCCATCCAGGTTGCAGCGGTTGATAGTGTGGTTCCCGGAGCTGATCCAGTAGAGTTTGCTTTCAGGGAAGTCGATAGCCAGGCCTAGAAGAGCAGGATGTCACTGCCGGAGAGCCTGACATGAGGGCTGGGGACCCAGAGCCTAACCCGGCCGGGCTGCTCAGCTCCAGGGATATGTGAGGGTTTGCAGGGAGGGTGGTGAGGACAAACACTAAGCTGGGGTTCAAAGGGGCAGAGCGGCAACTGGGGAACCCTGGTCCTGGTCCAGGAATCAGGGAAGGCTGATGGGCAGGTAGAGTAAGTTCATACCCACAGGGCCTTTCTGGCCACTGAAGAGCAGGGTGCGGTTGCTGCCGTCCATATTGGCCATGCTGATATTGTCACCGTCAGTCCAGTAGAGCTTTCTAGTGGAAGGAAAGGTGCAGGCTCAGAGTCCTCTTCTCCCCCCCGCCCCCACACAATACCTCACGCTGTCTAACCCTGGGCCCTGGACTGACCCACGAAGGGGGTGGACAACCAGGCCGTGGGGTTGATCCAGGCCCTGCACCACTGCATTCTTGAAGGAGCCATCCAGCCGGGCCACATTAATTTGCTTCTTGTTGGTGTCGTAGCTTGTCCAGAACAGGTTCCGGGACACCCAGTCCACAGCCAGCCCATGGGCATTTGGCAAATCTGGGGGCAGAGTGGGGAGGCGGTGGTTGGGAACTTGCAGGGCAGAGATGGGGAGGTGGGGGGGCAGCTGGTTTCTGTGGGAATAGGGATCAGGAAACCAGGCTGGAGTACTTTGAGGGGCCCAGAGAGACAGGGAGGGGGCGCTGGGGGCAAGGGTAGGGAGTGAGGGCTGGGGGGGGGGGCATGTGTGCCCACAGGGGTCAGCAGGGTCCAGACAGAACCTGCAGATACGACTGTCTCCACGCCTGTGCCATTGATGAAGGCCCTCTTGATGGCCTGTGTCCGCACGTCGGACCAGTAAACACGCTGCTCGCGGGCATCATAGTCCAGCACGGTGACGTTGTCGATGTCGGGCACCGTGAAGGAGATGATGTAGTTGTAGTAGGGGGCGTCCAGGTCCACTCCCCGGATCTCCATCTGACGTGCGTACAGCAGGAACTTCTTAAACTCTGTGGGGCACAGAGGAGGTCACTGAAGGCAGGCCCCGGCCTCTGTGCTTCCCACCTACCCAGATTAGGGTCCCTCCCTCTTATTCCTTCTGTTTGCTGCTGGCCCGTAGCCATCAAAAAGAAGCACCTCTGCTGGGTGTAACTTTCCTGCCAGAGTCCCAGCCTCACCTTACAGAAGCTGTGCCCGGAGCCTCCCCTGTCAGGACCCTTCCCACTGGACTGCCTTTAATTACAGTGGGGAGCCTCGGTGCCAACCCATCCCCTGCAGCCTCCTCTTACCACTGGCTCTGGGGGGGCTCTTACCATAGCAGGTGATGTTGTCCTTGTGGAGCTTCATAAGGTGCGGACAGGCGCAGGAGACTGTCCGGTTGTAGTTGATAAGACATAGGTGGGAGCAGGGGCCACGGCCCCCGTTGGCCTCACAGGGGTTGGGAGCTGGGTGGGGGGAAGAGAACAGAAGCAAGAAAATCCTGTGACTTTTCTCACCTGAACCACCCCTCTCCACCCCTTTCTATCTTCCCTGCCTCAGCGCCACCTGCCGTCAGTCCTTCTCCCTCAGCAGGATTTCGTCCCCCCTCCCCCGCCATTCCACCCACTCCTGTGTCCGTGTCCATGCCCCCCCCCGCAAGGGCCCTCTAACGTGGCTGCTGGCTCCTTCTGGCCCTTACCCATGGGCTGCCGGGAGGGGTGGTACACCTGCAGGTCAAAGGGCTGGGTGTTGGTCCTCTGCACCACGGTGACATTGTGGCCGGTCCATTTGTTGGCTTTGGCCAGCGTGTTTGTCCGCCAGTCCGTCCAGTACACCTCCCCCCCGTACAGTGTCACTGCAAACGGGTGCGATAGGAATTCGTGTCCCCGCAGCACCTCCATGTGGCCGGAGCCATCGTAACGAGCTGAGTAGATGGCGTCTGACCTGAGAACATGGTTGGGGTAGAGTGACGGTATTGGCTGGGGTTGCTGCTCAGGGCCCCCTTCCCAGGGTCCCCCTCTCAGGCCCTGGCCCACAGCACCCACCTCAGCACACTGGAGCACCCTCCTCCCACCCTTGCTGGCCAGAGAAGGCAGATAAATGACCAAGCAGCGGGGATCACATG
Organism: Saccopteryx leptura; assembly: GCF_036850995.1. NCBI lineage: Eukaryota > Metazoa > Chordata > Mammalia > Chiroptera > Emballonuridae > Saccopteryx > Saccopteryx leptura. The sequence goes on from NC_089504.1 coordinate 179,232,701, forward strand.
GTGCCAGTTCTAGGATCCAGCCCTCAGTCACGAACTCCCACACCCCCTTACTTCTCCCAGGATAGCTATTAGCACACAGGGCTTTGGTGAAGGTTAGAAAAAGGCACACCTGCTTCTGGATCTAACTCCTCCAGGCCTTCTTACCACTCCTCACTGCCAGGTGCTGGGACCTTGGTCTACCCTGGCCCTGGGGGGGAGGGGGAGGAAGATGGTAGAGGGTGCTGACCTGGCATCGATCCAGAGGATGCGCTTCTCCAGGTAGTCCACGGTGAGCCCATTGGGCCAGCCACCTGAGCCTGTCTCCCGGTGGATGGTACGGCGCCCAGCACCACTCATGGAGGCTGCCTCAATTCGGGGCAGGCTGGCATCCCAGTCTGTCCAAAACAGGATCCTAGGGAGTGGGGAGGGGGTCAGGAAAGGCAAGGCCAGGGGTCTAGGGAAGGAGCTGTGGTAGGATCCTAGGTAAAGGGCTGAGGGGGTCAAGTAGCACTAAGGTGATGGGTTTCTCTGACCAGGCTGAATGAGGCTTTGGGGAAACCACGGTGCCAGAACAGTGCTAGGCAGGGTTCTCACCCATCCCGGGGATCCAGTGCGATTGCCCTTGGGTGTTCAATGTCACCAGCCAGCAGGGTGGTCCGAAGGGTCCCATCCAGCTTGGCCACCTCAATTTGGTCCAGGTTACTCTCGACCCAGTAAATGTTGCCTGCAATCCAGTCTACAGCCAGGCCCTCAGGTGTGGCCAGGCCATACTGAATCACCACCTCAAAACTGGTTAGGGCTGGAAAAGAGAGGGTCACGGGAGGTTAGGGTCTCACGAGGTAGGCTAGACTGAACTCAAGACATCTTAGGAACCCTCCACAACCCACCCTCAACCCTTACATCTCTGATGGACCCCAGATTCAACTGGGGCTCCCAGATGCCCCCAGTCTCCTCATGTAGGCCCTCCACACACCAGGAGGTCAAGTGGGGGAAAAGCCTGGCTTCCAGAGCCCTGCAGGAGGAGACGTGGCTACCATCATCTGCTGGCAGCTTTCTGGAAGGCTACCTTATGGGAAGAGGTCAGAACAGAGGGTAGAGGCTTTGGAGGACAGAACTGGACCCAATGTGAGGAGAACAGAACTTTCTAGAAGTCACTCCACAGACTGTCCTGGAGATTTTCTCATGGATATACATATCTATGTGTAGACTTCACCGTTTTAGAGACTGTTGCATAGTCTGAACACAACCCCAGTCTATTTAGCCATCCCCTTGTTGATGGATGCTTGACATTTGAGGTGACTGAAAGTTTTCTCTACTACAAACAATACAAACCCTTATAGCAAAATGTGCTTCTTTCAAGTCTTTGCTCAGATGTCACCTTTTCACAGGGCCTTCTTTGACCATTTAATTTAAAATGTCAACTCCTGTTCTCACTATCCCCCTTGCCTCCTTTCTTTTGGTCGCAGGGTTAGCCTCTTCTGTCGCATTGCATAGCGTACTCATTGGTTTTGTTTACAGCTGATGTTCCCACTGGCAGCTAAGCTCCATGAGGGCAGACATTTGGGCCCGTTTGGTCACTGCTGCTTTCCAGGGCCCAGTGTCTACGGTAGGGGCTCATAATGTGTGTGAAAGAACTCTGTGATGGGTCAGGCCATCTAGGGACAGAGGCAAAGTTCAGGCCCCCCATCCCTAAATGGCTTTTTTACTTTCAAGCCTGTAATTCCAGGATTTGGGGAGCTGAGCTCCAGGCCTTTTCAAAGAAAGGCTGATCATTTTGTTAATTATCAGGCTAGCAGATCTGTTGACAATAATTACGGGGTGTCAGGCACTGAAACCCACAGCAAAATCTAACCCAATTAAGAAGGGTGTGGGGGATGGGGAGGCTAAGGGCCTCTGCCTGGGGCTGGGCACCCAAGTGCCCCTTCTGTGAGCACTTCATCCCACATCAGCCCAGGTCACCTCCATTGTCCAGCAGCTTCCCCCGGTAGATCTTGTCCTCCACCACGTCCGTCCAGTAGAGGGCACTCTGGCTGAGGTGGAAGTCCAGGGCAATTGTGTTGCGCAGGCCAGGCACCAAGACGCTATAGTCCCCCTTGTGAAGGTCAATGCGCCGGATTTCATGGCGGTTAGAGAAGATGATGAACGGCTTGAAGGGGTCTGAGGAAGGTTGAGGTAGGGGTTAGAAAGGGGCTTGCTGCCTCCGTGCCACCCTGGCCAGGGTGTAGACGAAAAAGGAGATCCTTATTAAACCTGACAAGCTCAGGAGAGGCCAGCTTGGTGGGCCTGACAAACTCAAGAGACTGAAAGTTACCACTGAGGATGGTCTGAACATACAAATTCCTAACTAAAAGCGAGTCATAGCAGGTAGTCACTGTTTGGCCTGTAGATTCCTTGACAAAAGTCAATCTCTCTCTCTCTCTCTTTTTTTTTTTTTACAGAGACAGAGAGAGGGGGATAGACAGACAGGAATGGAGAGAGATGAGAAGCATCAATCATCAGTTTTTCGTTGCAACACCTTAGTTGTTCATTGATTGCTTTCTCATATGTGCCTTGACCAGGGGGCCACAGCAGACCTTGCTCAAGCCAGCGACCTTGGACACAAGCTGGTGAGCTTTGCTCAAACCAGATGAGCCCGTGCTCAAGCTGGTGACCTCGGAGTCTCGAACCTGGGTCTTCCCCATCCCAGTCTGAGGCTCTATCCACTGCGCCACCGCCTGGTCAGGCAACAAAGGTCAATCTTGTCCTCAAATAACACTATTGTCTTTTTACATCAAAGGTAAACATACTTTTGGAATGTCAGAGTAATCTTTTCCCCGACCCCACAGGGCACAACCACGGCACCAGAGCATGGAGACCACAGAACGCCTCCTTGTTATGTTTCCAGGAGGCCACCTCTGTGTGCTGTAAATTGTAGTTAGTAAGTATCCCATACCACCAATGTAAAGATGTAAGTGCCTCTCTGTTTTACTTTCTATCCAATCCCAGAGAGTTCCTTGCCCCTGCCCCCTTAATCTACCACCACTGATTTAATGTAACCCTCCTTAGGCCTCTTCCTATGATTTTAATGTATAAAATAAGATGCAAAACTGCCATTCTCTGGAGCATTTTTTCAGTCCATTGAGATTTTGCTTCCTGGCAACTGTTGTCAGTTTGATTCAAGTAAACTCAAAATATTCTCTACAGGTTTGGATGTTTCTTATGTCTGTAAGGGGCAGGCGGGGTCTCTGTTGGCTCTGGGGCTGGGCCAGATGGAAACCTTAGCCTTTAGCATTCAGCCATCCAAGGCCAGCCAATCACAGCTCAAGGACCTGCCTCGGCCCGCCCAGCTGCGAGCCCCCCCCCCCCCCCCCTCCCGTGTTTTACCCAGGCTGCGGCAGCTTTCGCCATCGGGCTCCAGCACCCATCCCTCGTAGCAGGAGCACTTCACACTGAACTTGTTCTGGTCGCATTTCTGGCTGCACTTGAGGTGCTTGGCACAGTAGCTCTGGATCTGACAGGTGTGGTTGTCGGGCCCCAGCTCCATGCCCAGAGGGCACGAACACACAATGCCTTCCCCAGGTGCCACTGAGCAGTTGTGGCTGCAGCCTCCGTTATTCAGGGAACACTGATCTGGGGGGTGGGGATCAGAGGACAGGATCAAGGTCAGGGTCCCAGAGGAGGCAGGACCGTGGCCCTGCTGGGCTCCAAGTCCGACACAGGCCAGACAGAACCCTGGAACCCTGTCCATGGCATTCTTCTTTTCCACTCCTAGCTTACCTTCTGTCCCACTGCTTCCCACGCTTTCTCAGGACCAGGGTTGGGACCCCAGCACCCACCACTGGAGCCACCTCTCCTCTTCCCCTTCCCACAACATGGCTACATCGCTCTGGTCTCCACTTCCTTGCTGTTTCTTGAGCCCATGGTAGGGGCCCTGACTTTCTTTGCCTCTGCTGGGAGGGTTGGAAACCCATTCCCTTTTTCTTGATTTCTCCTGACTTGGGGTGAGGTGCAGTACGAAATGTCTGCCTAGGTCCTGACATACCTTGGGATCTGCCAGCCCTGACACGTCAGTTGACCCGTCAGCAGTTCTCAAGGCTTGTCCCAACCCGCCTTATCTCCTTTCAGGAACCCGATGCTGCCTGGCTCACAGGAGATAAGGCGCTCTGCTCTGCTCCTCATCCCCAAGTCACACCTTGTGGCCCTCCCTGACCCCCACTTCTTTTGATCTTGAATGAACGCCTTTCTCCCCCACCATGTTCTCACTCACTCTGAAAGATCTGCACATCTTTGAGAACCCAATTAAATCCCCACCTCCTCGCGCTGGCTTTAGCTCAGCAGTTCCTTTGAGTCAAGTTCACTTATTAAATCCCCACCTCTTCTGGGAAGCCTGCCCTGACCACATCAACCCTCAACCTGGTGCCTTCATCTTGAAAGCCAGCCCTGCACTGCTCTGTGGGACAAGTGTGGGTGAAGGGTTGGTGCATGCAGTGAGGGGCCACACTGCACTGTCTTCACGCACTTTAGGAGCTGTTTGACCTTAGACCAGTTATTTAACCTCTCTGTACCTCAGTTTTCTCATCTGTAAGATGGAGATGATAACAGTATCTGCCTCACAGGGCTACTTTATGGATTAAATGTTATAATAATGTGATGCACGTAGCACAGCCTCTTGCTAAGATGAGTTGTAAGTCAACATGGGTTGCTGGTAACTGTTCTGGGTAATACTTGTCCAGCAGCCAGAGCTGCCCTTTCCTAGTCTCAGACCTCTCCTCACAGAGCCCACCCTGCCTGTTCATGGCCCTGGCCCAGCCTCCCTACCCAGCCACCCTCCCACTCCCCTCCAGGAGCCCCCTCTAGGTCTGGGCCTCACCACAGAGTTCTCCCTCATCAGAGCCGTCTCCACAGTCATCGTTGCCATCACACAGCTTGTCGGGGGGCAGGCAGACTGAGGTGGTGTTTGCACAGGGGTGTGAAGGTGGCCTGCAGGCCAGGGACTCACAGTTCTCTTCATCTGAGTTGTCTTCACAGTCACTGTCGCCATCACACACCCATGCTTTGCTGATGCACCGAGCTGAGGGATGGGTAGAGTATGAGGCACCAGCCCTGGGCAGCAGGGCTCCCCGTGTCCTCCCCGGATCCATGGAGTTCTCTAACAGGGTCGTGACGGCAATGCCGAAGGGTCCACTAAGAACCTTAAAGCTTTTTCTGTCAAAGTCATACAGGCAACAAAGAAAGCAGGAATCTACAGGAGGTGTTGAAGCTCAGTTCTGGTGAGGGTTTTGCTCCAGGCCCCTAGGGCTGGCCCCGGCCCCTTCATGTCTTCTCCATGCATCATGCACAAGCTTTTCTGCACAGTCTCCGTACCCCCTCCCCCCAGAGCACGGCGCTGTCTCCCTCGCCACTGCTCTGTTCTGCTCTCAGTATGGTCTCCTCCTGTCCATGTTGCCCCATTCTAAGCTCCCTGCAATACTAATACTTCTTTTTTTACCAGAGTCCTTGCAGCCAAACTTGACATTGGGGTCACAGACGTGGGTCACTCCCTCGCAGCTCTTCTCATCACTGGAGTCCATGCAGTCAGTGTCCCCATCACAGCGCCACCGCAGGGGGATGCACAGACCATCCAGCCGGCACTGGAACTCATCACTGTGGCAGCCGCCAGGAGGCCTTGTGGCTGCAGGGGGACAGGTGGAGGGCACTGGGTGGGCACAGGGGCTCCAGGTCAGCCATTCCCATATCTACCTTTCCAGTCGCCCCTCCCTCTATGCCCACCCCAAGGCTCTGAACAGAGACAGGGATGAAGAGCCTTCGGAGCACTGCTGACACTCTCTGGAAGCGCTGAGAGTCAGGGATGTTACACCTTCCAGGACCCCAAAGATCATCTCATCTAACCTCCCTGTTTCACACACGAGAGCTCTACCGGATGAACAATTTGCTAGGCCAGAGCTCAGTGCCTCTCACCTTAGCCTAGCTTCTGTTTCATTCCTTCACTCCACAGACACTTCCTGATTGCCTGCTGTGTGCTGGGCACTGTTTCAGGTGCTAGCATGTGCAAGATGAAGTCCTTACCCTCATGGAGTTAAAAGTGCGAGTGGGGAAGACAGACAATGAAAACGTGACACAGAAATCCAGAGTGGAATTGTAGGCAGTGATCAAAGCTATGGACACAAAGCCAGGTCAAGGCTAGAGTGGGATGAGGATGCTACTTTAGATGGGACAATCAGGGAAGGCCTCTGAGTGGGAGACATGTGAGCAGAGGCCTGAATGGCACGAACCACGAGAACACCTGGGGTTGTAGTCTATGCAGAGGGAACAGCTAGTGCAAAGTCTGAGACTGAACTATGCAGGGTGCATTGGAAAAATGCCCAGGGCACACTTGAAGCTACACAGCCTGAGCAGAGTGAGGTAGGAGATGAGTGGCAGGAACACAGGTCAGAGAGGTGAGGTGAGCCCCGCAGGCCATGAAGCAACATTTGGTATTGATTCTAAATATGTAGGAAGCCAATGTGGGCTTGAGGGTGGGGCTGGGCAGAATCTGACTTAAGCTCTGCAAGATCAATCTGGCTGCTAGGCTGAGATCTGACTCAAGAGGCCAGAGAAGGAGCAGGAACAACCCCTGGAGGACAAAGGTGACTGTGCACCCGGCTCACCCAACATTCACACTGCTGCTGCAGGCCTCGCTTTTCCTCCCTGCCCCGCCAGGAACATGGCGGACGCTCTTATCTTGTACCCGGACTTCAGCAGCAGACTCCAAGCTGATATTCCTTCCTTGGGGCCCCTGAACAAATTTCTAATCTAAGCCCTTCCCAGGACTGTCTTCGGAAAGACCTCCTACACATATCTTCTTCCAGCTTCAAAATCCTTTGAAGGTCCCCAGTGCCTGACTTTCACCTGCTATAATCTGCCCCGTTCAACACAACCTCATTCCTCACTGCCCCTTGGGTCTGAGGGGCCCCATCCAGCCCCACTGGCTTCTGCGGGAGTGTTCAGTTTCACCCTCTAAGTCTGACTGCTGGGTTCTCAAGGCCACCCCACCTCCACCCTGCAGACCCTCCCGCTTGTCCATTTACCCACAGTCCAATCCCTCATCAGGGCCCAGTTCAAATCCCACCTCCTCCTGAATGGTCCCAGACAATTTCAGCTCACAACCATAATTAACAATTGCTACCAAGCATGACACCCCTGATCCCATGTGCCAGCCCCCCCCCCACCTCATTTCCTAGAGGAGGAAGCCAAGGTTCAGAAGAAGCAACTTGCCCAAGTTCACCCAGCTTGTAAGTGCAGAGCTGAAAGCTCTTCCCACCAGGCCACACACAGGCCTCCAGGGACCCTGTCTGAGAACCCCAAGGCACTATTACCTGTTCTCCTCACCCAGCCTTTCTCAGCAATGGCCCTGGGAACTCAGTGACTGTCTCCTGGGCCTGGGTGGCTCTCCCCATCCTTCTCAGTGCTGGGCCCATAGTGAGTGCTCAATACTTATTACTATTCCCACCTTGTGCACCTTAACTTGACAAGGCAAAAGGCTGTAAACTGATGGCCCAGGGGCCAGATGCCTGTGGAAAGATTTTGGCCTGCAGTGTTTTTAAAACTTTTCAAATCAATTGCCAATTATTACAGTTTGATGTATGTTCCCTAAAAAAAGATGCCAAAGGCCTAACTCATGGTACCTGTGAATGTGACCTTATTTGGAAATAGGTCTTTGCAGGTGGTCAATATAAGGTGATTAATTTAAGATATCTCTGTACGTAAGGAGGAAATAACGGACACAGAGACTGACACACAGGTAGAACGCCCTGTGGAGATGGAGGCACAGATTGGGGAGCAGCATGGACAAGCCAAGGACCGCCAGTGAACTCCAGAAGCTGGGAGAGGGCCTGGAATGGACTCCTGCACAGCCCGCGGATGGAGCCAACCCTGCTGACCTTTGATTTTTTTTTTTTTCTTTTACAGAGACAGAGAGAGAGTCAGAGAGAGGGATAGATAGGGACAGACAGACAGAAATGAAGAGAGATGAGAAGCATCAATTATTAGTTTTTCGTTGCAACACCTTAGTTGTTCACTGATTGCTTTCTCATATGTGCCTTGACCGTGGGGCCACAGCAGACCGAGTAACCCCTTGCTCGAGCCAGCACCCTTGGGTCCAAACTGGTGAGCGTTGCTCAAACAAGATGAGCCCGCGCTCAAGCTGGCGACCTCGGGGCCTCGAACCTGGGTCCTCTGCATCCCAGTCCGATGCTCTATCCACTGTGCCACCGCCTGGTCAGGCTGACCTTTGAATCTTAAACTTCTAGCCTCCAGAACTGTGGGACTATAAATTTCTGTTATTTAAGCCTGTTATTCCTAAGTCTGTGATACTTTGTTGTGGCAGCCCTAGGACACTAATATATGTACTTACAAATGGGCAGATTTCACATGAAAATCTGCATTCTGATTTCTCTCAAAGCCAGGGTAATCCTGGGTCAGCATCCTTCTATGGTAATAATCAGCCAGAGCTGAGAAACCAACACCCCCTGAGAGGGTCTGTGCCCTCCAATGAACTCAGTGCCACTGCCCCCGAGCTGGTTCCTGGCAGTTTGGACACTAGGGACCCTCACAGAGACAACACCTCTCTCCTTTGACCCCACCTGCATCCCTACCCCTTTGAGTACCCCCCTTCCAAGCAACCAGGTCCCAAACACAAGCCTTATGCTGAGTGCTTTTCGTGCATGATCTATCTCACCGAACCCCGACACAGCACAGTCACAGTGCTATTATTGTCCCCACTTTGCAAGTGAAACGCACAGAGACCATCAAGATTAAGTAACTTGCTCAAGGCCACCCAGATAGTAAGTAGCAGAGCTGGAGCTCAAACTCAAGGCCACCCAGCTGCAAAGCCCACAATCTTAACTTAACAGTGTGTGACAATGACTTGTTGGCAATCTCCCTCTCCCACAGGACTGGAAACTCCTCCAGGATAAGAGCTCTGTCTGGGTTATCTCTGGCTCCCAGATGGATGGGTGGCTGGCTGAATGACTGGCATGTGGACAGCCCCGCCCCGCCCTGCTGGCCCCAGGTGCCTACCCTGATTGGTGCAGTTGGCGTGTGTCTCGTCACTATAGTCCCCGCAGTCGTTGTCCCCATCGCAGGTCCAGTGCTCTGGGATGCAGCGCCCGCTGTTGCACTTGAACTGGGTGCTAGAGCAAGAGTGGCTGCAGCCGGCCTCGTCACTGTTGTCCCCACAGTCATTGTCTGGGGGGAGGCAAGAAGGCAAGGAGCAGGTCAGCAAGCAGCTTTCTCTGTGACCCCAGCTTGGGGCCCCTACTCCCGCCTCCTCATTCCCACCGCAGCCCACCCCAATCCCCCCACTGAGAAAAAAACAAACAGAAAAGACACAGAAACTGCATAGACTGCAGCATGCACCATGGCCCACATGGGGGGAGGGGAGGCGGACAGGTTCCAGAAGGGCCTTTCCCTGAGTTCCAGGAGACTGGGGTGGGGGCGGAGGGGCATACAGCATGCTCTTCATTTGGGCAGGGTGTGGGAACAGGGTCTGTTTGCCTTTGCTTTTGGGGAAAGGTAGGGATTTCTCTAGTTTTAGAGGGAGAGAGATAAGTGAAGTGTAGGCGAGGCCTCCTTGCTGGGGAGGAAAGGGCTTAATCAGGCCCTGCCCTGAACTTGGGCATCACTGGGCCACATATGCTAAGCACCCAGCTCACAAGGGGCAATGCCTACAACTAGGAAGGGTCAGGGGCCACTGGAAGGCATCTGAGGGAGAGGGGATGGATGTCGTGCTTTCCAGGCCTCAATGGTGGGGGGCTTACTGGACTTCCTCCACGCTTTCAGAAAGCTTGGGAAGACTACGGTTTGGCTCTGCCCCTTGGGTAGTGTTCTTGTCTCTCCCAACTGGATTTGCTCCTCTAACTCTTTCCGTGCCCTCTCTCTTGGATGCCTTGTCCCTCCTCTCTGTCATCTCTTCTTCTCTGAGTGGTTCTTTCTGCCTGCTCTGCTTCTTTCCTTTCCACTGTTTGCTTTCTCCTGTTGCCTCCTCTCTCTCTCTCTCTCTCTCTCTCTCTCTCTTTCTCTTCTGTCACATCCTAGGGCCTCTGAGGGGAGCTGCCTGGGCATCCTGAGAGGGGACCAGAGGCCAGCTGGGGCTCTGGGGGTGATGGTGCATGTGCTTCTATGCACTGACCGGCAGGCTCAGGACAGGTCTTTTCATCAGAGCCGTCCCCACAATCCTTCTCTGAAACACAGAAACCGCCAGGGCAACCATTGGCACACGAGACACGGCAAAGATGAGGGACAACATGACGCTGACCCAGTCCATCCTTTCACATGTAGCCAGGGCTGGAGCCACTGGTGCAACACGTCACAACACTACACAGACACCGCCAAGCCCTGGGATGGCACACACACGATGATCCACTGGCCCTTGTGGCTAAGGGCTGATACCACCTGGTCCGTGACTGACCGCCAGGTGGGCTCTGGGAGCAGGAGCCTGGAGGGTGTGCCAGGGACTTCAGGAGATGGGGTTTGCAGGAAGAAGGAAGTTGGGCACTGAGTTCTCGTTGCTCTGCCCCCCATCCCAGCCTTTTTTGCTTACCCCCCCCCCCCCGCCCCTGAGCCTTCGCCCAGAAAGAGACAGCTCAGGCCCTGCCTAGGGAGAAACAATGCAGACAGGCAATGGGCAGGGTACCCCTCACACTCATCTTGGTTCCCCTGCAGCATTTACGGCTCCTCCTCCTCTCTCCCAGCCAACCAGTGTGGCTTTAGTGAACTGAAAGGGGGCCCTGGTTTGATTCTAAAACCCCCTGGGCCTGATTCCCCCAGGGCCTGGATGCAGCTTCTAGCTTTCCTGGGGGTCCGGTCAGGTGGAGCTCTTACCATTGTCACATCGCCAATTGATGTTGATGCATCTGCCATTGTTGCAGGTAAACTGAGTCAGGGGGAAGCAGGTGGGATAGGCTGTCAGGGAGAAAGCGTAGCTGAGTAGGGCCCTCAAGATTATACAGCATCATAGCACCCAGCAGGTAGGTGCAGGGTCCCTCTTGTAATGAGTAGCTCTAAGCGCGGCCAGACAGGGGAGAGAAGACTAAGCAGCAATGCTGCCGCCTGAAACTCTGCCATTTCCCCACCTCTCTCTAAGCATCCTCTTTTTTTTTTTTTGAGAGACAGAGAGAGAGAGAGTCAGAGAGAGGGACAGACAGGAACGAAGAGATGAGAAGCATCAATCATCAGTTTTTTGCTGCGGCACCTTAGTTGTTCATTGATTGCTTTCTCATATGTGCCTTGACCGTGGGCCTTCAGCAGACCGAGTAACCCCTTGCTCGAGCCAGCGACCTTGGGTCCAAGCTGGTGAGCTTTGCTCAAACCAGATGAGCCCGCGCTCAAGCTGGTGACCTCAGGGTCTCGAACCTGGGTCCTCTGCATCCCAGTCCGACTCTCTATCTACTGCGCCACTGCCTGGTCAGGCTCTAAGCATACTCTTTTAAAGCTAGCAGTCACCAAACATGGGTCCTGCGTTATGTTTCCCATGCACAGTCTCACTGAACCCCCACGCCAATGCTGTAATAAGGGCGCTATCATGATCCCTGCTTTGCAGATGAAACACAGAGGCCATCAAGATGAAGTAACTTGTTCAAGACCACATAGAACTAACTTGCAGCATCTTTCTAGCCTTCCCAACCCGGGGATGGTCTCATGGGTGACCTCCTTCATGCCAGCCTGGCCTTCCTGCTGTCCCTCTTACCACAGGAGGCTGACTCATCAGAGCGGTCCCCACAGTCATCATCCAGATCACACGTCCAGGAGATGGGGATGCAGCGGCCACTGGCACAGGAGAACTGGTTGGGTGGGCAGGTGCGAGCTGAAGATGGGAATGGGTGTGACTGTTCATAGTCCTGTCCCCTTTCTTAATTTTCTTTTCCTTTCCTATTATTCTCTGTGAAAGAAGAAGTCTTTCCAAGGGTTTCAAAGCCATTTTTTCTTAAAGAATTTCAGAACCACCTATGGGGTTTCACAGTGGCTACATCACCTCATCTTCCGAGGGGCCTCTGGTCTCCTTCGAGAAGATCTGCCCCGCCTGGCTCTTACCTCCCCCTAAAGCTGTGCTCTGTCCCTTGCAGGCTTGGTCCTCCCAGCCAACCTTTTCCTTCAGGGTAAGGGGACAGCACCCCTCTCCACCCTCTCTGCCCAATGCCCGCACTTTTCTTTCCCGAGACCCCTCTGTCTTGCCCAGCCTGGCCCCCTGCCACCTTGCCTCCTTGACTGAGAGGTGCCTGGTGTGATCCACCCTCTGTTCCACACCTGAACAAGTGGCGTTGGACTCATCTTCACTGTTCCCACAGTCATTGTCCCCGTCACAGAGCCAGCGGTTAGGAATGCACCTGTTGTTCTTGCACTTGAAACGGTCTGAGGGGCAGGTGTGCTGATCTGGAGAGGGGACAGGTCAGAGGTCACTGAGAGGGTGCAGTTCCAGCCCCCCAGTTCCATCAGCTGCCCTGAAGGCCGCCGCCCAGCAGAGAGGTCGGGTGACTCACGGCAGAGGGCTGGGGCCTCATCACTGTTGTCCAGGCAGTCGTTGTCGCCGTCACACTTCCAGCGCTCCTGGATGCACCGGCTGTTGGCACAGGCAAACTCTCCTGGCTGGCACTGGGGCGGAGGCACGTAGGATGGGTTCGCTGTGGGCACCGTAAGTGTGTGAAGCGGAAAGTCAGACCCAGATCATTGGTCACATGCTAACCCCTGTACTTTGCTTTTTATTATTATTTAAAAATGATACACAGGGTAATTCTTCCTAGTGCGTAATTCTTCATGAATAAATTATCTGGATGAAAACTGCAACTCTATGGCAAGCCACAGGATGATGTCTACTCTAACATGCCCTGTACTTGAGAGTGGCCTGAGAATAACCAGCTTCTAAGAGAGCACAGAGCCCCCGTACTTCTGCGCCCACTGAGCAGACCGCTCCTCACCCTCCCTGCCATCTCTACAAACTGCTCCTTGGAAGGTGTCTCTGAGACCTTCAGGGCCTTGCCCTGGTCTTTCTTCACAGACGTATCCACTTCACCAGCAAGAGTGAAAACAGACCCCAGTACTCTGCAGGCTCTGGCTCCTGTCCCCCAGCACTCGCACTCATGGCCACAGTCCACTTTGGGAGGTTAGAAGTAAAACCATTGTGTCCTTTGTTTTTGGTGACATCAGCATCCCACGTCGATGCTTTATCCACTGTGCTACTACAGGTCAGGCCATGTCCTTTGTTTTTGGATCAGCCATCTCAAGAAGCCCAGGCCTCCCACGTCAGACCCTGTCTCTAGACCAGGGGTCCCCAAACTACAGCCCGCGGTCCACATGCGGCCCCCTGAGGCCATTTTTCCGGCCCCCGCCACACTCCCAGAAGGAGCACCTCTTTCATTGGTGGTCAGTGAGAGGAGCATAGTTCCCATTGAAATAGTGGTCAGTTTGTTGATTTAAATTTACTTGTTCTTTATTTTAAATATTGTATTTGTTCCCGTTTTGTTTTTTTACTTTAAAATAAGATATGTGCAGTGTGCATAGAGATTTGTTCATAGTTTTTTTTTATAGTCCGGCCCTCCAACAGTCTGAGGGACAGTGAACTGGCCCCCTGTGTAAAAAGTTTGGGGACCCCTGCTCTAGACCTTACAACTCTGGGTATCCCCTTTCTGCCCCATCTCTCATCTCCACTCTATTCCAGAAACCTTCCCCTGGGCCCCGTGGATGGCCATTTTCTCTCCCAGAGCCCAGGGGTCCCTGGGCCTGGAGGTGTCCACCTCGCTTCTTGCTACTGCTTCCCAACCATTCTCCCTCTCTCCTTTCTGAAAGGTCCATGTTGACTTTTGTGTTATCAGACCATCCCAACCCGTATTTCTATAGGCCTCCAGGCCCCTCCCTGTCATTCTTAAGGGCTTTTAGATCCCGGCTCAGAGTCACTTTTTCCAAAATCACTCTTGTTTTAATTCCTGTGGATTTCTATGTCCATGCAGACTATCTTTCCATTACCCTGGCCACTGAGTTCCTCTCTCCGCCAATGCTCTTGCCCTCTACCTGCCTGGTCACTCAATCTCAGCTGTGCACGAAGGCCCCACTGACCCATTTGCACTTCTGAGATTCTATTGTAAGGAACCCACCCAGAACATGGGAAGGCATGAAGGTGTGTGAAATAGCAGAGTGGGTGATTGAGAAACAGTATCTGGGTCAGACTTCCTGAGTTCATATGCCTGCTCTAACTTTCGGTCTCATTTCTTTATCTGTAAATTGGGGATAATAAAATGATCTTTCCTACAGGAATATTTTAAGGAATAAATAAGTCACTACATGGGAAGTGCTTATAACTGTGCCTAGTACATAGTCTGTGCTCAGTAAATATTGGCTGTGATTACAACAAAAAAGTGGAAATGACCTGAACATCCAACAGTAGAGAAATGGTTAAGTAAATTATGGAACTTTCCCTAAATTTGAAATCTATTTTGGCCATTAAAAATTCTGCTTACCTATTCATGACATACTGTCAAGTGACAAAAGCAGGAAATAGAACAGCACTGCAGCATGGTTCCATTTAAGAAAGATAAATGTGCCTGACCAGGCAGTGGCACAGTGGGTAAAGCATTGGCCTGAGATGCAGAGGACCCAGGTTCAAAACCCTGAGGTCGCCGGCTGGAGCATGGGACCATAAACATGACCCCATGGTCGTTGGCTTGAGCCCAAGGTCGCTGGCTTGAGCCCAAGGTCGCTGGCTTGGACCCAAGGTCACTGGCTTGAGCAAGGGTTTACTCGGTCTGCTGAAGGCCCGCGGTCAAGGCACATATGAGAAAGCAATCAATGAACAACTAAGGAGCCGCAACAAAGAATTGATGCTTCTCATCTCTCTCTCTTCCTGTTTGTCCCTATCTGCCCCCTCTCTCTATCTCTCACAAGAAAAAAAGAAAGAAAAGAAAAGTAAATACACAAAAAAATGTTTGGGAGGATGGTCTCCCAAATGGTAACAATAGTATCAATGGGTGGTGGCATTTGGAGTGACTTGTACTTTTCCTTCTATTTTCTATAATGTTTCTTTACTTACTTTTGTAAGGAGCACAATCTATTTTTATTTTTAAAAATGAGGCCACTTAAAATATACAAGAATAACACAGAAAATGCCATGACACATATGAACTCCAACGAAAGAAGGTATTTTATGTACAGTATGAGTACAGCTATGCCTAGTACAAACCATATAACTCATATGGTTTAAGTGAAAACCAAACCATATAACTCACCCAACAAAAAAAGGATGGTATTGAATTTACCACAAAGGTTTACCATACAGCTGGTAGAATTTGGGCTTTTTTTTTCCTTCTCTAATTTCTGATACTTAGAACTACTGTTATATTAGTATTTTACAATGGGAAAATAAATGTAAGAGAAGAATATTTTCTTCTTTTTGTAGTTGTCCTGCTCATCACTCAGTTTCCCTTCATCTTTTTTTTTTTTTTTTTTTTTGTATTTTTATGAAGCTGGAAACGGGGAGAGACAGTCAGACAGACTCCCGCATGCGCCCGACCGGGATCCACCCAGCACGCCCACCAGGGGCGACGCTCCGCCCACCAAGGGGCGATGCTCTGCCCCTCCGGGGCATCGCTCTGCCGCTACCAGAGCCACTCTAGCGCCTGGGGCAGAGGCCAAGGAGCCATCCCCAGCGCCCGGGCCATCTTTGCTCCAATGGAGCCTTGGCTGCAGGAGGGGAAGAGAGAGAGAGGAAGGAGGGGGGGGGGGTGGAGAAGCAAATGGGCGCTTCTCCTGTGTGCCCTGGCCGGGAATCGAACCCGGGTCCCCTGCACGCCAGGCCGACGCTCTACCGCTGAGCCAACAGGCCAGGGCCTTCCTTCATCTTTGTGCCCTCTTACACCCCTCTCATGCCTCGCTCCTGGTCCCCAGAGCCTTCTCTCGCCTCATCCCTCACCTCCTGTTGCCCCGAGAGGGCCCTCTTTGCCTCCTTCATCTCTCATTGGACCCCATGGCCTCCTCCTGTTGGGGTCTGCTTCTGTGCCTCCCACCCCATCTGGGACCCTCGTACCTAAGCAAGTGACACCGTCTGTGTCCAACACCTGGTCTTCAGCGCAGGCACACTGGCGACTCCCAGGGGTGGCCAGGCACAGGCTGCTACAGCCACCGTTGTTCACCCGGCATTTGTTGGTACCCACTGTAAAGGAGGGCCACAGGGAGCGGTTGGGGAGAAGGGGGAGAATAGGGGATGGAGGGAAACGAGAAAATAGGGGAGGAGACACATTAAAGTGAAGACAGAAAGGGACGCAACATCGAGTGGACCATGAGCATGTTGAAGAAGAGGAGATGCAGGCATGGGGCAGGGAGGGCGATGGGGAAGGAAGGGCAGAAAGTAAGATTCAGATGAGGTCAAACAAGCTGCGGTATTCCCCGTAGGACCACAGACCCTGGCCTGATAAGGAATCTAGGTCTCACTCAAAGGGGAAGAGTTGGCCACCCCTCTTTTTGAGAGCCTAGGATCCCAGGGGGGAGTGCCTTTACCCCCCTATCCAGATCCCACCCCATCACCAGTGTCAGCCCCAAGGGGTACCTTGCTGCTGCTGGGCATCATAC
This sequence comes from Saccopteryx leptura, assembly GCF_036850995.1. NCBI lineage: Eukaryota > Metazoa > Chordata > Mammalia > Chiroptera > Emballonuridae > Saccopteryx > Saccopteryx leptura. Next base: position 179,249,249 of record NC_089504.1, read on the forward strand.
ATGCGGATCTCAAAGATGGGGGGCCGCTCACTGCGCAGAAGGGTCACAGTGGGGGAGGCACCTCCTGTGCCCCGTTCCAAGCGGTAAACACTGCCACTCCGGTACTCGGTCCAGAAGAGGTAGTTGCCGTGGTGACAGAGGCCAAAGGCATGGTTCAGCTCAGGACCCTCATACACAATCTAAGAATGAAGAGGAGGTTACTAAGGAGCTAGAGACAAAAAACAGGGGGACTGAGAGAGGCCCAGAGAGGTCACTGTTTTGTACCCTCATTTATCTGTATCCCAGGGCGGGTCTAGTTTTCTCCATTAGCCTGGGGGCCCATGAGGCTGACAGCTTTGCAGAGTGAGGTGCCTGACCGTGAACCCAGCAGGAGGCTGACGGCGAACGTGTCCACACTGTCTTCTCTTGTGCCCATTCACACCTTTCATATCCCTCCAACACGTACGTGCACACACACCACACACACATAGCCCCCACACACAAAGTACTGAGCACACAGACAGGATTCATTGCTTCATCCAAGAAACATTTGCCCAGATTTATTTAAGGCCAACCTCTGGTAGGCACTAAGAAATGAAAAGGACAGGGTAATCGGGGTGGAAGAAGGGACTGAAGACAACATCCTAGAGGAGGAGGCCCCAAGCAGTGTGCCAGGTGAGGGGAGCTGGGGTGGAGGCAGAAGGAACTGCATGAGCAACGGCCCAGAGGGAAGCCCCCCTAATGTGTGCTGGGAATGACAAGCTGTGGTCAAGCGTGCAGACAACATGTACAGTCCAGTCACAGATATACTCTACTACAGGCAATCCTCTAATAACACAGCACATAAGGCACATAAGCGCACAGATGTACACATCCATGGAGACACAGGTAAACACAGAGGAAGCCCAGTCTTAACCACACACAGGTGCCCACACATTCACACACACAGAGCCTCATCCACACATAGAAATAACATAGCGACACACATATGAACACTCACACACAGGTGCATGCCTGCTTACCTTCCGGTCTGTGCCATTGAGCAGTATGGTCTCGATACGGTCATAGAAGGCATCCACCCAGTAGAGGCGCCCGGCTGGGATGTCCAGGCTCAGCCCATTGGGCCACAGCACTGTCTTGGAGGTGACAAAGATGTCTCGGTGTGAGCCATCCATCCAGGCCCTCTCTAGCCGCCCTCGTCGACTGTCCTTGGGGTCCTCCTCCCAGTCCGTCCAGTACATCCACCTGTGGGCAGCGACTGGTCAGCATCATATGAGCCACTGTTGCCATCAATAGCTTCCCTGTGATTCCAATCTAATTTGTGTTGTCCCAGAGCCCCTCAGAAGGGTCTTTCTGCCCTGCTCAACGCTGGCCCAGACATTTCATTCATTCATTCCTCCATTCAACAAATAGTTGATAAGTGCCTACTGCAAGTTAGGCACAGTCTGGCACTTGGGGACCCAAAAAGGACCAAGGTGGCCAAGGCTTCTGCCCTCCTGGAGCTCATGTCCTACCTAGGGAGACGGATAAGAAATAAGTCAACCAACAAGGTCTCACACGTTGAGGAATGATAAAAGCCAGGAAGAACACGAAGCAGTGATGGCATGGGGAGTGACCAGGCAGCAGGGAAGGAAGGCCTTTCTGAGGAGTTGGCGCTTGAGCTGAGATGTGAATGCTGAGAAGGAGCTAGATCTGCAAGCACCTGGGAATTCCAGGCAGAGGAACTACAAAAGCAGAAGTCCTGAAGCAGGAACAGCAGGAATGTGTGCTTGAGGCACAGACAGGGGCTAGTGAGAACAAACTTCCAAGAACAGGAAGTAAGGTGCAGAAGAGGTCAAAAGAGCTGTGGGCAGACCTGTAGGACCCCAGGCCTGATAAAGAATGTAGATCTCACTTTAAGGGCAAGGGAGCCAGCCAGCTGAGGGCTCGGAGCTGGGCGTGACAGGACAAGATTTCTATGTATGTGTTTAAGGTGTCACTCTCACTGCGCTGAAGACAGGGACACTTCTCCTTTTAGCTTCCCATTCTTGCTTAAGCATCCCACCTAGGCAACCCTCCCCTATTCACTCTCTGTCTCATCCGCCACTTCTGAGACCTCACAGCGTGCCCAGCCCACCCAACCCAAGGCCCTGGGAGGACTCACCCATTGAGTGGATCCACCACAATTGCCCTGGGATGTGTCATTTTGCCCTCTATTAGGGTCTTGCGGGTCTGAGCAGCTTTCTCCAGCCTGGCCACACTGATGGTCTTCTTGGGCCCATCATCCGTCCAGTACAAATTGTCCCCCATCCAGTCCACGGCCACGCCCTCCACATTGTGGATGCCTGCAGGAAGTGAAGGGGCCATAATGGAGAGCGCCACAGAGGAAGCTCAAAACTGCTTGCCTCCAACTCTTAGGATGCATGTGCCTTTGAGCAACCTGGCCAGTAGGGAGGGTAGGGAGCCTTTTGTGCCCAAGACAATGGGCAAGACAGTGACAGGAGGCTGAAGGAAGGAGCTGAAAGATCATTTGTAATGCCTATCTGTGTTGAGGCACAAAGCCTCTCAAAGCTGCACATGACAGCCAGCACAGCTACGCGGAGGATGTGAACTCTCTGTCTGGGCCTGAACTAGTGTTGAAAGCTGAAGCAATGTGCTCTGGGCACAAGTATGACACCATCCCCAGCCTAAAATTCCTGAGCTGACAAAATGAATAAAGTAGGAAGTGATTTTTCACTTAGTTAAAGGTTTCATCTCCAGTGTCCTTAAATAGCAGTTCCCCTGGTATAGGGAACCCCAATCTTTTCCTGATGAGGAGTTACTTTTGATTTCTCCAAAGTCTCAGGACTGCTGACTGCTGAGGTTTCTCTGACCTATGGTCAGTTTGGGGAATAGGGCAAAGGGTGGTAACTGGGATCAGCTAGATTGATTAGTTAGGGAGCCCTACGCTGGGGACCTCCTTGCAGACTGATATTCAGAACACAACATACTGTTGACCTGCCTGAATAGCTCAGAGGGAAAAACTGGATTCAGTTCACAAGACAGCATTTTCTCAGGAAATAAGAATGCAGCTTTTGGCTGCACAGACCCTGTGTGTGCACATGGGTATTGATGTGCTTGCTCCAATTCAAGGCCTCAGGCCTCTACTGAGCTGTGTTACCCCCAGTGCCAGGGCTCAGAGCCACTGGCTGAGACCCTGAGTTTTCCCAAGGGCTGGCAAAGATGGCCCATGCTGCCTAATCCATCCATCTTCCTGCCTCTTGTCGACTCTGCCAAGAAGGGGGTCACACAGGGGTCAACCTGTCGTACCCTCATCTCCATGTCAACCAGCCCAGCCAGCCAGTCAGTAGATGACTCTCCATGCTAAGAGTGCCCTGAGAAAGAGACGTCTAGGCCCAGCTAGCTTCCCCTCCCGGGCAGGTGCCGTCCCTTGGGAGTCCTCTCCGGACGGCTCCTGCTTCCAGGACCTTACCATCCTTCAAGATAGTCTCCCGCTCAGTGCCATCGATCTTCTGGCGGCCAATGAGGTAACTGGTGGTGTCCGCAAAGTAGATGAAACCAGTCTCAGCGTGGAAGTCCAGGGCCCGTGGGTTCATGAGGTTCTCAATGGGGATCATGTGCTCATCGGGGACCTTGGCCCCCATATCCATTCCCCGGATGATTCCTGGCCGGCCCTTGCCGTACACGAGGAAGAGCTCGTGTTCTGGCTCTAGGGCCGGCACAGACAGAGGCACCAAGTCAGACACACAGACGCATGCACACAACCGCCGGCTGGCATCTGGACGCAGTGGTCCAAGGGGCTACCATGCCCCAGCTATACTGGGTCAGGGGCTGTGGGGGCAGCAAGGCTCTGGGTCACACGGACAGACACAGAAACATGTAAGGCCTAGAGGACAACACCCTGAGGGTTTTACCTGTCTTCTAGGGGTGGGAAATAGGTCAAGGATAGCAAGTAGCTTGTTTTCAGTTAAGTGTACTGCTCAGTAGTGAAATTAGTGGCCCGAAAAAAGCACTTTCAAAATATGTTGGAATCTGATCACTTTTCACTTCTTCCACTATCATCCCAATCTAAGCCACATCACTTCTTGCCTACATCATAGAACTAGTTTCCTGCCTGTCCTCCACCCAGCAGCCAGCATGATGTTTTTACAAATCTAAATTAAATAATGTCACTTCTTTGCTCCAAAGTTGCCGAGCTGACACTGGCCTCAGAGCCTTGGCATGGCTGCCTCCCTCTGCCAGAAACGCCCTTCTTCAGGCGCTCTGCCTCACTTCACAGACTGCTCAGCTCAGATTTCATCTCTGCAGAGAAGCCCCCCCTCCCCACGGCTCTATCTAAACTGAAGCTTTCATTTCATCACTAATTCTGTTCTCCATTTATTTTCTTCCTAACACCTACCACCACCTGAATTTTTTATATTTATTTGTTTGCCTGTCTCCCCTGACAGACTATATGCCCTTGGAGGACAGAGATGACATTTACCTGTTCATTGCTGAGTTCTTATTTTAGGACAGTGCCAGACACGGAGTATATGCTCTTTATTTACTTGTGGAAGGAAGGAAAGGAAGAAGGAAAGAAGGAAAGGAGGGAGAGAGGGAGGGAGGAAGAAGGAAAAAAGGGAGGGACGGATGAGGAAGGGAGGGAGGGAAGAAAGAAGGAAGGGGCCAATTTAAAGCCTTCTATAGAGCTGGAGTGGGAGAATGGGAAAAGTCTTGTTTTCAGATGTGGGTTCAGGTCTGTCACTGCCCCTTACTAATGGTAACACTGGTTAAGTTCCTTCATCTCTCTGCATCTCAGACAGAAGCGGTAGGACTATGAGGAGGAGGGTAAGGACAGCTTCCCACCCCATCCCAGCAGGCATGCACACCCTGCCCTGTTACTCACTCTTGCATGACTTCCCATCACTGCCCAGGCTGAAGCCGGAGCGGCAACGGCAGGTCCGGGCCTTGTGGCTGTTGGCCAGCAGGCAGATGTCAGAGCAGCCACCGGGCTTCCCATACTGGTCATTCTCACAGGCGTGGCTCCTCACTAGGGGCAGGATGGAGGGCTAGTCAGGACCCCTCAGGGTCTGTGCCTAGGCCTTGACAAGGCTTCCTGAAGTCTTCCCACACTCCCTCCTGCTGTGGTCTTTGTGCCTACTGTCCCATTTGAGGACTTAGAAGCCACAGGACTGGAACCCCACTGCCTCACCACAACCTAGTCATTCAGGTGGGGGCTGCTGTGGTCAGGGAGAGTCACACTGTTGCCCATAGCCAGGTGTTTCTCCTCTAGACTTTAGCAGAAGGGGGAAAGGGTTCTCTGGGAGTGGGATCTGGAGGCTGAGGGGCAGGAAGGGGATGGCAGAGGAGCTGAGCAGCCAGAGGACATATAGTCTGGGGTGGATGGTTAGGAGAAGCAGTCATTATATGAGAGAATTAGGGGTTTGTTCCCACAGGAGGGTCCCTGGAAGGGCTGTAGGAGCCCTGCTCACCTCGGGGCTGACGCCGCTGGTGATAGATGTGGAGGGCACCACCCTTGTCCACACGGGTGACAACCTGGTAGTCAGTGCTGTTGAAGCGGTTCACGCGGATCACGCTTGTCTTCTGCTGGGCATTGGCATTGTCCGAGTTGGTGGCGTAGAGATAGTTCTCAAATACAGTCAGGCCATACAGATGCTCAATCTGAGATGGGCAGGCCGGAATTGTCAACACAAAGAAATCCTCCGTCTGTTTCTGGAGAGCCCCTCAGCTCCCCATACAAACACCATTGTTTGCATTCCTAAATTCATCCCATAGTTGTCTAACTCCACGCTTTACTCTTCGTCCTCTAGCTGGACAATCCTGTTCTTAAGATCTTTGTCAAAATCCCACTCATCCTTCACAGAGCATCTCTTTGAAGAGACAGTCTCTCCTTCCACACTATTTTTCTGGCTGTTGTGCACTGTCTGGTGATTTGTGTACTACCCCACTCACTCTGCTCAAACCCCTTGAGGACAGGAACCACGTCCCCCCTAGAATCAGGCACACAGTAGATGACAGCAGGACTCCAGACTAAATTGGAATTGGGAACTGAACTCTGTCCGTTCTCAGCCCAACTCCAGTGTGCAGCTTTAAGAGAGCTGAGAGGACAGACTGGCTCCAAGCAAGCCCTTTAATAGCCCCCACTGCCCACAGAACTTATCTAAGGTAACCAGCTATCCCAGTTTGTCCAAGACTAATGGGTTTACTGGTTCGTGGGACTTTCTGAGCTAACACCAGGACAGTCCCAGGCAATCCAAGATGGCTGGTTGTGCTAATTATCCCAGAATGGAGAGCCCTCTCTGAGCTGGCAAGGCTTTTAGACTAGGTTTGAGTGCTGTTTCTCAGGTGTGTAGCCTCAGGCAAATCACTTAACCTCTGAAACCTGCCATTTTCATCTGCCAAAAGGGAACTGAGTCATCTATCTATCATCTCCCAGGGGTTGTTGTAGGGATCAACTGAGAAAAAGGAAGTAAAAGGTGTTCTTTCACATGACTATTCCCATCATGGTGGAAGCTGTGTCCGGTCCTTTCACCAGAGTACCCATGACCACCCCTCGGCCCCCAGAGGGTTCAGGGCCACCGAGGTCCCCTACTGCCCTCCTCTAGTGGTTCCCCTGCGAAGGCACCCTCACCAGGATGCCCTGGATGATGGTCTGCCGGCCCTTGCCCTCGTAGTCCACCACTTCAATGTAGTCCAGATAGGCATCAGCCCAGTAGACAAGGCGGCTGACCAGGTCCAGCGTGATGCCATGAGGAAACACAATCTTGCTATCGACCAGCTTGGTGCGGTTCTGCCCATCCATGTCGCAGCGCTCCACCTTTGGGATCTGCCCGTAGTCAGTGAAAAACACTTTCCTATGGGCAGACGGCGTGTTACAAGGGTTCTGGACATTGGGCAGCCACCCTTCCACTGCTTCCCCACTTTCAGGGCAGAGCCCCTGCCTGCCCCTCTTACCCCATGGCAGGGTCCAGCGCAATGCCCTTGGGATTGTAGAGCTCCAGGTCCAGCAAAGTGACACATGTGTCTCCGTTTCGGTTGCAGACAAAGATCCTGTCATCAATGTCATCCACAAAGTAGAAGTTGCCCGTCAACCAGTCAATGGCCATCTGCTCCACGTCTGCAGAGTGAGAATGAAAGAGCTATGGGGGAAGGCCCTCCCACAAAGAGCCCACCCTTTGCTGGTGCAGAACCCATTGCTGAAAGCCGACTTCCTCCGGGGCACCCTTCTACACCACCCAGGCTATGGCCATCTCTCCTCTTTGAGTGCTTATTGGGAGTTACCAGCAGTAGCACCTTTTGCCTTGTGATCTCTGCCATCTTTCCACCTATCTGGTCTTTCCAAGGAGAAGTCTCAGTATCTTCCCACCTAGCCCCACTCCCCATGCCAAGTCAGGGTAAGCACACCGGGGGCGCTGGGTGCATGTTTGCTTGTCGGTTGATTGGCAAGCTTTCCTAACTCCAGCCCGTCCCTGAAACCCATCATCTTGGAGACCCCTAAAATGGTGAGGTCAGGTTTGCTAGCCTATTTTTGTTGTTTTTTAAAAATCTGCTTTTACTTGAGATAAGAGCACTCATGCTAAAACATCACATATCTTTTTTTTTTTTTGCAAGAGAGACAGAGACAAAGATAGACAGAAGGGAGAGCGATGAGAAGCATCAACTCATAGTTGCAGCATTTAGTTGTTCATGGATTCTTATATGTGCCTTGACCGGGGGGCTCTAGCTGAGCCAGTGACCTCTTGCTGAAGCCAGTGACCTTGGACTCAAGCCAGTGACCATGGGGTCATGTCTATGATCCCGTGCTCAAAATGGAGACCTTGGGGTTTTGAACCTGGGTCCTCAGCATCCCAGGTGGATGCTCTATCCATTGCACTACCACCTGCTAAGACACACACATCTTTATTTTTGGCTAGACTTTCATATATGGTAAGTCGAGTTAACCCATGCTAGCCAGAGCACTGACTGAAAGTGTTGTATGACTTTTTAAAACGGTGCCCTGGCCGTTTGGCTCAGTGGTAGAGTGTTGGCCCGGCGTGTGGAAGTCCCAGGTTCGATTCCCGGTCAGGGCACACAGAAGAAGCATCCATCTGTTTCTCTACCCCTCCCCTTCTTGCTTCTCTCTCTCTCTTCCCCTCCTGCAGCCAAGGCTTGATTGGTTCAAGTGAGTTATCCCCTGGCGCTGAGGATGGCTCCCTGACCTCCACTTCAGGCCCTAAAAAATGGCTCCAGTTGCAACAGAGCAAGGGCACCAAATGGGCAGAGCATCGCCCTGGTGGACTTGCCCTGGGGCACATGAGGGAGTCTGTCTTTGCCTCCCCTCCTCTCACTAAATTAAAAAAAAAAAAATGGAAAAGCAGGTCATTTATCAGTAAATCCAGTTTGAGAAAAAAGAATGCCAAAATACGGGGATGAAAAATGGATGGAAAAAGGAAGGTCCATGGTAGCCAAAGGTTGGAACCAGTGACATGAGCCAAATTCCCTCTCTTCACCCCCATTCCTATTTCTTCAATGTCCCCATTGCTCAATTTCCTCATGTCGGGGAGGACTTGAGGAGAAAGTGCATAAAGTAGAGGGCCATCAAAGGACTCTGAAGGTAAACTGAGGCATAGCTGAGCAAAAGGAGGGGTCGTCAGAAGGGGAGATGTGGGGGAAGAGGCTGGAGATCGGGTGCCACACTCGGTCTACCCCACGGGATGCAAGAGACCAAAAAAGGCAGAAGAGAGTAGGAGTGGGATGAGGGCAGTAGGAAGTCTAGGAGGCAGGAAGTCTGGGTCAGGGACTCCTGCTGACCTCCTCTGGGCCCCTTCTCTCCAGGACCCCCTGGCTCTGGTCCACCACTGCCTCCTCCAATTACCACCCTCAGAACTGATGCCTCTTACAAACTGGGAAATCTCTAAGAGTGACTCCCTGGGACTTCTGCCTGGCACTCCACCTCCGACAACTTTCCCAACAGGGAAAGAAATCTCTGGATGACCCATCTTTGGCTGAAACTTACCCCCATTACTTACACTCAACCCAGTGGGGATTACTGGGCCTCCACACAGCTACAGGTGTGATGACTGGGCAATCAGTTCAATCCCTCCCCAATCCTTCCCCTCTGCATAGGAACTCAAGGTCTGTTTCCTAACAGTGGGGTGGGGTGGGGCCAAAGAGAACAGGAATATGGCTCCCAAGGAACTTGGCTGGGCCTTGACACTGACTCACAGTCACAGGACTTAGGTTGGGCGGGGGGAGAGCCAATTTGAGGCTTTCATCAGATTAGTTTCCTCTTCAGGTCCCCCCTGTTCAACCCCACTCCAAGGTGACTAGACAAAGGTCACATGGGTTGAGTGACTGTATAAGTGCTGATGCACCTGAACCCAGCCTCTCTCTCTCTTCCAGGGCCTGGTGCTGACATGGGTGGAGTGGGGTGGAGCAGCCTGGGGATGTGGGCCCCAGGCTGAGTAGGAACAGTGCCCAATGCAGGGGTAAGGTGATCAAAATGCCCAAACATTGTTATAACAGAGAAAACCAATTAAAACGAATGCTTCTGGGTCACCTCCAGAGGAAGCCAAAGTCCCAAAGAGGGAGGGAGACCTGCCCACAGCCTCAGGCAGCCAGCAGGGTGGTTGAAAGGCAAATAGGGCTATGTGCCCTTTACTTGGTGGGCACGGTGGGGTCTGGGAGCTGCTGGCACGTGAACAAACTTCATCATTCAAAGCTGTTTTCTGAGCACCAGCTGGTGCAGCTGCGTCCTTCTCTCTAACTTCCTGAGGCTTCCCTGAGTCACTGCCCAGCTCCAGGGCTGGCAACACCCTGCCCTGCTTGCCATCCACCCTTCCCTCAGCAAGAGAAGAGGAGAAAGAAACCTAAAGACATCTGATGCCGCCCCATCCAGGTGCCACTCCACAATCATGCCCCCCACCCCAACCTCAGGATGCGCAGCTGACCAACTTCAGGCCTCCCTCCTGGCCTGCGTTCCCTCCCAGTTTCAGGAAGGAAAGCAAAGGGACCATCTTGCTCTCAGATATTTACCCTTGGCAGGTCTCCCCTTCTACCTTCCAAAGGCCAGGCAGGGCCCTACTCAGCAGGCCAGTGAGGAGTTGGCAAGAACTGGAGTCCCCAGCCCAGCCTGGCCTCCCCTTCGGTATTTTTGCAGCTGGAGACTATTAGTTGCAAGCAAAAATCCTTTGTTATCCAACCCCCCCCCCCACATTATTTTCCTCTCCCCAAAAGTCCAGATTTCTCTGCCCACCCCGCAACCTTTAGCACACATTCGCATGCACACACACAGGCCTGGCCACTCACACTATCCCAAGGCCAGCACCGAGATGAGCTCAGACTGGGAGAGGGAGCCTGCTTTCCCAGGCTACCTCACAGGCAGTATTGGGGCCACTCCCGTCTGTCCATGGCATGGGGGGCAAGTGGAGTCCTGGGGTTGGGTCTGGGGGACCTGAGTGTTCTGGCCTCACAAACCCAGAGGGTAGCTGTCTCTTTTGGTCCAGTCTCAGGTAAACCCCAGTGGAGAGAGGCTGTGTTGTGGGAGGAGATTAGGGGTGGTCTGGAGTCCTAGGAGTTAGGGTTCTAGCAGAGAGAAGGCTGCTAGGAAGCTGGGAGGGAGAGGATACAGTCAGAGGACCGACCACAGCCAGCCTGTGATGTCGCAAAGGACTTTCAGTTCCAGGACCCAGAATAGACCTGGGCTGTGTGTTTGTATGTGCTGAGCCCTCGTGTACCCCGACCCCCATGCTCAGCACTCTGCACTCCCCACAGCTCCAGTTTTTCTCAACTTCTCCATCATTCACAACATTCAAGAGGCATTTCCCCAAATAGTGTCTGCTTTTCCAAAAACAACAGGCCCCACGCCCAAGAAGATCCCAGCTTCAGCTGCAGGATGCCAGTCACTCTCCCTAAAATAAGGTGGGGGCCTCTGTGCCCTGAGGAAATATCCCCAACACAAATGCACACCCAAATGTTTCAGGATAGGGTGCAAGGACCCTGGGTGAGGAAGAAGAATCCCATTAACCACAACCATAACCATAATCTCAGATAACCCATTGCATCTGGCCCTTATTCAGGAACCTCCACACCTCACTCATCACTCTGCCCTCCCCTGGGCCAGCCTCAGGTTTGAATCATTGTTCCATCACCTTCTGTTGGGACTATGAGCAAGTAACTTCATGTCTCTGAGTCTCAGTTTGCTCATCTGTAAAATGGGAGGCACATTAATAGGACATAGCAAAGGACCTGGCAGACAATACACACGCCATAAATGAGAGCTGTGGTTTGTATCACAGTTGTCCTTCAACTCTACCCTATCTGTTCTAACCTTCTCCATCAAGTTACCATCTGTGCCTCCAGCCAGAGCCCTGTGGCCTCCTGGCAAAAGGTGGACCCTCCAGGCGGGCCGTTTACAGGCTCCCACAGCCCCAGTAGTTCCTTTTATCAGAGCCTGTTTACCTGACTACAAATATTGAGAGGCTTTCATCTTTGTGCCCAGCTTCTGACACACATGTACTGATTCATTCAACAAATATTTGTTGAGTACTGAGTCCTCACTCGGTTGTCCTGGAGTCGGGACATCACTTTTCTCCTTCCCTTTTACTGCCAGAATCCTTCTCTGGCCTTTAGATGCCCAAGACAGTGGGAGAAGACATCTGTCTGGTAATCCTCCTGCTTGGGGGGAGTGGGGGGAGGGCTGGGGAGATGATCAGAGACTGGGGCCTGGCAGAAGCATTGCTAAATGGCATATCCTCATGCTCCTGTTTCCTGCCAGGACCTGACTTCAGCTCTTCTTATTCAACCAGCAAGTCTGGGGCTCAGCCACACAGTGTCACCTCTATCTCCTGGGCCCTCTTCCTGCTCATAATTCCACCTGGGGGAAGGCCCAGATTACAAAGTATTCAGTCCTGGGTCCTAAGAATGAGATGCCTAGATTCTGCAGCTCTGATTCAGCATCAGAGCGAGTGTCTTCCTGCTGTTGAGAAATCCTTGCTGGGCTCTGAAACACGTCTCTCTTGCTTAAGTTACTTCCTTTGGCTTAAAAACAGTGGGGGGGGGGGGTTGTTGGGAGCAGGGTGGGTGGGGTGGCAACGTCAAGGAGACAGGGCTGGAGCTATGCCAGAGACACAGAGCTGTCCCTGGCCTGGGAGAGCAGAGGGCTGTTAAATGATTAGAAAATTCTGAACAGGAATGGGAAGCAAAAGCACACGATGCAGAGGGCCCAAGGTCAAAGAGTGGGGTGGATAGAGCCCCTCAGTATTCTGACACCCTGTGGGAAAGAAAGGCCCAAGAAGAGAGTTGCTGGCTTTCATGCATAAAGTCTGTAAGTGTTCTGTGGGTATGAGATGGGAGGCTGAGAGAGCTTGGGTGCCCATTTCAGTGGGTAGACAGCTCCCCTTCTAGCTGGGGAAGCCAGTTCATCACAGACTCAGAGAGGCTGCTCTCTGTCCCCTCTCTGCCTTCCCTCTAGACAAATCACTACCCCGTTTCCTGTTGTGATTTCAAATGTGAGCGCGCGCGCACACACACACACACACAAAAGAGGGAGGGAAAGGAAAAGTGAAGTTGACCAGCTGGAGCTGGGGACCCATTTCGCAACCTTGCTGCCTGTAGCCTTGGGGGCCTTTTCTGGGCCTCTCCGCCTACCTTTTTCTTCCCCATGTGGCACGATGCAGGAGAGAGAACTCTAGCACCACCAAGGGCCCCTCCAGAGCATCCCCTCATACACAGTCCAAATCTAAGTGACTTCAGCAAACCTTATTTCCTTCAAGATCTCTATCTGTAACCGTAGAACCTCCCCCCCCACCACAATCTTCTCAGGACTCCACTCCTGCAGTCTGCCCTCATTCTCTCTACAGTGGAAATATCCTCAAAACTGAAGGGAGTCAGTCAGACAACTGCAGTCCAGGCAATGCAGGGCTGGAGATAGGGCGGGGCTGGGAGACTTGCTGGGCAGCCCTGCAGGGGCTAGACAGGGCCTAAAGTTCCCCAAGGAGGTGGTCAGAGGTGGGGGAGTGTGGGCAGGCCAGTCCTGGCTCTTGGACTTCCAGGCCTATTGACCTCTCTGAGCCTCAGTTTCCAGACCTTCAGTCTTTTGTATATCACTTTCAAAATGCACATCATGTTTACATATAGTTGTACTATTATTTACCTACTTTTTCTTTAAATCAACTCACTCATTTTGCTGCATCCTAAACAATCTACAAAATCATAGATTTGATATTCTAGTTCTAGGAGTTTCCTAATGAATATTAAATAAAAACATAACTAGCCTGACCAGGCAGTGGCACAGTGGATAGAGCGTCGAACTGGGACGCAGAGGACCCAGGTTTGAAACCCCGAGGTCTCCAGCTTGAGCGTGGGCTCATCTGGCTTGAGTGCAGGGTTGCTGGCTTGAGCATGGGATCATACACATGACCCCATGGTCGCTGGCTTGAAGCCCAAGGTTGCTGGCTTGCATCCAAGGTCATTGGCTTGAGCAAGGGGTCACTCGTTCTGCTGTAGCTTCCCTCCCCCCCCCCCCAGTCAAGGCACATATGAGAAGCAATCAATGAACAACTAAGGTGCCACAAGGAAGAATTGATGCTTCTCATCTCTCTCCCTTTCTGTCTGTCTGTCCCTCTCTGTGTCTCTATTACAAAAACAAACAAACAAACAAACCAAAAACATAACTACAACAATAAAAAAATGGACAGCTACACGCAACCTAAAATCAAGGCGTCCCTGCTTTGGGAAAGGCAGTATTGAAAACAGAGGGGCTGGCTCTGGTGCTCCCTAAGGGTCTCTGGCACCTATCATTAAGTTCAATCATGGAAGCAGAGTCTTCAGACCTCCCATCATGCTTGGACAGTGGCAGAGGGGAGGATGAGCCCTGGAGTGACATCCTAGGAGGTGGGGAGGGCTCACCCCAACCACGGCAGTGAAGGCACCAGGGCGGGGGCGGAGGGTCAGCAGCCCAGGCTGGGGTGAGGGAAGAAAGCGCACACACACTTCTCACAATGCTGGGGATATTGGTCAGTGACGTCCCCCACTTCTGAGTACAAACAGAGGGAAAGAGCTAGGGTCAAGACAGGAAAAAGCAGGAGCTTCAGTCCTGAGACTACTCACTCCACAAGCCTCTCCTAGAAGCTGCCCTGACCACTGGCCACCCCAGGGCCTTGGGGCCTTCTAGGGCTTTCAGAACTCAAAGCAAGTCTGGCTCACACATGCTCTAGGACCCACGTGAAACAGGCTCACTTCCTGGCCTCCTTCCTTCTTTCTATTCTATTTTTGTATCCAGAATTTTCTTCGTGTCAGGCTCTCCCTTTTCCCACACCAGCAGGTGGGCTTCCCTTGGCCTCTTGGCCTCTGGACTCCAGCACCTCTCAATTGTCAGACTCCTCCCTCCTGCACGGGGTTCACCCCAGGGGTCTGAAGGAGGTCACAGCCAAGAATGGGATGATTGTAGGGAAGATTCCCCCATAGGGCAGAAAGAAAGCAGGAGAAAGCAGCTACCTCTCCTCTTCATCCCCTTTGGGGAGCTAATTATAGGCCAGCAGCCCAGTGCACACACCGGTGAGTGCCTGGGACTAGCCACCCTGCACACCAGGGTAGACCATTCAGCCTCTCCTGGAAAGGGGAGATAAACTGAGGGTGTGGGGAGGGCACTAGGGGAGAAATACTTCCTACAGTCTCAGCTCAGGGCCCATAATTAGTATGTGGGATGAGAGCAAAACAACCATCCTCAGGATGACAGCCAGACATTCAGGCGGCAGGGGGTACGGGGTGGGGGCAGGGCAGGGAAGAAGGGCCAGAGACTAGGGCAAGAGGAACCTCCTTCGTCACCCCACTAGCATTTCTCCCCAGAACCTTGATCTCTTCTGGTCTCTTGGACTCTGCCCCAGAGAGAACCAATGAATCTAGCAGACTGGGAGGCAAGGTTGTGTTTGCCAAGGGAGGGATACCCGCCTAAGGTTATTTCCTGCTTCTCCTGGGGAGGAAGGCAGGAGAGGGGCCAGGTTAGAGCAAAAGCTGAGATGGTTCTCATCTGGGCACCCCTCCCCAGCCTCATACCCAGGAGCCCATGGTCTAGCCTCCGGGCCAGGGAGGGAACTGCTGGAGCTGTTTGCCCAGACAGGCCTATTGGGCGAGGCCCTCGATAAGAAGCAGGGAGAGGGTAGATGTGTCATGGGGTCTCGCCCCAAATCTACACTATCTGCCATGGGGTTACCTGAGCTGCCCATTGCCAAGAGCTTAGCCAACCATGTGGGGCAGCCCCAGCCCAGCACTCCAAGGAGGACATATGTCTGATCACAGGGCAGCCTTGGTCACCAGCAGCCCAAGGACACACTGGGATCCTCTGGAGAAGCTGGAGCTGAGCTGTGGACCGTATGATGAGGCCACAGAGGGCAAGGGCTCTCGAAAAACCCCTGCTCCCCCCAGAAGCTCTGTGTCTTCTGTGGGGATCATCACAGAAGGACCTAATGAAGGAACTTCAAGATCTAGACAGGCCCAAGGTTCACAGTCTTAAACCTTTTGTGTGCCGTCCTCCAGCCTCTGGCTTTCACTTCAACTTATCTGATCTGAATAGACAACCTCAAACCCATTTTGCAGATTAGAAACCAAAGCAGAGACAGGGAATTCTGGTTTACACAAGGCCACAGATCAATTTACCCTCCCCCGTGGGTCAGATCAACCACATCCTTGTCTTTCCCTCAGCCCTGTGATGCATTTCCTGAGAATGTGATGATGCCAGATGTTTTGCTTGTTTATACAACAGCATCTGAGCCGAACAGGACTGTTCCAAGCAGTGTATCTATGCTCTGGCCCCATCCCCAGTGACACCCCTTCTTCTACCCCTAAGGTAGCAAAGTACAGCCTAGGAAGGGAGCCCAAAGGGGAATATCCTGGGTATCCTAAAACACTCAGGTGGCCCCAGAACTCACTGCTCCTCATCTGGTCTCATCCACTGTCACAAATTCCCCCAGAAACAGCACCAGGATCCCACCACCCATGCTGCAGCAGGGGGTCTATTTGCGCAACATCCTCAAGGGGGACGTTGGGACACGAACACAGACCTGGCCAGGCCCTGGCTGCTTTGCCCTCAGCCACAACCTAACAAGGCTTCCCAGACCTTAGGCCCCTCTTTCCCTTGCCCTGCCTCCCAGTGCGAGGAAAAGCCCCTTGGCAGTCTAATCATCACACTTCTGTCTCTGAGAACGGGCAGTCCCTGGTCTCTGGAGATTGACGAGGCATATCTCTTTTGAGGCCTTTCTCAGATCTGAGCCAGAAAGGCACAGCCTGACTCTGCCCCTGTCCCAAATAGGCCTCAGCATGTGGCAGCCCCCTGCCCCAGACTCTGTCAGAGGCTTCTTGTTTAGGCTCCTGCCCTAGACAGAGGTCATCCTGTCCAACCACCTGCCTCTGTCCCAGCCAGGCTCCACCTCCTCTTCCCTCCTGCACCCCCCAAGCTGGAAGCAGGCAACTCACGGTGCAGGCTGAGGGAGATGTTTATGGTGTGTTCGTCCACGAAGCCCTTCAGGCCAGGCATGCGGGCACACTTGAGCTGCGTCTGGGCAGCACTGTCCCCAACGTGCACCCAGCACACTGTCTCATTGGCGTAGCTGAAGTCCATGGCTGTGGTCTGCCGCGTGCTGGTGGGTGTGATGGTAGACACCTGGGCCCCACTCAGGTATGTGGCCAGGATGTTTTGAGAGTTGGCAATCAGCAGCACAGGGGGCCGGTCTACCGGCTCTGCAGATGGAGGAGAGGAGGGTCAATGCATCAAGGGACCCTAGCACCACACAGGCTATTATCCACCAGGAAACAAAACTGAGGGCATCTAGCATGGTGGCCAAACGTGACCCCACCCACCATTCTTGGCCTTGCAGGAGCGGTTGTCTGGCTGCAGCAGGTAACCTTCTACACAGCCGCACGTGAAGGAGCCATCTGTGTTGGTGCAGAGCTGGCTGCAGGTGCCATACACTGAGCATTCATCAAAGTCTGCCGGGAAAAGGGCAAGGATGTGGTCATTTCCAGTGTGATGAGGGCAGGGAAGTGTGTGCCCTCAGATACTACCACTGGGTGTGTCCATTGCAACAGCTACTTTGGAGGACAATTTGGCAGAATCTATTAATGAGAAATGTGCAAACTCACCCAGCATGTCCAGACTTGGAATGTACCCTAGAGAAATATCCACATCATCCATTCATTCAGAAAATATTTCTTCAGTACCTACTAGGTGCCAGTACTGTCCTAGGCTCTGGGGATACGTCAGCAAATAAAATAAATTCAAACTGCTGCCCTCATAAAACTTAACCTCAGTAAAATATAAAATGAAATACTGTTACTACAATAAGAAATACAACAAAAAGATAAGTTCTATATTTTAGAGGTGCTAGTGCACTGGAAAGCGACTGGTGCTGTGGAAAAACATTAAGAAAAGAAAGGGAAAAGGGAATGGAGGTGTGGGGGGACTTTAGAGTGGCCAGGGATGGCCCCACGGAGAACGTGGCATTCGTGCAAAGACTCGAGGGAGGCAAATTTAAAATGGAAAAGATTGTGTTGCTTGTAACAGAGAGAAATTGGGAACATCTTACTCATCAATAGGGCAGTGGCCAACTAAGCTGTGGTAACAGTCATACATCACAGTGGTTTGAAAAGAACAAGGTAGATCTCCACATATTAACGTGGAAAAATCTTTAGGACATGCTGATGAAAAAACTGGAAACAGGAATGTACAGGATGATTATGTAATAAGAACACATGCACACAAACAGTCTTTTCACTGAGATTGTCCATGAACACATGCACACAGAGGTACAGAAGAAGCCTGGGAAGAAACGCACATGCTGCTAACAGACTTGACCACCACAGAGGGAAAGGAACCAGAAGTAAGGATTTGTCAAAGTGGACTATAGTTTTATCTTAGTGCCTTAATTTTTTTTTTACAGGAAACTCACATATGACCTATATAATTTTTTTTGTGTGTGACAGAGACAGAGAGAGGGACAGAGAGGGACAGACAGGAAGAGAGAGAGATGAGAAGTATCAATTCTTCATTGAGGCACCTTAGTTGTTCATTGATTGCTTTCTCATATGTGCCTTGATGGGGAGAGGTGGGGCTACAGCAGACAGAGGAGTGACTCCTTGCTCAAGCCAGCGACCTTGGGCTCAAGCTGGTGAGCCTTGCTCAAACCATATGAGCCCATGCTCAAGCCGGCGACCTCGAAGTTTTGAACCTGGGTCGGGTTATCCACCCAGTTAGATGCTCTATCCACTGCACCACAGCCTGGTCAGGATGACCTATATAATTTTAAGATGAATTTTTTGAAGTCTGGTGGAAGCAAATAGGCTCACAGTCAAGCCCAGAGGCTATGTAGGGTATCCGGTCATGCCTCCTCTCTGGTACCTTCTTGTCTAACTTTCTCCTGCCCCCTCCAGGCCCACTGGCCCTGCCTCCTGCTCCCCCAACCAGCACACGGGCACTTGCACTCACTTACCTTTGCAGGTCTTGCCATCTGCCTGCAGCTGGAAGCTGCTGTTGCAGTAGCAGGTGGGCCCATTGAGTGTGGGGACACAGTGGTGCTGGCAGCCCAGCTGAGAACAGTTAACTAGGAGCTCTGTGAGAAGGCAGGAGACACACACACACTCAGGCCCTCAGACCTGGCAGCCACCCCCAGACTGTAACCTTCACCCAGCCTCCATCAACCTTTCAGAAACCACATTCGAGGCCTGCAGTGTCAGAGGTGAAAAGGGCTTGGGAAGCACCTACTATATTTTGCAAGTGGGAAAACTGAGACCCCAAGAGGGTATAAGACAGGCCCAAGGTCACATAACCAATTATGGCTTTAACCATCTCCCTGCTCTGGCCTTCCTTTGTCCCCATGGAGAGAGTTGTGGTAGTTTGCTGGGCTCAAAGAGAGTGTGGACAGCGTCTCATCCTGTTCATATGCCTCTTGCTTGCACTGCCTAGAGACTATGATGTCGGCTCCAGGGCTGAGGGTGAAGAGTGGACATGAACTCGAGTCTTTCCCTACAGGATCCCGCTCTGGCTTGAAAGTACCCTCCAACCTATTCGCTGAGCCCCAGAGGCCTCTGAAAGAAGCCTGAGTAAAGTCCAGGTGGAGCATGGCAGGAGGAGCGAAACTGGTTTGCTCAGAATTCTTCTCTAATTTTTCTCCTGCCACTGACCCACTTCCACAGGGGAGACAGAAGGGAATGAGACGGGAGGGGGGAGGGGTGGGAGCAGCTGCCCCCCCAAACCAGCGACCCAATTAATGGTTTTGCGTGGGGCCAGGCGGCCTGGTCACAAAGACCCCTTTGTCCAGCTGCTTCACGCTCCCACCTAGGGTGAGAGCTGCCCCAGATGCTAAGACGTTCAGAAGCACTAAGCCTGCCAGGCAGAGCTGGGATGGGGGGCCAGACCCCAGTTACTCCCATTCTTCCCCACCACCACCCGAGAGCCCACATGTGCAGCCTGTCCAGCCTTCTGCCACAGAGAAGGTAAGTATTGTTTGTTCTGGAAAATCTAGAAAAGAGTTTTTCTTCTGGATATAGGGGCGGGGGTGCAGTAGGAGGAGAACCAACTTCTGTAATATCAGAGAAGGAAAGTTCAAACCCTAGGTTTTTGAGTTTCTTTGTTGTTTTTGAAGCTGAAAAAGTAATTCAAGGTATTCTAAAGGAAGCAAACTTGAATGTGTACCATCCAATAAGATAGGATGTATGTGGCAATTAAAGTCAATCCCCGGGCCCACACTCTGCATCCCATCCCAGGAGCTCCACAGAAAAACATGCAAAATCATCCAAAGGAGAGGATAAAAATCTCCCACACACTCCCTGGCTCCTCACTCCCTGCCCTGAGCGAACAGTATCCAGATGCATCTCCTCCCACAGGCCGGAAACAGGTGAGCAAAACTCCAGACCCCCTGGCCCCTGTTCTTTTCTCTTCATACACGTTTCATGTAAGAAACTGTGTGGAGAAAGGGCCCCACTATAGAAAACAAAAAAGTATAAAAATACTTTTATAGGTAGGAAACTGGCGTCTGGGGAAGGAGAGTGACTTGTCTAAGCACACACAGACACACAGAGAAGTGGCCGGGCTAGGGCTCACACTTAGAGCTTGTTGACCAAACTCCGAGCCCAAAGGACCACTCTCTAGTGGTATTTCTGTGTAGGGGCACAGGACAGGGCCTTATCCCCACTGGAGGTACCAGGATAGTCCTCGGATGGCAGGCCTCCAAACCCCTCAGGTACCCGCCTAAGAAATCATCGCATTCAGCCGGGATAACAGTGGTAGAAGAGCCCTTACCTCGGCAGTGGGGCCCCTCGTCTGAACCGTCCATGCAGTCCTGGACCCCATTGCAGAGACGGGACATGGGAACACACACCTCAGTGCCCAGGCAATTGTGCTCGTTCGGCTGGCATCGCTGGGCCTTACTCTGTGGGCCTGGGGCAAGAGGAAAAGGTTAACGTGACTAAGCTGGTTACAGTGGCTGTCTGGGAACACACTGGGAGAGGAGGTGGAGAACTGAGACTTGGTTTCAGACATCTGCGTTTTTTAGATCTCAGAAGGCCTCAGGAGTGGTTGGACAATTATACCTGGAGCTCTTCTACACCATTTCCCACAGTAGTCACATACCTGGGAGCAGCCAGATGGAGGGAAGAACTAGACTTTCAGCCAAGAGTCCACTCTCCAAATGCCCTATGCCTATGGACCCCAATGCCTCTACATTCTACATTCAGGAGACAGGCTGAGGTCAGAAGCAAAAGGTTTGGATAAGCTAAGGAAGACCGAGTCCGTGGAAGAGAAATTCAAACGATAAAGAACATCTTCTTCCCATCCATAGCTTCCTAGGTCCCAGAGAATGGCTGAGAGTCAGAGCAGGTCTTCTAGAACTGCACTGTCCAATAAGAAGTATCAGCCATAGGCAGCTACTGAGCGCTTGACTTGTGACTAGCTCAAAATGTAAGAATAAAATACACACTGGCTTTTGAAGATTTAATAACACACACACACACACACGCGCGCGCGCACACACACACACACAAAGAATGTGAAAGATCTCATTAATACTTTTATATAAATATTATACTGAAATGATAAAATTTTGGATACACTGAGTAAAATAAAATTTAAATTAATTTCACCTGGTTATTTTTTCCTTTTTTTTTTGTTTTGTTTTGTTGTATTTTTCTGAAGCTGGAAACGGGGAGGCAGTCAGACAGACTCCCGCATGCGCCCGACCGGGATCCACCCGGCACACCCACCAGAGGGCAATGCTCTGCCCATCCGGGGCGTCACTCTGCTGCAACCAGAGCCACTCCAGCGCCCAAGGCAGAGGCCATGGAGCCATCCCCAGCGCCCGGGCCATCTTTGCTCCAATGGAGCCCTGGTTGTGGGAGGGGAAGAGAGAGACAGAGAGGAAGGAGAGGGGGAGGGGTGGAGAAGCAGATGGGCGCTTCTCCTGTGTGCCCTGGCCGGGAGTTGAACCCGGGACTTCCGCACACCAGGCCGACGTCTACCACTGAGCCAACCGGCCAGGGCCTATTTTTTCCTTTTTAAATGTGGCTACTAGAAAATTTTGAATTGCCTAAGAGGCTTGCATTATATGCTATTAGATAGCATTATTCTAGATCCCCAACCCAGAGCAGAGCCTGTCTGATAAAAGGATTTGGGAAGGGTCAAAGGTGGTGGCCCACTAGTGATATCTCTGGTACTTCCTTTGTTGCCCAAGAAGATGGGCCTGGGGTAGGGGATTCCTCAGGGAATTCTCAGGAGGTCATGCAGGCTAGAATGCTGGCTGAGCCAGTGAGCTGGAAGATAGACTACTGCCTACTGGCTCCCAAACCAGTACAGTGAGTGTAACGCCTGTTCTATACTGGTCTAAACTAAATCCTGCCCACTACGCCAGGTGTAATGCCAGTTGTGAAGGCCAGGCAGGTTCACACTGGATTCAGGCAGACCACAGAAGAACCACAGAGCCAAAAAGCATTGGGTCATTCCCGTTTATTGGATTCTAGGAACAGCGAGTGAGCTAACAGGCAGGAGGAAACCTCTTCTCGGGGCAGTGGGCAAGCAAACCCCCCCTCACAGTGCAGGGCAAGCTATCTGCACCGAGGGAAGTACCGTAGCCTTATATAGGCCATACACAAATGGCTTTCTGCTATGTGTTTGAGCACTAATCGTGCCAAGTGTTTGCAGCCAGGAAACCAGCAAGCAAGCCTAACCACTGCTGTTTTCCCTATAGGGTGTGTGAGAGTGTCAGGGCCAGTGTGAGTAACCTATCCCATGTGCCTGGGTAGAAGTCTGTATGCACAGGTGAAGGAGGTGTGCGTGAAGGTCTACCTGTGTGTGTCTATGTGTGCTGGCGCTTCTGGCCTCAGAACGTGCATTTCCATGTTCTGTGGGGAGTGAGTCTGAGTCCGTGTCTGTATCTGGGGGCATCTGTCCGAGTTCAGGTTGTGCTTCTGCATCCCTGTTTGAATGTTGACTCTGTGTTGCTATAAGAATGTTTCTGTGCCAGCATCTGCTTTTATATATGTCAGAGTAGGCGAGTCAGTGTCCAGGAGGGGCTGTGCATGTGATGGGCCTGGGAATGTGTAAGAGCAGGGATACATATAAGGTGGGGTTTGCGTCGAGGAAAGAATGGATAAAAAGAGCCAGTTCCAGCCCATTTGCAAGGCTTTCTTAACCCTTAACACCAAACATCAGGTCAGAAACGTGGGGCATAAAAGGTGGCATCAGATAAGAGGACCACGCTCACCACAGAAACACGGGCAGAATATCCCTGGCCCCCACTCCTCCAGAGCAGTGTATGGGGGTGAGGCTGAGAGAACTGCTGGCTCCCTTTCCGGCCCTAAAATTACCCCTGATAATTATGGGTGAGGGTGTGGGGAGGGCACAGGGGATGAGGTTGGAACAGAACAAACCCGGGGAGAGACCAGAGACAGGCTTAAGAACGCATGGCACCTAGACCCTGGCCCAGATGAATTCATCAGGAGAGAGAGGCTGAAGGTAGAGACCCCAGCACTCTGCCAGCTGCCCAGGGCTCTGGGGTCTGGCCAGCAAGTCTTCCACCCTCTCACCCCCAACTGGCAGAGTAAAGGCTGGGCGGGAACCTTTCTCCCAGTTTAAACAGCTGCCTCTGATTACACCACTTACTGGTGGCAGGGGAAGGCGGGGGTGGTGGGACATGCACAGGGGTGGGGCTTCTGGTACAGAGACTGAGCAAGAGTTGGTGGCCTTTGGCCTAGGAGTCTGAGTACAGAAAGGGGGATCTGACCTGTGGGCACTCAGCAAGGGTCAGGAGGCTCTGAGGTGGAAAGAAGAGGGACAAGCAAAAGGGCACTCGGGCCCCCTCCTAGCAAAACTGTCAGTACAGAGAACAGTCTCTGGCAGGCCTGGGACAGAGAGACTGAGGGACCATTTCTGAGCACACCAGGCACCATGCCGGGCGCACTAAAGGGGGGAGAGGGCAGTTTTAGCTGTGTCATGGACAAACAATCACAGAGCAAGGTCTACACCAGGCTAGAGATTAGCTGTCTTCATTCCAAACTGCTTGGGCCTAAAGGCAAAAAAGACAAGTCAGGGGTTTGGGTGGAGGGATCCAAAAAATACTTACAGATCTCAGGGGCCTCATCAGATCCATCGGGGCAGTCCCTCTCCCCATCACACCGCCAGCCCTTTGAGATACAGGTGATCTGGTCTCTGCAGGCAAACTGCTTAGGGCTGCAGGTCTTGGGGACTAGGGACAAGTAAAGAAAACAGGTGTAAATGAAGGTTGGACGCCAACTCTATGGCTCTAAAGCTCCCTGTATGGGTCCTCCTCTTTTCCCAACATCAGTCTCCATTTCGCCCAAACTCTCTCAGCCACAGTCCATGTGTGTGTGTAGGGGGGAGGAGTGGCCAGGGGGCAGGGGGCTGTGTGTCACTCCTGGAACACTGTGTACCTGTTGTGGGTGGGAGAAGGACACAGGGAGCACATTTTTCTGCCACCTCCCTCACACCCAGCCAGCCCCCTAGGCTGCCTATCCAATGTGCCCCTCCTCTAGCCCTCAGGGTCAAAGCCCTTGTTATCTGGGTTACTGTGGACAAGCACCAACACTTTCAGCTTTGCTGACTGAGTGAAAGATGGGACATTTAGGGGGTATTGACATGTTTTCTCTTTATCTTCCTCTCCCTCCCACTAGAAACTCACAGCTGGTCTTTTCTAACCTCTCTGCTCCTCTGCCCACTGGGACACTCCTGGTCCATGAAACATATCACCCCTCCTCCATCTCCAACTCCTAACCACCAGGCTCTAGATGGAAAGCGTGTGTGTGGGGGTGCCCTCAGCACAGCAGTAGCTTAAAGATGGTATCAGCAGAGAGGGACTGGAGGGCAAGGCTGTCCAGGGCAGGGCAGGGGTACAGCAGAGCAGAGAGCCCCACTTCCACCTCAATTCTCTAAGGATGTAGCTTCCCTTGTCATTAGACCCCAGGGAGGGCTTTCAGTATATGTCTTCAGGGGTAAGAGGCGCATAAAGATTGCCCAGCATGGCCTGACCTGTGGTGGCACAGTTGGTAAAGCGTCGACCTGGGACACTGAGGTTGCCCGTTCAAAACCCCGGGCTTCCCTGGTCAGGGCACATGTGGGAGTTGATGTTTTCTGCTCCACCCCCCTTTCTCTCTCTCACTCTCTCTCTCTCTCTCTCTCTCTGTCCCCTCTCTCTAAAATGAATAAATAAATTAGTTAAAAAAGACTGCTCAGGATAATAGAGTTGGAAAGTCAAAGCAGCAGGATGCCTGGGTGATCTGTGGGAGCTGATTTCAACCCAGCCAACCCATGAAGTTACTACATCCAGGACCTCTTTTGTCCTACCCCTTCACCCTCTCAGCTCCTGCGCCATTCTCTTAACCTCATTCTCTGAGGAGGTATTAAGAATGGTAACACTAACTCTTATTGTGGGCTCAATATCTGCCATCTGCCGGGAACTGTGGTAAACCAGTTTTTTCCAAGTATCATCTTATTTAATCCTCTCCACAACATAACAAAGTAGATACTACTAACACCACCATTTTATAGATGAGGAAACCGGCCTCAGAGAGGTGGGGTCACAGAGCAGGCAAATGACAAAACTAGGGATCACTCAGTTTTGAGCTGACTCTAAGTCTGGTTTTTTTGTTTGTTTGTTTTATTGACTTTAGGGAGAGAGAGAGACAGACAGAAACAATCTGTTTCTGTATGTGCCCTGACTAGGGATCGAACCAACAACCTCTGTCTAGCCCGATGATTCTCTAACCAACTGAGACATCCAGCCAGGGCTGACTCTAAGGTTTTAATCAGTGCAGTCTGTACTAGTCTCCCCATTCCCACTGAGAGATACTCAAGAGTTGTTCCTCCCAACCCCATCACCATGTCCTCCATGAGAAGGAAATTCTTCTCCCTCTTTCACCCCCACCCAGGGCTGGGCTCTCAGTGTCCCATCCCTTCACCTCCTTTTCCTCAGCCTGTGTCAATTCCAGTTCTATTCAGCTGGCACGCACTGGAGACCAGCCCTGTGTCAGACACTGCACTAGGCACTGGGGTGCCAAGGAGGAGCAAAGTGCTCCTTCAGAAGTCTCATCCCCTGGGAAGACAGCTGTACACCAACCACTACCTTGAATGCAGGGCAGTGAGCTCAGGGCTGGGATGGAGTATAAGTAAAGTATGTCAGGGTTCTGAGCAGGGAGGAACAGAGTCTGAGGGAGGCCACATGGAGAAGATGTCCTCCCTCCCTAACCTCTATCTCTGGCAGAGGGGACTATATTCAGGCCCCTGGCCAGGATGAGAGCCAAGTTCAGGAAACACATCAAGGATGGCCAGGCCAGGCCTCCCCAAAGTCCTCCTCCCCTACCCCCCACCCTGAGCAGGGAATAAAGGCTCCTTGAAGAGGTAGATAATGCTGAGTTCATTGCCCCACTGGGCCAGCTGTGAGGTCTTCCCAGGGAAACAGCGCCCGCCAGCCTTGTCAGCCTCGTTAGCATGCCGGAGAACTGTCCTCTTCCCCTGGCCAGCCGAGACTGTCGGGGGGTGGGGTGGGGTGGTAGAATGGGAGTCAGGGGCAGATGAGCTGTTTGGAGCCCAGAAACGGCCCCCATGCCACCCCCATACCCCTCCACCTGGACTTAGTCCACATCCCCACGCCTCCTAGGCCAGAACTCACAGCCCCGGCCTGAGGTCACTGGTTGGTCACTCCAACCTCCCCTCCATTCTGCATCCCAGCCCTGATCCCCCCTCCTCTGGCCCTTACTTTGTCCCTCCTGCTGTCCCCACCCCCATTTTTGGCCTGAACTCTACAGAGGAAACAGCAGCTGGCAAACTCCGAAAGCTGGAATGAGAGAGATTCACAAACCAGATGTGCTCTTGCAGAGGGAAGAGAGTGGGGGATGGGGAAGTGAAAGAAGAGGAGCTCTCAGGGCCCTCTATCCCACAGCAGCATCTCTTCAGGCCCAGGGGCAGAGGGACTTGGGGGGTACACATGTCCCAAGAGCCAGGGCAGTGCAAGGATTGTGGAGAGATAAGTGAAAGAACTTCCCTCCTGTCAGGGATGGTGGAGAAAGCTCCAGGAATCTGGAGTTTGAAGGCTGAGGCCTGTCTTTGATTTCCTTCAAGGAGAGAGGGGAGGAAAGAAACAAATAACCTACTTGGGGCAGTCTACACAGCCAAGGGAAGCCCCACTCTGAGGTGGGAGGGAGCTACAGTGGGGGTAGGGTAGAAAGCTGGTAATCTGCTTAGAGCTTCCATCCAACCCCACTTTCCCCTGCTGAGCTTTCTGCATCTGATACTAGCACCTAGAAAACCTACTTTTGTGGCCTACAACTTAGGTAAGGGAACAACACTGCCCTAAGTTCAGCTTTAAGTTTGCAATCAACTACTGGCCTTCCCTGCCTCCTGCCCCTCATGAGAATTAGAACTCTTAATGATATGAGCAACTCTTTACAACATGGTCAGAATGAGTCCGCCACTGATCTGAAATACTTTGTATTAACAGTGGATACAGTTGCAATCCCCATCATACAGATGAAGAAACCAAGGCACAGAGCCATTAGTAACTGCACAGGTGGTTTCCTCATTGGCCATGATGATGGAACCAGATGGAGGAGGATGAAGGAGGGAAATGGCAGGGAGAATATTTTGGTCCTCTGAAGCTGGGAGTGGGGAGTGGGATCACAGGGGGTAGTAGTGGCCTGCAGGGAGGAGAAGAACAAGAACAGAACAGAAGAGAGAAGAGAGAGGACGGAGATGAAGGAGGAGAGGACTAAAAAGGAAAGAGAGTAAGAGAGGTTGCAGAGAGAACGCCAGGACACAGGGGCCGTCTGTTCTCAGCTTTGCTTGGAGATGAATGTGACCGCCATGCTAACTCTGGCCAACACCCCTGCCCCCCTTCATCAAATCCAGGCACCCGGCCCAGCAATGGCCCCCAGGGCCACCAAGCTGGAGCCAGGGCAGGAGGTGTAGGGTTGGTTGTGTGTCCGGACACCACACGGACCCCACTGCCCTGTTTGAGCCTTGGCTGTTGTCCTTTATCCGACTCTGGGACCTTGGAGCTGGGGTGGGGTGGGGGATAAGAGTCCCTGGCTAGTGAAGAGAGAGTGAGGAAAGCACAGACCTTGAGGGAGTCTTCTTCAGAGAAGGGACCCATTCCTTGACCACTTTGGGAGCAGTGAGGGAGAGAAAGAGAGGTGAGACCTCAGGTGATGCTTCTGAAAGGACCAGGAGACTTGAGGCAGGAAATTCATCAGAGACCCTCGAGACCTTTTTTGAGAGCAGATGCAGCAGAGGGAGAGACAGGCCGTGTGTGGAGGGATGTTTCCTAAAGGGAACTACATTATATATCTAAGGGAACAGAGGAGCCAGGGGTGGCCAAGGGGTAGGGAGCAGAGCCTGCAAGAATCTAAACTTTCAAATGTATGGGGGTGGGGCAGCAAGGGCCTCCCAAACCCAAACCAAGAGCTTTTCACTGAAATTTTATGTATTTTGGGTGTTACCCTGTGGCTCTTTCCCGCAGCTCAGTGAGGCTCAAACACATTTTTGTCATTCCTGAGTCTGGGCCTCTGCTTGCGGCCTGGACAGAAGGACAGACAGGATGGCCTGGACTGCCAGGGGAGGGGAAGGGTCTGCCCCCCATCTTGAGTCAATATTGACTCAGCAGCACATTAGCCTGACAAGTGAGCTCCCCACCATCTTTTCCTTTCCCCACAAGTAAAATTCAGACCCTTCAAATGTCTCCAGAGGTCATCATATCTCTCACCAGGCCTTCAAAGGCTTTCCTCATCTACCCCCAACCCACACACATGGCTTATCCTCAGCAGACGTAGGAGCTCTAAGCTCCTGACCCATTCCCCACATCTCTCTCTAATTCTCAGGCCATGAGGAAGTTCTGCCAGAAGTCTAACCTCCCTCCTTTCTGAAATATCTCCTTTCTCCCTCTTACTCAGTCCACAAAGGGTATCAAGTTCCCTTTTGCAGAACAGTCTCTCCAAAATCCATTCCCAAAATTAGTGGAGTAAAAAGAGAGGAATTTTAAGAAACGTAAATAAAAAGTCTCACTGTTTAACTGGATATTCCCAGTCTCGCCTGGAAGAGAAAAGAATAACCATAAAATGTCGAGGTGGGAGCCAGGGATCACATGAGAAAACCCAGTCGAGACGCTTGCTCCAGGTGGCTTTTGGGTTACCAAGAGACATGGATGGAGGTGGATGAAGACAGGCAGAGACAACGCGAGTAACAGAGACAAAGAGAGACAGGGCAGAGAATACCAGGAAAGATGGACAATAAGAAAGATGAACCAAGAGGATGAGAGATAAGAGTTTCTGAAAGGCCAAGAGGGCATACACCAATAGACAGACAGAGGAAGAAAAGATCAGATGGTGCTGTAGCCCAGAGGTTGCCAAGACAATGACATAGTTATCTTGGGATGAATATGGAGAATAATAACAACCCTCCTCTGAGATGATTAGGGTGGGGGCAGCATATATCCTGATTTAGGGAGACAGAGTTCCTGCCCTAGCAATGTCTGACCCAAGAGAGACCCAGAATCAGATCTGCCTGCCATAGAATCTGGACGGTGGGAAGAAGGAAGACGGGGATTTTCAACCACGGAAGCCAAAACTTGGGAAGACTCTGATCTCCTCAGGAGAAGCAAAAGGGGCAAATGCCTCTCCCCCACAATCCCTCACCTCTCTCCCAGGGAAGTTTTACACTGATGCCTGGGGCCATGACGCAGGAAGTATTCCAGAGCCAACTGCTTCCTTCTCCAAACAATGCAGGATTCTGCTAACTGGGCTGAAATCTGGGACTGAACACAGAAGGGTGGAACTAAGTTCTCACACCTCACCATTAGCTCCACCAGGTCAAGGACCCTTGCGTGGTCCCACTCAATTGGGCGATGAGTCCCCTCCATCCAGAGCTGGAGGACTTGAAGGCTGGAGAGTCCATGAAGTGAGGGGAGCGGCCCAAAAAGAGACTACTGAGGAGGAATAAGCTAGGTTTGGGTTTCTGATGTGCAAGGCTGAGACTACAGCAGGAGGAAAGAAAGTTAGACTCGGGTAAGGAAGGCTTCCCAAAGGTAAGGGAGGAATTTTGAAAAGCTGGAGCATTTGGACAAGATCTGGCTCTTCGGAGGTCCAGTGATAGGGAAGTGGATGGGGACAAAAAAAACTATGGAGAAAATGGAGGAAGGGGGAGCAACATCAGAAGAAAAGGAAGTCTTGAGAAATAGCCTCAAACCTCAAAATATCCCCCTAATCCCAAAATCAATGTCTTACCTATCCCCGCTTTGAAAGATGAGGGTAAGGGGACAGGTTCAAGGATCTGGGTCTGACCAGGGGAGAAAGGAGTTTGCAACCTTCTCTCAGACAGCCAGGAAGCAAACACCTCAGCTCCATAACTCACTTCAACTGTCCAGCTTGTCTGAGAACTGGCTCACGGGGGTGTGTGGAGAGGGACAGGAGAGAGGGAGGAAGTCAGCCTTCTTCCCTGAGCCAGATCTGCCTGGAGCTGCCCTCCCCACTACAAAATGTTCTTAATCTCAGCAGGATCCTCAATAACCCTTCTTTCCATTTCCACCCCATCTATCTCCCCATCCTCCCAGAATTGACAGCAAGTACACTCAAATCTGTCTATAGCAGGGAGTGAAATTGTTCCCCAAAGAGAAGGGGACCCCGATGTGGGTTCAGGCAGAGTAGAGAATGCAAAAGAGGTGGGGAGGATCCCACAGCAATTCTCCTGGAGGAAGAGCAGCAAGGCCTGTGAGAGCAACAGCAAGGAAGGCTAGACACTAAGTCAGGTAAGTTGGGGCCAGGAGGTTTCTTTTTCTCAAACATGAAGGAGGAAGTTCTATGTCTGTGGGCTTGGGACTTAAGGGCAGGGGTAGGGATAAGGGAATCCCTTAGGCTGCCTGGATAGCGCTGGCCCTACAGGCCTGTGCAATTATCCTTTCTGACCGATAGCAAGTGGGACCCATGATTCATATTCCCACTGCCAAGGTAAGAACAGTAGTGTGTGCTTCGGGAAGATCCTTACCCTGAGACTTTGAATACAGTTTGATTTGAGCTGCAGTTATAGCTGCAGACTGAGTGAAAAATTTAAGGGTAGGCAGGCAGTAAAGGAGAACATATCCAGTCTCCCTCTTCCATTCACCACCAACCAACTTGGTGTGGCAAATAGAATTGCTTTAGAACCCAAGGAGTGATGCTACCTGGGCCATGCCTGACTGGGCTGGGGATCTTTTCTCCTCTTCACAGAGACCCACCCCTTTCTTCTAACTCCATCTACCCTCCAGCATGGGGTTCCTGATGGTCTCTCACATTTTTTTTTTCTATCCCTCCCAGAAGTGGTTCATCCAGATCTCTCTGCCTTAGTTTCCCCTCCCACCTCACAGGGCTGATAACAAGAGGAAACAACATTCATAAGAGAGAAAGTCAAGAGCAAGGGTTAGCTGTGAGGGCTGGTCTAGAGGGAAAATCCTCTTTACCGCCTCTTGGGCAGATAATTGAGGTAGTATGGGGAGGTGGTGCAGGAGCAGACAGTTCCCAAGATAGCATCATTGAGAGCTACTGAGTATACTTTTCTGGGCACAGCTACTTCCTGACCCCCTAACCCCCTCTCCCAACTGAAGCACTTTGTGGGTAGGGGAAGAGAGGGTAAAATTATCTAGTTTCAGAGAAAAACTTTCCCAATCCCAACCTGGCAAAATTTAGACGGTGGAGGAGGGGTGCATGACACTATTGGGCCCAGTTTTTTCTCGGATGACAGAACTAAAATGACGGAAGCACTGAGATCCCACCCCTTCTCAAATCAGGGGCCCAGTTCAACCCAACCCCTGACCCCAGATCAAAGCTTGGGCAAGACTTGAACCAGTGACTCACAAGTAAGTGAAGAAAATAGCTGATATGAAAAGGAAAAGAGGCACCCCATTTCCCCCAAAGGACACAGTTCTAACCCAAACCTAACTGCAGTATAGAAAGTGTGTGTATATGGGAGGAGGAGGGGGAACGCTGGAGAGAAATAAACACATTTACCAAAGGAGCAGAGAATTGGGGGTTAGGGGTATAGCCATAACCCTCATCTAATCTCTAACTCTCCTTCCTGTCCAAACTGTGATCAAGCCAGAAGTCAGAAAGCAGCCTTCTTCCACCCTCCCACCTCAGCATTCCAGGCCATTTTCCAGTCCCCTTCCCCAACCATGACATCTGACGTTCTTCATTTCAAAGCTCCCAGGAATTAAGAAGGAAAATTGAAAGTCACATAGCATCAGCCTGCTTCTCCTCTGTCCCCCAATACAGCACTAGTCAGGCTACTGACAGAGGCCCTGAGAGGGGGAAGTGCTCATGTCGGGACCCCGGCGGGCAGCCGGCTGGATCCCGGACCCAGGCCTCCAAGCCTGGTCTCCCAGGCCCAGATTCCACATCCAAGCAGGGGGCCCTCTCCGTGGCCCTCCCTTTCCACCCACAGACATCTCGGGCCTGCCTGCCCTCTGCCCAGTGGGACACTCCTGATCAAGTTCCCCCTTTCAGGTTCAGAGGCCACTGCAAGAGCCCCCCATCCCCTCCCCTTGCAGCCCTGTATTGCAAATCCGGATTCCTTCACAATTCAGATGAGGGGTGGAGGGGTGGAGGATGTAGAGGAGATGGAGGCCCTCCCCAACCACAGATAGGAAGAGAAGGCCTCTGGATCCCGGGATCAGAAAAATGGGGAACCCTTCTCTCCCTTCCCAGGCTTCTGGTCTTTGTTTGGGCTAGGGGTCCCCCAAGAAGCATCATTTGCCTAGGGCTACATCTTCCAAATCGAACCCCCATTCCCACCCCCCACCCCACCCCGGTCGGGCCCTTGCTGTGTCAGCTGGACTGGGATAACAAAAGGGCCCCCTTTCCGCGTCTCTCTTCCCCATCCGAATGCAAGAGCGGGGGGGGGGGGGGGGGGGGCTGGGGAGTGAGTGTTCCCAGCGGTTCAAGGGGGCCGCGGAATCTCACTTACCGTCGACAGCGGCTGCGACCAGAGCTGAGAGCAGGGGCAGCAACAGCAGCTGCGGCGGGGTCAGCATGGTGTTGGCTGATGCAAGCAGCAGCCCCCTACTCTCTGGTACTGCTACTTCTCGCCGTCGCCCCCCCCAATTGGGGGGTCCCCCTTTTTCCTCCTTTCCTCCTCCTCTATTCTTGTCCTGTCCTTCGGCAACGCGCACCAGGGGCGTGGGTGAAGAGACAGAGTTAGGAGCCCCTCGTGGGAGATCGGCTTACGAGGGTACGCCCCCTGCTCCCAAATCCAAACCCTTCACTCCCTGCTTTTCTCTCTGCTCCTCTTTCCTCCTCCCTGGGCGAAGCTCACAGCCCCATCTCCGAGCCGCCTCCGGCTGCAAAAATGCACAATTGGAAGGAGGCGGGGTGGGGGTGGGGGCGTGGACCGGGTTGGGGAGCCCTTGGAGGGGGCCTGATGGAGCTCTGGGGGCTCCCCTCGTTTCTGCCTCCTCAGTGCACGGGCCTGGAGCTCACACCACTGTTCCCCGGACTGAGGTGCCGCCGGGCGGGCTGAGGGGGAGGGAGGGGAAGGGCAAAGGAGGGAGGGAGAGAAGGGGCGGGGAAAGAAAAAAAGGTGGTGGTGGGGGTGAGCTACGCGGCAGTCCGGTGAGTGCGCATGCGCCGACTTGGCGCGCTGCCCTGGGGTGGGGAAGACTGGGCAGCTGTGAGATTTGGACCTCTGGCCAGCGGTTCGAGAGTGAGGGTGTCGTGGGGTGGTTAGCTGTTTTGGGGTCGGGATCGTCCTCTCCCCTGACTGGGCCTTTTCCACCTATCTGCAAATTGCTGAAGGGACGAGGGGTGATTGGGCAGTGGGCGAGGAGAGTGGAGCGGCTTCTCTTTGAAACTCGGTGTAATGCCCTATGATTTTAGGCCGGCTCTGGGAATCCAAAACCTGGAAGTCTGGGCCGAGGTCTGATTTCCTTGAGGTGCCCTGACTGCGCTTCGCCTGCCTGGGGTAAGGGCAGGGGCCGCCCACCCGCAGGGAAGATACGGGGGGGGGGGGGGAAGGCTGAGCTTTGATTTGGAGACTTTGTAAGACTGGGACCCGCGTTGAGGTCTGCGCCCGGGGAGGCGGGGTGGGGGAGGGGCCGCGAGGACCCGCCCCCACCTCGCTCCAGGGCTGGGGTAAACAAGGACACCCGCGGGGACACGCTGCAGCTTGTCCGCCTGTCTAGGGATTGGGGATGGAGCCCACCTTAGTACCCGCCCCGCCCTACTTGCCTGGCACCGGGCGCGGGAGGGGCAGGCTCTAGTTTGGAGGGAGGTGAGTCACCAGCGGGTGGGGGCCACCCCTTCGCCCCAAGAGGTCGGGGCTCATTTATTTTTTTGTATGATGTTTTGTTTTTTTATACCTTCTGACTGGCATTTCACCAAGTCGGGGTTTAAGATTACAAGCAACAGGGATTTGGAATAAGATGAGGGACTCTGGACTCGAGTTCTGAGTGGGTGTCTGCTGAGTGCCGGACCTTTGTCTGGGCCCTGAGCTGGTACGGGAATGCTACTTTGAGTCCAGAAGACGCCTGGCGGTTTCCAAAGACCGGTTAATGTGCTTCTGGCCACTGCCCCCTTCTGGGCGATGTTTTAAGGGTGTGTGACTTTCTGTTGTCTGGAAGTCAGAATTCAGGGAGACAGCAGGCGACTTTGGCTGTCAGAAATTGACTTTAGAGATGAGAAAGGGTTGCACTACGCTTCTCCCTTTTAAAATTCTAGTAAAGAAAGGGTCCCAAGTCCTGCCTGGCAGAAAAGTGTGTCCCTTGCAGGAAGCGGAACAGCATGGCGGACTTGTCCCTTGATGGCAGTGAGAGCAACAGAGGAATCCAGAGGGAACTAGACCTTTCCCCCAAACCAGAGCTCCCTCTGGGCTCGGTTTGCTCCAGGCCCAGGCCACCTACCTTTAGTCTCCCAGGCTAGAAACCTCAGACTCTTTGCTAATTATGTCTAATCTTGCAAGTCTGCTCAAGGCCTGCTACTTTTTCCTTTGAAATAAAGCTCAGATTTCCTCCATTTCCACTGCCAGAGTTTCTTCACACAGGGGTGGGATCTTACTCATCCTTTTATGCAACCCTCATGGGCTGACACATTGACAGGCACATGGCAGGTACTCACTAAATGTTTTTAATGAATGCCTTCTAGACTCCTTCCTCTCCCAGGACCCTCTCCCAGTATTATGGTCCAAGAGAAATCAGATTGAAACAGATTTCAGACATCTTTGAGAGAAAAAAGCTATACGAAGTGACCATATGTAGCTTGTGAGAGGGCAGTCTCATTTTTCTCCCTGCTAGCTACCTTACACATGTGAATCTTTCTCAGTCGGCTATCCCTGTTTAGTCTCTTCCCGGCTGGCAAACATCTACTGGGTGTCTATAGACAACTAAGTCAAATATGAACTCTTCTCCCAGTCATAGACTTCCAAAGTTTGGCCCCAGCCAGCATGCCAACACTTATTTGCTACTTCCCAACACCTACCAGCTCCTGAATGTGAATGTGTATTTATTTTTAACTTTATATTATTATAAAAATGGTATATTATATTTATATTATCAAAATGGTAATAATTAGTGGTTATAAACACTCAGTTATAGGAAAGTACAAAGTGAAAAGTAAACTTGCTGCTCTTCACACTACCATTCTTCTACCCCACCCTCAGTAACCACTACTGAAAGTTCCATGGATCCCCTTCCAAGAGGGCTTTTTTAAAAATAAAAATAAATAAAAAACAAATATACATAAACAATTTAAAACCACAAATGAGCTCATATAGTATATACTATTATGTAACTTGCTTTTTTCACTTATCTTGTGTGTGTAAAATATTGTACACACATATCCAGCCCTCTTTTTATATTGGCTACTTGGAATCTCCTTGCTTGATTTCTACACAATCTATTGAAGTTGTTGGATGCCCAGTATATGAACTGCTGAGGCTGTCACCATAAGATGAGAATGCATATTTCTACCTGAGCCTTTAATTATACTGTTCTCCCAGCACTTCCCTACCCTCCTCAGAAAAGCCCTCCTATTAATCTCCCTGTGCCTGTCCCTCCTGTTCCAAACTTGCACTCAAGATAGCCTCAGTACCTAGACATTAGCACTTAATTTTGTGGATTCTGTGTCTGCTACCAGACCATAAACTCCCTAAGGGCAAGGATGTCTTTTATTTTTTTGTATCTACCCATAATTAGGAGTTCTTAATTGATTGATGGGAAGGCTGAGAGCAGTATTAGGACTCCAGGTGCCTGTGCTGGTGGAGACAATCATAATTTCTTTTGAATGGGATGTGGCTGTAAGCATCTCTGTATTTCTTCTATACCACTCATTATGCAATCCTCTGCCTCAGTTTCTTTTCTCCCCACTTCTGGTTTGTTTGTTTGTTTGTTTGTTTGTTTGTTTGTTTTGGTGACAGAGAGAGGAACAGATAAGGATAGAAAGGAAGGGAGAGAGATGAGAAGCATTAATTCTTTGTTGTGGCAACTCAGTTGTTCACTGATTGCTTTCTCGTATGTGCCTTGACTGGGGGACTTCAGCAGAGTGAGTGATCCCTTGTCAAGCCAGCAACCTTGGACTCAAGCCAGATACCTTTGGGTAATGTCTATGACCCCACTCTCAAGCCAGCGACCTCGCACTCAAGCTGGTGAGCCCGCACTCAAGCCAAATGAGCCCGCGCTCAAGCTGGCGACCTTGGGGTTTCGAACCTAGGTCCTCAGTGTCCCAGTTCGACGCTCTATTTACTGCGCCACCGCCTGGTTGGGCTACCCACTTCTGTTTTTAAGAAACAGTTTCCATCCTGATCTGTGGTGGTGCAGTGGCTAAAAGCATCGACCTGGAAGGCTGAAGTTGCTTGTTTGAAACCCTGGGCTTGCCTGGTCAAGGCATATATGGGAGTTGATGCTTCCTGCTCCTCCCCCCTTCTCTCTCTCTCTCTCCCCTATCTAAAAAAATGAATAAATAAATAAAAATATTTTTTATAAAGCATTTTCCATTTTCAAATCTTGGGTTAGAATTATAACTAAAGTAGTGGACAATCAAAGAGGAATTCTCACCCTGGGCAGTGGCCCAGTGGATGGAACGTTGGTTCAGCATATGGACATCTTGGGTTCAATTCCTGGTTAGGGCACACAGGAGAAGCAACCATCTACTCCTCTTCCCGTCCTGTAGCCAGTGGTTTGATTGGTTTGAGCATGGGCCCGTGTGCTGAGGATAGCTCAGTTGGTCTGAGCATGTCAGACTCAGGCACTGAGGATAGCTTGGTTGATTTAAGCATCAGCCCCAGATGAGGTTGCCCGGTGGATCCCAGTTGGGGCACATGCGGAAGTCTGTCTCACTATCTCCCCTCCTCTCACTTAAAAGAGAAAAAGGAATTCTCTGTAGTCCATAATCAGGATACCTAGAATGGTGACAATAAGCAAAGAAATTGCTGTGGGAGAGATATCTTCTTTGGATCTCACAGCAAATCATTAAACGTTTTTTCCTGTCTGAGTGTAAGGGGCACTGGGATTGGTGCATTAAAAGGGCTGCTCCAGAACTGAATGTCAAGCCAGAGACTCACACCACCTAGTGGTCATCTAAAGAAATGTAAATAGGAAGGGTGTTTCTGAAAGGTCTGGTGGTGCAATGTGCAAAGAGAACCAAGATTTATTGAGCTAATGCTTACCACGAACCAAGTCTTGCAACGAATTTTACATAGGTTAACTTCCTTGAGTCTGGGTGTTATTTCCAGTTTTTAGTTATGAAAATAGAGGCTCAAAGAAATTAAGGAAATCTGTCCCAAATCACAATGCTGATTGAAGCCCAGTTTTTATACATTTAATAACATTTATTATATATCTCAAGCACATTCGTAGGCATTGGGGAAAAGAGATAGAAGCACAGCCTCAGCCTTCAGGAAGCATACAGATTAGTGGAGTTGTGCAACAAGATGATTGACAGTTATAACACAGTAGCTTAATGTCTATGATAAAGGCAAGCTCAGAGGGCCATGGGAACCAGGGCAGGATTTTTATTCCAGATAAGGGGGGGGGGTCAAAGCAAGCAGTGTAGATGATGCCAGGCTACACTTTGAAAGAGAAGGAAATGACAAGCAATGATAGGAAGAAAGTGTGTTTTAGGCTGGCGGACAGGCAAAGGCAGGGAGACATGAGGAAGTTTAAAACACTTAAGGAAGCTTTCCAATCTGCCATCTGTGGTGGAACCACCACCAAGATGCAGATTTTCATGAAAACCCTTATGAGGAGGATCATCATTCTCAAGATTGAACCCTTGGATACAAAAGAAAATGTCAAGGCCAAGATCCAGGATAAGAAAGGAATTCCTCCTGATCAGCAAAGACTGACCTTTGCTGGCAAGTAACTGGAAGATGAAAGTCTGACTATAACACAAAAGTAATCCACTCTTCACCTTGTGTTGAGACTTTGAGGTGGTGCTAAGACAAGAAGTCTTACACCACTCCCAGGAAGAGTGAGCATAAGAGAAAGAAGGGTACACTGGCAGTCCTGAAAGAGGTGAAAGAGAACGGCAAAACCAATCACCTTTGTCAGGAGTGCCCTTTGGGTGAATATGGTGCTGGAGTTTTTATGGCCAGGCACTTTGACAGAAATTGTGGCAAATGTCTGACCTATTACTTCAACAAACCAGAAGACAAGTAATTGTATATGGGTTAATAGAAGACATGAACTAACATTAAAAAAAAAAAAAAAAAAAAAAAAAGGAGGCCCTGGCCAGTTGGCTCAGTGGTAGAGCGTCGGCCTGGCGTGCAGAAGTCCCGGGTTCAATTCCCGGCCAGGGCACACAGGAGAAGCGCCCATCTGCTTCTCCACCCCTCCCCCTCTCCTTCCTCTCTGTCTCTCTCTTCCCCTCCCACAGCCGAGGCTCCACTGGAGCAAAGATGGCCCGGGCGCTGGGGATGGCTCCTTGGCCTCTGCCCCAGGCGCTAGAGTGGCTCTGGTCGCAACAGAGCAACGCCCTGGAGGGGCAGAGCGTCGCCCCCTGGTGGGCGGGCCGGGTGTATCCCGGTCGGGCGCATGCGGGAGTCTGTCTGTCTCTCCGCGTTTCCAGCTTCAGAAAAATACAGAAAAAAAAAAAAAAGGAAATACTTGAGCAACAAATATGATATGGCTGACGTTTAAGGTATTTATTGGGGAGGATAATGGATGAAGTATGAGGGAGCTTAATCACAAAGAGTGATTTTAGCCATACTAAAGACTTAGACTTTTATTTCTAGAAGTTGTGGAGAACCCAGTGAAAAATTGGTGAAGTCTTTAATGTATCAGCCATTAAGCTGGAGAGGAAGAGGACTTCAAACTAAGGAGGTAGGATTAAGTTTATTAATTGGTTTATCATATTGCCCTAGAGAATAAGGACAGAGAAAGATGGGTCTGGAAACTTTGGCTCACATTAAAATGTTCCTAAAGTTTGCAAATTTGGGCTGCACATTGGAATCACCTGGGAAGCTTTTAAAATCCCAATGCTAAGAAAAACTAGAGGACTTAAACTACTTAACTTCAAGACAGTGTGGTGTTGGCATAGGGATTGACAAACAGATCCATGGGACAGAACAAAAGGCCAGAAATAGACTCACACTTAATGATCACTTGATTTGATAAAGTTATCAAAGTAATACATGAGGAAAGAAATGTCTTTTCAACAAATGGTGCTGGGACAACTGAATACTGTGTGGGAGAAATAAGTAAACCTTAACCCCTACTTCACACCATATGCAAAAATTAATTCAAAATGGATCATAGATCTAAGCCATAAAAGCTAAAATCATAAAGCTTTTATTTATTTTTTATTTATTTATTTTAGCAAGAGAGGGAGGGAGAGAGACAGACAGGAAGGGAGAGAGATGAGAGGCATCATTTTTTTGTTGTGGCACCTTAGCTGTTCATTGATTGCTTTCTCATATGTGCCTTGACCAGAGGGCTCCAGTTGAGCCAGTTATCCCTTGCTCAAGCCAGCAACCTTGGGCGCAAGCCAGCGACCTTGGGCTTCAAGCCAGCAACCTTTGGGTCATGTCTATGATCCCATGCTCAAGCCAGCGACCTCACACTCAAGCTGGTGAGCCCGCACTTAAGCCAAACGAGCCCACGCTCAAGCCAGTGACCTCAGGGTTTCAAACGTGGATCATCAGGGGCTCAGGCCAATGCTCTATCCACTGTGCCAGCACCTGGTCAGGGAATCATAAAGCTTTTAGGTGAAAATACAAAATATTTTCATGACTTGGAGGTAGGAAAACATTTTGAGTCATAGAAAGCAATAGGCATTGGGGAGAGAGGGAAAAAGGGGGGCTGAGGGG
The DNA here is from genome assembly GCF_036850995.1 of Saccopteryx leptura. Classification (NCBI taxonomy): domain Eukaryota; kingdom Metazoa; phylum Chordata; class Mammalia; order Chiroptera; family Emballonuridae; genus Saccopteryx; species Saccopteryx leptura. The sequence goes on from NC_089504.1 coordinate 179,288,994, forward strand.
AACATGGGGGTGGGGGAGATATATTTGGTGGGACACTTGAATCTATGTAAACACAATAAATTAAAATCATTAAAAAAATCAACTTATATTTATGGAGCACCTACTACATGACAAGAATGTATATGATTATTTACATTAATCTTAAATTTTATAGGGATGAATACCTAATAATCTTTATTAAAATTTTCCACAATACAAAAAAAAAAAAAAAAGAAAGAAAATGAATTGATAAGCATCAAAATTTAAAACTTTTACTCATCAAAGACACCATTAAGAAACTAAAGCTGCCTGACTAGGTGGTGGCGCAGTGGATAGAGCATCAGACTGGGATGTGGAGGACCCTATTTTGAGACCCCAAGATTGCTGGCTTGAGTGCAGACTCATCAGCTTGAGCGCAGTCTCACCAGCTTGAGTGCAGGGTCGCTGGCTTGAGCATGGGATAACAGACATGACTCCAAGATTACTGGCTTGAAGCCCAAGGTTGCTGGCTTGAGCAAGGGGTCACTAGCTCAGCTGGAGCCTCCACCCCCACCCCCTCATCAAGGCACATATGAGAAAGCAATCAATGAACAACTAAAGTGCCACAAGTTGATGCTTCTCATCTCTCTCCCTTCCTGCATGTCTGCCCCAGTCTGTCTCTCGCTAAGAAAAAAAAAAAAGAAATGGATTGATGTTTCTGTCTGTCTCCCTCCCTCTCTAAAATCAATAAATAAAAAAAGCCAAAAGGTAAGCAAAATATTGATCTGACAAGGTACTGATATCCAGGAGATATATTTATATACACATACAGGATGGGGCAAAAGTAGGTTTACAGTTGTTGGTATGGAATATAACATAATAATAAATAATAATATAAAAATAAACTCTTGTTTTTGTGTACTCACAACTGTAAAGCTACTTTTGTCCCACCCTGTACAGGGAAAAGAGAAAGAAAGAGAGAAAGGGAAGAAGAGGGAGAGAGAGAGAAAGCAGAGAGAGAGAGAGAGAAGACAGAAATTACAGTGCTAGTTAGAGGGCTGAAATTTTCTTGTAGAGGCTCAATTCTGACCACAGCTGGCTCCATCCAGAGATGCTTGACTTTGCCCACCCACCAGGGCTGCTACTTGTCCATCTGGAGGTGAAGATCTGTTGGCCACAACAAGCTTCTGACAGTCCAGGGGCTTCATTTAGAATCTTGAGGTCAGCTGACCCACCATTACTCACATCCTGTCATCCTATGACCTCAATGGGCATCTACCCTTCTCCACTCAGCCCAGCGCCTCCTCTTCCAGACCACTCATGCACTGTTCTCCACCCCCATCCTTGCACAAAGCCCTGGACTACCTTTAGCTCAGATTGTCCTTGTTTCTCTTTGCTTGTTTGAGGATGCTCTTTCCTTTAAAGAGGTACTACTTATTTTTCCAAGCAGTCAACCCACTCTGGGATCTCCATTTCCAATAGTTAGTATGGCTCCACTCCACCAAGATCTCAGTTAGGGGTGCATCTAGCAGCAAGTAACAGAAAACCTGATTAGAGCAGACTGAACAATGAAGAGGTCTAGAGCAGGTTGAAGGCTGGTTGATTCACAGAGAGTTTTTTTAACCTCTTTATACTGTCATTTTATCCTCAATGGCTGACAGTGTCTCTCTTCACAGTTGCATGGTTGCAGCTGTTCCAGTCTCACATGTGGTCTTGGCATTGAAGAAGAACAAGATATTTCCCAAGAATCCCCTAAGGTCCTATTGGCCAAGGTAATGGAAGCACTGTGACTGACTACACCACTAAGATTCATCCCATGAATGCATGGGAGGGGAGCACCTGTACAAAATCCAAACTTTGTCTGCAGAGGAGACAGGCTTGCTGCTGAGTATGCACTATTACTGCTTGCTTGGATAGTTATATACATTCCTCTTCCTTTATAAGAGCCAGCTATTTCACCTTCCATTGAGAAAATGTTGTCTACAGCCATACCACCATGACTATGCCCGATCTCATCTGATCTCAGAAACCAAGCATGATCAGGCCCAGTTAGTATTTGGATGGGAGAAAATGTATAGCATACAGCTTAAGGACAACAGTGCTTGTACCAGACTAACTGGATTCAAATCCCAGCTTACTTGTCAGTTTTTTGGGCTTGAGTGAGTTATTTAACCTTTCCACACTGCAATCTACTCATTTGTAAAATGAGGGCTATCAGCACTATCCCATAGAGCTCTCTGTAATGATGGAAATGCCCCATGTCTGTGATAATATAGTAGCCATTACCCATATGTGACTATTGAGCATTTAAAATGTGACTAGTGCACCTGAGAAATTGAATTTTTAAATTAAAATTAAGTAGCTACATTTGGTTAGTGGCTACCGTGTTGGGCACATAGTTCTATCTCACATCATTGTAAGATAAAATGTACAGGGCTTATTTTTTCTAAAATGTGGCATTTATCACTTTTGATTTTAGGTTTTTGGGGTTTTTTTAGAGACAGAAACAAAGAGACAGACAGACATAAAGGGAGATGAGAAGCATCAACCCGTAGTTGTGTCATTTTAGTTATTCATTGATTGCTTCTCCTGTGTGCCTTGACCACGGGTCTCAGGCTGAGCCAGTGACTCCTTGCTCAAACCTGCAACCCATGAGATCATGTCTATGATCCCATGCTCAAGCTGGTGAGCCTGCACTCAAGCCAGATGAGCCTGCGCTCAAGCTGGCGACCTCGATGTCTCAAACCTGGGTCCTCAGTGACCCTGGTCAACGCTCTATCCACTGCACCATCACCAGTCAGGCTTGATTGATTGAATTTTTTAGAAAGAGAGGAAGGGAGGAAGAGAGCGACAGGAACATCAATCTGTTCCTGTATGTGCCCTAACTTTGGATCAAACCGGCAACCTCTGCACTTCGGGACAATGCTCTAACCAACCAAGCTATCTGCCAGGGCAGAGCTTAGATGTTTTAAAGTATAGCTAGTAGAATGCCAACTACTAGCCATTTCCAGAAAGTACTGCACTCCCAATGTATCCATGCTTTTGCATAGGCTATTTCCTCTTCCTGGTTTAACTCTTCTCTTGTTCTTTGCTTAAATAACTGCTTTTTTCCTTCAAGATTTAGTTTGTGCATCACCTCTTCCAGGAAGACCTCCCTGGTCTCCCCCATCCTCTAGGTGTCCCTCTAGGTGTTATTTAAGCCACCCAGCTTGTGGTGCTCTGTTATGGCAGCCCTAGCAAGCTAGTACATTCACCAAATTGGTTTCCATCTGCAGTGCACTGACCACAAAGTTCTTTTTTTCCTATGCTTTCTTTTGTGCAATCTTAACAGCCACTTGGTGGGATGATAGGACCTGGAGGAGGGTGAGGCAAGAACAGCACTCATCTCAGGGCCATACAGCATGGGTGTCATTACTGAAAATCTAGCCAACCCTGCAATTGCACAACCTGAAGATGAGTTCCTCCTTAAATCTTGCACTCTAGACACCTCCCTAACCTAGGCTGTATAAAGTATAGATGTAACTATTGTCTCTATTTAAGGCGTTGACACAAAATGGAATTAGACCCAAAACAGGTTTGCCTCTAAATTCTGAGTTCTTGCCCTGACATCACAACATCCCCACTGTACAATCAGTTAGAGAAGATAACAATAAATATTGTTTCCCTACCAATATTTGCCCCTTACCTTCCTACCTCCCAAAAGAAGGCAAAGTCAGAGATTGCATTCATTCTTCCCCTTTTCTTGCAAAAGTGTGGGGAACCTGGACCTTTTGAAACCTTAGGTGGTGAAGCTTGAATTGAGCTACTGTCTGTGGATGTGTGCAGGCAGAGTGGGCACCACAGAGCATATATAAACTGTGTGTGTTGTGAGTGCCTATGTGCACACACCCTGATCCTAGGACAGATTCCTTGCTGGTCATCTCCACACCTGCTCTCCATCCTCTTGAATTCACTGACTTCCAGACACAGTAAACACATGAACACACTTACCTCCAATAGGCTTAGTCTAGTGGAGCTAATATTCCCCCCCAAACCAGGGACCCATGTAGGATGGAGGCCCTTCTGCCTTCCTCATGTCTAATTTATTCTTAGCCATAAAAATAGTGCCCAATGTTTACATGTGCCAAGCCTTCACATGTATTATCACATTTGACTCTCACAACCTTGAGTTAAGACTAATATTTGTTCCATTTTACAGATGCCAAAACTGAAGCACAAAGAATGAATCACCTAGTTGTGCTCTTAGCACTGTTGGCGGGATTTGAACCCAAGCAGCCTGTCTCCAGAGTCTGTTACCTTGCTGGGCCTGCAAATTTTTATTTTTATTTTTATTTTTTTTGTGGCAGAGCCAGAAAGAGTCAGAGAGAGGGACAGACAGACAGGAAGGGAGAGAGATGAGAATCATCAATTTTTTGTTGCGGTTCCTTAGTTGTTCATTGCTTGATTTCTCATATGTACCTTGATGGGGAGGGGGGGGGTACAGCAGACTGAGTGACCCCTTGCTCTAGCCAGAGACCTTGGGCTTAAGCTGATGAGCCTTGCTCAAACCAGATGAGCCCACGCTCAAGCTGGTGACCTTAGAGTCTCGAACCTGGGTCCTCCCCGTGCCAGTCTGACACTCTTTCCACTGCGCCACTGCCTGGTCAGGCACTCCTGCATTCTTGCACACACATGCCCATCCAAATTGCAGGGAAGGGGGAAGAGGTGGGTTCTGGGAATCAGTTTAGGCACCAGGGGGCAGCATAGGCCTAGCTTTAGCCCCTCAGCCCAGGCCTGTTTGGCAAGTGAGGAGGGGAGTAGAAAACTCTTCCCACCTCCCTATTTCCCCAGGGACCACCCTTTCCACGCACCATTTCTCTTAGGCTTGGGGACATGAAGACTTCTCTGGATCTTTTGGCCTCCTCCAGCTCCTCTTCCAGCAAAAGCTGCAGAAATTATCCATTAGTTATGATGATGACTCAGAAGCTGAGCCTGTGTGTCTCCTTGTGGCTGCATATGGCTCTTGAATGCTGATGTGTCTGTGAGCCTGCCTGCACGTGTGTAAGCATGTGCGTGTGCGTGCATGTGTGTGTGTGTGTGTGTGTGTGGTCTTGTGGCCAGGGGAGTTGTGCATGTGTGTTTGTTTCTGGGTGTGTCTCAGTGTTTACCCCAGAAACAGGAACTTCAGCAAGGCTGCACAGCAGATTCGTTTTACTACTTGTCCTTTGGGAATCTGCAGGCAGCAGCTCCAGGTCGCACCCCCTCCCACCAGGGTTTGCTGAGTAGCACCCTGTGTGGGGTGGCAGTCTGAGGGACTCTTGAAGTCTTCCATAGTTCTGAACTTGGGGTCCCCCTACCCCCTCCCATCAGCTGTCACGTGACCTCTAAGGCGTTCCCGGTCTAGAAGGGAGGGGGATCTAGGCAGTCCAAACAGAATTGAGCTCTGGGCTACTTTGCAGGGTCCTCCACTGGAGGGAGTGCAGAGCCCAAGGGATTTGCTTTCCCAGAGGCACCGGGGATCCCTGTCTCTTGTAAGCCCAAATGCCTGAGTCCCTGTGAAAGTTTGAGTATGGGAGAGGCAGTTTGGGAAAGCATGTCTCTGCTTGATAGTAGGTGACTTTCTGGAGGAAAGTGTATCACTTTGGAGGGAACAGAGTAAGTGGGGATCAGTCTCCCTCCAGCCAGATCCCAGGGCCCTAGCCCCAGCTTTGTCTCCCCCCTCACTAGGCACAGGAGGCACACATATTCACCCCACTTTCTTCCTCTTCCTCCTCCAGCCTACTTTCTCTTCTCTGTGTCGTCAGAGCTCCAGGGAGGGACTTGGGTAGACAGAGAAGCCGGAAACAGCGGGCTGGGGCAGTCACTGCTTACACTGAGGAGGAAGGACAGGGAGAGGAGAGAGAGAGAGAGAGAGAGTGTGTGTGTGTGTGTGTGTGTGTAGTTTTTCTTTTTGGTGGTGGTGGTGGTGGTGGTGGTGGTGAAGGGCGGGTGCTAACAAGGCCAGCCCTGAACTCACTGGACAGAGCTACAAACCCATGGCCTTACAGTGCCTGCTGAGAGAGGGAGAAGACAGCAGAGAGGTTGCCAAGGTGAGAGGATGTGTCCTAGGATGGGAGGGTGGGGGCCTCCGACTTTCAGCGTGTAATGGTGGGGGTGGGGGATTAGTCCCGGGCCTATCAGGACTAGGCGGGTTGGATGGCCCAAGAAACTGTTTGAGCTGCGCTGGCGTTTCAGCTGGTGGTACTGGATTTTGGCGGTTTCGAATCTCAGAGGAATCTGGGATGGGTACAGGCCCAGCAGTTCCAACTCCCCTCCTGGGGTCACTTTTTCCACACCCCCGCCCTCGCACCTCCAGGGACTGTAAAGGCTGGGGAGGGAGGGCTAGGTGGTGTCCTTCTGCCCGCTGGGTGTGGGGGAGGGGAGAAGTGGCTGCCCCTCCCAAGAAGGTTGATGGCAGAGGGCAGTGGGTCCTTGAGAAACCCCTATCCTTGTCTCCCATGAAGGTACCTGTTCAGGAACTGGGGGGTGAGCGAGCCCCAGCTATAGACCTCATGGTGCCCCAGTAGAGGGGGACTTTCCCCCTCAAAACTGCTCCACGCTTGGCTGCTGTAGACGTCGAGATCTCCCGGCGGCGCGCTGTTAACCCTCCTCGTGCTGAAGTGGCTCCGCCTGCCTGCACCCCCTCCCCGCCCCCACCGCCACATACACACACATTGGGCAATTCAGAGAAGCTTTTTTGACTTTTGATCCTGTGGTCCCACGGTCAGTGGGAATATAGGGGTGGAGGAGATCAGGGTTAGGCTACGAAGCAGGTGATGAGAAGAACCCTGGACGTCGGGCTTTCCTTCCCTGTTGGGAATGGAATACTGGCCCCACCCCCTCGCTCAAGGGCTCCCGTGTCTCTGCCAGTGTTTAGCGGGCTGTAAGCAGGTGGTGCTCCTGTACTGACAAGCCGATCGACCCAGCCTATTATTGGGTGTGGATGGGGAAAAGTGAGTCCTCCTGATGTCTGGGGATGGAGCAGGGGAGGTTTGAAGCTAGGGCCAGACTAAGAGGCTAGTCACTCAACACGAGGGTACAAATGAAGGGGGACCGCCTGTGACTTAAGAATGCCTCAGTTCTCAGTAGGGTAGGAGTTAGAGGGTCAAAGGTCTAACACCGTGAGAAAACAGGAGAAGAGAGAAGGAATGGAGTCCTCCCTTGAATCTGAAACAGACCAGAATGTGCCCCACCCCTAAGGGGAGAAGTAGAGAAAGACCTATTGGAGGACCCCGAGCAGGAGTGGGGAAGATTCTGCTTTTGAGAGAGAAGAGCTGGGGTGGAGGGTAGTGGGAGAGGTAGGGGCAAGAGGGCAAGAGGATCTTACTTTTGGGAAAAGAGAGCTAGGGGTGGGTAGGTTAGACTGGGACTGGGAGGAGGGTCTTGAAGCAGGAGTCTCCAGAGAAGGGGCTCTCTGTTCTCCATACCTTTGGGAGTCCTGGGAGAAGGGAGAGGCTAAAAGTACACCAGGAGGATTTGGGTTTACTGAATTGGGGGAGACCCAGGGAGTTTCCACCCCCTTCAATGCCCTCATCTCTGGGAGAGGGACATTGCGAGAAACATGAACTGAGAGACCCCTAGGGAAACCACTGGTGTACTTACCCCCTGCAGCCCACTTATATATGGGCACGCAACCTTCCCCCCTACTCTTACCATCTCCTCCTTTCCTCTCTCCTTTTCTTCTCTGTCTTTGGCCTTCTAGCCAAACCTCTAGTTCCCCTCCCCCTCTTCTAGGCTCTTTACTCCAGACTTATTGGCCCCACTTTTACTCCATTCTCTCACTTTCTTCTTGAGTTCTCTACTTTCCCCGTCATTCCCTCGCCCCTTCTTCAAATCTCCTCCCTCAGCCCAGCTCCTCTTAGGTTGATGGGATTTGGATCTGGAAGGAATCCTAACAGTACATTGTTGTGATGAGTCCCCACTCAAATTGAAATCCTGATTTTCCAACTTGCTTGTTGAGTGGCCTTGGCAAGTTAGAGAACCCCCATGAAACTCAGTTTCTTCATCTATGAAAGGAGATAATTATATATTTAGAAAGTTGTGAGTCTCTAATGAGATAATGTGCTTAGTGTAGTGCCTCATACATAGTAAGTGCTTAATAAGTGGTAGCTATTATTGCTGTACCATCCTTTTCTTCATCATCTAGCTGGCTAGCTTTCAAATGATCTCATAGAGGCCTGGAATTTTGAGGGGTTTCTCAGGGACACCTTTGGGGTCAGGAGGTGGCAAGGAGAGAGGCAAGTAGAAGCAGTAAAGCTCCAGGCCTACCACACTTTCAACAGAGAAATTCCAATTTTACACCTGTTATATAATTGGGATTCCAAAGATTAAAACTATTGCTTTAAGAAGTTTTGAAAGTTCTATCTCATTTCAAGCATATTTTATAGATTGAGGCCCACAGAAGGGAGGTTCCTTGCTCACAGAACCAGAGCCAGGTCTAAAGCTGCAGCCCCAGTCCTCTGCCTTCTCTCAGAGAGCTTTCCCTAGTGCCAGCTCTCCCCTGTCACCCCACTCCTCTGGCTGCAGCTTGGCTCTTCCCACCCCATCACCCCTGCGTCCATCACTGACAGCTTCACCTTTTCTCAGACACGGACCAAAATGGCCCTGGTTTGAAATGGTCTGGCTGTGAAGAGTGGTCTCTGTGAGGGTTGTCTACAGGGGGTCCATGGCTGCCCCAGAACATAGGCCACCTTTCTTGGGTACCTCTCAGAGTGGCCTGTTCCTTTCCTCCAGATGCCCTCCAAACCCCAGTACACATCTCTGTGGGGGCTGGTCTCCCAAATGCCCCCAGAAAAACTGCAGCGGCTCTATGTTGACTTTCCCCTTCACCTGCGACATCTCCTGGGTGACTGGCTGGAGAACCAGCCCTGGTGAGTCCCCACCACCCCATGCTAGTTCCCCAGGTTCTTCCCCACCCACTGATTTTCTCTGCACCCTTTCAGGACTTGGAACCCATTATTTAACATGCAGTAACCTAGATTTAGCAGGGAGTCTGTGCCATATTAACCAGACTATGCATGTTAATACATAGAGTCCCCACCTTCCTTAGGAGGCTGGACCAAAGAGGAGGGAGGTCAGGGCTGGGGCCAGGGCACTTCCCATCACAGCTAGAAGACTGAGGGACAAGGGGAATGATGACAAGGCTGCAGAGGGCCTGGATGGAGAATATTAGAGGAGGGGGCCACTGATATCTTTGCTGTGGGGTGGAGGGTCAGTAGAGCTAATGAAGCCCTTACCCAAGGCTGCCTCATCCTGGTCTTCCCACAGGGAATTTCTGGTTGGCTCAGATGCCTTCTGTTGCAACATGGCCAGCACCCTACTTTCTGCCACCATCCAGCACCTTCAGGCCTCAGCCAGAAAGCCAGGAGAAGGGAACGCCATCTTGCCACACATCAGCACCCTGGAGGTAGGGCAGGAGGGGAGGGGATGAGACTGGAGTGGAGCTGGGGTGAGGACCGGATACTCTAAGAAAATTGGTTGGATGCTGGAAACAAATTGGTGTTCCTGTGGTTAGTACATAGTTAGCTAACATGGGAACACACAAAAACTTCTGGAGTCTACAATTGTGTTGCCTTTCAGTGTGTGTGTGTGTGTGTGTGTGTGTGTGTGAGAGAGAGAGAGAGAGAGAGAGAGAGAGAGAGAGAGAGAGAGAGAGAGAATTGAGGGTGGGGAGGGACGCTGACATGGCCAGGCTAACTCTGTCTACCATCCTTCATTTCTACAGAGCATATATCAGAGAGACCCGCTGAAGCTGGTGGCCACTTTTAGACAAATACTTCAAGGGGAGAAAAAAGCTGTTATGGAACAGGTATTGTGCTACCCACCTCCCACTCCAACTCAATTCCCTGCAACTTTAGGCCAATTCATTAGAAACTAGAAGGAATTTGAATTTCAGGCAAGGCTTAGTGTTCTAGACCCAGGATGACTAAAGGAGGTTGATAGGGTCAGAGTGAACCCCAAGCCAAGTTCAAGGAAGTTTCAAATGAAAGACTGAGGGTAGCAAAGCCTGGGGAGGAGAACAAGCAGTTGGAGTTGATTTGGCTAGGAGAGAGGTCTTATCTTTGGGAGATGCTGAAAGGTCAGAAAGAACTGTCCAAACATGGCAGCAGGCACCCCGTTAGGGAGTGGAGGCTGAGTAGAGAGAAAAGGGCAGTGTTATAGCTTGCTCGATGACTGTTGCTCCTGTGCAGTTCCGCCACCTGCCAATGTCCTTCCACTGGAAGCAAGAGGAACTCAAGTTTAACACAGCCCTACAGAGGCTGCGACACCAAGTGGGGGAAACCCGCCTTCTCCGAGAAGCTCTGCAGCAGGAGGCTGAGGCTGGCCAAGGTGGGAAGCTGGGCCTGAAGCCCTAAGGGTCCTGGGGAGTATGTGGGAGCAACCCCCTCTTGGATCAACCTTGACTGAACCTCAGATCTTTCTGCACCCCTGATTTCTGCCCCTACCCTCAGTGTCTCTGCACAGCTTGATAGAAACTCCTGCCAAAGGGACTGAGCCAAGTGAGGTGAGTAACGGACTGCGAGGTAGAGATTGAGCTCAAAGTACAATCTTTGAGGGATCTCAAATCACTGAAGTGATGGAGATTAGACCTTAGAGAGATAGACTGAGGTGGGACAAGGGAATGCCAGAGAGGTGAGAAAAATAGCCCTATCCTCAGGAGCTGGGTGAGGAGGCAGTGGGTGGCCCTGGCTCAGGCCCTTGCTGCCCGTAGGCCCTGGCCACATTGCTGCAGGAGACTGCTGGGGAGCTGGAGGCTGCCCAGGCCCTGGTGCTGAAGAGGATCCAGATTTGGAAACGGCAGCAGCAGCTGGCAGGGAATGGTGCACCCTTTGATGAGAACCTGAACCAACTACAAGAGAGGTTGGGGCAAGGCTGACGGGGAAGAGAGTGGGCTGGGGACGACACCTGCTGTTTCTGCTGGAGGACCCCCAGGTGTAAGGGAGAAAAAGCCAGCCTAGAGGGCCTTGGAGTGGGCCAAGGCTCAGAAAGCCTGTCTCAGCTGAGTTATGCACACTGTTGTTCAGGTCGCGTCCTGTACAGGTGTGTCAGGCCCAGGGGGCACAAGTGGGAGTTCATCCAACCCACACACTTCTCTTCAAGCCCCATGCCCAGAGGAATGAGAATCCTTTTTCTATTTGGTCTATTGGGCAGAGCACCTTTTAATTTTCACAAAAATACCATGCACATTGGCAGCTGACCTGCATATCAGAGCCCTGGGGGAGAAGCAGCTGGGTTTCGTTCCATGGGGAGTCCACCCAGAGTGGAGGCAGGTCCCAGACCCTTTCAGCCCAGGGGCCTTGCAGCCACACCCACTGCCCATCTCACCCCTCCACACACAGTCTCTTGCTTTTCTCCTGGGTTTAGGGGCAGGGTGTCTGGATCAGAGCAGGTGGCCTGAATCCTGTGCTCCCTGACCACTGCCCTGCCTCCAGGTGTGAGAACCTGGTGGACATTTATTCCCAGCTGCAGCAGGAGTTGGGGGCAGCTGGTGGGGAACTTGAGCCCAAGACCCGGGCAGCACTGATTAGCCGGCTGGATGAAGTACTGTGCACCCTGGTCACCAGGTATGCCCTGTGAGCCCCCAGCCTGTCCTAGAGCAGACCCCAAGGAAAGAAGAAGGCTAGAGTTGTGGTCAGGGCCCCAAGACGGACCCAGCTGCTAACTTCCCTGTTTTCCTCACTCTTTCCAGCTCTTTCCTGGTGGAGAAGCAGCCCCCCCAGGTTCTGAAAACTCAGACCAAGTTTCAGGCTGGAGTTCGATTCCTGCTGGGCCTACAGTTCCTGGGGGCCCCAGCCAAGTTTCCACTGGTCAGGGCTGACATGGTGACAGAGAAGCAGGCAAGGGAGCTGAGCAGCCCCCAGGGGCCTGGGGCTGGAGTGTAAGTTGGGGCTGGAGAAGACCTCTCAGGTTGATGGAGGCCAGAGAAGCCTGGGGGACTAGCACCTTCAAGAGGGAGGGAGAGCCATGGAATGATCAAGCCATCCCATGGAAGAGGAGGGTATCATCACTGTTGGAATAGGGGGTGGGGGCATTATGATTTGGCCAAGATGGGATGCCTCCCTTAAGAACTCAGGCGAGGAGATGGATATGTGAACCAGAATTGCATACCTTCATCTGTGGACTCAAGCTCCTCTCCACACATTGTCCAGCTCACTCACTCTCTGACTTCCCCTGGCAGAGAAAGCACTGGGGAAATCACCAACAACACCGTGCCCTTCGAGAACATTGGTTCTGGGAACTGCTGCTCCGCCCTGTTCAAGAACCTGGTGAGGGCTTCAGGGAACACTGGGGAGGGAGGAAGGGTCCTTAGACTATGGGACTCTCCTTGGAGAAGATGTTAGAAGCCCAGGAGTTTCTGTCCTCACTCCTGCTCTCCCTCACCTCGTTCTGCAGCTTCTGAAGAAAATCAAGCGGTGTGAGAGGAAGGGCACGGAATCAGTTACTGAAGAGAAGTGTGCTGTGCTCTTCTCCACCAGCTTCATGCTCGGCCCCAACAAACTTCCCATCCATCTCCAGGTAAACCGAGGCTCCAGCGCTGCTCAGTCTGGAACCCCAGGGCCCCTCCATGACACACACTGGGGCCCTTGATCCTCACTCCTTCACAACTGCCCCGCACTCTTTGTGTCTGGCACTCATGTCAGGATGGGTGGGGAAGAGCAAGAGTACAGAGTGCTCCTGCCAGAGAATAACAGTGTAGTAGCAACTAGCACCTTTTTATAGACTAGGGCACTGTTTTAAGTGACTCTCACACACAAACACAGTTCTCACAATAACATTATGAGGAGGTTATTATTACTAGCCTCATTTTATAGATGAGGACATTGAGACACAGAGATTGAGTAATTTTGCCCAGGTCACACAGCTACTAAGTGTTGGAGCTGGCATTTGAAACTCAAAGGTCTTCTCTATAGTACTGATTCATAACTACTTCTCTACAGTAAGGCCCTAATTGAGCTTTAGAAAGCACTTGATGCACATTGGCAGGTGACCTGCATATCAGAGGCCTGGGGGAGAAGCAGCTGGGTTTCGTTCCATGGGGAGTCCACCCAGAGTGGAGGCAGGTCCCAGACCCTTTCAGCCCAGGGGCCTTGCAGCCATGAGCTTTTAACTGTGTTGTATGAATCCAAAAGCTTCCCCCTCAGAGCCAGCCCCCTAAGGAAGCCCCTTGCCCCAGTAAGAACTCCCCTTTCCTCACCCCTGTTAGGCTCTATCTCTGCCCCTGGTGGTCATCGTCCATGGTAACCAAGACAACAATGCCAAAGCCACCATCTTGTGGGACAATGCCTTCTCAGAGATGGTGAGGAAAGACTTGAAATGGGGGAGCAGGGTAGGCTCTAATATGGGGGGTGGGGTACAGGTTGGTGGGTTGGCAGGCATGTTTAAATAGGAGTGACCTTAACATCTTCTCATGGACCTGCTTTTGTACTTCTGACCTCATTTTATACCAGTCTTAACTATCATGTTGTAGCACCCTAAACTGTTGAAAAAAGCACCATCTTTGTGAGTGAGTTCAGGGAGACAGCACCTGGGAGGAACAGCCTCGGAGAGGTGGGAAGGATGAAGACCCCTCTGGAAGAAGAATGTGGGCGATAGCCTGAAACACTCTCTCCTTTCCCCTTCACCCCAGGACCGTGTTCCCTTCGTGGTGGCTGAGCGGGTACCGTGGGAGAAGATGTGTGAGACTCTGAACCTTAAGTTCATGGCTGAGGTGGGGACAAACCAGGGGCTGCTCCCAGAGCACTTCCTCTTCCTGGCCCAGAAGATCTTCAATGACAACAGCCTCAGTATAGAGGCCTTCCAGCACCGTTCTGTGTCCTGGTCACAGTTCAACAAGGTCATTGCCCGGCCCTTCTGACCTCTTACCCCCAAGTTCTTCATCCTGGGGCACCCAGGGCTTCCCCTGGGGAAGGGACTGACTGCTGGGATCTTCACCGTGCCACACCATGTCCCTCAGGAAGGCCTTGTCATGGTCCAGGCAGGAAAACCTTCAACTCAAGGGTCAGACCAGAGGATGCGTTCTCTGGCATCCCTCAGGCTTTGGTTTCTCTTCACCAGTGACTTGCATGACTCACCCAGATTGTGTGTAAACATGGCTCAAAATAACTTTGACCCATCGGGAAAATAGTTCCTATTGCAAAAACCAAGATGAAATCCCACAGGGACGTGCAGTCATATCAGCAACCATGTGTTGACAACTTACTATATGCCAGGTGCTGTGCTTAACACTTTACGTATTTATTTCATTTGATCTTCCCAACATCGCTTTAAGATCAGTATTGTTATTATTCCCACTTTATAGACCAGGGTCCTAAGTCTCAGAGGGTTAAGTCATTTTTCTAAGATCTCCCAGCAGGTGAGTGGCATGGCTGGGATGGAACCCCATATTTTTGACACTTGCTCTTAGCTGCTATATTTTATTCCCTCCAAAATAAGATGGCTCAGATCAGGGTCTGTTATAAGAACGGGGGAAGAGAAGATTGGAGTGGCTTGGTTGACTGCCAGCTGGGTATATGCAGTCATGTACTGCTTGCTTAGAAAAAAAGGAAGAAAGAAAAGCCCACATGACCAGAGGATGTGCTAGCAAAAGGAGCAGGACACTTACACCCAGCAGCTGCCTTCTCTGGGCTCCACTTCCACCAGGCCTCACTAGAGATGGGTGGAGCATGCTGGTTGAGGAGCTCCAGCCCAGACTTCCTGGCCTAAATCCCAGCTTTGCCTCTCACCAGCTGTGTGGACCTGAGCAAATTATTTGACCTTTCTGTGCTTCCATTCTTTATCTGTAAGATGGGATAGTTATAAGTCCTACCTCCACAGCCTTGGAAATTAGCTTATGGAAAGGGATTGAAATAATGCCTGGCACATGGAAACGTGGGTGCTGTCCATCATCATTGATAGGGGTCTCAGGTCCAGTTTGGTCTCTCAGCGCTGTGACCATAATGTGGGCACTCACAGCCCAGTGCCTGCCCTAATCAGGTTCCAGCTCTGGCCCTTTCATCCTCACACCAGCTACCCCCACCCTGCCACAGGAGATCCTGCTGGGTCGTGGCTTCACCTTTTGGCAGTGGTTTGATGGTGTCCTGGACCTCACCAAACGCTGTCTCAAGAGCTACTGGTCAGATCGGTAAGTCTCTGCCCCAGGTGGCCTGAGCAGCTGTATGCCCAGCTCCCTCTCCACATCCAGTGCCTCCACTCCATCCTCTTCTTCATCATGGCCAGGCTGATCATTGGCTTCATCAGCAAACAGTACGTCACCAACCTTCTTCTCAACGAGCCTGATGGAACGTTCCTTCTCCGCTTCAGTGACTCAGAGATTGGAGGCATCACTATTGCCCATGTCATACGGGGCCAGGATGGTGAGGTCTCCCCAGCCAGTCCTCTGTCTCTGTGCCTGTGCCCTCTGAGGTCTCTTCTGGGAAGGAAATGTTTTGGCTTCCTTGATGCCAACTCTGATCTTCAGGAAGTTCTTTAGGTTCAACTTCTCTTATTCCTTCTGTGGTCTAAACTTCTACTTTCTCACTGTGAGCTTTGTGGAGATAGAGACGAGTATGTTCCCCTCCCCAGGACCCCCATCTGAGGTCCTCTCCTCCTTGCCTTGGTAGGTTGAGAATGAATTCGGTGTGGGAGCTGAGAAAGGGGAAGAAAATCTGGACAGAGGGGACTCACAATCTCATTTCTATCACAGGCTCCCCACAGATAGAGAACATCCAGCCATTCTCTGCCAAAGATCTGTCCATCCGCTCACTGGGGGACCGAATCCGGGACCTTGCTCAGCTCAAAAACCTTTACCCCAAGAAACCCAAGGATGAAGCTTTCCGGAGCCACTACAAGCGTGAGCTGGAGCTGGCAGTTCTGACTCCTTCCTGTTGCCCACATCCTCCCTGGTTCCAGTAGCCCCCTCCCTGCCCACTGCGTGTCATCCCTGATTTCTCTCCCCATTTCTGTAGCTCCACTTTTCCTACTTGCCCATCACCATGCTCATTTTTCCCACCTCCCCTCCTCCCTGACCTTAGAGCACTCCATAGCTTTCCTTTCTCCCCCACAACAGATGAACAGATAGGTAAGGATGGCAGGGGTTACGTCCCAGCTACCATCAAGATGACTGTGGAAAGGTGAGTGTGGTGGTGAGGATGATGGGTGAGGCCTGGTACTTCCTTGCAAGAATGGCTGGTGGCATCAATGATTGGTCAGTCACATGTACCTCTTTCTCTCCTCCAGGGACCAGCCACTTGCCACCCCAGAGCCCCAGATGCCTCCCATGGTGCCCACTTATGATCCTAGAATGGCCCCTGACCCCATGAACATGCAGCTCAGCCCAGATATAGTGTAAGAAGCACAAGAGACGGGAATAGGGGTGGTCTGTGCAGGCAGGCTTTCAGCTGGGTGAGCCGGTGCTGGGGGCTGAAGGAGGAAATTTTTCTTTCCGTGAAAGGGATTCCTCATCCTGAGGCAGGGGTTGGGAGTGTCCAGGAGAACGGCTGGCATCAGGGTGTTCTGCTCTCTTTCCCCAGGCCCCAGGTGTACCCACCACATTCTCACTCCATCCCCTCATATCGAGCCCTCCCCCAGGAAGAATCAGTCAATGTGTTGACAGCCTTCCAAGAGTAAGTGAAGAATCTCTTGGGAATGGGGTGGGGATACCCAGCTGCAAGGAGGACGGACATCTGAATTTGTTAGGAGAGGCTCTTCTGTGAGAAAGGGGCAGCAGAAAGCTTTCTTTGTCTCTTCTGTTCATTCCATTGAGGCTCAGTGGTTGGAGACTTCCCTGGGTTCAGATTCCAGCTCTGCTACTTAACTGACTCAGGGCAACTTATTTAACTCTGGTGCCTCATCTGTAAAATGGAGAATAATAATATCTTCCTCATAGGATTATTGTGAAGGCTAAATGAGTTAATAATATGTGTAAAACTGAGCAAAGTACCCAGTTAATAGCAAGAGATGTGTGTGTAAGAATTAGTATTCTCTCTCCTGCCTCTGGAATCCAGTCACTTATCTGCTATCTTATTTTTATTTATTCATCTGTTAAGGCTTTGAAGTGATCTAGATATTTGTTGTTCCCTAGGTAACAGGCACTTATTAACTCTTAGTCAAGGCATGACATCTCCCCTCCCAGGAACTGAGGTGGGGGACTGAGAACCACCTGAGTTCAGAGTCCAAATAAACAACAGAAATGAGCTAATCCAGCCCCCATCTCCTCCCCCAGTGTCTCCCAGTTCCCAGCATACACTTTATGGATGGAAAAATTGACCTCACATTGCAAAGATGATTTTGCCCTAGGCTATGCAATCAGGATAAGGAACCCAAAATTCTGTTTTCTTATTCAGTGGTCTTATATTTGCAACACCCAGCTTTTGCCCAGCCTTCCTCTCTGACCATGCCCTTCTTCCCACTTCCAGACCTCACCTTCAGATGTCCCCCAGCCTGAGCCAGATGAGCCTGTCCTTTGACCAACCTCACCCCCAGTGAGTGGCATTCCCTACTCTGATTCCATGTGCCCCATTGACTCCCAGCCTCACCCCCTACCCACCAACATCTTTTTTACTTTTCTGGTCCCAGCAGGGGCCTGCTGCTGTGCCAGCCTCAGGAGCATGCCATAGCCAGCCCTGAGCCTGTGCTCTGCACTGATGTGACCATGGCAGAAGAGAGGTGCTCGAGCCAGCCAGTGGGAGGGTACCCTGCAAGCACCTGGTGAGCGATGGCTGGGGGTGGTGATTGAGCGTGGGCTAGAGGAGTGGGTGCCATGCCTATTCCATTGCTCCTCTCCTTCCTCCTGGCAGGGCTGAAGGCATGTTCCCACCCTTGCTGCCTCCCACTGAACAGGACCTCACCAAGCTTCTCCTGGAGGGGCAAGCAGAACCAGGGGGAGAGTCCTTGGGAGTCCAGTCCCTCCTGCAGCCCTCCCCCTATGGGCAGTCTGGGATCTCAATGTCGCATCTGGACCTAAGGGCCAACCCCAGCTGGTGATCCCAGCTGGAGGGGGAGCTCAGAGACAGCCTTTCTACCCCAATGGGACTGCTCTGGACACTTGCCCATGTTTCTGCCAAGCAGCAGATGGGGAAGGTGTCCTCCTATCCCCACCTTCTTCTGGGTGAGGAGGAAGACTTTGCCAGAAGACAGAGTGGGTGGAGCCTATCCACTCCTTCCCTCCTACCACACATCCGTCTTCTCCCTTCCAGTGTTGGAAGAGAAATTCAGGTTCCAAAGTGAGACACGCCCCAGCATGCCTGCACATGCAGAGCACACACAGCTCTCCCTGAGATGGGGCTGAGCAGGAAGGAGGCTGGGCAAGAGCACAGGTTAGGGCACAGAGGCCTTCTCCCACTCCCAGCCAGGATCCAGGATGCACATGTAGAAAAATGTAGACATGTGCACACACTTGCACTAGAGGCTGGGAATGAGGGAAGGAATGGGCTGGGTCCCAGCCCTGGGGGGATGAGGAAGCAGTTCAGGAGACCCTGGGTGGGAGAAGAGGGGCCTGTACACTTGGTAACTGAGGGTTTTGCCCAGATTAAAAAACAAATCTTAAACAGCTCCAGATTCCTGAGATGGAGGCTTTGGGCTGTATATGAGACTGTGCAGAAGTACAAGGGCTGAGTATCTTGGTGTATAGCTGTGTTAAAGTGGACCTGAGACATGCTAACATATAGATGTCACACATGCTAGTCGCATAGCCATATAGAACCTTATCTGATTTTGCCTATGACAAGTTTTGAAGTGAGACACTGCACAAGACACTGGTGTGTGTGCTTGGCTCTGACATATGCCAACCCAGATATACTCAACTCCGAGTGTGACTGTGCTCAGGTAGGTCTATGTGGCTTTGATATCCACGTATGGCATAGCTTCTGTGGCTCAACACTGCCCAACCTGCCTGAGGCTGCGGTGAGGGCCCAAGCCCAGACCCAGGCGTGTGGTCCTTGACATGTGTTAGGACCCTCCCCCTGCTTCTTTCCGGTTTCCCCAGCCACCACCAGTTTTCCTCCATTCCCATGCCGCCCTTTCTCCCTCTTGGGAGTCATAGATCATAAACCATAAAATAAATTTTATTCCAAAATAACAAAATAAATAATCTACTGTACACTATCTGAAAAGAAAAACGCTCTAACTGCTCAGACAGGTGCTGTGGTACAGTCCCCAGCTGAGGGAGACACTGAGTCCAACCCAGGCCTCCCATGGGGGCTGATGAAGGGGACCCCACATTCACCCCCCTGCCCGTAGAGAGGGCAGGGTAAGAGGAAAAGTGCTGAGGACTTGGGAGAAAGATGGGGATGGGGGGGGGGGTTGAACTGTATCACTTGTTAAATTAAAGAAACCAACTAGAAGCAGAAAAATGGGGGAGTAGAGGGGAGAAGGAGCAGGTCCAGTGTCCCAGGCCCCCATTTCTGGTGGGAAACGTTTCCATTTTTAACTGCTGGACCTTCCCAGGCAAGTCCCCTTTTCCCCTATGTCCAAACTGGGTCCAACTTCTCACACCACTCATTCAAACTAGAGAGAATGGGAGTGTAAAGAAGGGGAGAACCCCAGATGCCCTGGAGGCAGAGTCCTTGCCCCTGTGCTGTGGGCCATGGCGAGGGGCAGCATGTGCACCCCCTTGTGTCCTCTCGCCAGGCCCCTGCTTGTTATTGCTTGAAGCCCCATAGCTCTATGCCCATGGAGCAGGTGGGGAGGCAAGAGAAAGGCAGAGGATCCAGGGTTGTGACTAGATGCCAGGGATGGAGAGTGTAGGGATGGATCTGTGGGAGCCAGAAGTCCTGGGGGTCTGGGTATGAGGATACCAGTCCATCCCTCACTGCCGGCTGGCTTCAGCCTCCACTTTCACACTGCTCCTGCGACCTTCCACCAGAGCTGGATGAGGTCCTGGG
This sequence comes from Saccopteryx leptura, assembly GCF_036850995.1. Lineage (NCBI taxonomy): Eukaryota > Metazoa > Chordata > Mammalia > Chiroptera > Emballonuridae > Saccopteryx > Saccopteryx leptura. The sequence goes on from NC_089504.1 coordinate 179,308,829, forward strand.
GCAGGGCATCGGTCCAGCAGCCCTTCCTCAAACTCTGCAAGGAGAAGGGGTAGGTTAGGAGGCTGCGGGGTAGACACTGCAGAGAAAGGTGGTTGAGAACAGAAGCAGAGCTAAAGACGGCTGTGGAGAAGGGCTTGATTTACTGTTAATGCCTCCTGCCCGAGTGTACATGGGGGAGGGGTTACATATCCAAGTATGTGCTCCTTCTTCTCTTTCTGGCTGTGTGTAGTTCTCTGTCTCTGTATTTGTCTCTCTCCTTCTCTGTCTCTCCTGCCTTTGCTCTGCTGGAATTTCTGGTTCTGTCAGGAGCTGTGGGGGCGGCTTGGCTCTGACCTCTCCCCCTCCCCCGTTCCAGGCTCTGCAGCCCCTACTTCTCTCTGGCCCCCTCCCAGGCCCCACCTACCCAACCATGTCCCCAAGTTTCTTAGAAGCCAAGTCAGGGGTAACACAGGAAGCCAGTATCCTAGGTCCTTCCCCCAAAGCCCCCCTTCCTGGCCCTTCCCCCACTTCCCACCCACACATAGTTTAAAAATACCAAGCTAGGGTTGGTGGCTTTGTCTGCTGCGTCACTCAGCCCAGCCGGTGTGGGCCCTTTGCTGGCCTACTACCCCTTCCCCATCCATACACAGAACATCCCCTTTTGGGCTCTTCCACTTCTAGGCTGGACAGCCTCATCCCAAATGCTAGCCTGCTCCACCCTCCTGTGTTGGTGGACGTTCTCTCCAAGCTCCCTATCCTGGTGACCCTCCTTCTGTTCCTCTTTACCCCCCATTCTCTGTGTTCCTGCTCCCCCCAGTGTCCCCTTCACAGATCTCCATTAGGATCAGTCCCTCCCCAGTGGGAACAGTGCTGCAGGGTCCTGTCTTCTCAAACCAAGACCTGGCTGGCTGGAGCCCCACCATCCTACTTGCTGCCCTCTCTAGTGACATCCCTCTTCCCCCCACCTGGCCCCAAAACACCAGGATTGCTACATGGGGCCTGGGTGGTAGGGGTGCTTGGGGACAGCACTGCTGGCAGCCTCACCTGCGAGAGGCGGCTTTGCAGGCACACAGGGGCTGAGGCGGCCCACGCGGTCATGGGAGACGAGGCGGGCTAGCCGCAGCCCCTCATCCATCAGTGTCTGCTGCAGGATGTGGCGGCTCCACAGCCCATGGGCTGGCAATGCCAGAGGCAGGTCAGCAGGGGGCGGCGTCAGCCTGGGGCATGACCCCACAGCTGTGGGCAGGGGCACTAATCAGGTAAGGGACTACAGTCAACAGAACCCCCACCCTCAACCACCAAGCCAGACCCATAGGTCCAGGCCCTTTTGCCCCCATCCAGCCAGGCCTCCCAACCCTGCTTCAGTCAGTTGCCTCCTGGTTCCCTTCCCTGCAAATCCCCCCTCCTGCCCAGAAATTCTGGAGCAGACCTACCCTGCAAGTGTCCATCTAGACTTTCCCCAGACAGGCTGGCGCTGTCTTCCTCCAGGCTGGTGCGATATGGGGGTGCATAGGACTCAGGGCCTGGGGGAGGCTGCTGGATTTCAGAGTGACTTTGCTCTCCAACCTGTGGATGCCCCAAAATGGGGTAATGAGGTTCTGGCAAGGAAGGGTGTTGGGGAAGGTTGCTCTAACCCTCTACATGCACCCAGGAAAATCTACCTCCTGTTTCAGCTTCTTCAGTGGGGGGCCTCCCAATTCTTCAGGGTGGAGCCTGCAAAGATGGAGAGGAAAAAGAATGAGGCTGGGGAGGGACACATAATGGGCAAGGCACAGAATCTGATGAGGGGCATTATTTTAAAACCCTAGAAAAAAGCGGCTGAGCAGGAGTCCCCAGCTCAGGCACTGCTGTTGTTGGGGATTAGAAGCAACTTGATTGTTGGGAGAAGCCGACAAGTAGACTTTGTCAAAGGCAGTGCGTGCAAGTTGGTGACAAGCAGGCCTGGAGGCACCTCAACTGGACGTTAGGACAGGATCCAGATCCTTGGCAGAATTCTAATCCGGGAAGGATCTGGAGAAGGGCTCTCACCTGGAGCCCTTCAAGGAGGACAGGTAGGTGCTCTCTCGGGCCACTTGGCGTGATAAGGAGAAGAGTTCTACCCTCCGCAGTAACAGCGAGTTGTCCCTCATGCAGAACTGAGCAGCAGCCTCATTGATGGTCAGCTGTGGAGAGGGCGGCCAGAGCAGTCAGAACCCTAACTTCCTACTCCCACTGCCTCCTTGCAACCCTTCACCACCAGACAAATGAGGCCCACCCATCAGATGCTAGCTTGGGTTTTGATACTACTACCCAGAAGTTTCCTGAGGGAGGAAGACAGAGGTCAGCACCCGTAGGTTCCTAGGAATGCCAACAGCCTCCTCCATTTCTGTGGGGTCTGGAGCAGCATGAAGCTGGCCAGCTGGGCTCTCTTTCCCACTCAGTTGAGGAAAGTACTGCAGTAGCTGAAACTGGGGTGGAACAGAGGGGAGCAGGGCCTGGAATTCTGGTCAAAGGGCAATGAAACAGATTTGAGGAGTGTGAGGATTCTCAGAAGTGAGTAAGTTGAGACCTGGGAACCAAGAGCAATCCTGGGAAAATGGGGGCCTCACCTCATGCAAGCTAAGCTGCTTGCCTTCCCGCCGCTTCGAGTCAAAGCGGCCATAGATGATGCTGTATTTGCGGATCTCCTCCTCCTTCTGGCTGTCATTATCATCCATCTCAAAGATATGCCCCACGCTCCGTGCTAGCTTCTTGTTCAGCTTCAGCAGGGACGTCACCTCCCCAGCATCCCCCCTTGGGAAGCTTCGGAAGATCCTTTCTACACTCTCCACCACCATGCGTACCATCTCTGGCTCCAGTCTCTCAGGAGCACCCCCAGCCCCTGTGGCTGCCAAGCCTCCAGCCCCAGTTCCCTCAAGGACTCCTCCCCCTGCAGGTGGGGAAAAGGGGGGTGAACCAGCCTCCTCTTCTCCTCCCGCCCCAACATCAGACTCTGGAGTGCTCCGCCCTGGCCAGATTCGGGAGTCCCCTGCTCCAGGCCCCCCAGGCACTGGTGACAGCTTCTCTCCAAGTTCAAGGGGGCTCTTGGGGCTAAAACTTCGAGCGCTGCCAGCCTTTTCCCCTGGGCTGCCATGACCGTTGCTCATGCTTCCTTTCCGGGAGCCTGCAGTCTCTGAGATCTTGAAAAGAGGAATGCTGGAAACAGGCACGGCAGGCACTGGCTGGCTGAAGAGCCCTGGATTGGTGGCCCATTCTCTCAGAGCCTTCTGCAGGCGTCGGACGTGGAGGGGCTTGGTGGCCATGCCCACAAGTGCCATGATCTCCAGGAACTCCTCCTCACCCGCCTCGCATAGTTGCTGCACGTCGTCCCCTCCCTGCTGGATGAAGGTCTCATAGTAGGAAAGCAGATTGGCACGCTGCAGGACCCGGTACAGCTGCAGCTCCCCCAGTGTCCGAGGCAGTGCCATGGCTCGAACACTAGGCCTGAGAAGGAGGCACATGAGAGAAAGAGGATAGCAGTTAGTGCAAGTCTCCCTGTTGGGTACCAACCCACACTCACAACTGTCTTCTTTTTTCTGCCTGCTTCTCCTCCTCTCTCTCTTTTCAATTACTCTCCCTACTCAACACTCAGTCCTAGGCACAGACTATAAGAATCAAGCACTGCTCAGAGGTATATATATGCCACTGCCATCCCAGACTGGCCAGAAGTACCAAAAACCAGCTCAGTCTCTGCAGAAGTCAAAGGCTCTTAGCCTCCATCCTCAGCTTTTACTTTTCTGGCCGGGGACACAGAGACTGTGGGCACTAAGGCTAGTCTAGCCAGCACACCCTGGGATGGCTAGATGTCTCTTTCAAAACATGGTCTTCACCTTCCACTCTAAGCACTAGCAGTCTCACCATTACTCAAAGTGACATCACACACTGAGGTGAATATAGGACCCCCTGTCTTCCCCATAGTAGACACCTGAAACCACTGCTGGCCACCTTTACTCCCTGGTGGCATCCTGTCCTTATAGCTGAGAGGGAGAGTTGTGGCCCCTTCCATGGCCTTTCCCACTGTTTGCCAGGTGAACCCCTGCTCTGCTACCCGAAGCTTTCTCCAAGGAATAAGGAGTTTTTGGTATGCTCTTGCTCTCCCCCCAAGGATTGCTCCTCCCCTCCTGACTGACCAGTACCACCACCACTCCCCCCCCCCCCCCCCCCCCCCCGTTGGCCCCTCGCCTCGCAGAGTCCTCCTCCACCTGCTCTGTAGGTAGGCCTGTCGCTTCAACCCAGGCACAGGAGAGGGAAGGAGTGCCTCAATTGTTCTGCTCTGGGCTTGTTCCGCCCACACATACTCCCACAGTGGTAGCGTCAGTGGGTGAAAACTGCCTAGGGGCTCCCGCCTACCCTCTCCCTCATTTTCCACCCACATATCAAGGGCAGTGGGGGAGCGGCTCAAGGCCTCTTGAGAGAGGGGCTGCACGTCGAAACTTCTCTCCTCACATTGTAAATAAAGGTACAGAAATGGGAAAGGACCCCTAAGGCATCCACGCTTCTCCACAGCCCTGCTGATGCGCTCTTGACTCAAAAGCTCCGGCTTCTCGCGGACCCGGGTCCCGCCCGTTCCGTGCCAACGACAGACTGAGCCAGAAGAATGCCCCCCCCCCCACACCGCCCCGTTGCCAGCTAGAGCTCCAGGGCTTTCCCTGGCGCTTGGAGGGCTCCCACGTTCTTTGCAGGGGCTCACATGTTAGGTCATGCCCACAAAGTAAATGGGGGATGCAGAACTGGGTATTACCCTTTCATATTCAGATTCATCACATCCCTGACTGCTCCCAGGGCCCAATTCCATCAATCTCCACTCCACCACCCCCGTCCCGCTTCCCTTCGACCTCTCAGCGACCTCCGCCCTCCAGACCCCTTTCCGGAGTCCAGCTCCACCCATCCCCACTCCCCGCTGCTTCCCTTTGCCCACTAACTTGAGTCTGGTCTGCGGGGTTTTGCGGGCGCTGTCCACTCCGCCCGGCGGCTGCTCGGTAGTGGGGGAGGGCGCTCTGTGCATGGACTGCCGGAGACCACCAGGGGTTGCCCCTCTCCGTGTCCCGGGCTCCGCGCTTGGTGCGCGCCGCGCTCTTCCCGGCTTGGGGGGCCGTGTCCACCGCTGTCCGGGCTCCGTCCCTCCCTCCACGTCTCCTCTCTCCGAGCCTCCGCGACTCTGTCTGTGCCTCTGCCCCCCACCCCCTTCCCCGGCTGCGCTTGCCGCCTCTCCGCGCCTCTGCCCCCGCAAGAGGAACGGGGAGCGAGGCCCTGCGCGGTACTGGGTGCGAGCTGGAGGAGGGCGTGGGCAGAGCCGGGGGCGAAGGCCGGGGACGAGGGGCGGGCGCCTGGGCCTCACCACCGGCAGTGGAGAAGCGACGGCGGCGGAGTGACTGAGGGCGGAGACCAGGGGGGAGGGGGGGAGCAGAAGTCGGGGGCGGAGACTCGGAGCCGGGCACCTAAGAGGGATCTAGGGGTGACCGAGGCCGGGCTGGGGAAGACGGGCTTGCGGACCCAGCGGGCGGAGCGAGGTCGCTCCATGCCGCCCACGCCGGTACACAGCCAGCCCTCTCCGCGCCCACGTGTCCACGTGAGCGCCCAGCCGGCGGCATTCCCCCCCCCCCCCCCAACCTTTACTCCTCCGCGCGGAGAGCGGAGTTTCATTACTAACGCACCGATACCCAAAGACATTGAGTAGCGCACAGAAGTGCACGCGCCCCTGCCCACTCTCGGGCCTCCGGGTAGTGGACATGTGAATGTTAGAAGCTGAGAAAAGTTCTCAGCTTCTCCCGGTGCGCATCTGACTCCCATAGAGTGTGCATTTATGGCAGGTTTGTGAGTGTGGAGCTCTGCAGGAATCCCTTAGGTACCCCAGCGCTCTACTCCAACCCCAAAAGAAGTAATTTGACGAGTCCGTTGGGAAACTCAGGCCTTCTCCACCCCTGCCTCCAGTCCATGCTGAAGTTTTGGGAACAGGAATGGGTGGGTTATGATAGAAAGTTACCTCAACGAACATTAGACCCGTGGAGTTTTGTTAACGCGTAGGTCAGGCGGGGATGCGAGGGGTACCCCGCCTTCCTCCTCTTGTCGCACCCTATTTGCTAAGGATGGGAACCTGCTCCTGGAGAATTCTGTGTGACAAAGCAGGGATGTGGAGGACACTTACTCTGGGGATGTTTATTAGGGGACATGGAGAAGCTAGTGGAAGATGGGCAAGAGGCCTGCAGGGTATAAGGCAGCTCCCTAACGGAGGCGTTGTGGAGGGAAGAGCTCCTTAAAGGGTCCTCCACCACCCTTCCCCCACTTCATTTCTCCTAGCCTCATCTGGTTTCCATTACACTCCCGCCCACGCCTGGGAGGATTGGGGAGAGGGGTGCGACGGGTGGACAGGCGGGTCTCTGAGCAGCCTGGCCCCGCGGCTTTAGGCCCAGAGGAAGTGAAGGCGCGCGCGCGCGGTGGGGAGGGGGGCGAGGCAAGCAGTGAACCGACTGGCCAGAGGCAAAGTTCCCCCTAGTCTAAAACCTCAGCTCTGACCCGCCATTCTGCATTTCTGAGTGGCCTGGCGGGGAGTGGGCGGCGTGGGTGAAGGCTGGTTCTACATTCGGGCCAGGCCAGGGAATCTTTACGTCTCGGTGTGGGGCAGGATAGGAGGGGTGCATCACTGTGGGGAGGAGGGATTTCAGTAGCTAAGATTTTCCCCACCCCATTAAGTCCTAAACACAGTGGTGGTGGTGGTGGTGGTGGTGGTGGGGTGATAGGAGCGAGCTGAGTCCAGTCCTATCACCTATCCCACGACTGAGGGCGCGGCTAGACGGGCTGGGGGGAGGGCGGGCATTCCCTCGGGGGCACTATGATGTGTGTGGGTGTCCCCTCCCCCATTCCCCTCTAGTTATTTTGGAGCCTGGGCTGCCAGCCACTGGCCGCGGTTTTCCACGTGCCTCCTCCCTCTCTGCCCACGCTCGTGACGCACATCCTCCGCCCACGCAACCTCTGTTGGAAGCGCCCCCTCCCTCCCACCTGCCCTCTTGGGGTGGCGCTGAGCCTCCAATTCTGGAGGGAGACTCAGGATCGCGGCGGAGTAGGGCGTGGATCAAGGGGGCAGCTACCTACTGGGTGCCGGACGCCTGGATCCCAGCCCGGCAAAGATGATGAGGGAGGAACCGATTCAATTCCTTGGTACTGAGGTAGATAGTCCGCAACAGAAGAAGGGAAGAAAATCCCCGTCGCCTAGGACTCTAAAGGGGTCTATGTTGGTACCACCAACCCGTGTGTGTGAGAGCGAAACTTCTGAGCGCTTTTATCTTTGTATCTCATTGTTGTCCTGAGGTTCAAATGAGAGGGCGTATATTAAAACTTTGTAAATAATAAAATGCTAAGTACGCTTGAGGTGCTATTGCCAGTATGTACCTGTATTTGTATGTGCCTGAGATTATGTATTTATGTTTTTCTTTACATCTACGTCTCTCTGTTTCTAGATTTGTATGTGAGCACCTAGGTGTGGATTTACAAACACGTACATTAAAAAACCATTGACTTGTCAAGCTCCACCAGGGGCTGCGAGAGCCCCGGCAGCCAGGCAGCCTGAGCTGTTGAGAAGTCTGTTCTGTGCTTCCTCCTACTCTTACCACCCCCAACTCCCCTCCTACTCCCTTCCGTTGAGAACAAGGAATTTCCAGCCTTTGGCAAAAGGAGAGACACAGAGAGAGACTAAGAGGAGAAACTAGAAAAACAAAGATAAGGGTCAGGGGGTTGGGGAGGTGACAAAAAAGGGTGGGACAAATACAAAGATCTTAATTTCTCTCCGAGGGCCCATTTTTCCTCATGGCGCTCAGGACCAACTTCCCTACCTGACTCACCTGCTTGCCCAACCCCTACCTCAGAGTTCTCAGAGGCAGGCAGAGCAGAGCTACGGATCCTGTTTAATCAATTGATTTATTGTCTATAAATAATTTCAGAGAAAGAAAAATATCATATGACCTCATTCATTTGAGGAATCTAATAAACAATGTGAACTGAGGAGTGGAATAGAGGCAGAGAGGGGAACAAAGGGACCAAAGGGAAAGCGGACAGAGAAGAAGGGGATGATAGGATCGGATCAGAGAAGGGAAAGAGGTTAGTAAAATTATATATACATAACAACATTATAGAGAGCAGGAAAGCAAATCCTGGAGGGAAGGGGAGAAGGCTTTGGGGGAAGGGGCGCAAGGGGGATGTCGAGGGGAACACGGGGTGGGGGGAGGCAGATATATTCGGTGGGACACTTGAATCTATGTAAATATGATAAATTAAAATCAATAATAAAAAATAATTTATAATTAAACTATTGGAGCCTGACCTGTGGTGGCGCAGTGGATAAAGCGTCGACCTGGAAATGCTGAGGTCGCTGGTTCGAAACCCTGGGCTTGCCTGGTCAAGGCACATATGGGAGTTGATGCTTCCAGCTCCTCCCCCCTTCTCTCTCTCTCTCCCTCTCTCTCCCTCTCTCTCTTCTCTCTAAAAATAAATAAATTAAAAAATTAAAAAAAAAAAAAACAAAAAAACCTATTGGATAATTAATTTGTCTACTGGTGTCTTCCAGGAAGGGAAACAGTAGCTCCAGTCCCAGTTTTCCAAGAAAAGGGGAAAAGATTGTGAAGAAAGTGTGTGAAAGAGGAGGAAATTTTGAACCAGAAGCACTCATTTCAAGGCACGTGTAGTTTTTCATCCAGCAGATTGCACTGCTCACTCCCCCACTGCCTCCAAGTTTTCACCATGCCAAATCAAGCTCACTCACAAGATCTGGCTCAAATGTCCTGGACCCTCTCCTTCTTGCACTGTAGGCAGAATTAACTCCTATCAGTGGCCTCATGGCTCTCTTTACACATTTCAATTATAGTTGCTTGTTTTCACCTTCAGCCCAGGATGTCTCCTGGGAGGTCTGGTATCTGGTGGGCCCTCAGAAATGAATGAGTTGAGATGCTATTTCCAGGCCTGATCAACTTTGAAAAGGGCAACTGACACCGATTTTACTCTAAAAGGAGCTGAACCTGGGCAAAACTGTTTAAGAGGAAATACTTGTTTTTTCCATGTCTCCTTCCTTAAGTTTCCAGTGACTCTCACAAGTCTGGCTCCTTGGCCTTCTAAAATGTCCACTATTCTGGTAAATTAATTCATGCATAGGTGCTATAGATAGAAGGTTAAAATCCTAACTGGTAGTAGAAAAATATAATGCTCCTTTTTTCCTCTTTCAGTAACATGTTAGAATTATAGTCTAAGGAATGTCCTTCAATTTTGTCATCTTAAAAGAGATGCTTCACTCCTCAAAGAGACAAAGGAACTGCCTTTAAGGATTTCATAGTCTAGTAGGGGAGGTAGACATATAAATAAATAATTACAATGAACTGCTATAGTGGTACAAACAATGACAGAAGGATAGGGGGTAAGTGATTTATTCTGCTTGGGGTTGTGAGGGGCAAGTTTAGGCAGGCATCCAAAGGAGGTGATGATGATTCAGCCTAGGGTTTTGAATTCTGAATAGATTTCCAGGAGAAAGGGGCAGGCAAGTCAGAGAGAGCAGAATGTAAACTTACGTGGAGGTATGAAATAAAATGATATGTTTGAGAAACTTGAAATTGTTCACTGTTTCTGAATGGGGGTTGTAGAGGTAAAAAAGGAGCCCAGAGGGGTGTACAAGACCATTTCATTACGAAGGTTATATAGACTAGGGCTTCTCAATTTTTAGTAGAGGGCCCAGTTTTACAAATACCAAGCTGTTATCCACTACTTCTATAAAATACACAAAAAGTGAGTTATAAAAATGAAATAAAACCTTATTTTTATTATTTCAATAAATATCAAAATTCTGTCAAATTGCTCTAAAAGTTTCTAAATGCTTACATTTAATTTCTGAAATTGTTTTATTGCAGATTGGTAAACTTTGAATGGCACTGCTGTAGTTGTTTCTTTTTTCTTTTTTGCAAACCAGACAGAGAGAAGGACAGATAGGGACAGACAGACAGAAAGGAAGAGAGATGAGAAGAATCAATTCTTTGTTGAGGCACCTTAGTTGTTGATTGATTGCTTTCTCATATGTACCTTGACGGGGGGGGGGGGGTGTTGGGTACAGCAGAGCAAGTGACCCCTTTGTCAAGCTAGTGACCTTGGACTTCAAGCCAGCGACCTTTGGGCTCAAGCCAGTGACCATGGGGTCATGTCTGTGATTCCACACTCAAGACAGTGACCCTGTGCTCAAGCTAGTGAGACTGCATTCAAACCAGGGAACTTGAGGTTTCAAACCTGGGTCCTCTGCATCCCAGGCCGATGCTTTATGCACTACGCCACCACTTGGTCAGGCTAGTTGTTTCTTTATATCTATGTTTTTGATCATACTAAGGACCCTGGACTGCTTCAGAGAAGATACTGTGGAAGATCTGGTCAGTTAGTCAGTTGGGCATTGTCCTGAAACACCAAGGTTGTGGGTTTGATCCCTGGTCAGGGCATGTATGGGAAGCGCCAGTGGATGCACAACTAAGTGGAACAACAAATGAATGCTCCTCTCCCTCTCTCCCTTCCCCTTCAGTCTCAAAAAAAAAAAAAAAAAAATCAATCATAAAAAAAAGGAAAAGGAAAAAAGAAGATTCTGTGGAACCATAAAGACTTTATAATATGGAAGTAACAAGGTCAGATCTTCAGGACTAGTGTGGAGGAAGGGTTTTCTCTTTTTTTTTTTACTTGATATGAGAGAGAGAAACATTGATTTGGTTGTTCCACTTATTTATGCATGCATTGGTTGATTCTTGTATTGCCCTGACTGGGATATGAACCCACAACCTTGGCATATTAGGATGATATGCTCCAACCAGTTGGGTACCTGTCAGAGCCTGGAGAATAGGTTTTATTTACTTCTGCAGAAACAGCAGGAAGAGGCCAGCTTGGAGGAAACTAAAGTAGCATGAGAGGTGGGAAGGTGCTGGATTAAATCACTGTCATGACCTAGAGAGGACAGGACATTTTTTAAATAAGATTCAAATCAATAAGACCCGAGTTATTGAGTGGCTAAGGGGTTGAGGAAAGAAAAGAAGGGTTAGTGTGATTCTTGGGCTTCTAGCTTGGATGATGGAGTAAATAGAAAAAAGTTCTCCTCTAAGAATTTTGGGAATTGTCTTCATCAATAATTCTCCGTTTGCAATCCTTTTTCTAAATTAAAAAAAAATTGTAAAAATCAAGTTTTTCATAACTCATTTGAAGACAAAACCTAATTTGACCTGAACTTATTTTGTGGCACACCTGACCTAAACTTACATGAGGTTATTTATAGTTTTTATCACACTCAGGTTTATCACAGTGTGAATATTCATATATCTCACTGCAGAAATAGTAATTTGTTTGATTACAGGGTACTGTCCCAGACCCCAGTGAAATTGTTGATTTATATATGCACCATATTACCTTTCTAAAATGCAAAAAAAATCTACAAAACATTTCCTACCCAGATTTCCCACCCCATTTACTCAATAGTCTTGGCTTGAGTTCTTTTGGTTATTTGCATAAATCAGATCCACCTGCAGATAATGAATATTCATCGTAGTGTATGCAATATACTCTGAAGATGGTTCTCAGTGTTTTGAGCAGTGTCTTTGTTATTACAACAATGCTAAGAACTTCTTGAGTGATTACTGTGAAGTGACAGAATTCATTTGGTAAGGTGTGATGTGTGTATGGAAAACCAGTCACATTACTATATCTCATTTTTACATTTTAGCAGTCAGTGGTCATTGATCTTCTGGAATTAGTTCCCAATCTTGGAATTAGTTCTATCATTCTCTGGCCTTTAGTCTAAACAAAAGCATGAGCTCTGAATGGTGAGAATTTGGGGACTGGTAATGAAGTGTGAGTGTATATATAAATATAAATTATTTTTAAAAGTTTTAGATTTACAAAAAAAAAATGAGACAATCGTAGAGAGTTCCCATATATCCCACATCCAATTTCCACTATTATTATATTAATATGGTACATTTACCACCGTTAATGAATCAATATTGATATGTTATCATTAACTAAAAGTCTATAGTTTATTCAGATTTCCTTGGTTTTTCCAAATAAATTTTTTCTGTTCCAGGATCCCATATTACATTTTATTCTCATGTCTACTTAGGCTCCTCTTTTTCTTTTTTTCTTTTCTTTTCTTTCTTTCTTTCTTTTTTTTTTTTTTGTGTGTGACGGAGACAGAGAGAGGGACAAATAAAGACAGAAAGGGAGAGAGATGGGAAGCATCAATTCTTCATTGCAGCACATTAGTTGTTCATTGACTGCTTTCTCATGTGTGCCTTGAGGGGGGGGCTACAGCAGAGCTAGTGACCCCTTGCTCAAGCCAGTGACCTTGGGCTTCAAGCCAGCAACCATGGGGTCATATCTATGATCCCACGCTCATGGGCTTGAGCCCGCACTCAAGCCAGCAACCTTGGGTTTCAAACCTGGGTCCTCTGCGTCCCAGTCCAACACTCTATCCTGTGCCACCACCTGGTCAGGCTACTTAGGCTCCTTTTGGCTGTTACAGTTTCTCAGACTTTCCTTGTTTTTGATGACCTTGATAGTTTTGAGGAGTATCTGTCAGGTATTTTGTAGGATGCCTCTCTATTGGAATTTGTTTAATGTTTTTCTCATAATTACATTTTATGGGTTTGAGGGAGGAAAACCACAGAGATAAAATGCCATTTTCATCACATGTTATCAAGGGTATATAATATCAAGATTGATTAACATTGATACTGACCTCTCTAGCAGCCAAGGGACAGTGAGTGTGTGTGTGTGCACACGAATGTGTGTGTGTTGTGAGACAGAAGATGACCATTGTTTCAGGAGTGGCTTAGACTTCCTCCCCCCCAAAAAACTAACTTATTTATTTAGTTTTAGAGAGGGGGGAGAGAGAAAGAGAGTGAAAGAGAGAGAGGGAAACATCAATTTGTTGTTCCACTTATTAAGCATTCATTGGTTGATTCTTGTATGTGCCCTGCCCTGGAATGGAACCTACAACCTTGGCATTTTGGGATGACTCTAATCAACTAAGCTACCAGGCTAGGACTAGACTGTTCTTTATGAGGATAAAATTTCTCGTCTTGCCCATGGCTCAGCCTCATTTTGACTTTTTAAAAAATGTCTTGTTTCTAAAAGCTTGAACCTTCCCCAGCAGTTATTTCCTTCCCTCAGTTCATTAGGTTCCATCATCTCTACTGTTCCTATTCACAACTATCAGATCTTAAAAAATAAGATGCTTCAGCCCTGGCTGGTTGGCTCAGTGATAGAGCATCAGCCCAGTGTATGAAAGTCCAGGGTTTGATTCCTGATCAGGGAACACACGCCCATCTGCTTCTTCACCCTTCCCCCTCTCCTTCCTCTCTGTCTCTCTCTTCCCCTCCCACAGCCAAGGCTCCACTGGAGCAAAGTTGGCCCAGGTGCTGAGGATGGCTCCATAACCTCAGCCTCAGGTGCTAGAATGGCTCCTGTCACAACGGAGCAACACTCTAGATGGGCCGAGGATTGGCCCCTGGTGGGCATGCCGGGTGGGTGGATTCTGGTTGGGCTCATGCAGAGTCTGACTGCCTCCCTGCTTCTAACTTTGGAAAAATACCAAAAAAAAAAAAAAAAAAAAAAAAAAAAAGCTTCACTTCTGCTTCTACTGAACACTTGTTATGTACCTGGCACTCTGCTAGTCCCACACGGTGAAATCATTTAACGGGAGGCAGCTTGCTGCATGAAAAGAACTTAGGCTTTGTAGTGGTTAAGCCTTAGGTTGGAACCACAAGTTAGTTGGAACCAACTAACTGCAATCTTGGGGAGGTTTCTTTGCCTCTTTTAGCCTTGGTTTCTTTTTAAATGGATATAATATTTGTCTCACAAGGTGTTGTGAGGAATAAAACATTTTCTCTTAATCCTCACATTCATTTTGCTTCCAAAAAAAAATTCTATGACTACATTTTAAAATGTTAATATTCATCCGTTTTAAATTATTTAGGAAGACACAATAACCTTTAAAAAATTTGTCCTGTCAGGACTCTACTTATAAAAGAGCTCCAATTATAAGTTTCCCATAAAAAAAATCATGATAAAAAGGAAAAAGGGAAAGCAGAAGGAACTTGAGATAGTTTTCGCGGAAATATCAAATTTGGTCAAGGAAGCCTCACCCATTCTGATCTTCTATTGGCTAAACTTACTATCAATCACACCAATTATAAATAAACTGGAGACGGAAACATGTTGTTAAGGGGTGGAATCTTCCTGTCGCCATTGCTAAAGTGAGAATCGTTTTCTAATAGGCTAAAAACTGCTGCTCCCACCCTCTTTTTCAGTTACGAAGAGGCGAGATTATAGGGTTCGCAGGGGACTGCGTGCCTGAAGCTCCGCCCACCCAGTTGATGGTTATGGGGCGGGTCTTGTAGCGGATAGGTTGCTGGCCCTGCCTGTTTGGGATTAGTTGCCAGGGAGAGACACGTGAGGAGGCGGTGGTGTGAGGCGACTATGGCGGGAGGAATGAAAGTGGCGGTGTCTCCAGCCGTTGGAGCCCTACCCTGGGGCTGGGGGGCCGGGAGCTCTGGGGCAGTGCGGCTGCTCCTGGTTCTCTCCGGCTGCTTGGTCTGCCGCTCAGGTACCGCCTGGACAGCAGCAGCTGCCGTGGGAGCGGGTGCCGAGGGGTTGCATTTAGAAAAGTGGGAAGCGTTCTCCGCGCGTCCAGTTACTCTGCGGAGTGGCGCCGACATACGGAGAGAAAGAAGCCTCGTCGTAGGCGAGTGGGCGTGGGCATTGAGGGGTCAGGGCTTGGGGCGGCTTGGTAGAGCTGCCCAGAGTTGGGAGGAGCCTGGAGCCTTTTTGGCGGAGACAGGAAGGGGAGGCCTAGGCTGGATGAACCGCGGGCCTGAGTCCTGTAACTGCACTGGCCTGCTCGGCTTTCCTGGTTAAAAGGAAGGAGACCCAAAGAGCAAATTAGCAATACCTTCTGAGTGTAGGCTATGTCAGGACTTGGGGCATGGTGGCTGGGATGCAGGAATCGCTAACTAATGTCATTTGTCCTTGTAAGATCCTGGCTCCATTGAACGGACCTGGACCCTTAAATTCCCATTTCAAAAAAAAAAAAAAAAGATACACAAGCATCATTCAGCATCGAATA
This sequence comes from Saccopteryx leptura, assembly GCF_036850995.1. Lineage (NCBI taxonomy): Eukaryota > Metazoa > Chordata > Mammalia > Chiroptera > Emballonuridae > Saccopteryx > Saccopteryx leptura. The sequence goes on from NC_089504.1 coordinate 179,323,947, forward strand.
GGTTTTTTTTGGAAATTTAATCTCTTAGGCACATTTATTTGATACTTATTATTTGATACTGGCTAATTGGCTTTGGACTGGGTTGAAACTTCTTCTTTTCTACTCTTATCTAATCCAGAAAATTTAAGAGTGTAGGAACCTCTACCTACCCCTCTTGTCGTTAAATGCGCACAGAAAGATAAAGTTTCCAGACTTCCACTGAAGGGAGTTGAGTAATTTTATCTTGTGAACACATATTGTGCTCTGTTTGCTGTCTAGCACATGCCATGATTATCCTTAACTGTAACTTTAAGGTTGGCTCAGGATCCATAGATCTAGTTCCAAAGTGCAGCATCCTTCTGAAACTTTTTTTATTTTTTTCAAGGGGAAGGGATAGGTATCCAGGAAGGTACTTTTCTAGAGGCAGCGCCCAGAGTAACATTTATTTGAAGGACTATTTATTATCTGAATGACTTTGAACCAGGTAGCTAACCTCTAAAGTGGGGTTGTGGATTGTGGAGAAGAAAGAAAAAATATATTAAAAAATGTTACAAAGATCTCAATCAGCCGTCTCTCTAAATTTTTTCAGTGAGCGGAACAGGGATAGGCTTAGAGAAGGGTAAACTCCACAGATGATTTTCATTGCCATGGCCTGATAATGTGGGTGGCAGCTACATAGTGACAGTCTTAATAGAGAAGACCTTTCTCAAGTCAGAGGTACCTAAATACAGGATGGAGAACCTTAAAAGGCAGGGAGATCTTTCTCACTGGAAGTTTTTGAAATTTTTGATTAAAAAAATAATGTGAGTTTATTTTACACTCCTTGGCAAGTACAGTTAAGTATAAAAAAGTAGAAAATACCCTTACTGTTTATTCCATTTAGAGGCAGACTATTTCAGTACACTTTTTTCTGGTGTTTTTCAACATGTTTTTAATTTAAAATACTTTAATTGATAGTACATTTATATTTCTGTCAGCAGTTCAGTTCTATTTTGTTGAGGCCACCAGTTATAAACAGAGATAGTTTTCTCATTTGATTTTGTAGCATAAGCATTTTCCTATGTCTCAAAATTCTTCATAAATGTTACTTCTACGGATAAGTCATTTAATGTTTCTGAATTAAACATTTGGTTGCATATTTGTGGTGTTTCTATTTTTTTTTTAAGTGAGAGAGAGAGAGACAGGAAAGGAGAGAGATGAGAAACATCAACTCATAGTTGCGACACCTTAGTTGTTCATTGCTTGTTTTCTCATATGTGCCTTGACGGGTGCCTGGGAAGGTGAGGAGGGGCTCTAGCTGAGCCAGGGACCCCTTACTCAAGCTAGTGACCTTGGGCTTCAAGCTGGCGACTGTGGGGTCATGACTATGATCCCATGCTCAAGCTGGTGAGTCTGTGCTCAAGCCGGTGACCTTGGAGTTTTGTGTACATATTTGTGTTTAACATTTATTGCATTTAGGTTTTTTTTAGGATAGATTCTCAGAAATGGATTTACTAGATCAATAGCTGAAATATATTTAAGATCTTTGAAGTACATGCCTATAATACTTTCCTGAGGAAGTGTGCCAGTTTACACCACTATCAGCAATATTTGCTTGTGACCCTCAACAGCAATGGATATTCTAGACTGTAAACCTTTTCTAATTTAATAGATCAAAAGCACTTATCTTGCATTATTTTGAGGGAGCATCTTTCAACTGTTTAGTAACTATTTTCTGTTTCGACTTTTGAATTGGAGTATGTTTCTGTCCTTTGTTCTTGGCTTGTTTATTGTGATTTCTATTTATTGGGCTTTTTTTTTTTTTTTTTTTTTTTTTTTTTTTTTTTTAGTGAAAGGTGGTGAAATAGTGAGATAGACACTCACAGGCACCCTACTGGGATCCACCCGGCAAAGGCCCCCCCCCCCCCCCCCCCACTGGTCTGGGGCTGATGCTTGAGTCAATCCCAGCTATCCTCAGTGCTTAGCGCCTACACTCAAACCAGTTGAGCCACTGGCTGCAAGAGGGGAAGAGGAAGAGGAGAGAGCAGATGGTTGCTTCTCTTGTGTGCCTTGACTGGAAATTGAACCCGGGACATCCATACACTGGGCTGACACTCTGTCCACTGAGGCCAGGGCCATGGACTTTAATTTTAAAATTCTTTGTGTGTGTGTGTGAGAGAGAGAGAGAGACATAGACAAGAAGGGAAAGAGATGAGAAGCATCAGCTCAGGTGTCACTTGAGCTGTTCATTGCTTGCTTCTCATATGTGCTTTGATGGGGGGGGGCTCTAGCCAAGCCAGTGACCCCTTCTTAAGCCAGCAACCTTGGGCTCAAGCCATTGACCACGGGGTCATGTCTATGATCTCATGCTCAAGCTGGCGAGCCCAAACTCAAGCCAGTGACCTCGGGGATTTGAACCTGGGTCCTCAACATCCCATGTTGATGCTCTATCCACTACACCACCACCTGGTCAGGCTGTCCACTTGTTTATTGATGGGCATTTGGCTTGCTTCTATATCTTGGTTATTGTAAATAACGCTGCAATGAACATAGAGGTGAATATATTCTTTCGAATTAGTGTTTTGGATTTATTTTTATTTTTTTTTTATTTTTTATTTTTCTGAAGCTGGGAACGGGGAGAGACAGTCAGACAGACTCCCGCATGCGCCCCACCGGGATCCCCCCTGGCACGCCCACCAGGGGCGACGCTCCGCCCACCAGAGGGCGATGCTCTGCCCCTCCGGGGCGTTGCTCTGCCGCACCAGAGCCACTCTAGCACCTGGGGCAGAGGCCAAGGAGCCATCCCCAGCGCCCGGGCCATCTTTGCTCCAATGGAGCTTTGGCTGCGGGAGGGGAAGAGAGAGACAGAGAGGAAGGAGGGGGGGGGGGTGGAGAAGCAAATGGACGCTTCTTCTATGTGCCCTGGCCGGGAATCGAACCCTGGTCCCCCGCACGCCAGGCCGACGCTCTACCGCTGAGCCAACTGGCCAGGGCCGTGTTTTGGATTTCTTTGGATAAATTCCCAGAAGTGGAATCATTGGATCATAAGGCAGTTTTTTTGTTTTGTTTTGTTTTTAAGTGAGAGAGAGACAGACAGGAAGGGAGAGAGATGAGAAGCATCAACTTGTAGTTGCAGCATTTTAGTTGTTCACTGATTGCTTCTCATATGTGCATTGACTGGGAGGTGGGGGGAGGGGCCTCTAGCCAAGCCAGTGACCCCTTGCTCAAGCCAGTGACTCTGGCCTTCAAGCCAATGACCTTTAGGCTCAAGCCAGCAACAAGGAGGTCATGTCTATGGTCCCTTGTTCAAGCCAGTGACCCCGCACTCAAGCTGGTGACCTCAGGGATTTGAACCTGGGTCTTCAGCATCCCAGGTCAGTGCTATATCCACTATGCCACTACCTGGTCAGGCAAGACAGTTTAATTTTATATTTTTTTATAGATTTTATTTATTCATTTTAGAGAAGAGCAAGAGGGGCGGGGGAGGAGCAGGACACATCAACTCTTATATGTGCCTTGACCAGGCAAACCCAGGGTTTCAAACTGGCAACCTTAGAATTCCAGGGCAACACTTTATCTACTGCGCCACCACAGGCTGGGCAATTTTAAATTTTTTGAGGACACTCCGTAGTGCTTTCTACAGTGTCTGTACCAATCTGCATTCTTAACAGTATTGTACAAAGATTCCATTTTTTCCACATTCTTACTGTTGTATATGTTTTTTGGAGAAATGCCTATTCAAGTTCTTTACCCATTTAAAAAAAATGGATTATTTTTTGCCTGACCAGGTGGTGGCGCAGTAGATAGAATGTTGGCCTGGAATGCTGAGGACCCAGGTTCAAAATCCTGAGGTCCCCAGCTTGAGTGTGGGATGCTGGTTTGAGTGTGAGATCATAGACATGACCCCATGGTTGCTGACTTGAGCAAGGGGTCACTGGCTCTGCTGGAGCCCCTCCATCCCCCACCATCAAGGCACATATGAGAAAGCAATCAATGAACAACTAAGATGCTGCAACAAAGAACTGATGCTTCTCATCTCTCACTTCTATCTGTCTGCCTGCCCCTGTCTCTGTCCCTCTCTCTCTAGAAAGAAAGAAAATTGTGTTATTTCTCTTTTTATTGTTGTGTGGTAGTACAGTAGTTGGATATTCTAGATACTAGACCCTTAACAGATACAAGATTTGTAGATATTTTCTCCTATTTTGTGGGGTGTTTTTTCACTATCTTGATAGTGTCCTTTGAGACACAAAAGTTTAAAACTTTTCTGAAGTATGCTTTATCTTTTTTTGTTGCTATGCTTTAGTGTCATATCTAAGAAACCATTGCCTAATCTCAGGCCACAAAGATTTGTACCTGTGTTTTCTCCTAACAGTTTTATAGTTTTGCTCTTACATTTAGGTTTAAGACTGAATTTAACTTCAAAATGAGTCTTAGCTTTATCCTAAAACAGTTTTGGGTTGGTTGGACATCAGTGCCCTTTTTGTGTGTTATTTTAGCTTTCTAAGGTTTGGTTGAGGTTTTAATGTTTTTATGGGTTTTGTATATGTTTGTTTTTTAGTTTATTTAAATCTACTCACCTTTATTCGAAGGCCCGGAGAGATAACTAAATTTTCATTTAAAGTATCACTTAATTACTAAGTACAATATAGAACTCAAAGAAGAAGTTAAATATTTTGTGGTAAAGAAGGTAGCTTGCCCAATTTGGGAAGATACGAGAGAGTGGCCACTTTTAAACCTTAAATTAGTTGAAATTATATGCAAAACTCCTGAGAGTAAGGATGGTCTGTTTCAGTAAAATCCAAGGGAGTGCATATATTCACTGGCTATTATTAAAACTTGAAATGAAAAAAAAAAAAAAAACCAGCAGAAAAAAAGCAACTTTGCAATCTTTCAGTATCTGTTTAAAGTATTATTTATACACATACATATATACATATGGTATACATGTGAATACATTACATATATATAGTTATAGACATGAAACATTGCAAGTTCTGTTCATCCTACTCAGGAAAGGGATAGGAAAAATTACCAGCTAGGTTAATTTAGCTGCGCCTTTTTAAGGGGAATAGGGCTGGGTGTGAATCTCAGTCAGACTATTTAATAGCTCTGTGACTTTGGGCAAATCCATCCTTAAATGTGCTTTCTCATTTGTGAAATGGGGATTATGAGAGTGCCTACCTCATAACATTGTTGGGAGGGTTAAATGAGACAACATACTGTCTGTCTTAATAAACACTTAATAGTAGCTTTTGTTATTACTTATTCTGGGTTAATGACTATTTGTAATATTTAAATAATTATATTTGACCAAAATGAGACTACCTTATATCTTTTCTCATTTCAGTTATGTTTTTTTTTAACTTTTTTTTTTTTTTTTTTTGTATTTTTCTGAAGTTGGAAATGGGGAGGCAGTCAGACAGACTCCGGCATGCGCCTGACCGGGATCCACCCGGCATGCCCACCAGGGGGCGATGCTCTGCCCATCTAGGGCGTTGCTCTGTTGCAACCAGGGCCATTCTAGTGCCTGAGGCAGAGGCCATGGAGCCATCCTCAGTGCCCGGGCCTGCTTTGCTCCAATGGAGCCTTGGCTGCAGGAGGGGAAGAGAGACAGAGAGGAAGGGGTGGAGAAGCAGATGGGCGCCTCTCCTGTGTGCCCTGGCTGGGAATTGAACCCGGGACTTTTGCACGCCAGGCCGACGCTCTACCACTGAGCCAACCGGCCAGGACCTTTAACTTCTTTTTTAATGATATTATTTATTGTCTGACCAGGCAGTGGTGCAATGGATAGAGCGTCGGACTGGGATGCGGAGGACTTAGGTTCGAGATCCCGAGGTCGCCAGCTTGAGCGTGGGCTCATCCAGTTTGGTAAGGCTCACCAGCTTGAGCCCAAGGTCACTGGCTTGAGCAAGGGGTCACTGGGTCTGCTGTAGCACCCTGGTCAAGGCACATATGAGAAAGCAATCAATGAACAACTAAGATGCCACAATGAAGAATTGATGCTTCTCATCTCTCTCCCTTCCTGTCTGTCCCTATCTGTCCTTCTCTCTGACTCTGTCTCTGTCACATACACACAAAAAAAGATTTTATTCATTTTAGAGAGGAGAGAGAAAGAAGGGAGAGAGAAGGGGGGAGGAGCAGGAAACATCAACTTCCATATGTGCCTTGACCAGGCAAGGCCAGGTTTTCAAACTGGTGACCTCAGCATAACAGGTTGATGCTTTATCCACTGCACCACCACAGGCCAGGCAGTTATGTTCTTGTTTCTCAGTCACTGACGTTTTAACCCCAACTTTAAGAGAGTGGTCAGTTTAAAGCTTTTAATGAAGTGTGTTATAGTTACTAGCTTGTTCTATTATATTCTTATTTCCTCTCTTTGCATATAGCTAAAATTGATTTAAAAGTATCCATGCTTCAGGAATCTCGAGTTTATAAGATGGATACCAGGCAACAATTCTGTTATGAAAATGTGCTTATCCCAAAGTGGCATGATATATGGACACGGATACAGGTAATAATTTGGAGGCCTCTGGCAGGTGCAGCTTCTTAAATGCCTGTCTGTATTAGTGAGTACTTTGATACTCTTTTTCTCACACATAATTTTTAAAAAGGTATTATTAACAACCTAGGGTTAAGGTTATCCTGAATTGTGTTTTCATCAATAAACATGTATGCCTATTTTGTGTTCCTCTCTACTCATTAACTTGCTTACAGTACTTAACCCTGAGGTAAACAACTAACTTCCTCTGTTTCCCAAAGAAACTCCTTTTGCCTTTTCTCCTTTTACACAAATATACACACATACATACACATTTATACATCCCTTTCTTATTAAAGTTACTGTGTCTTCTTTGGCCTGGAAACCATTGTGTGCCTATCAGGATGTAAACCTTTTTGCCTTGCTGTTACTGTTTTGATTCTACACAAGATGTTTCATAAACTTCTGAACTGACATTTCCCCTTGATAGAATTACTTTGGTCTTACTTATTTCATAACAACATTAAACCACTTGGCAAAGCAAGAGTGTGTGGCTGTAATGATGATTGAACAAAATGAGCACTTTTGAAAATGTTGCTACTGCTGTAAGCATAGTTACTGATAAGGGCATTTGTTATTTACATAAAAAATGTTAGGGTGGGCTTATGTTTTTTTAATTCTCTCTTTTTTAATCATCTGATATAAAGATAATATTACATCAGGGGCAAATTATAACCAACATTTACCCATAATCCGTGATTTGTGACAAAGGGTTGAACTTCTCAGCCTGTCATTATGGGGAACACTTTTGGGGCTGTTTATGCCAGGCAATTTTCTTAATATTCTAGACCCTTGCTTTGTATGATGTCTCATAAATAGCTGTATTGTGGAAGTCTTTTTTTTCTCCCTATGTTCTGGCCTAATAGTAGATTCAGATCATGTTAACAACAAGACATTCTAGCAGCTGCCTTTCTGTACCGTGTTATTGCCCAATTATGTTTTAGCTGCTGCATTGCTATATTTATCATAAGCCTTGTGTAAAATCAGTGCCTTTTCTGATTTACATATTTACTCTAAAGTTTTTTTAAAAATTGTACGTGTGAAAAACTTATTCTGATTTTGTGTTACAGATCCGGGTAAATAGTTCCAAACTGGTACGTGTCACCCAGGTGGAGAATGAGGAGAAACTGAAGGAGCTAGAACAGTTCAGTATCTGGAATTTCTTTTCCTCCTTTTTAAAAGAAAAATTGAATGACACCTATGTTAACGTGGGTTTATACAGCACAAAAACCTGCCTCAAAGTTGAAATTATAGAGGAAAACACCGAATACAGTATCACTGTGACCCGCAGTAAGTCTCACCTGTGTTTTTCAGATGGATTCTATAGTGAGAAGGGACTGAATTTTGGAGGGTATAATTAGTGAGACAGAGAAGTCAGCCCATGATAGTTTCATTTTAGTTCTGATTATAACCTTAGTTCACCACTGCTCCAAACAGTTTAGAGAGATTCCACTTCACATAAAACCATTTAGGCCTAGAATCGAGACTTTACCTTAGATCATTCTGAGTACCTCCTACCTAGAATTGTGAAGATGTACATTCCTAATACTTCCAGTGGCTCTGACCTGATATTGCTAGTATTCTTCAGAGTAAGAAAGATGTATTCCTGCCTTCTGGGCACTTCTAGACAAAGATAGATGTCTTTAAATGCACAGGTCTACATTTGAAGACATGAATGGCTACACAATAAAAACTGAATATAGGTAGAACTGAATATTAATACTTCACAAGTAAAAAGTATTTGTGGAATAATGAATATAAAGATCACTGTAGTTTAAGGCTTATCCAGTAGAACTGGGAGAAGTTTTACCTTTTGTGAATGTTTGAGAAAGTTGCACAGAGGAGGTGGATCATTATCCTGTTCAATTCTGTTATGATTTTTGGTCTCTCCTTGGTTACCACCCAGAAACCTGGGTTGTTGTGAATTGTAGAAATGTTTTGCTATGAAATAGTTTGTCCCACTCTAATTGTCCCAGAGTTCCTCAGTTCCTTGGTTGTATAGAAATGGCTTCTTTTTCTTTTTTTGTATTTCTTTTTTATTTACTGATCCTTCTTGCTCCTCTTTCATTTGTGGACCTTCTCTACACTGAGCTCTTAAATGTGAAAACTGTGGGAGTGTCTTGTATTCCACTAATGGGCCTCTACTTGGGCCTCCTGGGTTCTGGGTGACATGTGTAGGCTTTTCCAACACAGTCGGTGTATAGTAAAGGGAAGTAAATGGTGGTGTTGGGCAAGAAAAACAGCCGAGGACAACAGGGCTGTAACCCAAAGTTCTAGGCAAATCTGTTGAATTCCAGCTTGAGAGACTTAAGGCTTGAAACCCAGAGTGCTAGAGACCCCTGTGGATGATTGCACGAAGTGCTGATGGTACTATGCCTGGTTCTGTCCAAAGCAAAGTCTGGTTTCTTTTAACTTTGCTATAGGTAGCCAAAATAAAAATAAGATCTTCAGGAAAGTTCAGGTTAGACAGAGACCTAATTACACTTTCTCTCTGGAAGGGTGCCCAGGCTTTGTGTGGAATTTATAATGCTATTTTGGTGGGCTGTTTGCATTTATTTTATTAGCTGACTGATAATGCCAATGTTGCCTTTTATTCTATACAGTAGTTCCCCCTTACCTATGGTTTCATTTTCTGTGGTTTCAGTAACCTGCAGTCAACCTCAGTCTGAAAATATTAAGTGGGAAATTTTAGAAATAAAAAATTCAATAAACAATTTCTAAGTTTTAAATCGTATGCTATTCTGAGTAGCATGATGAATTCTCTCACCATCCCATCTGGACATGAATCATCCCTTTGTCCAGTGTATGTACACTTTATATGCTGTCGGTCACTTAGTAGCTGTCTGGGTTATCAGGCTTACTGCCACAGCTGACTGTCTCTGTATTCTAGTGCTTGTGTTCAACTAACTCTTAGTTTACTTAATAATGACCCTGAAGCACAAGAAGAGTGATGCTGGCTATTTGGATATGCCAAAGAGAAGCTGTAAAGTGCTTCCTTTAAATGAAAAAGTGAAATTTATTGGCATCTTAATAAGGAAAGAAAAAAAGTTTATGCTGAGGTTACTAAGATAAATGGTAAGAATCTTCTACCCATGAAATTATGAAGAAGGAAAAAGAAATTCATGCTAGTTTTACTGTCACACTTCAAACTATAAAAGTTACAGCCACAGTGCATGTTAAGTGCTTAGTTAAGATGAAAAAGGCATTTAATTTGTGGGTGGAAGACCCAAAAGGAAAAGGTGTTCCAGTTAATTGATGGCAGAAAGCTTTGAACCTGTACAAAGACTTGAGCCAGGGATCCCTAAACCAAGCAACCACATTCACATAACTTTTATTATAGTATATTATTATTATCTTTATATTTAATTATTAGTTATTGTTAATCTCTTACTGTGTCTATATTATAAATTAAACTTTATTCTAGATGTGTGTATATATAAGAAAATACAGTATACGTAGGATTCAGGACCATCCACGGTTTCAGGCATCCACTGGGGGTCTTAGAATGTATCCCCCACAAATGAGGGGGAGTAGTATAATATCTTAAACTGTTTGGTTACCCTGTTAAGCAGAAGTCTCTATTTATTTCAGGATTTGACCCAAAACTCTTTCTCATTTTCCTCCTTGGACTTATGTTATTTTATTGTGGAGACTTGCTAAGCAGGTAAGTTCTAAGGCTAGACTGCGGATTGACGAGACTCAAACCCATTCTGCCTGACTTTATCTTAAAAACTTCAAGTGCTTCCCTTTCCTTTTCTAGGACTTTTATGGCTAGGCCCTTGCCTACTTGTATAATTTGTATGTGTGTGTGACAGAGACAGAAAGAGGGACAGATAGGGACAGACAGACAGGAAGAGAGAGAGATGAGAAGCATCAGAAGCATCAGTTCTTTGTTGTGGCACCTTAGTTCATTGATTGCCTTCTCATATGTGCCTTGACCTGGGGGCTACAGCATAGCCAGTGACCTCTTGCTCAAGCCAGCGACTTTGGGCTTCAAGCCAGTGGCCTTTGGGCTCAAGCCAGTGAGCAGGGGTCATGTCTATGATCCCATGCTCAAACTAGTGGCCCAGCACTCAAGCTGGTGAACCTGTGCTCAAGCCAGCGACCTCGGGGTTTTGAACCTGGGCCTCTGCATCCCAGTCCAATGCTCTGTCCACTGTGCCATCTCCTGGTCAGACAGATAGATATATTTTTTAATTTATTGATTTTAGAGAAAGGAGAGAGAGAGAGAGAAGAGAAAGGGGCACGGGAGGAACAGGGAGTATCAACTAGTAGTTGCTTCTTTTTTTTTTAAATTTTATTTTTTAATTTTATTTATTCATTTTAGAAAGGAGAGAGAGAGGGAGAGAGAGAGAGGAGAGAGAGAGAGAGAGAGAGAGAGAAGGGGGGAGGAGCAGGAAGCATCAACTCCCATATGTGCCCCATATGTGCCTTGACCAGGCAAGCCCAGGGTTTCGAACCGGCGACCTCAGCATTTCCAGGTCGACACTTTATCCACTGCGCCACCACAGGTCAGGCTAGTAGTTGCTTCTTGTACATGCTTTGACCGGGTAAATCTGGGGTTTTGAACTGGTGACATCAGCATTCTAGGTTGATGCTTTATCTACTGTGCCCCCACAGGTCGCCTGCTTAGATAATTTTTAATACTTTAATATATGTGTTAGGATTTTTGTGTTTTTCTTGTCTTGAATAAGTTTATCAATAATATAATCCCCTATTAGGTTGACCCATCTTGTGATTGGATCTAGCCAGTACGTCAACCACTCTTTCCAGCATTTGAAATAATCTGTTAAGCCCTTTAAAAAAATTTTTTTTACACTTTTTTTTAATTGATTTTGAACCAGCGACCTCAGTGTTGCAGGTTGATGCTTTATCCACTGCGCCACCACAGGTCAGGCCTTTTTTAATTGATTTTGAGAGAGCTGAGGGAGAAAGAGAGTGAGTGAGAGGAGGGAGAAGCGGGAAGCATCAACTCATAGTAGTTGCTTCCTATATGTGCCTTGACCGGCAAACCCAGGGATTCAAACCAGCAAGCTCTGCGTTCCAGGTTGATGCTTTATCCACTGTGCCACCACAGGTCTATTAAGCCCTTATTTTTACTGGGTTATGTGTTGATAAGTTTATGTCTGTTCAGGGGTAAAGAAACAAACATTAACCACTTATTTATTTTCTGCCTTTAGAAAGCTAGAAGCTAAACTAGGCATTGAACAAAGGTAGAATCAAAATTAACTTTGTATATCAGTAAAAAGAATTTGTGGAGTAGTGAATGAAAGATTAACAAGTGGAGTTTGAAGCTGTTCCTTTTGGGGATCTGGAGAAAAACTTAGTGAGGAATAACTGATAGGAAGAGCCTGGAAGCCCTAGCTGGTTCGCTTAGTTGGTTAGAGCATTGTTCTGAAACTCCAAGCTTGTGGGTTTGATCCCCAATCAGGGCACATACAGGAAGCGGCCAATGAACATACAACTAAGTGAAACAACAAATGAATGCTTCTTTTTCTTTTTCTCTTCCTCTCTCTGTCTCTAAAATCAATTTTAAAAAATTAAAAAAATAGGTGGTAGAGCTCTTTGTTCTAGGTCCTGTGTTTGTCTCTCTTTCTGGGTAGTCAGTTTAGTTCTAGTTTCCTCCTTCTCCACAAGGGCAGTATTCTTGTTCCTTTCTTCTCAGTGAAACTACAGTTCCTCAGAAGAAAGATTCCTTTTTTTGAGTGAAAGGAGGGGAGATAGACCGACTCCTGCATGCCCCTTGACTGGGATCCACCTGGTAGCCCCCGTCCGGGGCTGATGCTCGAAACAACTGACCTGTTCTCAACGTCTGAGGCCAACACTCGAACCAGCTGAGCCACTGGCTACGAGAGGGGAAAAGGGAGAGAAGGGGGAGCAGGAGGATGAGAGAAGCAGATGGTCACTTACCCTGTGTGCCCTGACTGGGAATCAAACCCTGGACGTCATATGCCAGGCTGATGCTCTATCCATTGAGCCAGCTGGCCATGACTGAAAGATTCATTTTTAAAAAAAAATTATTGATTGATTTTAGAGAAAGAAGAATGGTGAGAGAGAGCAACTTCAATCTGTTGTTCCACCTACCTGTGCAATTATTGGTTGACTCCTGTATGTGCCCTGTCTGGGGATTGAACCACAACCTTGGTGTATTGGGATGATGCTCTAACCAACTGAGCTACCTGGCCAGGGCAGAAGAAAGAGTCTTATTAAAAATTGCATTGGGAGAGATGCTGGGGATGGGAGTGGGAGACGAAGCAGAGGTTTATTACTGGGGTCCTCATTGATACTAATCCTCATAATCTAGCAGCAACTACATTGTTCCAGTCTCTTCAGTTTTCTGACCTCAAGTTTTGGGCAAATACCTGCTCTAATCTTGCATGTTTCCCCCCCTTTTTTTGACTGGTATAGTTGTCCTAGTCAGAATAATGCCATGTATGAAGAATACACATGTAGTCATGAAATATATTTTCTCTCTTCAGAAGCCAAATCTTCTACTATTCCACTGGGATGAGTGTGGGAATTGTGGCCTCTCTGCTAATTATCATTTTCATGTTGTACAAGTTAATGCCTAAGGTAAGTAGCAGAATGCTCATATGGTTAAGATGAACTTGGATAGTTGAAGGATGATTTTCTTAAGATAATTTTACAGACTGAAAATTTGCATTGATGGCTAAGTCAATGTCCTACTCTTCCCTTGATTCAGAAAGGTACTTTCCATGATGAAACTTGGATCCTGATTATATACAAACTCTCCTTTTATTTAAAATTCTGTGCTCAGTAGAGGATTGAAGTCTCCTTCCTGTTTGCTGATTATGTAGTCAGGTGTTTAAGTAATTTAGCATCTCATTTTCTCAGTGTTCTTTGCAGATTGTACCATTTTAGATATAAGGGTAATATTTGTAAGATATGTTTTTCAGTAGTTTGATTTTTTTTTAAATTATAGTTCCATTTTGCTTTTATGTATGGAAAGCTTTTTGTAACTTTTTGCTTTCACTTCTCTGTCTTAGAAAAGTCCCATTTATATCATCCTGGTGGGAGGCTGGTCCTTTTCACTGTATCTCATTCAACTAGTTTTTAAAAATTTACAAGAGATCTGGAGATGTTACTGGCAGTATCTTTTAAGTAAGTGTTATTGGTTTTGCTTTTTTTCCCCATATGTTTATAGGCTATTTTAGTTAATTTGATCATGAAATTAATTTTAGGAGTTTTAATAGTCCATGCCATTTTCTTAACTTATTGCTAACCTCTCTACAGTTGTTACTTTCTCTTAAATTAAAATGGTATTGCTAGGAAGACTTTTATTTATGTTGTTAAGTACACCATTCTTTACATAATAGGCATCTTTCTAAAAAATTTGTAAATTGGCTTTATTAATATATAATTGTCTTTCAAATACACTTGAGGACCCTAAGAAATTACTGAAAATGCCAGGCGGTGGCACAGTGGATAGAGCGTCAGACTGGGATGCAGAGGACCCAGGTTCAAAACCCCAAGGTCCCTGGCTTGAGCGCTGACTCATCCAGCTTGAGCGTGGGCTCACCACCTTGAGCACGGGGTTGCTGGCTTGAGTGTGAGATCCTAGACATGACCCCATGGTCGCTGGCTTGAGCCAAGGTCGCTGGCTTGAGCAAGTGGTCACTCGGTCTGCTGTAGCCCCCCCAGTCAAGGCACATATGAGAAAGCAATCAATGAACAACTAAGGATCCGCAGTGAGGAATTGATGCTTCTCATCTTTCCCTTCCTGTCTGTCTGTTTGTATCTGACTCTCTCTGACTCTCCCTGTCTCTGTCAAAAAAAAAAAAAAAAAAAAAAAAAAAGCAAAGAAATAACTGAAATAACTTTGCAGTGAATCTGATCTATAAAGCAAGAAGCCTTTGTACACAGAGTAACCCTTAATTTACCTTTGAGAGGTGATTAATCAGGATTTCCACATATTGGTTCTTTTAAACAGACTTTTCTGGAGCTGTTCAACATGTAGCAATGCTCCATTTGGCCCAAATAAATTTGGGACAAAAGAAAGGATATAAACTTAAAGAGATAAATATATCTGAATAATGAAAAAAGTATGACTGAGTAAAGATCTTGTCCATTTTCCTGGTTCAATCAGTGCTATATAGTGAATTTATTGCTGCTTCCTACACAAATTATTTTACTAATTATAGATGAGAATGTCTTCTGATAACTCTTCTTATAGGCTATGTCCTAGCAGTTGGATTCATGAGTTTTGCAGTCTGTTACAAGTATGGGCCCTTGGAGAACGAACGAAGTATCAACCTGCTGACCTGGACCTTGCAGCTGGTGGGCCTGTGTTTCATGTATTCTGGTATCCAGATACCACACATTGCCCTTGCCATTATCATCATTGCGCTGTGTACTAAGAACATGGAGTACCCTATTCGGTGGCTGTACATCACCTACAGGTGACTGAAGGGCAATGTAACTGTTGAAATGTGCATGGTGTGATGCAGTTGCAGCAAAAGGATACAGAGGTGTTGATCTGGGAGCCTCTTGCTAATGAAAATTTATTGTATTATTGTTTCTGATTTTTCCTTTGTAAGTGTCTGTCTTTAGACTATAGGCATTTTTATAATTTTATTTTAG
Source organism: Saccopteryx leptura (assembly GCF_036850995.1). Classification (NCBI taxonomy): domain Eukaryota; kingdom Metazoa; phylum Chordata; class Mammalia; order Chiroptera; family Emballonuridae; genus Saccopteryx; species Saccopteryx leptura. The sequence goes on from NC_089504.1 coordinate 179,339,044, forward strand.
TCTTCTGTTCTATATTCTAGTGTTCTATTTTATATAAAATAAAAGCATCCACTAAAGTGTCATGTGTTCTTGTTACCACTAGGTGGTGCAAAGTATATTACCTTTTTTTTTAAAGTGAGTCAGGGTGACGGGAGGCAGAGAAATAGACTCCCGCATGCAGCCTTACTGGGATCCACCCAGCAACTCCCATTGGGCTGCTGCTCAGTTGCTCAGAGCTACCCTATTTTCCCATGTATAAGACGCAACCTTTTCCGAAAAATTTAGGGTCAAAAAACTGGGTGTGGCTTATACAGTGGTTGTAGATTTTTTTACGTGCATTTCTCACTTTTTCCGTGCTTGTTTTTGTGCTTATTGTTGAAGACAGTGATTCGTCATCAGACACAGATGAGGATAAGCTAATGGATGGAAGTTTTGATAGTGATGAGGAGTTGTATGAATTTTATGATAAATAAAACTTGAGTTTAATTACTTTATGTAATACATTTTTTTCAAATTTTGGGCCCCCAAATTAAGGTGCATCTTATACATGGGAGCGTCTTATACATGGGGAAATATGGTATTTTAGCACCTAAGGCAGGGCCATGGAACCATCCTCAGTGCCAGGGCCAACTTGCTCTAACCATTCAAGCCATGGCTGCAGGAAAGGAAGGGAGAGAAAGGGAGGAGGGGAAGGGGTAGAGAAGCAGATGGTTGCTTCTCTTGTGTGCTTTGACCAGAAATCAAACCCAAGACATCCATACGCCAGGCTGCTGCTCTATTGCTGAGCCAACTGGCCAGGGCTTTTTTTTGAAAAATTTTTAAAATTTTTATTTAGTATATTATTTTTATATCAAATGCCTCTGGTCACCTAGTTTCAGATTATTTTACATTGGCTCTCTGATTGGTCTGGGAGTTCTAGTCTTAAAATGTAATTCATAGCATGTTATCACCTTGCATAGTGGATCTGAAATGGTCTGAGGTTCTCAATGATTCTATTATAGATAGGATAACCAAGTTAATGGACCACAATCTTATACCGTAATTTTTTTGTCATTTTCTCAATTTTTAGGAAATAAATACTTTATCCTATATTGGAAAATAAGTGAATTTATTCACATTAGTGAATAATGACTGTTCTGACTTGTCACTCATAGTGTGACATGTCAAGAGTACATTATAATTAAAAATATCTGTGGAAGAAAGGAGACATAACTCTTAAAGTTCGGGCTTTCTGCTGTATGTTTGGCCCACTGAAGGGAGCTGGACATAAGGGTGCATGTAGATTACTGATTAATGATTCATGGTGTTATTTTGGTGAGCACAGAAAGATGTATAAGGCAACAGAAAAGGCTGCCCCGCCTCCTCTCCTGACAGAAGAAGAGTATCGGATACAAGGAGAAGTGGAGACCCAAAAGGCTTTAGAGGAGCTTCGACAATTTTGTAACAGTCCAGACTGCTCTGCTTGGAAGACTGTTTCTCGAATCCGGTCTCCAAAGAGGTAAACTCTTGGCCAAATATGCCAAGCATCTGTCAGGGTAATTGTGACCTTGAGTTTCAACAGAGATCATACTTCTAGGTAATCATTTTGTATTTGTACCTTTATTTTCCTTTTCATCTGGTAGTCAAGAGAAAGGTATGTATGTCATATGTTAAGCAGTAGCCTGTTTCTTTTGGTTCCTCAAGGAGCTGTCTACTCTAGCTTTGATTTTAGCATTGACATTGGAAAACCTCAGTACCATATTGTTTCCCCTCTGCTAGTATTGCATTGCATTGCATTGAGGGTGTTTTGTTTGTTTGTTTGCAGGAGTGGAGGGGGGATTTTTCCCCCCCTTTTATTTGGGAGCAACTATATCAATGAGTGAATTCAATTTGGAATTCTAATGGTATCAAGTTTATAGGACTATAAACATGAATGAATGTGTAATGATCCTTAATCTTTTCTTATCAGGATTACAGGTGACTAAAAGAACCTTGGCACTTTCATTACTAAAAAGGATAGGCTAGTGCTTATTAAGCAGGATGGGGTTCCAGGGGATGTTGGCCTATGACCCCAGCTTCCTTTCTTCCTTGTTTTTCTTGCTGTAGTCTACTTAACTGCCAGAGTAAAGGCAGGGAGGTTGTCTAGACTCAATATAATTTGAGCTTTATTCTTATTTTGAAGTAAAACCAGAAAGGACAGAAAGTTTCTAATGAATATTATCTTCTCTTTTCCAGATTTGCTGACTTTGTGGAAGGCTCTTTTCACCTCACACCAAATGAAGTTTCTGTCTATGAGCAGGAATATGGATTAGGGAGCATTATGGCCCAGGATGAACTCTATGAAGAAACATCCTCTGCGGAGGAGGAGGACTCAGGTTCTCGGTACCCTGCTATCACACAAAACAACTGTTTGACTTAGGTGACGGTCAGTTATTTTTATGTGGACTGGGTTGGTACCTTGATGAGCCATGTTGCACTTGTTATGCAGTTGCTTCTCAACTCTTTGAAACAGAGTGAGATAGTGCAGAAATTCTCTCACTGAAATTAAAGGCCTAAGTAGGCCTCCTTCTGGAAATGGTCTTGGTGGTGGGTCTCTGTGGGATCCCCGAGGAATGAGAGTGGAAAAAGAAGTGAATGCTTCCCATTGGTTAAGCTATCAGCTCACCCTTTATGTTTCCAGAGAAACTGGATGAGCACTGCTAGCACAACATTCTAGCTCCTCTTTGAAAGTTGGTTCAGTCATGGCATTTCTGCTCCTGTGACTGGCACTCAGAAATGAGAATATTATTTGGACTGTATCTTCCAGAGAGAAATCCACAAATCTGAGCCTCCTTCGCTTCTGCTTTTATTTCAGTGGCTTTAGAATAATCCTTGTAAATGGATTTTTATTTGTCTTATTTTTTAAATGAATATATGTAACTTTAATTTCTTAATATGTAAGAAACTCGAGTTGTTTGAGAACCAGCAAGTGCTCCAGAGTGACAAGCCCCAGAGGCCCTACATATTTATTAATATGGATTATCCATTAAAGCCCCAGAAGCTGTTGTGTTGAGCTTTGAATTAGTTCTCATACATATGATGTTCTAAGTCCTGCCTGCTTTAAGAATATGCCTGTAGGATCTTCTGTAGGGAAGGTCCATTGGGATTCTTATTATATTCAACTCTCAATTCCACCTTAAAAATAAATTTGTGTTCTTCCTATCCCATTCCTCCTAACTCCCTTTGCCCTTTTATGAAGGGTCTATTCCCATACTTGTGAAGTATGTACAATTCATAGTTTGTTTCATTTCTTATATTCTCTTCCCCTTGGCTTTTAGCATTATTCCTGCTATTTAGAAGTTATCTTGGCCCTGGCCGGTTGGCTCAGCGGTAGAGCGTCGGCCTAGCGTGCGGAGGACCCGGGATCGATTCCCGGCCAGGGCACACAGGAGAAGCGCCCATTTGCTTCTCCACCCCTCCGCCGCGCTTTCCTCTCTGTCTCTCTCTTCCCCTCCCGCAGCTAAGGCTCCATTGGAGCAAAGATGGCCCGGGCGCTGGGGATGGCTCTGTGGCCTCTGCCTCAGGCGCTAGAGTGGCTCTGGTCGCAACATGGCGACGCCCCGGAGGGGCAGAGCATCGCCCCCTGGTGGGCAGAGCGTTGCCCCATGGTGGGCGTGCCAGGTGGATCCCGGTCGGGCGCATGCAGGAGTCTGTCTGACTGTCTCTCCCTGTTTCCAGCTTCAGAAAAATGAAAAAAAAAAAAAAAAAAAAAAAAATAGAAGTTATCTTGCCTGACCTGTGGTGGTTCAGTGATAAAGTGTTGACCTGGAACGCTTAGGTCGCTAGTTCAAAACCCTGGGCTTGCCTGGTCAAGGCACATATGGGAGTTAATGCTTCCTGCTCTTCCCCCCTTTCTCTAACTCTTTCTCTCCCTTCTCTAAAATGAATAAGTAAAAGAATTAAAAAAAAAAAGAAGTGATCTTATTTAGGGAATTTAAATGGTTTTCACGGTTTCTCCAATTTTCTTGTCTTTGAGTTGCTGCAGAATCAAGAAATTCTCCTTTTTCTTTCTTTGTCTACCCATCCTTCCTATTTCTTTCTGTTTTCCTTACTACCCATACCCTTCCCCCATGAAGTCTGGCTAATTATGTAAGCCCTGAAACTGATGTTTCTTTTTTTTTTTTTTTTTAGTGAAAGAGAGAGGGACAGACACACAGGAAGGAAGAGAGATGAGAAGCATTAATTTTTTGTTGCAGCTCCTTAGTTGCTCATTGATTGCTTTCTTATATGTGCCTTGATGGGGGTGGGGGGCTCCAGCAGAGCAAGTGACCCCTTGCTCAAGCCAGTGACCTTAGGCTTCAAGCCAGCGACCTTTGGGCTCAAACCAGCAACTGTAGGGTCATATCTATGGTTCCACACTCAAGCGAGCAACCCCACTCCCAAGCTGGTAAGCCTGTGCTCAAGCCAGATGAGCCCATGCTCAAGCCAGTGGCCTTGGGGTTTCGAACCTGGGTCCTCTGTGTCCTAGTCTGACATCCAATCCACTGTGTCACACTGCCTGGTCAGGCATGACATTTCTTTCTTTCTTTTTTTTTTTTTTTTTTTGTATTTTTCTGAAGCTGGAAACGGGGAGAGACAGTCAGACAGACTCCTGCATGCGCCCGACCGGGATCCACCTGGCACGCCCACCAGGGGCGACGCTCTGCCCACCAGGGGGCGATGCTCTGCCCATCCGGGGTGTCACTCTGTTGTGACCAGAGCCACTCTAGTGCCTGGGGCAGAGGCCAAGAAGCCATCCCCAGCGCCCGGGCCATCTTTGCTCCAATGGAGCCTCGGCTGTGAGAGGGGAAGAGAGAGACAGAGAGGAAGGAGAGGGGGAGGGGTGGAGAAGCAGATGGGCGCTTCTCCTGTGTGCCCTGGCCGGGAATTGAACCCGGGACTTCTGCACACCAGGCCGACATTCTACCACTGAGCCAACCGGCCAGGGCCAACATTTCTTGATACATTTAAGTCAGAGGTCCCCAAACTTTTTACACAGGGGGCCAGTTCACTGTCCCTCAGACCATTGGAGGGCTGCACTATAAAAAAAAAACTATGAACAAATCCCTATGCACACTGCACATATCTTATTTTAAAGTAAAAAAACAAAATGGGAACAAATACAATATTTAAAATAAAGAACAAGTAAATTTAAATCAACAAACTGACCAGTATTTCAATGGGCCTGCTTTTGGCTAATGAGATGGTCAATGTGCTCCTCTCACTGACCACCAATGAAAGAGGTGCCCCTTCCGGAAGTGCAGTGGGGGCCGGATAAATGGCCTCAAGGGGCCGCATGAGGACCGCAGGGCCATAGTTTGGGGACCCCTGATTTAGGTTGTAACTATATAGTTGTGGCGGTTTACATTACTAGGAAATAGACCTCCAGGCAATTTTCATGCTTCTAGATACTTATTCAACCATCAGGATCAAACACATATCTCCATGAATTTAGTATATATTTATTTTGAATTCAATTTCTGAACAGAGATTCACACTGCTTTTTATTATAGTGGCATTAGTTTAGATTCTTTTGCCATTGGAAAGTACCCTTGTAAACCAGCAATGCCATTTATGAGGGAGCAAATTTCCAAGTCTGTCATTAACTGATTCTCTTTCTGATCTTCACCTTCTTACCTTGAAAAAAAACTGTAATTACTCTAGCAGAAGATAGACACTGATGGTAAGAGCACAGCATTAGACTTACTGGAGTGCCATGATCATAGAGATGATTTTCTTAAAAGTCTTAATGACTCCTTCAGACCAGCCATTTCACAGATAACTTTGGAAGGCCCTGGACTCCATTAATGATTTCCAAAATGTCAGTTCTGCGACTCCCCTCCAGGTGGCCAGTTGATTATTTTTAGCAGGGCTTCCAGTAGCTTTAAACTGCCCTTAAGTGACAACTACCTACCTCAGTTGGCAGCAAATGAAATATAGTGGAAAGTGAAAGTTAAGCAGTTTTTTGGCATATGCTGTGGGTTAAAGTTGGATAGTAAAGGAGCTTTATATTGGGAAACCTCTATGCCTTTGTGAGTTATATATGTGGTAAAATGTTATCCCTCTACAAAGAACTGTTAAGGCCTCTGGAATGTACTACTTTTGTACTCATTTATAGAAATTGAGACCTAGGACATTTAAATAAAGTCGATTTGAAATAGTAAAGGGATGGTGGTAGCTTGCCGCCAGGGTGACTTTTCCTGACTCATGTCTTTTTTTTTTATGTTTTTGTTTGTTTTTTTATTGATTTTAGAGAAAGAGGAAAGGAGACAAACATTGATTTATTGTTTTACTTATTTATGCATTCATTGGTTGATTCTTGTGTGTGCCCTGATTGGAGGGATCGAACCCGCAACCTTGGTGTGTGGGGATGATGCTCTAACCAGCTGAGCTACACGGCCAGAGCCTGACTCACGTCTTTTATTTCAGTGAGAAAGCACTGCGAGTTAGGGAAATATTTTTCTCCTTTTATATTTAGTAAACTCCTTGCAAAATAAAGTTTCCATCTCAAGACCATTTCCCCCCCCACTGTGTTTGAATTTGGGGTGAGTAAAATGAAACTTAGTTTATTTTCTGTGGGTTAATTGGACATTGAGCTGCAGGCAGTGGAGATGACAATGGGTTCTGCAGTGTGAGAGCTGCTCTCAGTGATGGACCGTGCCTCTGCTGTTCTATGTCCTTGCCCTGCCTGCCTGTGTGGCTCTGCCTCACACACTGAGAGCCTCTGTGTGCCCGGAGGTCATTTAATTTAGAAGCTGCTCTTGTCTCCCTTTTGGCCACTTAGTTTACTGGCTTAGTCACTACTTGAAGCCTACATTTAATTTTCTCTGGCAGTTTTGGCTCTTAAAATTTCAGCATAGTCTCATCTCTCAGACTGACTTCATCAAGAAGGATTAAAGGAATAACTATAGAGTGAGCTGGACATTGGAGCCATGTCTGCTGCCATGTCAGCTCCTTGTTCTGCAAAAATCCAGCCGTAAATTGGCCTTAGGGCCCAGGGACTCATCAGCATCGGAAATCTATTACCTCTAATCGGCCTAAATTGTATAGAGCGTATCTCTCATTAATGGAAATACAAGAGCTAGCTGGCCTAAAATATTTACCCTTCACTTTACCATTCAGATTGCTTTCTTGAGACCAATGACCAAATATAAGAAAAATTTGGCAACCTTGATATCTTCCAACAAGAAGTTTCTATCAGCCACTTCGTCTCAACAAAACTAGTTTATTTCTTCCCAAATTCATTAATTTTATGTCCAGTACAAAGGGGGTTTTGCCAATAATAGTTCCATTATAGTTTCAATGTTCCATTTTGTGCTAATACATTCTGCTCTAGGGCCCAGCCCTCTCATTGACTGTGTTCCCTTCAGTCTCCACTGGACATATATGATAGAGATTTGATGGGTAAAAGGACCCAGATAGGCCAGATAGCCCCCCAAGCCTTGGTGTCCATAAAAGGCTTGGGACTGGATTATGCAATTGCCCTCAACCTTTGTGTTCTAGAAAAAAAAAAGGGCTTAGATGGATGCCTGTATAAAAATGATTCCTAGCTCTGTGCTGATAACTTTTCTCCGAATTGAATAGGGAAAGTTGAAGTAGGAGGAAAGGAAATTAAATGACCTCTTGTATTCCTTTGGACTCAGGTCTGACATATGAGATAATAACCTATATTGAAATGCCAAGAATTTTATCTGAATCAAGGAGAGGACAGTTTGACAGATTTATTACGCCTTCCTGTTGTATAGACACTGAAATAAAGTAATAAACATAAAAATAGCGATTGTACAACGCAAATTCACCTAAAAGCTTTTGCTTCTGTTTTGATGTAACATTATTTTTTTAGGAAAACTATGCAATTGTGATCCCGTGAAGTCTCTTGCTAACTTAGCTTATGGATTCAGTTACTGTTGAGTTGGAGTCTACCTGGTTACTACCTTTAAAAAGGGTGATTGGACCTGGATGGTGGTGGCACAGTGGATAAAGCATTGATGCAGAATGCTGAGGTCACTGGTTTGAAACCCGAGGTCACCTTCTTGAGCTTGAGTCACTGGATTGAATGCCAGGTTTGCTGGCTTGAGCATGAAATCATCCATAGGATCCCAAAGTTGCTGGCTTGAGCCTAAAGGTCACTGGTTTGAGCCCAGAGGTCACTGGCCTGAGCCCAAGGTTGCTTGCTTGAGAAGGGGTCACTGGCTCTTTTTGAGCCCCAGGTCACTAGTCCGAGCCCCAGGTCACTTTTCCAACCCCCAGCCAGGGCACGTAGGAGAAGCAATCAGTGCCTAACTAAAGTGAAGCAACAAGTTCATACTTCTCCCTTTCTCCCCCCCCCCCCCAAAAAAAAAGGGTGTTCAGTGCCTTATGTGATGGGAGCCAGAGCCTGCTGGGAATAAAAAACACAGATTCACATGAATGTCTATGCACAGCTTTAGTGATAATGGGAATGGCACACAGCCTCCCAGAATGTGGGGCTTTGGGTTCCCACACCCCAGCCATGCATGTCATCTTCCTCTTCACACTCTTGATAATAACTTGAAAATGGTGACATTACATTCTCTGAACTTTACTAGAATATGAACGATGTTTTTGTCATGTTAACATAATAGGTAACTCATAATGTATTAGACTGTTACAGCCTGCAGTTGCCTCAGTTTCCTATGATGGTGAAATGGCAGGGATAAGTGATTACTGGGTAAGTTTTAGCTGTAGGTAATGCTTTCGTGTTATTGTAAAATATTTTTATTTATATTTAAAATAAATGTTCATGAATGTTTGAAAGAAACAAAATGATCAGGGATGGCTCTTTGCCATGGGTCTCATTTTCATTCTTTGCTGTAAGAAAAATATATTAATGTCATATATTTTTTCACTTTTATTTTACAAATTTGTAAGTAATCTCAATTTTAATAAAGTCTTTTAGACTATACAATGGTTTCTTTTAATGAGCATGTACTTTTCTTGTGTGGATCTCTTGTTTTCTAGATTTTCTTAATTTTTAGAGAGGGGAGAGAGAAATAAAAAGGGGCAAGGAGCTGAAAGTATCAACTCGTAGTAGTTGTTTTCTGTATGTGCCTTGACTGAGCAAGCCCAGGGTTTCGTCGAATCAGCGACCTCCGTGTTCCAAGTCGACACTTTATCCACTGCGCCACCACAGGTCAGGCTCATCTTTTTAATGAGGTGGTTTGCATGCCATCTGTCCCCCCCCCCCCTTTTTTTCCTTACCCACTGCTGCCCATCCTGGGTCAGTCTCACTTTACTTCCATCCCTGGACTGGATGATTTCCCAAAATATCAGATCTCTAAGGGGTATTCTTGCAGAAATAGCAGGTTGTACTGGGGTTGAAGCTGGGGAGGGGGAAAGCCTATTGTCAGTCTCCCTTGGCAACTGGCAGGTCGGTATAAACCCCCAACTAGGTCAGACCTGGAGAGATCTCCAGCTGGATCACATCCCATATGAGATAGCTGACAGGCTAAACCCCTTCCCAGGTCTATATGGGTGGGCACCTGGGAAAGCCCAACTGAAAACACAAGGCTGGGCCCGACCAGGCGGTGGTGCAGTGGATAGAGCGTTGGACTGGGATGCAGAGGACCCAGGTTCGAGACCCCGAGGTCTCCTGCTTTAGTGCGGGCTCAACTGGTTTGAGCAAAGCTCACCAGCTTGGACCCCAGGTCGCTGGTTTGAATAACAAGGGGTTACTCGGTCTGCTGTAGCCCCACGGTCAAGGCACATATGAGAAAGCAATCAATGAACAACTAAGTGCCACAACGAAAAACTGATGATTGATGCTTCTCATCTCTGCGTTCGTCTGTCTGTCCCTATCTATCCTTCTCTCTCTCACTCTGTCTCTGTAAAAACAAAAACAAAAACACACAAGGCTGGTATGCTCCAAAAGGAAAATGTATTTAATATGCCTGGGTGCAAGTGTGCCGAGACAGACCAAAGCTGTGTCTGCGATGGGGAGGGCCTGGAGTAAGGTTTTTATAGTTTAGTCAGGGGTCTTGGGAAAAGCGGCTGACATCACTGCCTCTATAGGTACAAAGTAATATTTTTTCCTATGTGAGTTAGAGAGGTGCCACAGTTTCTCCAAATTGTTTCTCTCCCGGCTCCACTCTCTAAAGGAGTCCTGAGCTAGTTCAAAAGGTCCCAGGCCGGGCAGCTGAGGCTTCAAGCAAGCCAGTCCCCCCTCTTCCCACGGGTTTGCACTGCCCACGGAATGGGGGAGGGTGATCTATCACAAGACAGTGCCTCTGGGCCTCTGGCTAGGCTTTTACAAACAATTATTATGATTTAAACTCCCCTGTCAGGTTCCTTTCCAATGTAAGCTTTTCCTGACATTTCTGCAAAGTTAAACTTTTTGCTACATTTCAAAGTGAAGGCCAGTGAGCCATTAAGCGAGAGAATAGCAAACCAATTAACAACAACCTCACAGTGGGGGGTGAGAATGTACCGCTTTGAGCCTGGGTGAGAAGTTGGGTGAGGGGAATTTGAGTTTTAAAGGGGGCTTCTGAGTATAAAGGCACCCTGAACCCCAACCCAACATGTACCATAGTGTTGTCTCAGAAAAACAAGGTATAGGCTATTCCTGGTCCAGGGAGCTACTCTGCACTTGAGTTCTTTAAAAATTTAAAAATTATATGAAGTATTTGTTTCATTTCTACAGTGAGGAGAGGGGAAGACCCATGGATCCAGCTGTGAAATGCCTGCCCCAAACTTTGTGTAGGGCGGAAGAGGGAGCAGGGCTGCGGTGAGCATTAGTGGGCCCGGAATGAAACCTCATTACGTCTAGGCCTCGCTTCTGCAGGGGAATCTAGTCCCTTCTATTTTTATGTTTTGGCTATTTTCTTTGCTTTGGGAATTTGTTAAAGCATTTGTATTAGTTCTGTGCCCCCTGTTTTTAGTTATTTAGATTAGCTGGAAATCCATTGTCCACTCTTAGATGATGAAAAAGGAAGAAAGCAGGATATGGGTTATATGTAAATTTATGTAGATTAGCGCACACTGATGGCATCATTTTTTTTCTCTCTGCCTTCTATAACTATAGTAGGTAAATAAGAGACATAATTTAGCCATTAATGGCTAAATTAATAAAAAGTTAAAGCATAATTGCCAGGTGTGCTACAGCATAGGGTTTTATGGAGGACAAAAAAAAAAAAAGATAAAGAGGTTTAAACCAGTTCTTCTCACACTTTAATCTGCAGAGGAATCGTGGGGAGCTTGTTAAAATACAGACTTCTGATCCAGTAAGTTCTGGACTGGGACCCAAGATTCTGCATTTCTAATACACTCCCCGGTGATTGAGATGCTGCTGCTCTGTGGACCTCACTTTGAACAGCAACAACATAGAGCACTTGCCTTGTTGCCTGGCACATAGTAGGTACTTAATCAATGTTACTAATTCACACCAGGTAATCTGTGAGAGCCAAGCTGACCCTCTACCCCCAAATACCTTCACCATATCTGAAAACTGTTTATTGTGTGGCATCTTTTTTTTTTAAATTTACTTAGTTTTTACAGAGACAGAGAGTGAGTCAGAGAGAGGGATAGACAGGGACAGACAGACGGGAACGGAGAGAGATGAGAAGCATCAATTATCAGTTTTTCATGCGACACTTTAGTTGTTCATTGATTGCTTTCTCATATGTGCCTTGACTGGGGGGCCTTCAGCAGACCGAGTAACCCGTTGCTGGAGCCAGCAACCTTGGGTTCAAGCTGGTGGGCTTTTGCTCAAACCAGATGATCCCACGCTCAAGCTGGCGACCTCAAGGTCTCGAACCTGGGTCCTCTGCATCCCAGTCCGACGCTCTATCCACTGCGCCACCGCCTGGTCAGGCTGTGTGGCATCTTTTAAAAAGTGAATATCCCTGGGAGGCCTAATAAATGTGAATTGGTTTAATCAGATTGCTGGCCTCTGAACTCTGTCAGAAATGAGCACTTAAGGATTTAGAAGTTTCTCTCTTTTTTTTTTTTTTGCCAGCTTTATTGAAGTATAATTTATATACAATAAATTAATCAAATTTAAATTTGCTAAGCTTGACCAGGTGGTGGTGCAGTGGATAAGCATTGGCCTAGTATGCTAAGGACCCAGGCTCAAAACCCCGAGGTTGCCGACTTGAGCGTGGCCTCACCAGCTTGAGTGCGGGGTCATGGGCTTGAGCGTGGGTCATAGACATGAATCCATGGTCACTGGCTTGAGTCCTAAGGTTGCCGGCTTGAAGCCCAAAGTTGCTGGCTTGAGCTAGGGATCACTGGCTTGGCTGGAGCCCCCAGTCAAGGCACATATGAAAAAGCAATCAATGAACAACGAAGGTTGCTGCAACTATGAGTTGATGTTTCTCATCTCTTTCTCTTCCAGTCTGTCCCTCTCTCTTGTGTGTGTGTGTATGCGCACGCGCACATGCTAACATAAATAAACAAATTTATTTATTTTGCTGAGCTTTTTTTTTTTTTTTTTTTTGGTATTTTTCTGAAGCTAGAAATGGGGAGAGACAGTCAGACAGACTCCTGCATGAGCCCGACCAGGATCCACCCGGCCCGCCCACCAGGGGGCGACACTCTGCCCCTCTGGGGCGTCGCTCTGCTGTGACCAGAGCCACTCTAGCGCCTGGGGAAGAGGCTAAGGAGCCATCCCCAGCGCCCGGGCCATCTTTGCTCCAATGGAGCCTCGGCTGCGGGAGGGGAAGAGAGAGACAGAGAGGAAGGAGAGGGGGAGGGGTGGAGAAGCAGATGGGCGCTTCTCCTGTGTGCCCTGGCCGGGAATTGAACCCGGGACTTCTCCACGCCAGGCCAACGCTCTACCACTGAGCCAACTGGCCAGGGCCTGAGTTTTGACTAATGGAGACAGTTGTGTAACCATCTTCTGCCTTTTTTTTTTTTTTTTACAGAGACAGAGTCAGAGAGAGGGATAGACAGGGACAGACAGACAGGAACAGAGAGATGAGAAACTTCAATCAGTTTTTCGTTGCGCATTGCAACACCTTAGTTGTTCATTGATTGCTTTCTCATATGTGCCTTGACCGCAGGTCTTCAGCAGACTGAGTAACCCCTTGCTGGAGCCAGCAACCTTGGGTTGAAGCTGGTGAGCTTTTGCTCAAACCAGATGAGCCCACACTCAAGCTGGCGACCTTGGGGTCTCGAACCTGAGTCCTCCGCATCCCAGTCCGACGCTCTATCCACTGCGCCACTGCCTGGTCAGGCAGCTGTGTAACCATCTTAACAAACATAATATAGAGCATTTCCATCACTCTCAATAATTCTCTCATGCCTCTACAGAGACTAGAAATTTTAATGGGGGAAAAGAGGAAGGTGATTTGGAATCAGAGTGGAGGAAGGCCAGTAAGTTCCAGTTGCTTCAGTTTTGGGTTTGTGTGTGTGTGTGTGTTTGTGACAGAGACAGAGAGAGAGAAAGAGGGACAGATAGCGACAGACAGGAAGGGAGAGATGAGAAGCATCAATTCTTCGTCGTGGCTCTTTGTGGCAGCTCCTTAGTTGTTCTTTGATTGCTTTCTCATATGTGCCTTGACAGGGGGGATGCAGCAGAGCTAGTGAACCCTTGTTCAAGCCAGAGACCTTGGGCTCAAGCCAGCGACCATGGGGTCATGTCTGTGATCCCACACTGAAGCCAGTGACTCCGTGCTCCAGCTGGTGCGTCCACGCTCAAGCCTGAGACCTTGAGGTTTCGAACCTGGATGCTCTACGTCCCAGTCCGAGGCTCTATTCACTGCGCCACCACCTGGTCAGGCCAGTTGCTTCAGTTTTGTGTGGGAAACAGATCACAACCCCCACGCATAGTCCTCACCTCAGGAATGCTTTGACAGATCTTAAGATCCCAGCTGCTTTGGAGGTATACTTTACACCTTGTTAATTTAGACTCACTTGTCCCAGTTTGCCTAGAACTTTCCTAGTTTTAGCACCTAAATTTCCATGTCTAGAGAACTCATCTCAGGTCCCAGGCAAATCAGGATGGTTGGTCACCCTAGCTTGTGATATTTATGCCATTGTTTCTAAGCCTGAGATTGCCATCTCATTTTAAAGTCACTTCTCTTGTGAGCACATAGTAGGCACTCAAGAAATGAGTGAATGGGTGGACACACAGATAAACCCCAGTGTAGATGGCTGCAGATTCCTGGCCTAGAGAACAGGAGACCTGGGTTCTGGTCCCAGCTTTGCCAGGTTTGCAGTGGTGTGATTCTGGGAAAGTAGTTTCTCACTCTAGGTCTGTTCATCAGTTCCCTCCACTGAAACACAGGGGGTCTAGTTATTTTATGCCTGACACTGATACTGTGCCAGCTGTATATGGGATTATGTTCTGAGGTGACTTCCACTCAATGTTTCTCTCTCTCTCTCTTCCTTGCCTTTTCCCCCTTGCTATATATATAGTAAGTCAATAAATTGTGAAAGGGCATGTTGGTAATGGAACTGCTGATGGGCCAGGCTTATGCAGAATGCTTCTGCAAAGCAATAGCATTTGGACCTTGAACCAAGCAGCTGTGACTGCAAGTTGGAGAATCAAGTCTCTGTCTTCAGCTAAGTGTCTGTAATTACCTAATTTGCTCCTTGTGCATGCCTAGGAAGGGGAATGGTGGGCATAGCGAGCTTGCTGTTTAGGAATTTTTTTAGGTGGGTGAGGGGGTACCCTGGAAAGTAGGATTTCGTAAGCTTATTATCTCTTGGAGGCAGATATTTCCAGCTGTGCTAATGCCCAGTAAACATTATCTCAGGGTCTTATTGAGTATCCTAATACAGAAGGATTTTTTTTTTCCTGAAGCTGGAAACGGGGAGAGACAGTCAGACAGACTCCCGCATGCACCCGACCGGGATCCACCCGGCACGCCCACCAGGGGCGACGCTCTGCCCACCAGGGGGCGATGCTCTGCCCCTCCGGGGCGTCGCTCTGCCGCGACCAGAGCCACTCTAGCGCCTGGGGCAGAGGCCAAGGAGCCATCCCCAGCGCCCGGGCCATCCTTGCTCCAATGGAGCCTCGGCTGCGAGAGGGGAAGAGAGAGACAGAGAGGAAAGAGGGGGGGTGGAGAAGCAAATGGGCGCCTCTCCTATGTGCCCTGGCCGGGAATTGAACCCGGGTCCCCTGCACGCCAGGCCGACGCTCTACCGCTGAGCCAACCGGCCAGGGCCATCACAGAAGGATTTTAAAATTCGATATACCTTGGACTTGGGCTGGCACTTATGGCTGACTTAGCTGCATCTGTTCCCGGTTCTGCCTCATACTATCTGTGGAACAATGGGCACATTGTGTAACCTCTCGGAGCCTCAGTGTTTGCCCCTGATCTTCTTGTTTAATGGAGTGTCTGCACTGCCTACTCCACGGGGGTGTGAGTCAAAGTGATGATACAGGTAGAAGTTCAGTGAAACTGGTGTCTATACGAATGTGTCATTACCATCTTTAGTTTTTAGATCTGTATGATGGGGTCTGATTTATGGTGGGGGAAGGAAGTGGAGAGGAATTTGGGGATTTGTGTCTGCTTAGTTCCTCCAGTAATGGCATCGACTCCCCCTGACTCTCAATAAGACAGGTTTGAGGGAGGTACTGATTCTCTGTTAGAAAGACACCCATGCGTACCCTCCTCCCTGACAAATTTCTGACTGTTTGGGTAAGCTTGTCCTTTGCTATAAATTGCACCCCTGCTCTCATTTCCAAATTTTGAGGACAATGGCACAAGAACTCTACTTGAGGTGCTCAGCTAAGGCCAGCCAGATACCCTTTCCTACAGGTGCTTTCTTGTGACTGTCTCCCTTCCGGGCTTCAGGCCTGTGAAGGGTTAAGCGAGCCGCACCCTCAACAGGAACAGCCCCGGACTTTGTGCTGAGCTGCCTGTCTCTGGCTTCTCCTGGCTGGACTGATACAGGGAACCCTGGCTGGAGGAGGCAGCACAGAGGAAGGTCAGAAGAGTAGACACTGGCAAGAGGAGGGCGGCCTCTTCCCTAACCTCCCTGACACCATGGACAGCTCCCGTTAACAGAGGCCCCTCTCCTCCACCTTTGGGGCTCGGCATCTTAAGCCTCCTTCTTGTCCAGTCGGGATTTTATCCACCATTCTGCAAAGGACAGTGACCTTACACCTTAGTTCCAGTGTTGGGTGAGTCTAGCCTTGACCTGTCAGTGCTCTTTTTACATCTTGGGATATTCATTTGGGGGCTGCTTCCTTTTCCCCTTCCCTGCCTTCAACCAGTCATATTTCTACTTCCCTCCAATCCAGATTCAGAGAAGATGCCCTCTCCCAGCCCCCTGCTTCTGCTTCTCACCCTTCTCTGCCAAGTTACTTAACAATTTCACATTTTTTGTTTGTTTCACATTTTTTGTTTGTTATTATGGAAAGGAAATTGTTGTTATTATGAGAAGGAAAACTGTGGACAATGGTCAGGGAGTCTAGAGGCTGGCCAGGGCCTCGGTGCAGGAGCGAGAGAGCTTTCGATGCCTGGGTGTGGCTCCCTGTTTCCCCAACTCTGCTCCTCTTTGCTCATTCCCGTCAGCTACTAAAAAGAGGGCAAAGTCCAGGCCAGGTTATAGGAATTCTTGTAAAAGCTGGAAAATAGGGATAGAAATTAGTACCTACTTCATGGGGAAATTGTAAGCATCAATTGAATGAATATATGTAAAGTATTTAGAGCCCTGCCTGGCCCATGGTAATAGCACATGCTTGCTAGAGGCTGCAATTTTCAGTATTGTTGCTGCTCCCTTCGTGTGTCCTTCCAGGAAGTGGCAAGTATTTCTTTTCCTGGAGCTTGGGGAAAGCAGGGGGAAGGGAGAAGGCAACCTGGGTCCGTTCTCACTCCACCTTCCATTCCTGTCTCCTTCCCCTCCCCCATGCAGGTTCAGCCATGCAGGAGAGGAGGAGGATATGGCTCTTTCATTCCTTTAGGGAGTGACATTCTGTCCTATTCCGGCTCACCCTGCCGGCTCAGTCCCACAGGAACAGCAGGAGAGCTGGGCTTCCTCTTTAGGAACACCTGCTGTGTCTCACTGAGAGAAATGAGTCTCACTGTGGCAATGAGCGGGGAGGAGAGACCTTGGAAGAAAATGGGCATGGATCAGTTGGGTGACTGAAATAGGGGCTGTGGGAGGTAGGAAGTTGAGAAGGAAAACTGTGGACAATGGTCAGGGAGTCTAGAGGCTGGCCAGAGCCTCGGCGCAGGAGGGAGAGAGCTTTCAATGCCTGGGTGTGGCTCCCTGTTTCTCTAACTCTGCTCCTCTTTGCTCATTCCCATCAGCTACTAAAACGAGGGCAAAGTCCAGGCCAGGTTATAGGAATTCTTGTAAAAGCTGGAAATTGAAAAATAAGGACAGAAGTGTAGGCACATCCATAGCTCCTGACAGCTACTTGTTTGTTGGAGAATCAAAGCTCACTTTGATTTTCTTTGAGGTATTCCACTTTTTTTTTAAAATAATTTTATTTTTTTAATGGGGTGACATCAATAAATCAGGATACATATATTCAAAGATAACATGTACAGGTTATCTTGTCGTTCAATTATGTTGCATACCCATCACCCAAAGTCAGATTGTCCTCTGTCACCTTCTATCTAGTTTTCTTTGTGCCCCTCCCCTTCCCCCATATTCCACTTATTTTGAGAGAGAGGGAGAGAGAGAGAGAGACAGGAAGGGAGAGAGATGAGAAACATCAACTCATAGTTGCGGCACCTTAGTTGTTCATTCATTGCTTTCTCATATGTGCCTTGACTGGGGGGCTCCAGCTGAGCCAGTGACCCCTTCCTCAAGGCAGAGACCATTGGGTCATGTCTATGATCATGCTCAAGCCAGTGACCTGGCACTCAAGCTGGTGAGCCCGTGCTCAAGCTGGCAACCTTTGGGGTTTCAAACCTGGGTCCTCAGTGTCCCTGGCTGATGTTCTATTCACAGCACCACTGCCTGGTCAGGCTGGGGTATTCTGATTTTTTATGGAGGAACTCCTGCCTCTGTCTTCAAACTCATCACCTTGTCCAGTCCCCATTTAAGAAATGAATCTTAGCCTGCCCTGTGGTGGTGCAGTGGATAAAGAGTCTACCTGGAATGCTGAGATAGCCAGTTCAAAACCCTGGGCTTGCCTGGTCAAGGCACACACGGGAAGCAACTATGAGTTAATTCTTCCTGCTTCTTCCCCCTCTTTCTTTCTCTCTCTCTCCCTCTCTCTTTCTCCTCTAAAAATCAATAAATTAAAAAAAAATTAGAAAATGAATTTCACTGTCACAATGAGCGGGGAGGAGAGACCTTTGGAAGAAAATGGGCATAGATGAGTTGGGTGACTGAAATAGGGGCTGTGGGAGGTAGGAAGTTGAGAAGGAAAACTGTGGACAATGGTCAGGGAGTCTAGAGGCTGGCCAGAGCCTCGGCGCAGGAGGGAGAGAGCTTTCGATGCCTGGCTGTGCCACAAAGCTTGACTTCTCCTGTCCTCCCCAACCCTCCCTCTTACAAGCACAATTATGCATCCCCAGTTGCTGCCTTGGTGCCTTTTTACCCTTATGGTCAGAGGTAGGTGGTCCTGTCCCACACCTGTCCTGTCCTCACCAGCCCTGACTAGGGCGCAAAGGCTCCTCCCCTCCTGCCAAGCTGTCTGCAGCTTCCCTCCCACAGTT
This sequence comes from Saccopteryx leptura, assembly GCF_036850995.1. Classification (NCBI taxonomy): domain Eukaryota; kingdom Metazoa; phylum Chordata; class Mammalia; order Chiroptera; family Emballonuridae; genus Saccopteryx; species Saccopteryx leptura. The sequence goes on from NC_089504.1 coordinate 179,357,601, forward strand.
CTTGTGGGCCCGTCCAGAGGACTCTTTCAGGTTGGGGACTCGCTAAGGCCAGAACTGCGGGGGGGGGGGGGGGTGTCTCCCTTAGGCCCTTCTGCCTTCCTCCTCTCTGTTACTGGTTTCTAATGCTGAGCAGACATCAGCAAACTGTCCCCTTTATTCCCAGTAGCCCCCTGGACATGACTCTTCTGGAAGGTTCCATAGGGGTAGAGGACCTTGTGCTCCTGGAACCCCTGGAGCAAGAGTCTCTGCTTAAGAACCTCCAGCTGCGCTTTGAAAACAAAGAGATTTATGTGAGTGCATATGGGTGCCCCTGACTGTGGGTGTGTGGCTGGAGAATTTACATGCTCCTTCTCCCCCACCCTGCCCCCTCACTTTCTTCACCTTCTTCCCTGGCTCTAGACCTACATTGGGAATGTGTTGGTTTCAGTGAATCCCTACCAACAGCTGCCTATCTATGGCTCAGAGTTCATTGCCAAATACCAGAGCTATACCTTCTATGAGCTGAAGCCACACATGTGAGTAGAGGAACCGAGGGAATGTGACATGTTCCTGATGAGGAGACATCCTAATTTCCTTTCTCTGTCCTCCTGAAGGAGGTTCTCCAGCTGCCCCTTCCTCCCCTGGCCCTCTGGAGGCCCCTTCCTAGGACTGTCACTTGCCTCAGAATTGGAGGGTGGGTGACTGTGGAGGCTAGGGATCAAGAGAAAGATGGTGTCTTGAACTTGCCCCTCATTAGTCATTACCGACTTCCTCCCCCACCCCCAAGCTATGCACTGGCGAATGCGGCGTACCAGTCACTGAGGGTCCGGGACCAAGACCAGTGTATCCTCATTACAGGCGAGAGCGGAGCCGGGAAGACTGGTGAGGCACCTGGCTGGGGAGGCTGTGGGCTCACTGCTGGATCGGCCCCTTGTCTCTCTGCAAGCCAGGCCTAGTCCTGCCCCTCCCCTGCCCCCAAAATTCCCTCTTGGTTTTTCTGACTCTGAGGGGTCTGAGGTCTGGAAAGGGAAGTCGAGGAGGGTGGTAGGGGGATCCTCATGAGGGTTTCTCTCGCACAGAGGCTAGTAAGCTGGTGATGTCTTACGTGGCGGCCGTCTGTGGGAAAGGGGAGCAGGTGAACTCCGTGAAGGAACAACTGCTTCAATCAAACCCTGTGCTGGAGGGTGAGGACTCCAGGCTCTTCCCTCTGTACCTCCCACCTTATCACCACTGGGGCCACTCAGCCCTAGACCCTCCACCCCATTGTTCCACAGCCACTGTTCTCATTCAGCCTGAAAATCCTGTGGTTGGCCCAACGGCCGGATTTCTTCCTCCGTTTCCTTCTGTAGAGTCCCTCTTCTCCCCTCAGCCACCTCACTGTCCCTTTCCTCATCTCTGCAGCTTTTGGCAATGCCAAGACCATCCGCAACAACAACTCCTCTCGATTTGTAAGTGAACAGCTCCCAGGTCTGGGAGGAGAGGGTGTGGGGGCTTCAGAGGGCGACATGTGCCACGGACCCTTCCTGGGTAAGGTGGTGACAAGAGAAGGAAGCAGTCTCTCTCTCTCTCTCTGGTCTCTGAAGGGAAAATACATGGATATCGAATTCGACTTCAAGGGATCCCCCCTCGGTGGCGTCATCACTAACTGTACGTGTCTTGCCGTTCTGCTTACCCCTCCCCTTCCACCTGCCCCCACAGTGTCCCTTCTGCTAATCTTCTACTGTAGGTGGGAGGGACACTAGACTACCAGACTTCCCAACCATGACGAATATCAGGGATGAGGGCAGAATCAGAGGGAAACTGAGATAGCTCCCAGACCCTCAGAACACTATTTTATTTAGATTTTATTTATTCATTTCGAGGGGGGGGGGCAGGAAGCATCAACTCCCATGTGCCTTGACCAGGCAAACGTAGGGTTTCGAACTGGCGACCTCAGTGTTCCAGGTCGACGCTGTATCCCCTGTGCTGCCACAGGTCAGGCAGGACATTACTTTCTGATTCTCTGCCAGATCTGCTTGAGAAATCCAGAGTGGTGAAACAGCTCAAAGGAGAAAGGAACTTCCACATCTTCTATCAGCTGCTGGCTGGAGCGGGTGCACAGCTGCTGAGTACGTGCTTGCCTGGAACATCCCCAGCTGCCATTCAATCCCTGCTGCCCCCCACCCCCAGATCCCCTCAGATTTCTCCTTGTATTCCTCACCCAAATTTCCTACACCATTGCTGGGAACAAATCCTGTGACCTCTGTGTTCTCTTTCGTTTCTGCGGTTTTACTGCTAGGAATAAGCTTTCTTGCCTCTTCACTGCTTGTACTTCTCTGTCCTATCCGGTTCCCCTTTCCCCCAGCTGGCTTCAAAAATGGAACACTCATTTTCACCTACCATCCTTTCCTATCTTCAACTAAAGGGATTTTATTAATAATTCAACAGAGACTTAAGCAGGCTGTTGCAAGTGTTCAAGAATTTTCAATGAGCTTGTAACTGAAGGTGTCCTCGGTCTGTATCTCCTTCACCCAGGACCCTATTCTTAGATAGTTCTATGTAGGCTTCATTCATTCATTCATTCATCAAACATCTCTAGAACACTTACTAGGATCAAACTCTGTGCTAACCTCTGGGGGTATAGAATAAGACATGGATTCTGTCCCTGAAGAACTTATAGTCTCCTAGGGATGGCAGATGTGTGAACAGATACATTGCAATAGTGTGACCAATGGGGCATGCTCGCTTGTCCTGGGGAAGAGCCCACTCTAGCTTGAATGCTGTACTGGCCTGAGGCTGAAGGCCCTGCCCAAGTTTGCTCCTCCTTCCCCTCTAGCTGTGAGCACTGTGGATCTGGCCCCCTGAGAACCTGTTCCTTTGGTTTCTGGTTACCCTGTGCTGGACTTGTGCCTATTTGCTTTTTCCCTCTGGCAGACCACTATGGTGCAGGAGCCCCCACAGGTCTCATCCCCACTCCTGGCTTCGTAGTCTTGGTTGTGTTCAACTTGTCTGAATCTGTGCACTAGGGTCATGTTCTGGCTGAGCATCTCACTCACTCGTTTAAGCTGAGTCCAGGCGGGGCCTCGCTAGCGTCATCATCCCAGGGCCTTTCTGACTCACTCTCTGTTCACACGGCCCTCGTCAGTAAGCCTTGGTTTTAAAATTGTGTCTTGGGAGAAGCTGCCATTAAATTCTAGTTTGAGAGATACTCACTGAGTCTTAGATCATTTGAATAACAGAGAATTGATCTCCCTAAAGTTCCATGATTAACCTACTCCTTCCCATCTCAGGTAAACAACTTTGACCATTCCCTTGATCCATTTCTTAAAAAGAAAAAAGTTCCTGTATGACAGCCAGGTATACAGACTATGAAGATGAAAAACAGTCTTGACACACAAATTGTTCATTTGTGGGAGGGAGAGGAAACTACAAAGTCTAGTCCCTGTAAAAGGGGCTGGGACAGACATTCACAACAGGGGACACAAGGAGCCATTTGGCTTAGCCCCACAAAACCAGAGACAGCGTTCCAGAGGAGTGATGAGGGCTGGGGAACACAGCACCTGCCACTCTGTCAGCGCTTAGTGAACAAATAATGAGTGCACCAAGGGTGAGAGGGTGAGGCTGGGGGAGGGGAGATGCGTGCTCACCCTTTATTTCTTACCTTCCTCCTTCCAGGACCACTGGGCCCAGAGCAGTATGGAGGGCTTGCTTGTTTTTATTGTTTAGAAACTGTGGATGGGGAGAAGATAAAATGAACCGTTTGTTTCATAAAAATTGGGAGAAAACCCCAACAATGATGAACACTTAAACTCTAAATACTACTTAACATTGTAGTCTATTATAGGAATTAATCACCCCCAAACAAAAGAGGCAAGGGGAAGAAACTAAAACAAAACATGCTATTTTGAATAAATGAATGAACCAACCCAGGGCTAGGGCTGTGAGGGTCAAGGCTGGAAGGCTCGCGGAGCTGGTGTGCTCACTCTTTCCCCAACTCTGGTCCCCTAGAGGCCCTGAAGCTCGAACGGGAGACGAGTGGCTATGCCTATCTGAACCAGGACGTGTCCAGAGTGGATGGCATGGATGATGCCTCCAACTTCAAGGCTATGCAGGTGGGTGCACAGGGTAGGTAGGCTTGGGCCCTTAGGCCATCCCCTGAGCCCAGGCTCTGGTTTTGAGAAGGGAGACATTGGACTGGTACCACAATTCAGCTTCTGATTTCTGCTTTCTCCTGAAGAATGCAATGACTGTGATTGGGTTCTCTGAAGAGGAGATTCGACAGGTGCTAGAGGTGACGGCTCTGGTGCTGAAGCTGGGGAACGTGGAGCTGTCAGACGAGTTCCAGGCCAATGGGACACCAGCAAGCGGCATCTGTGATGGGAGAGGTCTGCACCCCCTGCTGACGTCCCCATCCAGCCCCCTGAATCTCCTGCTGTCCTTTCACCGTCTCTAGCATAATTCACTCAGATTTAGTCCCACTCAACCCGCTCCTGAGTTTCTCCCCAAACATAACCATTGAGAACTCCCAGTGAGGCATATTGGAATTAGATTTTAAAGTTTGATAGACATAGGTTCTGAGATCTTTCCGAGTCTCGGTTGATTTTTGCAAAATAGAGACAATTATACCTATTTCGGGAGATTCTCATATTAAAGTAGATAATGCATGCGAAGTTCCCAGACCTCCCCTTTCTCTCCCTCCTCCCAGACCTTCTTTAGGGCCATGTCCTGGATTGGCTGTAGGGGCTTCTTCAGCAAGATGCAGGAGCTCCCAGCAATCCCATGCATCAAGCTTTCCTCCCTCCCCTGGGATAAAGCCCTCTCTCAAGCCATGTTGTATTTCCTCATCACCTCAGGTGTTCGGGAGATTTCGGAAATGGTGGGTTTGAATTCAGAGGAACTAGAGAGAGCTTTGTGCTCAAGGACCATGGAAACTGCCAAAGAAAAGGTGGTTACTGCACTCAATGTCATTCAGGTAAGGCGCCTGATGGAAGGGGCTGATTCTGCGTCTGTTCAGTGGCTGCCACACTAACCAGCTTGGCCCTGCCCTGCAGGCTCAGTATGCTCGGGATGCTTTGGCTAAGAACATCTATAGCCGCCTCTTCAACTGGATAGTGAAGCGAATCAATGAGAGTATCAAGGTGAGAGATTGCCCTCCTCCTTCAGCATGCTCATGCCTGCCTCACTTCTCTTGTCCTGGTCACCAGCCCCACACCTTGGGTTCTGAGAGGAACAGAGTGAGGACAATGAGGAGTAGTGTATGGTTTTTTCCGATAGTGTTGTGGAAACATCATTAGTTGTTTTGTTTGTTTGTTTTTGCTTTTTTGAGAAAGAGGGACAAACAGGCAGAAAGGGAGAGTGATGAGAAGCATCAATTCTTCCTTGCAGCACCTTAGTTGTTCATTGATTGCTTTCTCATATGTGCCTTGACCGGGGGGCTACAGCAGAGCGAGTGACCCCTTGCTCAATCCAGAGAGCTTAGGCTTCAAGCCAGCAACCTTGGGCTCAAATCAGCAACCAGTGGGTCATGTCTATGATCCCATGCTCAAGCCTGAGACCCCACGCTCAAGCTGGCGAGCCCGTGCTCAAAGTGGTGACCTTGGGGTTTTGAACTTGGGTCCTCAGCATCCCAGGCTGATGCTCTATCCACTGTGCCACTGCATGGTCAGGCAACATCACTGATTTTTTTAATTCAACTCTCTGGATGGACTAATTACCAGCTGTGTGGCCTTTCAGTTTCACAAAGGTTCTGAGCATCAGTTTCCTGATTTGGAAAATGGGACATTAATGCCTACCTGCTTCACAGGTTTAGTGAGGATCAGATAAAATGATGTACATGGTTACCATACAACTAACAATTTCACTCCTAGGTATAGAGCCAAGCAAATTGAAAACAGATATATGTGACTATTCATAGAAGCATTATTCTTAACAGCAAATAATTGGAAACACCCCAAATGTCCATCAACTGATGAATGGATAAATAAAATGCAGTATATTCATAGAATGGGATACTATTTGGCCATAAAAAGGAATAAAATACTGGTACATACTCAACATAGGTGAACCTTGGAAACATGTTGAGTGAAAGCCTCCAGACACAAAAGTCCACCTTTTGTATGACCGATATTTATACCAAATGTCCAGAATAGGCAAATCCATAGACGTGGGAAGTAGATAAGCGATTACCAGCGGCACGGGGTGGGGAGGGCGAGAGAAATGAGGAGTGACTGCTAATGGGTGTGGGGACCAGATTTCTTTGCAGGGGGGTGAGGGGATGACCAAGTGCTCTGGAATTAGGTCGTGGTGATCATTGTACACCTTCTGAATATACTTGAAAAACCCACTGAATTCTATACCTTTAAAGGGTAAATTTTGTGGTATGTAAAGTAGATCAAAATAGAGCTATTATTTAAAAATTATGTACAAGAAAATGCCATCAATTTAGATGCTATTATTGGAAGGCAGTGGGGTAAAATGGGATTTGAATCTAGGTTTGGCCAATTAGCCCTTTTGAAATTTGATTTTTTCATCTGTAAAATGGAAATTATCATACCTTATAGGCTTATGAAAGGATTAATGAAATAAGAACATAGTTTTTTTTTTTTTTTTTTTTTTTATAAAATACTCAAAAAATATAAGAGATAGTTACTTTCCTGAGAGGATTTCAGTGTCTCTCCACCTCGTATCATGGGGCATCATCCTGGAATCTGCATCTTCCTTTTCCTCCCTCTTTGCTTGTACTTCAGCGTAGAGAAGAGGAAGGCCAATCAAATCCAAACAGTTTCTTTCCAGCCTGGTCCTGCTCACCGAACCTCTGTCTGTCCCTTGCTCCAATCACACCTACGGCAGAAGGGCCTGGCCCGGTGCACAGAGGGGGCCTGGCCTAGATTTACCTTTTCCTCCTCTTCAGGTGGGCACCGGGGAGAAGAAGAAGGTCATGGGTGTCCTGGATATCTATGGCTTTGAAATACTAGAGGTAAGAGAACTTTGCCCAACCTCAGTGCCCTGCTTCCCTAGGGTTAGGGGTGATGGGCTCGAAGGGGGGTGTGGCAGAGGGGCAGTAGGGCTGAGAGGAAGCAAGTGTCTTGGGCTGAGCTGGTCTCCCTCTTTAACCTGCGTGCCTTACCTTAGGACAATAGCTTTGAGCAGTTCGTGATCAACTACTGCAATGAGAAGCTGCAGCAGGTGTTCATAGAGATCACACTGAAAGAGGAGCAGGAAGAGTACGAGAGAGAGGTAAACTAGGCCTTCTCCCTATATCCCCTCTCTTAAAAGACTTCTAGGGACATACCAGGTCGCTTTTTTCTCCTCGATCACAATTTCCTCTCAATTGTTCCCAGATGGGAACACAAAGGACAAAATGTTTCCCCTGCACAGCTGAACACTCCAGCATTACCAGGAAGCCCTCATTTTCTGCTCTCCATTCCCTGAGATCCCCATCCTCCCACTCCAGCCAGGCTAGGAAAAGGGGTGGCAGGTTGATAGCAGGCTGTGTTGGGGGCAGGGTCATGCCGAGTGAAGTGACAGCTGTGCATAGCCTATGGCATGCTAGGAGCCAGATTTAGAAGGGACATTTCTCCTGGCTTTGGCACCCTACCACATCCCTTTCTGCGCTCTTCTCTAACACCTCGGACTCCTCTGTCTCCTCCAGGCCCTGGCTGCTGTTGCATTCCCCTCTTGTAGCCCCCCCCCCCCCATCCTAGACTTCCTTACCACAAGTGCCCCGTGGCTCAGAATCTCCACACTCCTTCCCCGGCTCAGTGAAAACCCCCGTTTTCTATGGCTGGGTGTTAGCACAGCTCTCTGATTGAGCTAACTCACTCCAAAGTGTGAACGGCTGAGTCACTCTCATCAAACCCCTCCCAGGGATGCACCCTGTGAGCTCTCAGGACTCTGTTGTGGCAGAATTTCAGGCACTGTGGCAACAATGTATGGAGAAGCTTTAAGAAGTATTTTGTATGTTTTCCTTTAAATTTGTATATGGTCAAATACATAAATCATTTCCATGCTTCAAAATTCACAAAGCTCAAAAAGATGTCTACAGAGAGGCCTCTCTCCCGCCCTGGCCCAGCCGCCCCATCTCCTCCCTTTAGAGGCACCTGAAGTAGGTCTCCTTCCAGAGGTCTCTGCTGTGTAGGCAAACAAGCCTGCAAATATATTTCCCCACAAAATTTATTCAAGTAGCAGTGCATACACTCTCTTCTACACCTTGCTGTCATAAGTTAACAAGAGATTTTTCTATATCAGTATATAAAGATGCTTTTTGTATCTACATAGGATTATAAGAACATCGTAATTCATTTAATCCATCAGGGAGGACATTTTTGGAATAAATTGGGAAGACAACTTAATCATACTCTGCATTCCCTAAAGACCTGTGAAGGAGGAGGGAGAGAAAGGCTTGTGTTCCCAGTCACACCGGGAATGGCCCGAACCCCTCCATCTGGCCCTTGGGTGCAATCAGGAGCTATTCTGCCTGTAGGCCTGATGCCCAGCAAATCCCTAAAGCACAGGAAGACTGTCTTTGTGTTTTCTGCTTCTGTACCATTTTTGCTTAAAAAAAAAACCCCCACAACAAAACAGTCCCAAAGTATCCTGTAGCTCAGTGGTTCACCTGTGGTCCTGCAGCATCAGCATCCATCCCCTGTGACCATGTTAGAATGAATCTCCCAGGCCCTGTCCCAGACCTGTTGAGTTAGGAACCCGTGGGGCAGGGGAAGCAATCTGTGCTTTAACAAGCCCCTAGGTAGTTGCAATGCATACTGAACATTGAGAATCGCCGCTGTAGGTCTTTGCAGATGTACGAAATTAGCTTTGTTGTTTGATGATAAACTCACTTAAGTGCCTTGAATCTACAGTTTGTTGCCAGAGCAGTGTGGCCATTTGCTCTTCCACATACTCTAGGATCCTTCTGCACCCCTCCAGTGGGGTAGCCCTCCCCCTGTCTTCCCCCAGCATCTTACACTTCCCTCTCCACCTTACAGCACCTGCAGGGCTCTCCATATCGATTCCCCTCACTGCTGCTCTGGGTCTTCCCATGTGTCTCTCTGCCCGCACCACAAATTCTCCATCAACCTGGGAGGAATGGGGACGTAAACAGAAACCACACCAAGGACCCCTCTGAACTATAGGGTTTTCTAACATTTTTTTTGTGAGATGAATGGGTTAAAGGGGGCCTGGGTCTGGTGGGGTCTTTGGAGACTTGTCTTGGACCTGCTCCCTGTAATTTTTCATGTCTCCCTTCGCCAGGGCATACCGTGGGAAAAAGTGGACTACTTTGATAATGGCATTATCTGTAACCTTATTGAGCATGTGAGTTATCCTTCTCTTATCTTTGGGACCTCCCCTGAATATCCTTCCCCTGTTTCTCTCATCCCCTCCCCTCACCCCTCTTGGTAAGGATAGTAAAGAGGGCAAAGGGTGAGTGGGCAGAGGATCTGGACCGTGTCTAGGTTGGGCTGATCTTATTCCCCCGGCCAGAATCAGCGCGGGATCCTGGCCATGTTAGACGAGGAGTGCCTGCGGCCTGGAGTGGTTAGTGATTCCACCTTCCTAGCGAAGCTAAACCAGCTCTTCCACAAGCATGCTTACTATGAGAGCAAAGTCACCCAGAACGCCCAACGCCAGTATGACCACACCATGGGCCTCAGCTGCTTCCGCATCTGCCACTACGCGGGCAAGGTGATGTGGCAGGATGCAGGGTCAGGACTAGGGCCTGAGCACAGGCTGAAGGCAATGGGGGACGGATTGGGGGGAGGGATGAGAACTGGGACTACTTCACAATGAGACTGGGAGGGCCAAGTGCTGGGACAAGGTCATGGGCTCTCCAGACCAATAGCTATTCCTCTGCAGGTGACTTATAATGTGAACAGCTTCATTGACAAGAATAACGACCTCCTCTTCCGGGACTTGTCCCGGGCCATGTGGAAGGCCCAGAATCCCCTCCTCCGGTCCTTGTTCCCTGAGGGGGACCCTAAGCAGGCATCTCTCAAACGCCCCCCGACTGCTGGGGCCCAGTTTAAGAGTTCTGTGGCCATACTTATGAAGAACCTATATTCCAAGAACCCCAACTACATCAGGTGACATACTGGGCACACAGGGGAACATGCTACATATGTATAACATGTCTGTGGGGGGGGGTGGTCTCTGGAATAAAGGTATCAGAGGCCCTTTCCTCATGGAAAATAGCCCAATGAGCTGCTGAGAGTGCTGCAACAGGGAGAGCATCAGATTTGGGTAGGGACCATACCATAGCGAGTGAAACTGAAAAAGCCAGTGTGTCCACTTCCTCTGAAAATTTTCACCTAAGAGGAGTGTATGCAGAGTTGGAATGTAGAGACCGGGACGGTTACCCTGGCAAAGATGGAGCTCTGAAGCCTGCACCTTGCCCTGCCTCCCACCAGGTGTATAAAGCCCAACGAGCACCAGCAGCCAGGTCGGTTCTCCCGGGAGCTGGTGGCAACCCAGGCTCAGTACCTGGGATTGCTGGAGAACGTGCGGGTGCGACGGGCAGGCTATGCCTTCCGCCAAGGCTATGGGTCCTTCCTGGAAAGGTACCGATTGCTGAGCCGGACCACCTGGCCTCACTGGAATGGGGAAGACCGGTAAGATGCCCTGGGGAGCAGAGAAGGGCAGTGCAGGGAACATCTGTGGGGGAAGACTTCTTGTTCAAACCCTGAACTCATCTCCCAGATGAAAGGGATCAGGGGAGAGGTGGAGAGGACCCACCCCTGGGCTGGCCCGCGGCAGCTCTCCCCACTTGCTCTTGTAGGGAGGGGGTGGAGAAGATTCTGCGGGAGCTGAGCAGGTCCTCAGAGGAGGTAACCTTTGGGAAGACAAAGATCTTCATTAAAAGCCCCAAGACTGTGAGTTGGAGAGTGCACTTATATTTGGTGGGGGTAGAAGGTGGGAGAGTTGGAGAGCTCATCTGAGTAAGAAGCTGGATGGGGAAGGGAGTATCTGTAACCTTGAATGGATGGACAGTGGATGAGGAGGTCTCCTCTCCGCGGGCACTGAGTCCTTGGGCTCGCACCCTGTCCTGAGAGCCCCGAGAGTCAGGTGTGCTGGCATGGCCTGCTCTGAGGGCTTCCACTTGAAGCAGGACTCCTTAAAGTCTGGTTGATGTGCCACTCGTGTGTGAGTTTCCAAATTCTAGCAGAGTGCCTGCTACAGATCAGAGTTCAGTAGATGCTTGTTAAATGAATTAATAAATAAAGGAATTAACTAAGCAGACAAAGGAATGATCAAATAAAACACTGGCTGGGAGGCTTCTGGTGCTGAGGAGTAAAGGAAATAGAGCACTGTTCCCCTAGGCCAGCTTCTCTGTGCCACCCTTACAACTCTCCGCAGCTTTTCTACCTGGAAGAGCAGAGGCGTCTTCGAATCCAGCAGCTGGCCACCCTCATACAGAAGATATACCGAGGCTGGCGCTGCCGCACCCACTACCAGCAGATGCGCAAGAGCCAGATCCTCATTTCCTCTTGGTTTCGGGGCAACAGGGTACCAGTTACCCCCAAAGACCCATCTTCTTACTCTAATAGGACAGTGGGAAGTGGGAGAGGTGATTCAGGAGGTGGAGTTTTTCTAACAGGCCCATTGTTTCCTACAGCAAAAGAAACGCTATGGAAAGATAAAGGCGTCAGTATTGTTGATCCAGGCTTTTGTGAGAGGGTGGAAGGTAATGGGAAAGGGGAAAGAGGTTCCCTCCCCACGCACCGTTCCCTCCCCACATGGTTCTTTCTGGATTGTCCCAGCTAGCTGATAAGGGGAGACAGTGGCAGAAAGCAAGTCCTGCCTGAACCTAGGACATGCCTCTGTGCAATGGCATGTCCGTGTCTGGCTGTGCTCCGTGTGCGTCTGGGAGGGTGAATGCATGCTGGGAAGATTTGTATATATGTGTGGCTCTGCCCTTTGCTGTGAGTGTCCTCCTCATTGTCAACTTGTCTGACTTGATTCTCTGCAGCTACAGTCTCAGCTCTAATCTTTCTCTGTTCTTTGTGTGGTTAATAAAGAGTAGAACCTCTTCCAGGTCTATCTTCTGTTTTACAGGTCTAACTATCTTTACTTTGGCTCCTTTCTTATCTGTCCCTGGCAGGCCCGCAAGGATTATCGAAAATACTTCCGGTCAGGGGCTGCTCTCACCTTGGCAGATTTCATCTACAAGAGCATGGTAAGTGCTGGGCGCTGAGGGTGGAAGAGAGGGGTTGAAAATGGAGGGACAGGTTTGAAAGAGAAAGATCAGTTTTGAGAAGAGATGACTCAAACTTTGCCCTGCATGCCTCAGGGACCAGGAGCAGATTCAGAACACATTTGAGCCTGACCAGGTGGTGGCACAGTGCATAGAGCGTCGGACTGGGACGCGGAGGACCCAGGTTCGAAACCCTGAGATCGCCGGCTTAAGCGTGGGCTCATCTGGTTTGAGCAAGGCTCACCAGCTTAAGCCCATGGTCTCTGGCTCGAGCAAAGGGTCCCTTGGTCTGCTGTAGCTCCCCGGTCAAGGCACATATGAGAAAGCAATCAATGAACAACTAAGGTGCCCAGCAAGAAATTGATGCTTCTCATCTCTCTCCCTTCCTGTCTGTCCGTCTGTCCCTATCTGTCCCTCTCTCTGTCAAAAAACAACAACACAAAAACTTTTGGGATTGAGTGGACACTGCAGGCAAACTTGTGATAGGAAAGGGTCCCAGCACACCCAAGAAGGGACTGGGCTGGATGGTTAACAACAGTCGAAGAGCTTAGCCTTTTTGGAGACCAGAGTGAGGACATAGAGGGTTAGCTAATCCAACCTTCTGAGGTCTATTTTAGAGTTGGGGTGAAAGTGGAGGAATTGTATTTTCCTTCTATCTCTTCTGAAAGTATAGCAGGCAAGTCTAAAATTAAGCCTCAGGAAGGATCTTAATTCCGTAGGACCCAAGTCAGAGTGGGCAGGAAGAAGCCAGCACCAGGCCTGGACATTCAAACTATGGTCAGTTTCCAGTGAGAAGAACACAGGGACAGAGAAGGGTGATAGATAGCAATGTGGCTTCTGAGAAGTGTCCGAGGGAAACCAGACAGGGGGGAGCAGTACTTCCAATGAAACCTTGGGAAAGGCCAGAGAGCAGGAGGAAGAACAGGCAGTCTAGACAGAAGGTGGGGGTGAATTGGAACTGCCCTCCACTGATTTGATTTTTGACAGTTGTTAGGACTCTTTCTAACCGTGCTCATGGAGACACACGAAACACTCCACTGGAGCTCTTTGTTGTCAGAGAGGCTGGATCCCTTGGCTGAGTGGAGGATTGGGGCTCTGGGGCTCTCTCCATTGCCTCCCTGAGCAATCACTGTGCCCTCCTCTCCTCTCTGCAGAGAAGCTCCCTTTTCCTGGGCCTGCCTCTCCTGAGCTGGCTCCAGGGTGTCTGCCGTCTCAGAGTTCCTGCTGCATAACTGCATTCCTGAGACCTGTAGTCTGGTTTTGCTCTTATACCATGACTTGCTCCTCTTCCACCTTTTCTTTTCTTTTTCCTTTCTTTCTAGTCTTTTATGTTTTTTATTATTATTTTTAAATTTTTTCTTCTTCCACCTTTTCTTTCACCTATATATTATCAGGTATCTGCTGAATATCACCTCAGGAACTGTTGGGTTTAGATCAGTATTTCACTAAATCACAACGCCTACAGAAGAGTGCATGCAGGGAGCCACTGGGCATGAATTCCTCCAGTGTTTCTGACTAGTCTATATTTTGCAATTGCCTTGTCTGTACCTACTATTTCTTGAACATTTACTATGCACTACACCCTTTATGTGCATTAACTCTAATGTTATCATAAATCTAATTAATGTTAATTTTCTCAGTGGTAATGATGGAATTGTGATTGTATAAGTCAATATCCCAGTTCTTGGAAGATGCATAATTTTTAGTGGGGAATGTTATGATATCTGTAACCTACGTTAGGATGATGTGGTAGTGAAGATTTATATATATTTGTGTATTTTTTCATTTACAGTTGACTTACATTCTTCTATTAGTTTCAGATGTATACCACAGTAACTAGATATTATGTAACTTACTAAGTAAACATCCCAATAAATCTTGTACCCATCTGACACCACACATAGTTATTAGAATATCATTGTTGCCTGACTGGTGGTGGTGCAGTTGATAGAGTGTTGACATAGGATGCTGAGGTCCCAGGTTCAAAACCCCAAGGTCACCAGCTTGAGCATGGGCTCATCAGGCTTGAGTGCAGGCTTGCCAGCTTGAGCACGGGGTTGACTGCTTGAGTGTGGGATCATCAACATGATCTGAAGATCACTGGCTTGAGCAAAGGGTCACTGGCTCAGATGGAGCCCCTGGTCAAGACACATACCAGAAGCAATCTATGAACAACTAAAGTGACACAACTACGAGTTGATGCTTCTCATCTCTCTCCCTTCCTGTCTGTGTGTCTATCTCTCTCTCACTTAAAAAATAAAAGTAAATTAAACAAACAAAATAAATGAACAAGCAGAACAGAAACAGACTCATAGATACAGGGAACATTTTGATGGTTGCCAAAGGGGAGGGGGGCTGGAGGGCTGGGTGAAAAGTTTTAAGTTCATTGAGTATCTTTATAACCAATGTTTCGAACTCGGCTTCTAGTAGATCACTTGTCTTCATTTAGTTTAGTTCTTTTTTTTTTTTTTTTTTTTTTTTTTACAGGGACAGAGAGAGAGTCAGAGAGAGGGATAGATAGGGACAGACAGGAATGGAGAGAGATGAGAAGCATCAATCATCAGTTTTTCATTGTGACACCTTAGTTGTTTATTGATTGCTTTCTCATATGTGCCTTGACTGCGGGCCTTCAGCAGACTGAGTAACCCCTTGCTGGAGCCACTGACCTTGGGTCCAAGCTGGTGAGCTTTGCTCAAACCAGATGAGCCCGTGCTCAAGCTGGCAAACTCGGGGTCTCAAACCTGGGTCCTTCTGCATCCCAGTCCAACGCTCTATCCACTGTGCCACCGCCTGATCAGGCTAGTTTAGTTCTTTTTCTGGAGTTTTGTTCTGCTCTTTCATTTGGGACATGTTTCTTTGTCTCCTCATTTTGGCTGCCTCCTTGTGTTTGTTTCTATGTATAAAGTAGAACTGCTACATCTCCGAGACTTGGTAGAGTGGCCTAATATAGTAGGTGTTCTGTAAGTACCATGTCACAGCCTCTCTGTTCACTCAAACCGGTGCTCCAGGTGCACCCCTGTGTGGGTTGTGTATACCCTTCTCTTATAGTTGAGCCTTGATTGCTCTTGGTACATCAATGGGAGGGGTTTACCTCCAGGTAGGTCAGCTGCAAGGACTAGTTATGACCACCAACCACTGAACTCTGACCAACGTAGTGGATCAACTGTTCAGTGTTCCCACCCCACGGAGCAGAACTTACTTCAGTAGGGCTCTGGTACTCCCTTGAGTATGTTGCTTATGGAGGTGGTTGGGTGGTGATGCTTTTGACATAGTCTGAAGCTGTCCACTGAGTGAGCTGGCTCTGTGGCCTCCCAGGAGGTGCAGGCCAAGGTCAGCTGCCACCTGTAGTCTACTTGGGGACACCCAGCGTAAGCTACAAAGTGATCTGCAGGTGGCTGCTACTTGTACTGGGCTTGGAGGTACCAAGACAAGGCTAAGCTGCAGACCAAGGCTGATCACTACTAGCACTGGGCCTGGGGCCACTTAGTGAGAAGTATGGGGCATGTTGAGGCCAGAATATGCTTGCTTGAGAGATTTTAGGAAAGTCTGAAGCATGAGCTAAGATGGGCTATTAGTGTGGAAAAGCCACTGGAAACAGCTTGGGTGGGCCTGAAAGTTGGGTGGGACAGAGCCTCAGGGAATCACCAGGGCAGGGCAAACAGTGTGAACCAGGTTGATGGAGTCTCAGATATGGTACCAGCCTGCCAGCTCTGTGGGGGAAGGGCTCATCAAAGGAACAGTGGCCTCTGCCAGCACTTCTGTCTGGAGAAAGCTGCCCCCTACCACTTTCATCTTGATGCTGGACAATTCAGTTCCTCCCGGTAGGTCCTGGTGCCTTTTAAGCTTCTGCCCCAGTGCTGGAGCTCAGAGGAAGTGAGTCTGAGTGAGTTGGGCACAAGCCCTTTAAGAGTAACTGCCTGGGACTCCAGCAGCCCTCCCTCTCCCTCAACCTTAATCCCCACTGGTTTTTACAGCCAAAGTCATGGGAACTTCTCTTCCTGGAACTCTTGCTGGGGGCCTGGTGTGGGGCTGGGACCCCTCGCTTCTTAGGGGAAACTTCTGCAGCAGAGACATCCATCCTGATTTTTACCCACCACATGTGGGTGTGGGATCAGCCCATTCTGCCTGTCCACCCCTCCTACCAGCCTCAATGTGGCTGCTTTAATTCCCTAGTTGTAGGACTTCCATTCAGCCAGATTTCAGGAAGTTCGAATGGTGATTTTTCCGTAGTTGTAATTTTGATCTGGTTGTGGAAGGAGGTGAGTACTTACACTGCCATCTTGCTGGGAAGTCCTATATGTGTGTATTCATATGCATTTGTATATATGTGTGCATATGTTAGAGAATGTGCGGATAGAGCAAGACGTTAACATTATCAATTGGTGAATTTAGGTTACGGTTATACGGTATACAGATCTTCATTGTAATGTTTTCTTCAACTATTATACAAGTTTAAAAACTTTCAAAATATAAAAACAAATTGTATAAGGTCTACCGGAAAGTTCTGTTCGTTTCTATCACAACAAATTTCGACACGTAAGCACATGTTTATTTGGCGCATGTGTGCCTCTCTATTTTTATCACTTAATGTATACATACTGACGTAGCAAATTAACTAAAACAAAGTTGATTCACGTTAGTCTTATGTGTGAAGCGATAGTGTACCCATGGCTACTGATAAAGTTCATTTACGCCACTGTGTTGTATACGAATTTCAACAAGGAAGAAATGCTACAGAAGCATGTAGAAATTTATTGAAAGTGTTTGGTGAAGGTACAGTTTCTGATAGGACGTGCAGAAGATGGTTCAAAAAATTCGAAACAGGTGATTTTAACCTTTCTGATAAGCCACGTTCTGGTCGACCATCTTTGATCGATGATGATGTTTTTAAGACCATGTTGGATCAAGAGATCAAGATCCTTTTCTGACAACATTGGAGATCACAGAAAGGCTTAATTCAGCTCAGCAAACCATTTCGGACCATATTCGGAAGATAGGATTGGTGTGGAAATATATTATTTAATAAAGTTTATTGACAGTAAGAAAAATTTGTATTTTGTTTTATTCCAAAAACAGACAGAACTTTCCAGTAGACATTATATTAAATTTTTTAAAATTTAAATCAGCCTAACCTGTGGTGGCACAGTGGATAAAGCTTCGACCTGGAACGCTGAGGTTGCTGGTTCAAAACCCTGGGCTTGCCTGGTCAAAGCACATATGGGAGTTGATGCTTCCTGTTCTCCCCTCCTTTTCTCTCTCTCTCTAAAATTAATAAATAATTTAAAATTTTTAATCTTTGAAAAAGAAAGTTAAGTCAGATTATGTTACTCTTCCCCTTAAAACCTTTTAGTGGTCATTTATTTCACTCTGAATAAAAGCTTATGTCCTGGCCCTGGCCGGTTGGCTCAGTGGTAGAGCATCAGCCTGGCGTGCAGGAGTCCCGTGTTCGATTCCCGGCCAGGGCATCGAACATCTGCTTCTCCACCCCTCCCCTTCTCCTTCCTCTCTGTCTCTCTCTTTCCCTCCCGCAGCTGAGGCTCCATTGGAGCAAAGTTTGCCCGGGCGCTGAGGATGGCTCTGTGGTCTCTGCCTTAGGCGCTAGAATGGCTCTGGTCGCAACAGAGCAACACCTCAGATGGGCAGAGCATCGCCCCCTGGTGGGCGTCTTGGGTGGATCCCGGTCGGGCATATGCGGGAGTCTGTCTGACTGCCTCCCCATTTCCAACTTCAGAAAAAAATACAAAAAAAAGAAAAAAGAAAAGTCTATGTCCTGCCTGACCATGCAGTGGCTCAGTGGATAAAGCGTCAGCCTGGGCAGGGGTCCCCAAACTTTTTACACAGGGGGCCAGTTCACTGTCCCTCAGACTGTTGGAGGGCTGCACTATAAAAAAACTATGAATAAATCCCTATGCACACTGCACATATCTTATTTTAAAGTAGAAAAACAAAATGGGAACAAATACAATATTTAAAATAAAGAACAAGTAAATTTAAATCAACAAACTGACCAGTATTTCAATGGGAACTATGGGCCTGCTTTTGGCTAATGAGATGGTCAATGTCCGGTTCCATATTTGTCACTGCTAGCCGTAACAAGTGATATGATGTGATTCTGGAGCCGTGACGCATGTGTCCTGCGTCACTGGAAGTAGTATTGTACGTGAGTGACACCCAATTTGCGGCGCCACCACATACAGTACTCCAGGAGCACAGGATGCACTTCAGCAGACCAAGTAACCCCTTGCTCGAGCCAGCGACCTTGGGTCCAAGCTGGTGAGCTTTGCTCAAACCAGATGAGCCCGCGCTCAAGCTGGTGACCTCGGGGTCTCGAACCTGGGTCTTCCGCATCCCAGTCTGATGCTCTATCCACTGTGCTACCGCCTAGTCAGGCATATTTCTTACTCTTTTTTAACATTCATTTACACGACAGCGTATTCGAAGCACCAGTAGTAATGTTTGTTGTGTCCATAGTTGAAAAAAATTGCAAGTGAGGACACTAATCAAGAAGAAATATGGAAATATCTTAAATAACAATTTTATTGTTTTTTTGTCAGTTATTATTTAATATCTTTTCATTAATATTTTAAAACTCATAACAATCTAGTTTTGTGTACTTCTTTTTATTGTTCTTCTTTAAGTATTAAATGCATGAAATAATAAACCACCTTTTGGTATATCATACTTTTATACTTAAAGTGGTCATTAGGGCAGAGAACTGGTTGTTAAATTATTTAAATCCCACCACTGAACTAAGGTACTGAAACTATGAATTTATGCTTCCATCTTTCTTCCTGTCTGTCTATCCCTGTCTGTCTTTATCTCACTCAAAAAAAAAGAAAGAAAGAAAGAAAGAAAGAAAGAAAGGAAGAAAAGCTTATGTTCTTCTGCAGCCTACAGGGCCCTTCGTGTTCTTTGACCAACCATCTCTAAAGAAAGAAAGAAAGAAAGAA
The DNA here is from genome assembly GCF_036850995.1 of Saccopteryx leptura. Classification (NCBI taxonomy): domain Eukaryota; kingdom Metazoa; phylum Chordata; class Mammalia; order Chiroptera; family Emballonuridae; genus Saccopteryx; species Saccopteryx leptura. Next base: position 179,376,696 of record NC_089504.1, read on the forward strand.
AGAAAGAAAGAAAGAAAGGAAGGAAGGAAGGAAGGAAGGAAGGAAGGAAGGAAGGAAGGAAGGAAGGAAGGAAGGAAGGAAGGAAGGAAGGAAGGAAGGAAGGAAGGAAGGAAGGAAGGAAGGAAGGAAGGAAGGAAGGAAGGAAGGAAGGAAGGAAGGAAGGAAGGAAGGAAGGAAGGAAGGAAGGAAGGAAGGAAGGAAGGAAGGAAGGAAGGAAGGAAGGAAGGAAGGAAGGAAGGAAGGAAGGAAGGAAGGAAGGAAGGAAGGAAGGAAGGAAGAAAGAAAGAAAAGCTTATGTTCTTCCGCAGCCTACAGGGCCCTTCGTGTTCTGTCTTTGACCAACCATCTCTAGTCTTCTCTCCTCTTACTCAATTTAGTTCAGTCACAGTGGCTTTCTTTCTGGTTTTGGAATATATTGCCATTCATTCCAGTCTCAGGGCCTACTTTTTTGAATCATAGCATTTGTAATTAACTGTCATTATATAATATGTGGTGTGTGTGTGTGTGTGTGTGTGTGTGTGAGTGACAGAGAGAGGAACAGACAGACAGGAGGGGAGAGAGATGAGAAGCATCAATTCCTCATTGCGGCACCTTAGTAGTTCATTGATTGCTTTCTCATATGTGCCTTGACGGGGGGCTACAGCAGAGTGAGTGACCCCTTGCTCAAGCCAGCAACCTTGTGCTCAAGCTGGTGAACCTTGCTCAAACCAGATGAGCCTGTGCTCAAGCCGGCGACTCTGGGGTTTCGAACCTGGGTCCTCAGCATCCCAGTCCGACACTATCAACTGTGCCACCGCCTGGTCAGGCTATATAATATGTGTTCATTTGCTTGTGGGCAGTATCCTCCCCACCCCCAGTAGAATGTAACTAACCCCAGTGAGAGGAACGACTTCGCTTGCTCTGTTCACTGCTTTGTCTCCATACCTAGAACAGTGCCAGGCACAGAGCAGACACTCAATAAATGTTGAATGGTGAAAAAACTCAAGTCCTGGGAGACTCACTAAGAGGGAGATTTCCACGCAAATAACAGTAGTAGAAAAACAGAAGTACAGGCCAAGTGCTAGGGGGCTCCAAAGAAAGGAGAGCCCCCCCACCTGGACCAGGAAACCAGGAGGCTTTGTCCTGCAACTGAAAGGATGGGCAGACTGTGGACTGGCAGTGTGGAGCTGGGAGCAGCACGAGCTAAGGCACACAGCGGTTAGTGCATGGGCTGAGCAAAGGGCATGGCGAGGAGTCCCGTCTGGCTGGTGTGCCAAAGTGAAGCAAGGGATCCTGTGATGAGTTGACGCTCTAAGTAAAAGACTTTGAATGCCAGGTTGAGGTGCTGGGCTTGACTGATCAGAGAGGAGGGGAGAGTTAGTACCTGTCCACTAGCTAGCGCAGACAGTGGCAGCCAGCTGTACGTAACTGAGAGAGTACAAAGCCACAGGAGCAAAATATCAAGGCCAGTTTTCATATTGGTTCCTCCCACCTCACTTCCCTAGGCTGCAAGTCTCTGCTTGGAGCTAATCCTTTCCCTTCAATCTCCCATTCATGCTCTTACTGGCCCGCCTCAAGCCTCCACTTCCTGCTGAAAGAGATCCAGGAGAGGGCCCCTTTCTCTCTCCTCAGCTCCAGTCTCCTCCACTCCACCTGTTGCTTCTCTGGGTGGCCTTCCTCCACTTAAGTGGCAGCATCTGGTTATGAGTTTGCCTGTCTGGGGCGGGGTGGGGGGATGTCTGTCTTTTCATCATTGTGTTCTCAATTCCCCTGCTTCCAACCCAGGCACAGAAATTCCTACTGGGGCTGAAGAACAATTTGCCGTCTACCAATATCTTGGACAAAAGGTGGCCAGCTGCCCCTTACAAGTGCTTCAACACAGCTAATCAGGAGCTGCAGCGGCTCTTCCACCAATGGAAGGTGAGTGGGGCCCAGGGAAGCCTGTCCTGGGGCCCAGGCACCTCTCCTCTCATTTTTCCTTTTTTCCTTCTTCTGATTTTTCTTTTCCTCCTCCCTCTTCCACTCTTTATTTTTTTTAAAAAAATTGTGGTAAAACATATAGAACAAAATATACCATTTTGACCATTTTGAAATATATGGCAGCAATGTGGATGTCCCGGCTTCGATCCTGGTCAGGGCACATAGGAGAAGTGACCACTGCTTTTCCACCCACCCCCTTCCCCTTTCTCTGTATCTCTCTTTCCCTCCCGCCGCCATGGCTCAGTTGGTTCAAGCGCATCAGCCTGGGCGCTGAGAATGGCCCGATGGAGCCTCTGTCCTAGGTGCTAAAAATAGCATGGTTGCAAGCATGGCCCCAGATGGGCAGAGTATCAGCCCCAGATGGGGTTGCTGGGTGGATCCCTGGTTGGGGCACATGCGGGAGTCTGTCTCTCTATCTCCCCTCCTTTCCCCACCCTTCAGCCTACTTTCTGGGTCTAGGAGGTTTTTTTTGTTTGTTTTTTTTTAGAGACAGAGAGTCAGACAGGAACGGAGAGATGAGAAGCATCAATCATTAGTTTTTCGTTGCGCGTTGCAACACCTTAGTTGTTCATTGATTGCTTTCTCATATGTGCCTTGACCGTGGGCCTTCAGCAGACTGAGTAACCCCTTGCCTGAGCCAGTGACCTTGGGCTCAAGCTGGTGAGCTTTTGCTCAAACCAGATGAGCCCACACTCAAGCTGGTGAGCTCTGCGTATCGAACCTGGGTCTTCTGCATCCCAGTCCAACACTCTATCCACTGCGCCACCGCCTGGTCAGGCTGTGTCTAGGAGTTTGACTAGAGCCATATGCTGCTTAATGACTGGGATACATTCTGAGAAATGCACTGTTAGGTGACTTTGTTGAGTGAACATCATAGAGTGCACTCACACAAACCTAGGTGGTTTAGCCTAATACACACCTAGACTGTATGGTATAGTCTGGTGCGCCTAGGCCACAAACCCATACAGCATATTACTATACAGAGCAACAAGAGATTAAAGCAAGCACAAGAGAATACAGTGCCATCAAGAGACACGGTAAATACAAGATCTATGAGGCTGCTGCTGGCATAACATAGCATACTGTTTATAGCAAACATTTATTTTAATGTAAGTAGAGCGCATTCTAAAATGGTGATAAAAGTATAGTATAGCCCTGACCAGATAGCTCGGTTGGCTAGAGCATCATGCTGAAGCACAGAGGTTGCCAGTTCGATCCCCGGCCAGGGCACATAGAGGAACAAATAAATGTTTCTGTCATCTCTGTCTGTCTCTCTCCTTTTCTCTCTCTCTAAAATCAATAAAATAAACATTTTTTTAAAAAAGTATAGTATAGTAAATACATAAACCAGTAACATGGTTGTTTATTACCATTATCAAGTATTATGTACATAATTGCATGTGCTGTACTTTTATATGACTGTCAGTGCAGTGGGTTTGTTCACAGCAGCGTCACCACAAACCTGTGAGTAATGTGTGTGCTATGACATTACCATGGCTACGACGTCACCGGGTGAAAGGAAGTTTTCAGCTCCATTATAATTTTATGGGACTACCACAGTACATGCAGTTTGTTGCTGACTGAAATGTTATGTGGCACATGACTATATTTTAGGTACCGCATATAAATGGAATAGTACAATATTTGTCCTTTGGTGTCTGGCTTATTTCACTTAGCACAGTGTTCCTCTACTCAGGAAATACTTACTGAGCACCTGTTTGGGACTGGGCTGTGCTGTGTGCTGGGTGTACGGCCTCATGGGGGCTGTATCTGATTGTTTCCATGCCGCTGCCCAGCATCCCTTAGTCCCCAAGCTGCTCCCCAATGCTCCTCCGGCCTCTGCGCGCTCTGAAGTGTCTAGTGCCTGTTCTCTTCCCTCTAGCTCTCTTCTCTAGTCCCTGTCCTTCCGCGTCTCATTGTCTCCCCACCCGCCTTCCAGCCCTGCCCTCTCCCTCCATGATCATAGCTTCTGCCCCCACCCACTCACAGTGCAAGAAATTCTGGGATCAGCTGTCCCCAAAGCAGGTGGAGACCCTGCAGGAGAAGCTCTGTGCCAGTGAACTGTTCAAGGGCAAGAAAGCCGCGTACCCCCAGAGGTGAGAGCATCTCAGACACGCACAGTCAGTGTTATCAAGGTCAAAGACAGTAGTCCCCAGGGGCGATACAGGGGTGGGGCTCACACTTTAGCGTGCATCAGAATCACTTAGCAAGCTCGTGGGCACCCAGATTGCTGCACCCCACCTGCTCAGAGCTTCTGATTCAGCAGGTCTGGGGGGGGGCAGCAATTCTAACAGGTTCCCAGGGGATACGGGTGTTGGGCCTGGAACCATGGAGCTACAGGACATGGTGGAGAATGGGGAAGGGGCACTGGAGGACTAAGATGGGAACTCAGTGGGGGGAGGTACAGGGCCTTGGGAGTCAGTGGTAAGGACCTTGTCTCCACTGCGTATTTCTTCTGTGTCCTCAGTGTCCCCATTCCATTCCGTGGTGACTACATTGGGCTTCAAGGGAACCCCAAGCTGCAGAAGCTGAAGAGCACAGAGCATGGGACTGTTCTGGTGGCAGAGACAGTGAAGAAGGTCAATCGTGGCGATGGCAAGGTGAACTCTCCCCACAGCCTGATTCAAAGCCTAGGATGGTAGCTGGAAGGCTGGAGGTCGATCCCACCTTGCCATACCCTTTTCTGTTCTGTCTCTAGACCTCCTCCCGAATTCTACTCCTGACCAAGGGGCATGTGATTCTCACAGACGCCAAGAAGTACCAGACCAAAACTGTCATTGGTCTGGAAAGTGTGGCTGGAGTGTCAGTCACCAGCTTCAAGGATGGGCTGTTTTGCTTGCATCTGAGTGAGGTATCAGAGCTGGTTGCGGCAGGGCCTCAGACTGGAGAAGGTGGTGGGCATCACCGGCCTGAGGTGGGCTCGAGGCAGTGGGGACCAAATCTCTTACTCTGGGCCTTTGATGTCTCTCAGGCTGTACCTGAGGAGAAAAATGAATCCCTTCCCTGCTATTTTTTTCTTTCCTAAGATATCATCAGTGGGCTCCAAGGGGGACTTCCTGTTGGTCAGTGAGCATGTGATTGAACTGCTGAGCAAAATGTACCGATCTGTGCTGGATACCACACAGAGGCAGCTTCCAGTCACCGTGACTGAGCAGTAAGGCGATGAGCTGGGCCAAGGGACGGGTTTGGGCCAGATGACAAAGCTGTTGGTCATGGTGACCAGGAAAATTCATGTAGTCAGAAAGTGAAGCATACTGCGTCATCAGGGTCAGGCCTGCAGGGGCTTCTCAGTCTCCCCACCCAAGTTCTCTGGTTCTTGAGTCTTCTGACCCAGGCGGGGGGTAGAGGGAGATGCATTTGCCTCAAGAAGGGGAGGGGAAACCATCATGAAAATACGGGCATAGGGGATGAGGGCACTAGCTTTGCCTTTTTGTCTATCCCCCTCCAGGTTCTCAGTGAGGTTCAAGGAGAGCAATGTGGTTGTCAAGGTCATCCAGGGGCCTACGGGTAATGGGAATGGCAAGCTAAGCTTCAAGAAGAAGGGGAGTCATAGCCTGGAAGTGACTCTATAGGGAGGAGGTGGGGGCCTCCTGCAGAGACAGCAGTTTCTTCCTGGATCAGCCCAGCCCCTCCCATCTTTGGGGGAGGATCTCCTATCTAACCCCCTGGCGCTCCGAGACTGAAGAACCCTTGAAGAGGACCTTTCTTCTAAACCATCCCAGTCCTTTCTCCAAACATAGCTTCCTCACACCCTCAGCCTCTTTGCCCACTAATAAAACGAGTGATTTCCCAAAGGTTTGGTCCGTTTGGGTGAGCTGTTCTTCCCCATCTCACTGGCTTGTAGTTGGACTCCTCCTGCCCCCGGTCCCCACCCTCAGGCTCCTTGGAGACAGCTAATGCAGATAATAAGAACGGAAAAGAAGGGAAATTGTCTCTGGGTCCTTGACCGGCTGAGCTCTGGCAGTGTGGGGGGCATTGGAGAGCCTGGGGTGGGGGCAGGGCCCTCGGGGATGGGACTGGGGTCGCAGGTGGCCAGTGTGCTGATTCATTAAGTTTGTCCCTGGAGGGAAGTGAGGATCCCGTCTTGGTGAAAACTAGAATCCTTTGGAAGATGCAGCCTGAAAAAGAGGCCCAAGGGTGGAGGGCTCGTGTGAGCTGAGGTAAGTTGGGGGAGACAGGGTCCCCGGTACACAGGAGGTCCAGCACCCCCTCCGTCCGCAAGCTCACCACTGGGCTTCATCGCTCCTGCCCCACCCTGGCACCCCCTTCCTGTCCATACACAGAAATGCCAGGCTGCTGCCAGCAGTTGTCTTGCTAATCACTGTCCACAGCTGGGGCCTGCAGCTGGTGGCATTTGACAGGGGAGGCTCCACCCAGATTCTTCCATCCTTAGGACTGACCCCTTTTCTTCCCTCTTGTCTTCAGTTCTTTCTCCTGTGTCATCGTCCTTATCTTTTTCTTGGTTTCCAACTGTCTCACACCATCTCCTTGGCCCCGTTTCTGTGAGCTCTGAGTAATATTATATACAATCTTTTGTATAACGCTTAAATATCGCCCTCTTCATGTGTATTTCCTCATAGACTGTCTTGTCTCAGCCTCTCCCTCCCCAGTGTCTACCGTTAGGGAACAAGCAGCTCCTTTGTTTGCAGTATAATTTAGTTCTGTGCTCTGTGAGGGTGTCCAAATAGCTGCCTTTGTTTCTGTCTCCGGATGTCTCTCCTTCCTTTCACAGTCTCTACCTTTCCTGTCTCCACCACTGAGCTCACTGCGCCTTGAAGCTGGGGTCTCCCGGCACCCTGCTTCCAACCATCTGCTGGCATCTCACAGCCCCAGGTCCTCATGCTGTGGGAGAGCTGATAAGCTCTCTTCTTGCCTGCAGATGAATCTCGCTCTCTGAGTGCAAGCCCTGTGTTCGGGCTCAGCCTGCCCTGAGCTGAGATAGCACCCGAGGAGTCAGCTCTTCCCAGGCAGGTGAGGGGCTAAAGCTGTTTGGGGAGGCTGTGTCCTGAATGGGGGTACTTCAGTCTACCGCCACCCCTGACAGCTGCCCGCATCCTTGACTTCTCAGAATCAGCCCAAGGAGTTCCTGTCTGAGAGAGGGTGGTGGCCAGATCCTGACTTCCCTGCTCTCCCTCCTCTCCTGCTCCCAGGGTCCAAATTGTCATCACTTTTCCAGGGAAGGTCTGGTCATTTTCAGAAGCAATCTCAGGAGGACGTGCAGCTGGCTGCTGCCTCCCTGATTTTTCTTTCCTGGGGCTGAAGGCACTGTCAGCTCTCTGGGCTGGGGATGGTGGGAGTGGGAAGGGCCAGGGTCCCGCCCTCCCTCCTGTCCTCTTGCTGTCAGTCATGTGGATGGATGCCAGTTTGAGGAGGGGTATGGGCTCCTCTCCTTCTTAACTTTCCATCTCTCTCCTCTTCCTCTTTTCTGTCTCTGCCTCTCTTCTTTTTCGGAGCCCAGCAGTGTGTTTTTTCCTGTGAAGCATATAGGGGCTCAGTTTCCCCAGTGTTATAGGGCTTGAATTGGCTTCATCATGATGGGAGAAGCTGGAATTCTGCTGCCCCAAACCCACCCACTGAGCCAGTCCAGCTTTCATAGTGTAGTGTTTCAGTCTCCAAAGGACGCCAACTATGCTGGAGTCCCCTATCCCCTGCAAGAAGCCAGTCCAGCATCTCACAGCTCACACCAGTGCTAGCTCAGCCCTCCTGGCTTTGCCATTTCTTCCCAGGCTCTGAGGGGCTCTTTGAGTTCCTGGCTCTGTGGGTTGTCCCTCAGCTATCTCCTGGCTGCAGGACTCACCAGGCAGGATGCAGAGGCTGCCATCCTTCTAAGCATCACCGGTATCTTCAGCCAGTTGTCACATATGGCCTTGGCCCCTCCAATTCACCCAAAACACCTCTCCAGGATGTTGCACCAAGTTGTACATGTGGTGCACATTTGCAGGTCATCCGGGTGCCCTCTGAGAACAGCTGACTGACCTGTCTCATCTCAGCTCAACGGTACACACCTTTTCCTGGCCTTACCCTCAACCCTCCCCAGCAGCACAGGGGGGAACTCCAGAGGGAGGATCTGCTAGGGACCCTGCCCTCAAGGCCAGTGGTAGCAAATACAGAGTAGTGATCAAAGGAAAAAAATACTGTACCTAGGTGTTCTGTAGCAACACCTCCCACTTTACATGTCATTTGCATATGATTTGTAGGCAAATTGAAGCCTAGTTTGCCGCAACCATCTGGGGCAAGACTGAAGAAACAAAATGGAGTCACCATAGCCAAACTAACAAAAATTACTTAAATGAGAATGGGCTGAAACATGAGGAACAGATTTGTTTTAACTAGCCTGGGAACTTAAACTTTTCAGTTGTGCATTAATGCCTGGAGATACACAAAATTCCTATAGCTAACCCTCTGAAAAGCTTAAGAAAGAATGTTCACATGTCCAGACCACTTGATATCCATTATCTAGATCAGGGGTCAGGAACCTATGGTTCGTGAGCCAGATGTGGCTCTTTTGATGGCTGCATCTGGCTCGCAGAGAAATCTTTAATAAAAAAAATAATGTTAAAAATATAAAACATTCTCATGTATTACAATCCATTCATTTCCTATGGCTCATGTTCATGGTTGTGGGTGGCTGGAGCCAATCACAGCTGTCCTCCGGGACAACACCAAATTTTTATTGGATAATGCCTAATGTACATGGGTCGGTGTATGGCTCTCATGGAATTACATTTTAAAATATGTGGCGTTCATGGCTCTCTCAGCCAAAAAGGTTTTCGACCCCTGTTCTAGCCAAATGAGCTACCAGGCCAGGGTTGAACGAATGTTTTCATTTCTTTCACCTTGGAGTGAAATTGCTGGGTCAAATAGTAACTCTGTTTACCATTTGAAGAACTGTCCGACTGTTTTCCAATTTTACATTCCCACCAACAGTGTAAGAAAGTTTCCATTTTCCACACCATTACAAGCATTGGTTAATGTCTGTGTTTTTGTTTTTAATTATAGCTATCCTAGCAGGTATGAAGCAGTATCTCATCGTGGTTTTAATTCCCATTTCCTTAGTGGCTAAGGATGTTGACAATCTTTTCATGTGCGTCTTGGCCATTTGTGTACATTCTTCGGAGAAATATCAATTCAAGTTCTTTGATCATTTTAAAACTGGGTTATTGTCTTTTTGTTATTAAACTGTAAGTTTCTTATATATTTTAGGTACTATTTCCTTATCACATGTATGATTTGCAAACCTTTTTCCCATTCAGTGGGTTGTCTTTTCATTTTCTTGCTGTGCCCTTTGCAGTGCAAAGTGTTTAATTTTAATGAAGTCTAACTTATATGTTGTTTTCTTTTGTTGCTTGTACTTTAGGTCTCATATCTAAGAAAACTTGACCAAATCCAAAGTCATAAAGATTTACTCCTATTTTTTTGAGTTTACAGTTTTATCTCTCTTTTTAAAAAAAGTATATGCTTATATATTGCAATATGATTACTACCAGAGCATTAATTAGCTAACACCTCCACTGCATCTCATAATTATCACTTCTTTTTGTGGTGAGAGTATTTAAATTTTAGTCTCTTAACAACTTTGGAGTATATAATACAGTATTACTGACTGTAATCACAATGCCATGCATTAGATCTCCAGAACCTGTTCAACTTCTAACTCTAAGTATGTTCGCTTTTACCAGTATTACCCCAATTCCTTTACCCCAGCCCCTGGTAACCACCATTCTACTGTTTCTGTGAGTACAGCTTTTTTAGATTCCACATATAAATGATACTATACAGTACTTGTCTTTCTAACTTATCTCACTTAGCATAATGCTCTCAAGGACTGTCCATAGCAAAATTTCCCTCTTTCTTATGGCTGAATAATATTCTGTTATATATAAACCACATCTCTTTTTACCCATTCATCTGTTGATGCACATTTGGGTTGTTTCCATATCTCGGCTATTGTGAATAATGCTACAATAAGCACAGAGTGCAGATATCTCTTCAGATCTTGTTTTCATTTCCTTTAAATATATACCCAGAAGTGGGATTGCTGGATCATTAATTTTTGTGAGTAGTGTAAAATAGGGATCCAATTTCATTTTTCTGCCTATAATTATCCAGTTTTTCCAACACCATTTATTGAAGAGACTCTTTCTTACTGAGTATTCTTGGCTCCCTTGTCAAATATTATTTGGCTGTGTATACGGCAGTTTATCTCTGTGCTCTCTATTCTGTTCCATTGGTTTGTGTGTCTATTTTTTATGCAATATCTTACTGTTTTGATTACTCTAACTTTATTGTATAGTTTGAAATCAGAAAGTGTGATGCCTCCAGATTTGTTCTTCTTTCTCAAGATTGCTTTGGCAATGGTCTTTTGTGGTTCCATACAAATATTAGAATCATTTGATCTATTTCTGAGAACGTCACCCTGGCCAGTTGGCAAAGTAGTAGAGCATTGGCCCAGCATATGAAAGTCCTGGGTTCAATTTTCAGTCAGGACACACAGGAGAAACGCCCATCTGCTTCTCTACCCCTCCACCCCATCTCCCACTCTCCTTCTCTTCCCCTCCTGCAGCCCCTCATCACCGCCGCCCCCCCGCCCCCCCGCCCCCCCCCCCGCGTGCTTCCGGAGCCACTGCCCCTCCCCCTCTCCCCCCCCCCCCACGCTTCTCGAGCCACTGCCCCTCACCTCCCTTCGCCTGCTCCCCGCCACCGCCCCCTTGTGCTCCCAGGGGATTGATGGAAAAACAGGTATTGTTTTTTAGGTTTGCTCATTTCTATTGAGGGGCTGCTGCCTCCCTCACCCCACATGCTTCCCAAGCTGCCCCTCACCCCTGTCCTTTTTTTTTAGTCTAGCTAAAGATTTGTCAATTTTATCTTTTTTAAAAATAAGCTGTTAGTTTGGTTGATCTTTTATATTGTTTCTCTTATCTCTTCACTTGGGAACAAAATTTTTGTTGCATCCACAAAAACACTTGTTCTTACCTAATTCAACTGTGTTGATCTCAAATCTGACATTTTTTTCTCTGTAAGCTACAGTTTTTTTGCAATTCAAGATTTTAGGTTTTCATTTATTGTAAAATTTTCAACATTTAGTTTAACATGAAGTAGAATGTCTTCTTGGGCATCATCTTTGTGAAAATATAATAATTTATATAATGCAGGAAATACACCAATACACTAAAAGATATGATTGCATCAGAATTTGTCTACAATTTCAAAATAGAACATATTAAAACACTTATTTTAATCATAAAATTTGCGCAAAACTTATTTAAATTCTATTCAGGCAAAAATTTGCGTTTGTAGCTCTTGAGTTTGTGTACTTGTTGAGGACAATCTTGTTTGATGCTCCAACAGTAGTCTGCTCATCACTAACAGCTCCAAGATTTTCGAGAAACTTATCAAAATGACTGTTCAGGAAGTGAATCTTATCGCTCATGTTACATCCAATGTCGCAGAAAGCCAACAGCATCCTTTGAACCAGAAGTTCATAGTTTTCTGCTTTTTTTTTTTTTTTTTTTGCCAAGGAAGTTCTTTGTAACTGCCACAAAAGACTGCCATGCTGCTTTCTCCTCCTTATTCATCTTCCTGGCAAATTCTTTGTCTCGTATGAGGGTTCGAATTTGAGGTCCATTGAATACACCTGCTTTTCTCTTCTCGAAAGACAAGGCAGGAAAAGCAGAAATAATATGTTGAAAGCATTCACTTTCTCTATTCAAAGCCTGAAAACTGCTTCATTAAGCCAAGTTTGATGTGAAGTGAGGGGAAAATGATCCTGTCTCGATTAACTATAGGTTCATTCGCAATATTTTGCATCCCTACTTCCAGAGCTTCACATTTCAGCCACTCCTTCTGTGTCCAGTGTTTCTCCCGAGCTTGGCTGTCCCACAAACACAGAAAGCAAGGATACTTCGTGAAACCTCTCTGTTGTCCTAGCAGGAAATTTACCATTTTAAGATCCACACAAATGATCCAGTTATGCTCCTCATACTTCAGAAAGTCGAGGACAATTTTTATGTCATTATTATCTTCTCACAGATGAGTTGAATAACCAATTGGAACCGCTGCATTAACATTACCGTTGTGTAGGAGAACACATTTCAGAGTCTGTTTAGAGCTGTCAAGAAATAGCCGCCATTCTGTTGGACTGTAAGTGGTAACACCTAGCTGGCTGAGAAGACTACTGATATCATGACAGTAAACAAAGTGTTTGTCTTCAGAAATAAAGTCCACAAAAATGTGTTCACGCTTCCTGAAATGGGATACTTTAGCTGACCGGTGAAGTAAATTCTTTTCTTGAAGTCTGGAGGCTAATAACTCAGCTGCTTTCTTTGATAGGCCCAAATCTCTTACTATGTCATGCAATTTGGGTTGCCTAAACTGCTGAGGGGTTCATGACTGCTTGGCATCAGAAGAAGACCCTTCAGATTCTACAACCATTTCCTCATGCATTTTATCAAAATACACTTGATCACCGTGTTCACTTTCTTCGTCCTTAGAAGAAATAAAACTTTTGAAAACTGGAACCGGGAGTGTCTCAGAGTGTGGGATAGGTCGTATTGCTGAAGGAATATTAGGATATGCGATCATATGCCATTTTTTTCTTGCTGATGCCCTTTGTATGCATCAGACAGAAATAACAGTCATTGCTGTGGTCCTTATGTTCACGCCAAACCATGGGAATACCAAAAGGCATTCTTTTGCGTTTTCCTTTTGTCCAATCATGAAGCATTTCCTCACAATTATGACACACAATATGAGGAGCCCAATTCTTGTCTTGATCACCAAGGGGAACTTGAAAATAGGCAATATATGCATGTGTCACAAATGATGAAATATTGCGCCTTTGACGTTGAAGTGTGTAACAGCCACATATATAACAGAAGGTGTCAGGACTATTCTTACATTTACGCCTACTCGAAGAAGCTATGATTCAATCTTAAAACAAAATAAGAGGGTGTTTTTATCAGATAAAAGTTTTTTACATTTAAAAACAACTACAATTATGTAAAAGTGATGTTTGTAAAGTATTAATTGCCTTGTGGTTATGTTCAATCCAAGAGTCTTGTCATTTAACTCCAATTTAAAAACCAATGCATGCCATTAACTGTAACAAAAAGAAGTTAAAATTGCATAAAAACTAGAGCATGCACCAAAAAATGGATTTCAGATTTGGAATCAGCAGTGCAGAAATATATACAAATGGTTCTAAAACCTCATGTAACAGAAAATGACAAAAAGTTGTTCCCCAGTGTAGTGATGTTAACTATATTTTCATATAACTATTGACCATCTCTATGTCCTCTGTAGAGAAATATCTATCAGGTTCTCTGTCTGTTTTTAATTAGATTGTATATCTTTTTAGTGTTATGTTTTAGGAATTTCTTATATATTTTAGATATTAACCTCTTTTTGGATGTCTCGTTGACAAATATCTTCACCATTCCATAGGTTGTGTTTTCATTTTATAAATGGCTTACTTTGCTGTGCAAAAACGTATTTAGTTGGATGTAGTCCCAGTCGTTTATTTTTTCTTTTGTTTCCCTAGCCTGAGGAGACAGAGCCAAAAAAATATTAGAAATAGTTGTGTCAGAGAGTTGATTATATTTTCTTCCAGGCATTTTATGGTTTTGGGTCTTACATTTAAGTCTTTAATTTATTTTGAGTTTATTCTTATATTGGGTATAAGGAAGGGGTCTAATTTTATTTGTTAGCATGTATCTGTTCAGTTTTTTCAATACCATTTATTAAAGAAACTGTCGTTATCGCATTGTTTATTCTTGCCTTCTTTGTCATAGAGCAGGGGTCCCCAAACTTTTTACACAGGGGGCCCGTTCACTGTCCCTCAGACCGTTGGAGGGCCGGACTATAAAAAAAACTATGAACAAATCCCTATGCACACTGCACATATCTTATTTTAAAGTAAAAAAACAAAACGGGAACAAATACAATATTTAAAATGAAGAACAAGTAAATTTAAATCAACAAACTGACCAGTATTTCAATGGGAACTATGCTCCTCTCACTGACCACCAATGAAAGAGGTGCCGCTTCTGGAAGTGCAACGGGGGCCGGATAAATGGCCTTAGGGGGCCGCATGCAGCCTGTGGGCCTTAGTTTGGGGACCCCTGTCATAGAGTAATCAACAATATAAACGTGGGCTTATTTCTGGGCTCACTATTCTGTTCCATTGATCTATGTGTATGTTTTTATACCAGTACCATGTTGTTTTGATTACTACAGTCTTATGGTATTATTTGATATCAGATAGTATGATTCTTCCAACTTTGTCCTTTGTTCTCAAGATTGCTTTGTCTAGTCAGGGTGTTTTGTAGTTCCATATAAATTTTAGGATAATTATTTCTAGTTCTGTGAAAAATACCAATGGTATTTTGAAAGAGATTACAATGAATCTATAGATTGATTTTAGTAGTATGGACATTTTACAAGTTTAATTCTTTCTATCCATCATCATGGTATATGCTCCTATTTATTTGTATCTTCTTCAATGTCTTATAATTTTATGAGTACGGGATTTTTATCTTCTTGGTTAAATTTATTCCTATTTTATTGTTTTCATGAAATTGTAAATGGGATTATTTCTTAATTTCTCTTTCTGATGGTTTGTTAATGGTATATAAAAATACAATCAATTTCTGAATATTAGTTTTGTATCATTCTACTTTTACTGAGTTTATATATCAATTTTAATTCAGTTTCTTTGTGGACTCTTTAAAGTTTTCTATATATAATATATCATATGCAAATAATGACAGTTTTCCTTCTTCTTTTCCAATTTGGATGCCTTTAATTTCTTTTCTTGTCTGATTGCTGTGGCCAGAACTTCAAAAACAGCGTTGAATAGAAGTGGTGAAAGTGGACACTCTTGTCTTGTTTCTGATCTTAAGAAAAACAAAAGGCTTAATTTTTAGCAATAGAGAATATTCTATCTCTCTGACTAATGTCATTTATGAAAGCAGTATCTTATGGTATGATATGAAATTGTTTCCTACATTTTATTCATCATATTCAACAAAAATGAAGCCTTGGGAAACTTTTTTTTTTTTTAACCCAAATCTCTACTCTATACCTATGTGCATCGATTCAGTTCTGAGAAGGAAAGTGTGTGGTAGGAGAATATGACTCCTATAAGGGCAGGGCATGTCTGAGCAAGCCAGGGACTCACCTCTCTGGGTATTTCCAGGTTCCCCCTGCCAGCCCTGACCTTGCTGTCCGGAGGCCTGTGGTTGGTAAATCTTTACATCCTCAGCACTGTCTTCGTGTCTCACAGAGTGGTTTCCATGAAGCTGGGCAAACTGTAGGTCCTGGGTGGGGGGGAGGGGGAAGAAAGTAGAAGAAAAATGGCATCCTCTGCAGGTGGGAGGAGAGGGGGGCATTGTCTGGGCAGAGGGTGAACACTGTGCCTGAAGTGGGGGACAGGTAGCCTTGGGTCCCCTTCAAAGCCTGGCCTTGGAATTCTCAGAGCTTCCTAGAGGAACTGGCCACATTCCTGCAGTGTGTGTTGAGGCCAGTGCCCTGAGGTCAGTCGCAGCCCTATTCTCCCATTCCCCTACACCTGAGATTTCTGGCCTGTTTTACCCAAACAAAGTGTCCTTAGATGTTTGCCGTCTGTTATGTTTTTGTCGTTTATACAGTGTAGTTTTCCTACATCTTTTCCCTCCATTCTTTGTTGTCTCGCTGTCTGTGTCTTTCTGTTTCCCTCATCAATAGTTGTTGAACAGTCACTGAGGAATCAGAAAATGCGGGTAAATAGTTATAATGTCTGCAAGGTCAGCATTGATGTGTGAAAACTCAGACATCACTGTCTATGATCCACAGTGTGGACTCACTAGACTTTATCAGCATCAGTCCTGCCTCAACAAATCTCTTCTTCCAGGCAGGGGACTGGGCACTAAGCAATAAATCAGGAGGATGGCATTCTCTGTGTCAACAGCAGCTTACAGTGCCAGCACTGCCCAATACTCTGCAGACAGCATGTAGTTTGCTAATTTAACCACTTTCCATGACACCTCCTCACACTGTCCTCACTCGATTGGAAGGTGAATTGGAACTCCAGCTCTGTCTTTACTACCCAGTCTCAGCAAAGTATTGCTCCCTCCCCCCTGTGTGCCTAGGACTCTGGGGCCTGGTGAATAACGCTGGCATCTCTTTGCCCACCGCACCCAATGAGTGGCTGACCAAACAGGACTTCGTGAAAGTGCTTGATGTGAACCTGTTGGGGGTGATTGAAGTGACCCTATATCTGCTGCCCTTGGTGAGGAAGGCAAGGGGTCGCGTGGTCAACGTCTCCAGCGTCTTGGGTCGTATAAACCTATATGGTGGTGGCTATGGCATCTCCAAGTATGGTGTCCAGGCCTTCTCGGACTCCCTCAGGTATTGGGCTGGGACAGAGGCCATCGCTCGGCCCCCCTGCTTCAGTGCTTCTCTGGGGGACTTTTCCTGGGGGGTGATTCCACACAGCCTCAGAGGCTCTTACTTCCAGGTCCTTCTCTCTTGCTCTGTGGCCGGCATTATTGGGAAGCCCGGTTTATCTTCTGGGGGTCGGGATAGTTTTAATTTAACCTGTCTCTGCCCACAGTCAGAAAGTGCCTGGGGCAGAATTGGAACCGGTATTATTCAGCTGTGCAGCCCATTCACGTACATAACTGCTATGATAAGTGGGATCTGGGAGCCTGCGGGCAGTTAAGCCCCAGGGAAGTCCTTTATTCAGGGGAGCTTCTTCACCACATGGACAATGGAGACTCCACGGGCGGCAGGGCTGAGGTGGCTGTGCTGTGTGAGAGCTGAGACCGCAGACACATGGATGCTCCTTAGGGACAGATGTCCAGGAGGTTGACCTGGGTGGGAAAGAGAGGGAGGCGTTTGAAGGGCGTGGGAAAAACAAAATTGGCACAGCCCAGTTTTCAATGACATTTGGCAGGAATACAAGGAGACAGAATTTAGGTGCAGCCTTTCAGCAATTTGGTAGGATTTAAAGTTATGAGCAAATGTATGGAAATACTTGGAAAACTACTCAAACTCTGTAGAGAGGCAATAGTATCATCATAAATTTTCTCCTCCTGTCTGCTGTACTTCATAACTCCCCAGACTTTTGAACTAAATCTACTGCAATCCTAGTTGATGTTTTATTATTTTGTGGGTTTTTTTTTTTTCATTATTCTGGTGTTTTGTGTTTTCCTTAACAAGACCTCTGAAGTCCTTGCCCCTCTTCCTGGGTGCCTTGCAGGAGGGAGCTCTCCCACTCTGGGGTGAAAGTGGCTATCATCGAGCCGGGTTACTTCAAGACCCCTGTGACCAATCCTGAGCTGATTTTTAGAAGTTTCCAAGAAGCATGGAATCGGGCAAGCCCAGAAGTCAAGGAGATCTATGGGGAGAAGTACTTCGCATCCAGTGAGTGAGCTGTGTGGACCATGGGGAGAGAAGCAAACCATCTTCTGAAAGCCTAGGTCCATAATTAGCATCTCCTACAGTCTCAAGTCCGACGTTCGTGCTCTGACTCACCCATAAACAGGGGACCCTTAGTCCATGGTCCTGTGGGGTTGACTAGTTACCTAAGGAATAGATCCAGGCTGTTAGACCTGGCTGTGCTGTCTCAGCTGAACCTCTCGTTAATGTTAAGGAGGAAACGGAGCCGGAGAGACAAGACCCTCGTCACCTCCTGGCTAGGTGGTGGTACAGCAGCTGGCATCAGTCTGTGTGTTGTTGATGTTCCCAGGAATAAAGCCCGAGGCGGCTTAGTGTGGAACTCTGGTTCCTGCCTGGGGTAGGAGTGAGGCACTGTTAAGGGTTATGGGTGGACTCACTGTACAGGGCCAGGAATTCTAGAAACTCATTCTGTTAGTTGATCTTAATGTGGGAGTGGTCTGCAGTGGGAATACATCTGGGTCTTTCTCATTCTGCACAGGCATGAAAATGATTGGCTCATTGGAGAAGTGCACGCAGGATCTGTCTTTGGTGACGGAATGCATGGAACACGCCCTGACCGCCCGCCATCCCCGCACTCGGTACTCAGCCGGCTGGGACGCCAAGCTTCTCTACATTCCCATGAGCTACATGCCCACAGTCCTGTCAGATGCTGTGATCCACTGGATCGCCCCAAGGCCTGCTAAGTCCGTGTGATCCAAGACTGTGGTGCATCGTAGGGCGGAGTTGGCTACTGTGTGAGGGAGGGGATGCATCTGTGTAGAGAAGTATGGTGCAGTTTGTTCACATTCTCAGTAATGTTATTTAAGTCAAATTAAAGAATTGACTCAAAGAATATGCATTTCGTTACGACCAGAGAAGGTTTCTGAGTAGGGCAGAAACTGACATTGCAGGACTTGCTCTCTTCCCAATATTCCCAAGGTCACACTCTGCCCACCCCCACTCCCTCACCACCCCCAGCTCACCGAAGACCCTGCCCCCACTGACTTGAGGTCTGTGTTGCACCACAATCACTGTTGTGTGACCCCACCCCATCTTTTCCAGAAAGCTTTCCTGAGAGCCAAGTGGGCTGGGGACCTGGGGGGATGGTGCGAGGAGAGCCCTTGGGAAAGTGAAAGGAGATGATGGCACTTCCTGGAGCCGAGGGGGCATTCTACACCCCGGGGTGACGTGAGGCCTCCTTATCTTCCCCAGAGCAGCTCTGGGCACTCACTCCAGAGTGAAAGTTGGAATCTTCCAGCACAGAAGGTGAACTTGGCTTCCTGAAATTCTGCAGGTTGTTTCAGAGCTAGTCTCTTCACACCCAATGCAGGCCTGTCTCTGTTTACCCTAATCCTGGGATTCAAGTGTGTCTTTCCCAGCCAGGGTGTGGAAAGTAATTATTTTGGGTTTTCCTTTTTCTGATTTTTGTTCTTGTTTCTTTTCTCTTCTCTAGTTTTCCCATCATGTCTGTCTCTTACCCTTTCCTTTCTACCTGTCTATGTCTCTCTCCTATGAGATATAGTTGGACCCTACTCAAACTCTGTCCATGCATTTGAAGATGGGTCTATTCCCTCTTGTGAGCCAAAGGAGCACTACAATGAGAAGGACCATCCCTGACAGTCAGCAGCTAAACGTGTTTGCAAATCCTGACACCCTGTAACCACCATGTTCCTATTTTCTCTCCTGAACTCTTATTCTTTATACCATGGCATGAATCACATGGCTGTTGACTCAACAAAATAGATTTAATTGGAAGATGAATTGGAACCACACGTGTGTCCCCACTACAGCGTCACAACACATTGTTGCTCTCTTACCCCAACTGAGCCCAGGACCCTGGGGCCTGATGAATAACGCTGGCATCGCTATGCCCACAGCACCCAACGAATGACTGATTAAACAGGACTCCGTAAAGATGCTCAGTGCGACCCTGCGGGGGATGTTTGAAGTGACCCTGACTCTGCTGCCCATGCTGAGGAAGGCAAGGGACCACATAGTCAATACCTGCAGCATCTTGGGTCATGTGTCCGTGCGTGGTCAGGGGTTACTGCATCTTCAAGTACTGTGTTCTCAAATGCCATTGGGTGTTGAATGGGGACAGAGGTGCTTCCTCGGTCCTCCTGCTTCTTGGTGGGTACACAGTGTCCCATGCTCTTCCTTCTAATTCCCCTCTCTTGTTTTGTGCAAGGCATTCGTTAGGGAGCACCCTTTTATTTTTTGAGGATCGAGATGAACCCCAGGTCGATAAAATTTGATTCAACCTCTCCCTGCCCTGGGGAAGGTCCCTCAGTTAGAAAGTGACTGAGGAAAAATCCATGTTCTTAACTCCTATGACCTTCAGTTTCAGGGATCCCGTGAGTTAAGAGGTAGGGCATTTGACTCAAGTCTGCAGATACTTCTGGGCACTTCTGTGAGTGCATAGTTAATGTCTGAAGATAACAGGATTTGGTCACTGACATTAAAACTCTGGCAATTTAGAAAGGGATAAGCAATACAAAAATGGACCTGTGGCAGTGCTGTCGATAAGGCATTGACCTAGAATGCTGAGGTCACAGGTTCAAAAGCCCGGGTTTGCCCGGTCAAAGGGCATACATGAAGCAAATATTATGATTTGACTTTTCCCGTTCCACCCCCTACCTTTCCCTCTCTGTACCTCCTCTCTCTAAAACCAATAAATAAAAAATCTAAGAAATGCAGAAATGGTATGGCTATCACTTGTGATGGCTGTGACCCTGTTAGCCATGGTGGCCGTGCCAGCCAGTGGAATGGGAGGAGGGTCCTAGAGAGGGTCTGAGCTGAGGTTAGAAGACCTGAACTTGGCAACCTCGCTACCTGGCAAGGGAGGGTGGTAGGGCTTCCTGGATATGACAGTAAGGGTGAGTAACGATTGACTGCCTGTGCTGTGGGGACCTCCGAGGATAAACAACTGGGCCTGGCAGGAGGGAGGTTGGAAAGGTGGACGTGGTGGCTCATGAGGACGTGGGCACTGGGCGGGCTCCCAACTATTGCTGTTGGCGGCAGCGCAACCCAGTGGAGAGATTAAATCAGGGGAGCTGGTTTTCCAAATCAGCCTAGAGAACCCACTGGCTGGAGGGTAGAGCATGGCTCTGAATTTGTGGAGGGGATCACAGGCAGATGCTCCTTAGAGGACAGTTTGCAGGGAGTAGACTAGAGCAGGAGAGGGGAGGGAAGGGCCTGAGGAATACAAAGGAGGCTGAAAGGGAAAGCTCTGGAGATTGACAGAATGTCAGGGGAAACAGGAGGAGAGAACAGGGAAGTGCTGCCTTGCAACTGAATAGTTATGATATAGAGTAGTAAGTTTGTGTGTGTAAAATTCACGGAAAAATATTTCAGCTCTACACAGGGACCATTCCATTTTAATAATTTTTCTTCCCCTGGCTGCTGCACTTCCCGACTCCCCAAACATTCAAGCTTATCTTACCCCAGCTGACTTTAGGATTTCTTTGTCCTTGTTTGTCTCCCAGGACCTCTGAAGTCCTTGCCCCTCTTCCTGGGTGCCTTACAGGAGGGAGCTCTCCCACTTCGGGGTGAAGGTGGTTATCATCGAGCCCCATTACTTTGAGACCAACATGAGCAAACCTGAGATGTTTTCTTAGGGCTTCAAGGAGGCATGGGATCAGGCCAGCCCAGAGGTCGAGGAGATCCATGGAGAGAAGTTCCCGGCAGCCAGTGAGTGAGCTGTGGACCATGGGGAGAGAACAAAGCACCTTCTGGAAGCCTGGTTTCATCAGTAAAGCCTCCTACAGTCTCAGGTTCATCTTGCTGGTCGACTCACCCACGCAAGGGGACAGTGAGCTTCATACCCATGATTCCGTGTGGTCAACTAGTAACCTAAGAAGGGGTTGTTTGTTAGACCTGGGGACCACTGTGTCACGTGAAGTCCTCATTATGTTGGAAAGGAAACTGAAGCCAAGAAGGAGTTCTCTGAAACTTTCTTCCTAAGTTAGAGCCATGAATTGGAGAGAAGGGATGGGAAAGTATGTAAGGATACTTTCTCATTTTGAACTGACATCAAAATACGTAAAAATCTCCCGAAGAAAATACAAGTTGAATTACTCCTTGGTGATGAACTGCACAGTGTACTTGATAGTCACTTGGCTGGGAGGCCAAGCTCACCCACCTCCCCATGAGCTATGTGCCCACCTTCCTGGTGGGAGCTGTCCCCCAGGACTGCCGAGGCTCTGTGAAGCCAAGACTGGGGTGCGTGCATGGTCTAGTTGGGATACTATGTGAGGGTTGATGCTTTATGGGGAGGAAAATAAGGTAGAGAGAGTGAGCTCTCCAGTCGAGGGTCACATAGCTTACCCTCTTCCTTACCTCTGTCCCTGGTTTCTCTAGGAACCTGAGAATATTAGGAGGAAAGAGCCAAGTTTTGAGGCTGAGGAACAGGCCCAGTAGCACACAACATGTGCCCGGTTTCACCTGACCTGTAGATGGGGTGACAACCTGGAATGTTGAATCCCAGTTCAAAACCCTGGCTTTGCTGGGTCAAGGCACATACGAGAAGCACCTACTGTGAGTTGATGCTTCCTGCTCCCATCTCCCTTTCTCTCTCTCAAATCAATAAATAAATTTTAATATATATATATATACATATACATATACACATATATATATATATGTATACACACACACACACATTTTTGGGAAGGAGTGGACACTGGGAGGGGCTCAGCTCCATCTCTTCAACCTGTTTACCTCCTCAGAGTGTGCCTTAGCCCTGGCCAGTCTGACTGTCCCACTGGATAAGAATGGCCTGGAGGGGGTGAAGGCCCCTCCTCACTGAATATACCTGTGGACAGAGGTAGAGGTGTGGAGGGTAACCACCAGGCTAACCCATCAGCCTCAGGTGCCAACTCAGCAGGGAGGCCTGTCATCTGAGAGTGGGCAGCATTCCCAGCCCTAGGAAAACAGCCTTCTCTATGGTCCTGCAGCGCTCTAAGCCTGCAGTCCACAGCCTGAATTTAGTGATGTTAGGAGTTTGAGCCCAGGACAGCAATGCCTTAGCCAGCAGTCCGCAGAGAGGTCCGTGAGATGGGGAACCAGGCCCAGGCCCATGTTGGGGCAGTTCCAAGTCATCTTTCTCCAGATCCAGAGGCAACCTCTGGGTCTCACCTGTCTTCTTAGAACTGGGCTACTCCTGAGACTGCTCAGCCCTCAAGTGACACTATCTGACATCTCCTAGCCAAGACCTCTGTGTTCACTCACTCAGGAGGCAGAGTTGGGAAATGTCTCTTAGATCGTGTAGGAGGTGTTGCAGTGGTTATGAAGTAGGTGAGGTTTGCTTCTACCACTTCCCATGCAGGCTTTTGGTTGTTCCCCAAAGGGGGGGTCTATGACCTGACCTTCTACCACCCCTGGTATAGAGTAGCCAAGCCTTCTTGCCTTTCCCAAGGTGACACCTGCTCTCTCTGATTCTGAAGCTGACCAACCTTGGTACACAGTGGTGCCCAGAGAAGCATCCTTGTCTGTTCCCTCTAGGGAACTTTGTGTCAGACCCTCCAGACAGGGAAGGTAGGCAGTTGGCCCTGCATCCCCACGGATGAGCTGGTGACCAGGCTTATCCTGCAGAATGGTGTCCCTAGAGTTTTATCTAAAGAACCACCGTGGGCGCTAGCATTCCTCTGTCCCTGTTTCTCCTGCAATCCCGGCTGTGGCCCCTCACCACTCATACCTCTGTCTCATATCCTCACTTCCTTGTCTTTATCAGCTTCCCTCCAACCTCTATGCGGGTTCCCTGCCCCATGGCCTAGACTCTCTCCCTCCCTTCCAAGTCGTGACATTGGGAACTTGCCAAGCTCTGGCCCCAGTCCTCTGCTCCCCCCCTAGGTCGTTTCCTCTCAGAGCCTCAGACTCAGACCCAGGCCCTTTCTGCCGCTGCCCCTGGAACCCATGACCCCTGCTCCTCATCTGGCTAGACTGCAGCTCATTGATATTCATATCAACCCCCTCTTCTCCTGCCTTCCCTCCCTATGTCCAGATGTCCTCCCTCCTTATTACTCTTACCTCATGCCTTAGAATTACTTTGCCTCCTGGCCTCCTTTCCTCTGCTGATTCAACTCGCCACTGTGCCAGTTGACTTCACAGCCTGTTCCTTCCCTGTCACCACCCCCACCCCTCAAGCTCCTCAGATCCCAGGTTACTTTGTGTGGGTCTGGTCCTGGAGGTAGACGAACAACATCCAGAAAAATGCCCAGTGGGGGCCCTGCCCCAGGGTTGCCGGGTCTGCAGTCCCTGACTCTCTGTCTGCCTGGTCACTGCCGGAGGGAGAGAGCTGGGCCTGCGGCAGTACAATGAGGGCACCTCACTGGTCACCGAGTGTCGAGTGTCGCCTCGCAAGGACACGAACCTTGAAACCTCCAGTCTTTCTTCCTGCTTTCTGGGAGCTGGGGCCTCCCATCACCAGCCCCCTTTCTAGGAGGCCTCGCTTCCTCTGCCGGAGGACAATGGGGCACAGCTGTCCTGAGAGGAGCTCTTTCTCAGCACCTCTCATGGTGGAGACTCATCTTAGGGCAGCGAATTCCAAAGAGCTAACAACCTGGAACTTATTTTTCTTGGGGTTTTGAAGGCACAAAACCAATTTTGTTTGTTTAACACTAATGCATTTGTCTTAATTTTTTCCTCTAAAAGTAAAAATTAAGTTTATTTACATGCCTGTACTCATGACAAATGATTTTGATCCCTGGACCAGAGGTGGAGGATTTCGGGATGGTGGTGGGGGGGGGTTCTGCGCTGGGTCCTCCTTTCACATTTACCCTGCTCAGAGCCACCTGTCAGCACCAACATCACCACTGGGGTTTTTCCCATCCTTGGCACCTTCACCCATCAGGGCTAGGCAAAGAGAAGGGCAGCCACCAGGGCTGTCTGCGGTGACAGGGCTTCCTTCAGGTTAGACCTGAATTTCTTGCATCTGGGCTAATTGACGTGGTGATGTATCCACCTATAAAAATTACAGGGTGGCTCACTCAGGGGCCCTGGGTGTGTTGCCTGCAGTGGAAGGGAGGAGAGATCTTGGCAGCTCCGGCATACGGCCAGCTCGGGGTCAGAGGGCCGACCAGCCTCTCCCGCTGTCTCCGGAGCCCCATTCTCTTGGCCATCACCTCCCTCCTGCCCTATGGCAGCTCTCACAGACCTCTCCTTCATGTACCGCTGGCTCAAGAACTGCAATCTTGTCCGCAACCTCTCAGACAAGTATGTCTTCATCACAGGCTGTGATTCGGGCTTTGGAAACCTGCTGGCCAAGCAGCTGGTTGATCGAGGCATGAGGGTGCTGGCTGCTTGTTTCACTCAGGAGGGGGCCCAGAAGCTTCAGCAAGATACTTCCTACAGGCTCCAGACCACCCTACTGGATGTCACCAAGAGTGAGAGCATCCAGGCGGCGGCCCAGTGGGTGAGGGCCCAAGTGGGCGAGCAAGGTGGGGCAAATTGCATTCTTTAGCTTTCTGAGTTTATCCTTCCTTTACCCTTTCTCCTACTGGCATCTGACAGTAGGTATCAGGGACCCTGCTGTTCAGACGATGTGGGAGAGGTGACGCAGAGAAAGGGGCTGAGGTGGCCCAGTGGGACTGGAAGCCCTTGCCTGGTTTGGTTTGTCCACATGCAGGGCTGCTTTGCCAAGGCAGTTTTCCCTCCCAGATACTCAGAAGGATGGAAGAGGTTGGCATAAGAAGTCGGGGAGAGAAGCTGTGTTCTGTATGTCCAAACCTTGCAGATGGAGCTGCTTCTTCTCTGGGACTTTGGCAGTCCTGACCCTCAGCTTTGGTTGGGATCAGGCTGGCCGAAGGCAGACGGGAACATGAGGCTGGACTCCCTGAGTGGAGGCATTTGCTCTCCTTGACTGTGACAGGCTAGAATGCTGGGGATTGAGATATCTGTCCTTTTCCTCACATCACAGTGCATAATTAGGTTGAACTCAGAGTAAGTGCTGACATCAGAGTGGCTGGTCCTATTGTGAAGGGAGCCTGTGGGCTGGAGCTGCGGCTGGACCAGGACTGCATAGGGGCCTGCCCAGCGTGTTTTCTGCATGAAGGGCGTGGACACAGGGTGGCTCCGTTGTGGAAGTCCTGACTCCTAAGGAACTAGTCTGGGGCCTATGCACTCAGGTGGGGGGAAGAGAGCCCTGGGGGAAGAGAGCCCTGGGGCCCAGAACGGTCAGGCAGGAACTCCCTCACCACTCACCACTCTCTGCTTTCCAATATTGTCTGTTTGTGTTTGTTACTTGTTGCCTACTTCCCCTGCTAAAATAAAACTTCTGGGGGAGGGCCGGGGCTTTTTGTCTCTTTTAGTAACTACCTATCCTTAGTACCTAGAACAGTGTCTGGCAACTAGTAAGGGGCCAAATATTTGTTGGATAAACTAGTTAACGAAGAATTCAGCGAAAAGTCTCTTTTTGCAACAGGCCGCTTCGCCTGCTGCCCTGGGTTCTTCCCTCAGCCGCTTGTGTTAATGATTCACTGGGTGTATTAGTTTCCTGCTGCTGCTGTAATAAATTAACACAACACCAATCTATTATCTTGGAGTCCTGGAGATCAGAAGTCCAAAATGGGTCTCAGTGGGCTAAAACTGCAGCAGAGCTGTGTGCCTCCTGCAGGCTCTGGGGAGAAGCCACTCCCTCACCTCTCCAGCTTCTAGAGGCTCCTGTAGCCCTTGGCTCATGAGCCTCTCCTACCTTCAATCTCCAGTCAGGTCGAGTCCTTTTCACGCTGCCGCCTCGTCTCGCTGTTCTGTCTCTGCTTCTCTCTTCCACTTAGAAGGACCCTTGCGATTGTATTGGGCTCACCTGGCTAGTCCAGGATACTCTCCCCATGTTAAGGTCAGTCCATTAGCAATTTGAATCTCATCTGCTACCTTAATTCCTCTTTCCCATATTCACAGGTTCCAAGGATTAGCATGGGCACATCTTTGGGAGGCCATTATTTTGCCTACTCTACCCCATTGGGCAACATCCTTGGTATAAGAAGCTTTGGGTAGTGAAGGGAGGGGATTCTGGCATTCTTTCTTATTGTCCCTGAGACTCTTTGGACATGAAGGGTGGACCTTAATGCTGCTTGCGCTGCTCTGACTGTTCTCTAGTTGCTCTTTGCAGAAATAAACTAAGATTGTCCTGATTCCCAGCAGGCAGAGGTGATTACCAGGGATGATCAGAGGTAGCGGCCAGTGTGTGTTTATTCTCGCAGGCAGAGACCACTTGGGTTTTATAGTCTTTGGGTCTCAAGAGCGGCATTTCTGCCTCTGCAGGATAAGAGTCTTCTCTAGCTGGGAAGGTTCTGAGTCCTGACAGGCAGTTGCTGTCCTGGGGTCTATTTGGAGGAAGGCGGGAAGACAGGCGGAGGACGTGGCTTTTGTGTGAACCCCAGGCCCAGGGGCAGGGGTGGTCCATGAGTCATGTTTACATCCAGACTTGCCCTCAGGAAAGAGTGGAAACTGTGCCCAGACGAGTATGTGGAGGCTGCAGAGCCAGGTGGGGGGTAGCATGGGGAAGGGGAGGGAAGGGAAGGAACGGGGGCTGTGGGCTCCATAGAATCCCTAAACAAACGACCTGATCTCTTGGGGATCATTTAGAGGCTTTTCCAAGCTTGTTTTAGCATCAAACGCCTTTCTCCAAGTAGCACTTTACTCGGACGATCAACATGTAAAGCAAATGAAAGCTGAGCTTCCCCTGCATCGCCTCCCTCGCAGGCTCTGAGGACAGTGCTCAGGGTTGCAAACCACTGGCTGGAAGCAACTGTCTAGTCCACTCAGCCCAGAATCTGAGACCCCGGGAGAGAAGTGACTTGTCCAAGGCTGGACCTCGAACCAGGACTGGAACTTGAGCTCTTCAACCTGGGCCCCTGCAGAGCCGAATGACATCAGTTAGCACTAGTTCTCTCAAGTACACCAACTCAACGTAATAGTCTCAGAGAGCCCCTCTCACATTTCCCATAATTATTTCAGTGCTTCCTATACTTATATATAAATGTTACTTATTTCTTCTCTGGTTTGTGACCTCCATGAGCAATAAGACTGTCTTATTTACTTTATGTCTTTAGCTCATTCCCCTGACAGAACAGGCATGTGAATGAATGAATGACGGTGTGAATGGAGGAAGTGATCTTGCTAATGTGTGTAATGCAGTTGGGGTTTTGGGTTTTTTTTTATGTTTATTTTACAGATTTTAGAGAGAAAGGAAGAGACAGGAATATCAATCTGTCCCTGTATGTGCCCTCACTGGGGATCAAACTGGCAACCTCTGCACTTCAGGATGACGCTCTAACCAACAGAGCTATCCGGCCAGGACGTGGAGTTGGTTTCTTATAATTAGAATACAGAGTGTTTCTATACTTAGGGAAATAATGTAGAAAGGAATTCAAGTATTTATTCATTGGTATGAATATGATATCTCTTTTCCCAGAGCTAATAGCTTAGGTGCTATTAGCTACAGCCTGGATTGTTAGCTGGTACAGGGCACAGCTAGTTGGCATTCTGTGTGAATCAGAAAAAGTGTCCCTTTAGAAAAATTAAAAAAAATTTAATTGAAGTTCGCTCTGTTGCAACCAGAGCCACTCTAGCACCTGAGGCAGAGGCCACAGAGCCATCCTCAGCGCCCGGGCCAACTTTGCTCCAATGGAGCCTTGGCTGTGGGAGGGGAAGAGGGAGACAGAGAGGAAGGAGAGGGGGAGGGGTGGAGAAGCAGATGGCCGCCTCTCCTGTGTGCCCTGGCTGGGAATCGAACCCGGGACTCCTGCATGCCAGGCTGACGCTCTACCACTGAGCCAACTGGCCAGGGCCCCTTTAGGAAAACTTAATCAGTAAAAGGCACAGCTTCCCTCGGGCAGTCATAGCTCCCACCTCAGGCCCCTGCCTGGCTGTCTCGTGCTTTGTGCACGGGCTCAACTATCCTCAACAGCCCTGAGCTGGTGGGTAGTAGACCCTGGTACTTTTCCAGAGACACTGCTCATTACTGTGTGGTTCTCTCTCTCTCCATCTTGCCCTCAGGCCTCTGGGCCCTGGTGAACAACGCGGGTGTGGGCCTGCCCAGTGGTCCCAATGAATGGCTGACCAAGGAGGACTTTGTGAAGGTGATCAATGTGAACCTGGTGGGACTGATCGAAGTGACCCTCCACATGCTGCCCATAGTCAAGAAAGCCCGGGGCAGGGTCGTCAATGTGTCGAGCTGTGGTGGTCGTGTGGCTGTCATCGGTGGTGGCTACTGTGTCTCCAAGTTTGGTGTCGAGGCCTTCTCTGACAGCATCAGGTGACTGGGCCTTGGTGCAAGAAGTCCCGGGGGTCCCCCTCAAGGAGAGAGGGCGAGGGTGTAGAGAAACAGTGGTGTGTGGGCAGGGGAGTTCTGAAAGGAAAAAAAACAGAGCAGGAAGAAAGCTAGCCCTCGGGGGACCTTCCCCAAAGACCAAGAGAAGAAGGGATGAGAAGAGGTGGGGTGGTGATGGGAGGCTTCTTCCTACCTTTACTTGGGCTGTCCCGGGGTAAGTGAAACCCTATTTAGGCTTGTGGGAGTGGGAGGGATTGTCTCTCAGACAGAGAGGCCTGGGACAGGGGTTACTTGCATAAAAGCAAAAGCTAGCCAGGTGCAGGGGTAGGGAGAGCACCTCCAGTTTTCTATAGAGGTGTCAGGAGTGACTCCCCTGATGACTCTGTTCCAGACTGAATCCAACTCTTCTTTCCCAGGCGTGAGCTCCATTACTTTGGGGTGAAAGTCAGCATCATTGAGCCAGGGAACTATCGGACATCCATTCTGGGCAAGGAGGGCATGGAGTTGCACCTGCGGAAGCTGTGGGCACGGCTGCCTCAGGAGACCCGGGATAGCTATGGAGAGGAGTACTTCCGTGTCTGTGAGTCCCTCACAGGGAGAGGGGTCTCTGAGAGGGACAGGGAGATCTTGGGGTCACTGACCTACATTCATTTTATGCATGATGGTATGGAGTCTCAGAGAGGTTAAGGACTAAAGGCCACACAGCTAGTAGCAGAGCTGGGATTTGAAAAGAGAGCAAGTGGGAAACTGCTGGGAATGAGAGAAGTCTAGCTGCTGGGGAGACGGGAGAGCTGGGAGAGATGCTGTACGGGACGCTGCCCACACCTGGCACCGGCCCTCCAAACGTCATCATGCTGGAGAATCAGGTAACAATGTACTGACGACATAAGTACAGAGAAGTTATTAAGAGCACAGCTGCTTGAGCCAGACTGTCTGGGTTTGAGTCCTGGCTCTACCACTTACCAGGTAGGAAAGTTTGGGCATGTTACCTAGTCATGCTGTGCCTCAGTTTTTTCATCTATAAAATGGAGCTAAAGATAATGCGTGCCTCACAGAGCTGCTATGAGGATTGATATCTGTGAAATACCTTGCACACACGAGGCACTTGTTAAACTGATAAAGAGTGAAAGGAGTACAGGAGTATTTCAAAGGAAGGGCTCTAGGAAGCTCTCTTCCTCTCTGAGCTAAGGGTCTCCTGTGAACCTCAGGTGTTTGGGGAGTAGAGGAGGCTCATTACAGCTGTTCACTGTGCAGCCGCCAAACTCTGTGCAGGTCTTCCAGTTTGAGGGACGAACGGAGCCCCAGCCATTGGGGCTCAATAGGAGCAGATGGCCTGTGGGTGCAGTGGAGGACGAATTGGCCAAAAGACCTGCCAGAGCACCTGGTGGTAGGAGAGAGAAGGCCACGCTGATGACCAGAAGTCTCACCATTCACTCAGATCATCTCATCTCAAAGCTGAGGTTTGATTTCCGGAGAGGATGATCTAGAATTCCTGATCCTCTCCGTTTTTCCTGCTCCAAGCACCTCAGTGCCACCTCTGGAGCTGCCTTTGTGGGGCAGGGCAGCCTCTGACCTGTCAATAGAAATTGGTTCTGGCCTGAAGAGGTGGACAGAACATCGACCTGGCATATTGAGGACCCAGGTTCGAAACTCCAAGGTCGCCGAAATGAGCGTGGGCTAATCCGGCTTGAGTACAGGGTCACCAGCTTGAGCGTGGGATCATAGACTTAACCCTATGATCTCTGGCTTGAGCCCAGAGGTCGCTGGCTTGAGCAAGGGGTCACTGGCTCAGCTGGAGCTCCCCAGTCAAGGCACATATAAGAAGCAATCAATGAACAACTAAGGAGCCACAACTATGAGTTGATGCTTCTCATCTCTCCCTTCCTGTCTATCTGTTTCTATCTGTCCCTCTCTCTGTCTCTGTTTCTCTCTTTCTCTCACTTAAAATAAAATAAAATAGGTTCTGGCAATCAGCTGGCACCTCCTTGGGTGGCATCTCAGGTCTCCAGTTGCTTCTCTGTGACCTGGCTGCTAGCCAAGAAGGCGAGGCTGGCACTTCACTGGTTTACGAGTTTCTCTGGGGCTGGAGTGAAGCAAACAGACTCTCAACTCCGTTCCTGCTCCCTTTGGACCTCAGCAGCCCAGTTATGCATTCCCTAGCCCGGTTATGCATTCCCTAACCCAGACTTTTACTGGGCTTCCATGAACGTCCCTGCAAGACAATTTACTCTTGCAGTGCAAATTTTAGCTCTCTTGCTTGCCTTGGGCAAGTTACTCAGTTTTCTCATCTGTAATGAGTTATGAGAATTAAATGAGTTAACATATGTAAAGTGCTTAGAAGATTACCTGATCCCTGATAAGAACAATTTGATTCAAAAGTGGTTTTTATCCTCTCTTAGACTGAATATAGTTTTCTTCTCCCCATTACTGTGGTACCTACTATAACTTCTTGTATTGCAGAGAGAGATATTCTTAAATAGTAATTATCCAAAATCCAAAGTGATGAATTTTTGAAATATATAGAAACTCTGGATGAGTTCAATGCAATTAATCAAATCCATGGCAGGGATCTAACTGCCTAGCAGGTTTTATTTTGGTGGCATGATCTCCTGAAGATTGTACATCAACAGAGTAAAAAGCCAACGTGCCAAAACCATGACAACCATTCATTCGCTCAATACACATGTTATTGAGAGCCCACCATAATCCAGCTGCTGAGCGGGGCTGGGAGTGAGAGTGGATCAAGCAGCACAGCTCACAGCTCACTGCCTGCAGTATAAGGCCCAGTAGGCGAGACAAACCTTATAAATACACACGTTTAATGGCAAATGTGGATGAGTGCCATGAAAAGCAGCAGAGGATTATGAAAAAAGAATGGGGTTTGGAGTTGGAATCCCAATTTAGATTATAGGGCAGGGAGGGCTTCTTTGATTTGACTTTGGGGAAGAACAAATTAGGCATTGCTGAAAAGTGGAAAGAGGATAGACAGGGAATTTGTTGCAGGAGGTCCTGAGGCAGAAAAGTCTTTAGAGGAACTCGAAGACTGCCGGAGGATGGGGAGCAGTGTGAGGAAGCTGAGGGGAACAGGATCAATTAGAGCATCAAAGCACACTGAAGATTCAGGGTGTGATCTGATTTGTCATTAGGAAAGACTGCTCTGGTTGCTACAGCATTCCAGGCTAGAGTTGATGCTGGCTTGGACTGGAGACAAAGTGGAGATAAAGGGAAAGAAGTTGTGTATTAGACCTCATAGTAATGGGAGGAAGAACAAGCCATCATGGATGAATGTTAGGTTCATAGTTCTAGGAACCTGGTGGATGGAGGTATCATTCATTCATTGATTTAAGGAAATATAGTCAGAGAAATATTTCTTGAAGAAAGTAATCTTTTAGTTCTGGACATATTAGAATTCTGTGAGAAGAAAAAAAAAGCCTGAAGGATTTTATATCAGTTGAGAATTTCTTAGTGACAAGAGACAGAAAACCCAACCCAAATTGTTTAAATGGAAGAGAAATTTCTAACTTATTTCTTTTTAATTAATTTATTGGATGACATTGGTTATTAAAATTATATAGGTTTCAAGTGTACGATACACATCATCTGTATATTGTGTTGTGTTCACCACCCCAAGTCAAGTCTCCTTCCGTCACCATTTATCTCCACTTTACTCTCTTCTACCTCCCCCCATTCCTCTTTTCCTCGTGTAATCACCATCTTGATATTCATGACCAAAAAAATGAAGGGAAGTGGGCTTCAGGCATAGCCTGATCAAGTCCACAAATGATGTTTCTAGGACCTGGTTTTACCTTATTTCTTGGTTCTGCTTCTTTTGTCTTGGCTCCAGTCTCACAAGCTCTATCCCCTTTGGGGGTCCAGGGGTAGTTCTTTCAATAGATCTCCAAAGGGCCTAAGATTTACTCTGACTTCGTGGGTCTAAGATGGCAGGATCAGAGGACCAGCAGGAAGTACCCAACTCTGAGCTCATCACTGTGCCCAGGGGAATGTGATATTCGATTGGCTCAGGCTGGGTCATATGCTCTGCTCAGACCAAAGGACTCAGAGTGGGAGAGGCAAGCATCCCCAGAGAGATCTCTGCAGATATTTCTCTAAACAAGGGAAATATAATAGATGTGTGTGTGTGTGTGTGTGTGTGTGTGTGTGTGTGTATGTGGGGGGGATAATAAATATCGTCTGTGAGATCATCCTAAAACTCTCCCTTAGTAATGAGTGGTCCAAAGTATTTATAGGGCCACCATGGGGCTAGGATGAAACACAGATTCAGTCAGGGTCTGAAAACCTCACAAGACCGTTTTCTAAGTACATAAAGTGGCTCAGTGTAGGCAGAGGTTGTAGTCTTCTGGGAGCCTTAAAAGAATATGGAGAAAAACAAACTTCCTCTGAAAACTGCTTGTCAAAAAACTACTATCATTCTTTAGAAGAATAGTATGGATTGGGTATAAAATACCACATGCTGATTCATCTGTTGTCCACCCCACGATCGCAGAAGAAAATTTTCAAGCAGACATTTGGCTACTTTTAGGTAAAAAATTTCCAAGTAATTATACTCTAATTTTCACTTCTGCTTAACTAGTGTTTATGGGGTTACAGAGATGAGATAAAGTATCCGGGAATCAATCTAGCAGAGGAGATCTAAAACCACATGCAACACCACAGGAGAAGCGTGCAACAACGGACATGCATACAAAACAAAGCAACAGCACAGTCTTAATTCTGCTGTTGCAAAAGCCTTCTCACAGGTCAAAATGGATGCCTGGGTTAATACTAAAGAATAAACCAAAAGGGGAAAAGATGGCAGCACTTCCCACAGAGGGAAGAGCCTGAGCTGCGTGGTGGAGACTGTGCATTCAGAGTTTAGATTGCAGCCTTCTCTCCAACTATGTTACACAACTGTCTACACTTCAGCTTCTTCATTATAAAGTATAATAGTTCCTCTCTCGTGGATTGTTTGGCAAACTGAACCTTAGCCATCACTGTTGGTACTAGACTGCCCTGAGAGAAGTGTGAAGGGTTGTGGTGAGGGTTGAGGCTGAGAAAGATTAGGAGTCAGATCATAAGGGACTTTGATGGCTCCGCTAAGGAGTCTGGCTCTTATCCTGAGAGCATCGGAGAGTTTTTCTAAAATGTATTTTTATTTATTTTTAAAATATATTTATTGATTTTCAAGAAAGAGGAAGGGAGCCTGACCAGGCGGTTGCTCAGTGGATGGAGTGTCGGACTGGGACGTGGAAGACCAGGTTTGAAACCCTGAGGATGCCAGTTTCAGTGTGGGCTCATCTGGTTTGAGCAAGGCTCACCAGCTTGAGCCCACGGTTGCTGGCTTGAACAAGGGGTCACTCAGTCTGCTGTAGTCATATGTAGTCAAGGCACCTATGAGAAAGCAATCAATGAACAAGTAGGGTGCCACAATGAAGAATTGATGCTTCTCATGTCTCTCTCTTCCTGTCTGTCTGTCCCTATCTGTTCCTCTCTCGGTGTCTCTCTCTCTCTCTCTCTCTCTCTCTCTCTCTCTTTCTCTCTCTCTCTCTCTCTCACACACACACATACACACACACACACATACACACACACACACACACACACACACACACATACACACAAAGAGGAAGGGAGAGACAGAAACATCAATCCGTTCCTGTATGTGCCCTGACTAGGGATCAAACACACAACATTTGTGTATCAGGATGATGCTCTAACTAACTGAGCTATCCAGCCAGGCCTGGAGAGCCTTTTAAATGGCTCTGAGATGACCTGATAAAAGTTGTGTTGCTGTGGGAAGGATGAGGGTGGAGATATGAGACCAACTATTCAGGTATTGCAGAAATCCAGTGAAGGAATGACAAAGATATGAGTTACAAGCCGTGGTGGTTATGGGAACTATGTGTGTAGGGGTGGGGGGGTAGTGTTTCAGGAGGCAGGTGTTGTGAAGAAATGTTTAGGAGTGGTCATACAACAGCAGTGGGCAGAAAGTCCAGCAAATTATGACCAAACAGACCCATGGCTGTGAACCCTGGATCAAGCTAGCAATCATGGAGTGATGTTTATACCCCAATATTGGAAATAGCTAATTAATAACAACCTAACATGGAAACATTTCCGAAGAAGCAGCACACAGAATCGCTGGCCAGGCATGTAAACAGAGCACAGTACTCTTGTCCATCAGGCCTAGAGTTGAGCCAGCACAACACAGTCACCTGCCAACTTTCTTTCTCCATCTCAACCCTGCCAGGGAGGCCACCCCAAATCACTCTTTTGGTCACCTTACTTCCTGGGGAGGGACTAGATCAGAAGCCCAGGACTTGTCCCTGGCAAAGGAGAGAAGACCAGAAGCTCAACTGTTGGGTCCACGAGTGCCAAAGCCTCACCTTTAACACTTCTCACAACACGAATGTTTCCCAGCTGCCCGGATCGAAAGGCCCTGCTCTTCTTCACCATCTGGGAGAGTGACAGGTTAAATGAGTACCTCTGGGCCCCTTCCCCTTCTGTGTCTAACAGGATCCCCAGGACAAAATGGAACCTGAATAACTATTTGAAAGAGCAATGAGAGAATGTGCCTCATACATTACTTCTACGACTCAGGTAGCTTCTTCTCTCCCACTGGCTACGCAGGTCCTTCCTGTCTTTCAAAGCCTGGTTGCAAAGCCACCTCATCACATCAGCTCGCCTCTTCTTCATCAGCCTACACAGCCTTCCCTGGCTCTGAGTGAGCACGCTCAGCCCTAAGCATCTTGAATGAGTCCTCTGGCAAGCTCTTCCTGATTGGGACCTGCTGGTAGTGGGATCTGTGTCAGGCCCAAGACTAGAAGACAGTGTTGGCCTCCTAAGACATTATCACGTTACAGACAGTCTGGCTTTAAGGCAGTGTGGCTCTTTTGGGGATCCCAAAATGTAGTTTTCCCTTGTTTTTACTGTAATAGTTTTCCCTCTAGGAAACAAAAAGGGAAGTTCCTCAAAGTCAAGGTTAAGGATACTCAAATGACATTGTCCTACCCTCATCAACTGCATACCAGTGTCCTGTGCAGAGGGGGTGAATTCCTTGCCTTCCTGGACCATCTCCAAAGTCAGGCTTGCTTTTGCTCCCTCTTTGTTTTCAAGTTTAATCCCTTAACTCGAAGCCTGACTCTCCGGTACCACTTCCTCCAGAGGGCTTGGCGCTGTCCTGGAAGTATGAACCCTAGCGCACCAGTGCAGATCAGAGCCTGTACCTGTACACTGTGCCTGTCTCCTGTTTGTGTGGTGAGCCTCGCAGGCTTGGACCACTGGGCGCCCTGTACCCGCCTCCAGTCTGGGTGCACAGTGTAACAGATACCCTCTCACGTTTGTCAGAACCTTGTGAGGTGCTGGTCTGTGCCCGAGATCATCCGAGCCCCACAGTGGCCTATGACCAAGGCAAGGGCAGTGTTACTATTTTCTAATAACACTTTTTACCTGCATGCTTTTGTAGAAAACTTGGGAACTCTAGGGAGGAAGTAGGAGGGAAAAAACTCCAGTAACTAGAAATCCCACCAGGCAGACAATATTTTTACTTCCAATTTTCCTATGTGCTTGCATACTTTTGTTTTCTATTCTGTCTTCCTCTGTGGTCTATCCTGCTATTATTTATATTTATTATAATTTAGGACAGGTATTATTATCCCCATTTTACAGATGATGGCAGTTTAAGCTCAAGGTCATACAACTAATAAGCGGCAGGACTGGGCAGTTTTTGTTGTTGCTAGTCTGAGGCAATAGTAGGAATTCAATACACTATTCTTTTTTCAATTGCAGTTTGCATTCAATATTAGATATTTTGTATTAGTTCCAGGAAGACAACTGCATACTTTATGAAGTGATCCCCTGATATTTCAAGTATTCACCTGGCACCACAGTTACTACAATATTACTGACTATATTCTCTGTACTATACATCCACATTACTGTTTTGTGACAACTGTATTTCTTAGTCCCCTCACCTTTCTGCACCCCCCACACACAAGGCACCCAAGTGGTCCAGGCCTGCCGGAGCTCACTATACAAAAGCCCCCCTTCTGACAACCATAGTTTGATCTCTGTATCTATGAGTCAGTTTCAATTTTTTTGTTCATTTATTTTGCTCTTTAGTTTCCAAATATAAATGAAATCATATGGTATCTGTCTTCATCTGACTGACTTATTTCACTTAGCATTACACTCTCTAGGTTCATCCATGTTGTCACAAATGGTAAGATTTCCTTTTTTTTTTAATGGACAAGTAATATTTCATTGTACAGATGTATGACCACTTTTTATCCACTCACCTATTGATGGGCACTTGGGATGCTTCCATAGCTTGGCTATTATAAATAATGCTGCAGTGAACATAAGGGTAAATATATTCTTTTGAATTAGTGCAATACACCAATTCTTGAATTCGGAAAAGAAATAAGATTATTTACAGGGTGTTTGTGTAAGGGACAACCTAGAGGATGTGATAGATCTGCCTAAAATGTTAGATCAGTGATCTCATCCAAACGGAGCTTGGATGGAATTCAGAAGGAACCATCTTTAACGAAGAATAATAGAGACTTTTATTCCCCCTCTCCTCAAACAGATACTGACAAATTAACAAACATGATGCAGCTGGCAGAGCCAAGGATCAGAGATGTCACCAACAGCATGGAACACGCTATTGTTTCCAGAAACCCCCGCATCCGCTACAACCCTGGTCTGGATGCCAAACTTCTCTACCTCCCCTTGGCTAAGTTGCCCACCCCTGTTACAGATTTAATCTTGAGCCGGTACCTTCCAAAGCCAGCAGACAGTGTCTGAGCTGGGGCAGCCCAAGGGGTGTCCAGTGGAGTGCAGAAGAGGAACCTGGGGAAAGAAACTATGGGGTCACAAAGGTGTCATCAGATGTTCTGGGGATACTCTGCTTGGTTGACACCCATTGCTGGCTAATTAATAGGTAACTTCTAAAAGATGAGTCCCTCTTCCCACTCCCTGGGGCCACACAGAAACCTGAAGTGGCCTTTGTAGGTTCAAAGACCTGAAGCATCACCCCAAAACATCTGTCACCCGGTCAGTATAAAGCTTTTTCTGGACCTGGAAAAGTCAAGGAGAGGATAACTAACTGCTGAATCATGAAACTCCCTCCATTGTCACTGCCACTGGGAAACACTGGGGCATAATCCAGCCCACAGGAGACTATCAGTCGTTTTCCTATTGGATCTCTAGATGTGCATTAACCTCTTTCACTTAACCCATCCCTTGAAGTATGTAGTAGGGAAGACAGGAAGTACAAGATTAATTAGGTAAAAGTTTATAATATTTTCTCTCTCTTTAGAGTTCTCTATCCACAGATTATTGAGGTCCACATAAAATAATATTCATTTATTTAATTACCATTAATTAATTCTTCAAATATTTATTGAATGCCACTACATAGCAGATACTATATAGTTGATGGAAGGTTATAAAATGATTAAATTGTCATCCTGGTTTATTTTGTCCCATCTTTGCTATAGTATCTAGTAGTAAAGTTGGGACAAACAGTGATAAAAGAAACAGAAATCAGAGAATCACATTTTTAGAGCTGTGAAGAATATTGGGCTCTGGCTGGTTGACTCAGTGGTAGGGCATCAGCCCAGAGTGTGGATGTTCCAGGTTTCTGGTCAGGACACACAAGAGAAGCTTCTCCACCCCTACCCCTCTCTCTTGTCTTTGTCTCTCTCTCTCTTCCCCTCCCACAGTCATGACTCAGTTGGAGCAATTTGGCCCTGGGTGCTGAGGATGGCTCCATGACCTCGCCTCAGGTACTAAAATAGCTGGGTTGCTGTGCAATGGAGCAATGGCCCCAGATGGGCAGTGAATCCCCTGGTAGGGAGCTTAACAGGTGGATCTCAGTCGGGGTGCATGTAGGGGGCTGTCTCTCTGCCACCCTACTTCTCACTTAAGAAAAAAAAAAGAATCTTGGAGGTCATCTAATTCAGTGGTTCCCAAATTGGGTTGTATGTCATGATCACCTGGGTGACTAAAAATAGGTTCCTAGGCCTCAAAGTTAGAAGATATGATTCAGTAGACTTAGGATGGAACCCAGAGATCTGTATTTATAACAAGAACCTAGATGATTCTGATGCATCTGGGCACTTGGGGACTGCTGTTGGTTCCATAGAAGTAATTAACGCTCAGAGGAGAACCTATTCAAAGCCACCCGCCCCAGCATAGTGACCAAAACAACACTCAGGTGTTCAGATTCCTAGACAAGGGTTTTAGGTATAGGAGAATAAACTTCAGAAATTACTAACTTTGTTAAATAAGTCATTGAAATACCTTAAATTTCTGAGCCATATGATGTTCTATTGAAAAAAAAAGACTTTTTTGATATTGAAGAATGGTCATGTAATAAAGGTAAATGTGAAATTTTTAAATTAAAATGTCTTTGTGTCTCTTCAACATCTGGCTGAACTTGAAAATAATAAAATTTAACTTAACAGCATCTGCAAAAGACTCCTTTCCCAAATAAGGTAACATTCACAGATTCCAGAGATTAAGATGTGGACATATCTTTTTGGGGCCACCATAATCCACTGATTCTGTTATTTGCATCACTTCTATTCCTGGCACCCAATTCTGTGTCAGGAAGGATACACTGAGCAGAAAGTAACTAAAGAGCCAACTAAGGATTGACTTAAACAATAAAGAATTAGGGCAGGATCCTATAGCCGAATGCTGGCATCAACATACAGGTTCTTTCTGCTTCTTTGCTCTGCCATCCTCAGTTTTGGCTTTAACCTAAACCCAGTCTTTATTGTTGTGGAACGACTGCCAGCGGCAATGGGGACTCTGTGCTTCCTCACTCACAGCTTATAGAAGAAAGAACCTATCTTGCTATGGCATTAAAGATTGAGGAAGTTTCCTTCCCAGAGCCCTTACCATGGCTCTCCTTGATTCTCATGAACCCAAATTAGCATAAGATTGTCCATCCCTGAACCAATCATTGACAAAGGGGGTAATTTGCTCAGAATTGTTTGGATTAATCATGGGATAGAATGGAAATATTGGAGAGCTGATTACAGTACCTACTGCCCTGGAAAATTATTCAATAAAAACTCAGACTATGCTATTGAGAGAGTTCAATCTAAGCATAAAATAAATTTTCTTTCTTGAGGACAAAAATTTATCACTGGGAGACTGTAATTAGTTAGTACTTTGAGATATTAATGTACACATTTTTAGTGCTTCTTGCCTTCCTAGTTCCTCTTTCCCCACTCAGGTAGGAAGCCACTTTAGTACTTCCTTTGCCCTAGGGTGAGATATTTGACAGCACATTTCCTGCACTTTCTACAGCTTAAGTTTCCTCAACTATAACATCCTTAAAGAAATTTCAGAATTGGGGAAAAGAAGCAAAAGAAAATGTGACTTGTGGTGCACATACTGTCATACTGTCTCAGAGAAGCAGAGCCTTTCTCCTAAGACCAGGAGATTCACTTTGGCTGATGAGAGAAGAGGCTGAGGTTTGGAGCTCCTGGAAGAGGAAGACCGAGGCCACTTTCTGGAAGTACGCTGGGTAGGTGGCTTCTCTCAACAGTCATAGCTGTGTTGTATGTTCAGGCAGATGAGATGCTGGGTGACCTCACAGAAGACCCCTCTGTCCCACCATGGCAGAATGGCAGCAGCGACTTACCGGATATAAAAGACACGCAGACTGGACAGCGGACATTGAAGAGATAACCTACACAGAAAGAAGACAGTATTTTCCTCTGAGGCTATACAAACACCCATCATTAATATTGAACTATTTTTTTTTTATTTGTGAGATTTGTATCGGCTCCATTATTAGATTTTGGTTTATTTAATAATAAGATTATAAATTTTCTTGTGTATCTTTTGTATTTCCCTAGAGTTTTTAATTATCTTTTCTTTTCTTGTTCACTTATTTAGCCTCTTAATCAAATTATCTCCATTTTTTTAAAGCAGGACAGTACTGTGGTCTGATTTCAAATTATTTTCTAAACCCCCCACAATTGACTTGAGAAAGAAAAGAAAGAAGAGGTAGGGGAAAGGAAGGGAGAGAGAAAAATATCAACTCATTGTTCCACTTAGTCGTACACTCATTGGTTGCTTCTCCTATGTGCCCTGACCAGGGATTGAACCCGCGACCTCTAAGTGCCGGGATGACGCTTTATCCACTAAACCATTCAGCTAAAGCCTGATTTTAATTTTCAAAAGATCACTCTGTGGAAATTAAAATGAAGAAGCAATGATAAAAGCAAAGAGACCTACATGGAGATCATTGCATAATCCAGGCAAGAAATGAGGGTACATTTTTTTTTTTTCTGAAGTTGGAAGCAGGGAGACAGTCAGACAGACTCCCGCATGCACCTGACCGGGATCCACCCGGCATGCCCACCAGGGGGCGATGCTCTGCCCTCCTGGGGCATCGCTCTGTTGCAACCAGGGCCATTCTAGCGCCTGAGGCAGAGGCCATGGAGCCATCCTCAGCGCCCGGGCAAACTTTGCTCCAATGGAGCCTTGGCTGTGGAAGGGGAAGAGAGAGACAGAGAGGAAGGAGAGGGGGAGGGGTGGAGAAGCAGATGGGCGCTTCTGCTGTGTGCCCTGGCCGGGAATCGAACCTGGGACTCCTGCACGCCAGGCCGATGCTCTACCACTGAGCCAACCGGCCAGGGCTGGGGTACATTTTTTTTTTTCTTTTCCAAGTGAGAGGAGGGGAGATAGACAGACTCCCGCTTGCACCCCAACCAAGACCCACCGGCAACCCCCATCTGGGGCCATGCTTGCAACTTAGTTAGTTTAGCACCTGAGGCGGAGGTTTCATGGGGCCACCCTCAGTGCCCAAGGCCAATGAGCTCAAACCAATCGAGTCATGGCTGTGGGAGGGGAAGAGAGAGAGAGAGAAAGAGAAAGGGAGGGGTGCAGAAGCAGATGGTCACTTCTCCTGTGTACCCTGACTGGGAATCAAACCTGGGACATCCACACACTGAGAAGACATTTTACCATCAAGTCAACAAGCCAGGACCAAATGAGAGGACATTAAGGTGGTAGTAGTAGAGATGATGAGACTGAATGAAATCAATATACAATTTGGATGTAAAACCATTGAAGGATTTTAATCAGTTAGCCTGTCCAGAAGAATTTATTGTGTTCCTACTGTGTGCCAGGCATAGTTCTGGACGCTGGAGTTATAGTGGTAGACAAGACAGAGTTCCAGCCCTCAAAACATTTATGTTCTGATGGGAGAAGGAGTTGGGAAATAGACATATAAAGATATGAATGAAATAATTTTAAATGCTATGGAGAAGAGAAAATATAGTAATGAAATAGATGACCAGGGAGGCTGCTTACCTTTAGAAGAAGTAATGGAGGTAAAATTTATACAAAACAAAATGCTTATTTTTAACTGTAAAGTTTGATGAGTTTTGACATGTGCATACACCTATGCAACCACCGCCAGTCAAAATAGAGATCATTTCTCTCATCCCAGAAAGTCCCCCATACCCCTCTGCGGTTTATTCTCCTTCCTCTTTGCCCTGGCTCCAGACATCTGCCGATGTGCTTGCTGTTGCTATAGATTTGTTTTTAAGGCTACTTACTTTTAAAGAAGACCATTTTAGCTGACATTGGGGAATGAGTTGGAATGAACTGGATTGGGGGGAAGGGTACAAGAAAGCAAGTCTAGAGATGATGAGAGAAATGTAACAATAAAGTAATAGAAATAATGATTATTAGCACTTATTGGTCATTTACTCAGTCCCAAGCACTATAGTTAATGTTCTCCTCTCTTCCACCTCTTTCCTTGTGAAGACAGAAGAGACTGTATTCTATGGCCCTTCTTTTCTTTTGTGGGACATGCCTGCCTTTCCCCTGAGCAAGCTTTCCAATCTCCAATGAACCTCAACCCAAAACAAGGGGAGGGGGGAGAGAAGAGAGCACCATCCAGAGTAGTATGACTGGGCACTCACTGATCTGTTGTCTGGACAACTGTTCGAGACATTCTTGAACAACAACAGATTTGTCAATGGGGGCTGGGCGTGGGTGGGATCTTTAGGATGGTGGCATCTGCCATTTAAACCATGTCATTAGAGGATTTTCCAGAAAGGGAAGTGGATAGGTACAAGGATGCTATTTTAGACTAGCAAGGTAAATGTCCCCTACATCTGCAAGGTGAAAAAGGCAGTTTATAAAATTTGTTTAAAAACAATTCAAAAATCAAAAAGATAAACTTTTATATATAACAGTATACATGTAAAAATATTTTATAGTATTAACTATAATAGATTTCTATTATATCAATTTATAATGCATTATAAATATTTATAAAACTAGGTTATATAACATAAAATGAGCCACTAACAGTGCTTTTCCTGAATAATAGGAAGGAGGACAATTCTCCAGGATAGATCAAATGACAGGTCACAAAACAAGTCTTAGCAAGTTTAAAGAGATTAAAATCATACCAAGTATCTTTTCTGATCACATATTTATGGAACTAGAAACTGATAAAAGAAGGAAAGCTGGAAAATTCATAAATATGGGAAAATTATACAACAAACTCCTGAACAACCAATCATAAGAGATGCTATGTAAAACATATCTTGAAACAAACAAGAATGGAAAATTGTACTTCTGGGTATATACCCAAAGGAAATGAAACCAGGGTCTTAAAGAGATATCTGCACACCCATGTTCATTGCAGTATTATTCACGATAGTCAAGATATGCAACCAGCACTAGTCTGTCGGTGGAGGAAAGAATAATGAAGATGTTATATGATACATATACACAGTGGAATATCATTGAGCCATCAGAAAGAAGGACACCCACCTGCATAGACTTGAGGAAATGGGGAGATGTTGGTAAAAGAGTACAAAGTTCCAGTTTTAAGGTGAATTAGTTCTGGGGATCTAATGTTCAGCATGGTGATTATAATTTATAATACTGTGTTATATGCTTGGCAGTTTCTAAGAAAGTAGATCCAAAATGTTCTCACCACAGAAAAATGGTAATTATGTGACTTGATGGAGGTGTTAGCTAATGCTGTGATGGTAACCATTTTTGCAATATATAAATGTATCACATCAACACATTGAACATTAACTTAAACT
Source organism: Saccopteryx leptura (assembly GCF_036850995.1). NCBI lineage: Eukaryota > Metazoa > Chordata > Mammalia > Chiroptera > Emballonuridae > Saccopteryx > Saccopteryx leptura. The sequence goes on from NC_089504.1 coordinate 179,420,439, forward strand.
CATATAATGTATATGGCAATCATTTTTTTAAAAAGATTTTATTTACCCATCTTTAGAGAGGGGAGAGAGAGAGAGAAGGGGGTAAGGAGCAGGAAGCATTAACTCCCATATGTGCCTTGATCAGGCAAGCCTGGGGTTTCAAACTTGCTTCTTCAGTGTTCCAGGTTGACACTTTACCCACTGTGCCACCACAGGTCAGCCAATCATGTCTTAATAAAGCTGGAAAAATATATATATATTTTAAATTTTTTGTATTTTGCCCAAGTTAGAAACGGGGAGGCAGTCAGACAGACTCCCGCATGCGCCCGACCGGGATCCACCCGGCATGCCCACCAGGGGGCGATGCTCTGCCCATCTTGGGGCATCGCTCTGCCACAACCAGAGCCATTCTAGCGCCTGAGGCAGAGGCCACAGAGCCATCCTCAGCGCCCGGGCAAACTTTGCTCTAGTGGAGCCTTGGCTGCGGGAGGAGAAGAGAGAGACAGAGAGGAAGGAGAGGGGGAGGGGTGGAGAAGCAGATAGGCACCTCTCCTGTGTGCCCCGGCCGGGAATCGAACCCGGTACTCCTGCACGCCAGGCCGACGCTCCACCACTGAGCCAACCAGCCAGGTCCTGGAAAAATATAATTTAAAAAGCATACATGTATAGTGAATATATTTATAATGTAATGTATTATAGTTATGAAACTAGAAGGTTATATGACATAAAATTGGCCACTACCAGTGTTTTTCCTGATAGAAATGAAGATAATTCTTATTTCAAATTTATTTCTAATATTTCTACAATTAACATGTATTGCTACATTTTTTTTTACTAAATGAAAAAGGCAGCATCTCATGCTAATCAAGGTTGTGGGCCTCTCCGAGTCTGATGCTCTTCAGGTTCTTGGAGGCAGTGACTGTTTTCTACAGAATCTGATTTTGTAGTGGCTGCATGTCCTTCCAGCCAAGGCTTCTGCTCAAGCAAGAATAGAGGTTTCTTCCTTTTTGTTACCGGCAGTATTGGAGGAGGCATATCCGATCAGTTTCTTCTTCATCTTCGATTTGTGTCACTTTTTGGTGGCTTGGTTGGAGATCTTTGTCTTACAATATTGATGTGTTCTGCTGGATCCTTGTTCCTGGTGAAAAGTTTCTTTCTGCCTGTTTGGTTCTTGCTGACGGCCCCTCTTGCAGACCTGATGGAATGGCTGGTTCCTTAGCTTTCCATTATCTAAGCCCTCTTTCAATTTTTCACTGCATTTTCACAATGCAGGAGTGTGTCTGAGTCCCAAGGGCCACCCACCACAGCCTCTGCCTCTGTTCATTGATCGTGTCCATCTTTGTTAATGTCCTTCCTTCTCTCGCACTGAATAGTTTGGGACAAAATAGGGTAATTTCAAAATAATTTCCTGTCTTTTGCAATATTTCTTCTCTAAAAATATTTCCTCCTCTTCTCCTCCTCAACCAGCCTTGAGAGTTGTCCTTTGACTCCCAATGCCCTGTCCTGTAATTGTCCACAGCCTCTTCATGGGGGTTTTTCATGAGCTCTGGGCTCAGACCTGGAACCAGGAGCCTGAAAGAGCCTCCCTTCCCAGGGCAGAATGGCTTCCGTAGTTCCTAACATTTCTCATTTGGCCTCTGTTCTTCTTTACATGAAGAAAAAGAGGTTTGCCATTCACAGCCATACCTGCTAGGTACCTACTGGTCTCAGTGCTCAGCAGGAAAATGTGCCAGATATCATGGCTGGATAAAACTCTCTCTCTCTATGTTTCCTCACTCCCATCCTTCTCTTCTTTATTTCCTCCCCCATCCTTCTCAGCCTTCCTTCCTTTCTGCATGGTTAATGGATACATTTGGAGACAACTTCCCACACTCTATAACAAGGGTCCCCAAACTTTATACACAGGGCGCCAGTTCACTGTCCCTCAGACCGTTGGAGGGCCGGACTATAAAAAAAACTATGAACAAATCCCTATGCACACTGCACATATCTTATTTTAAAGTAGAAAAACAAAACGGGAACAAATACAATATTTAAAATTAAGAACAAGTAAATTTAAATCAACAAACTGACCAGTATTTCAATGGGAACTATGCTCCTCTCACTGACCACCAATGAAAGAGGTACCCCTTCTGGAAGTGCAGCAGGGGCCGGATAAATGGCCTCAGGGGGCCGCATGCGGCCCGTGGGCCGTAGTTTGGGGACCCCTGCTCTATTACCTCTAGATTGTATACAACAGATCATATTAGGATTGTAGGATACAGTTTCAGCTATATGTCACAAATACCAAAATTAACAGTGGATTACACAGCCTGACCAGGTGGTGCACAGTGGATAGAGCAGGCGTGGCCTACAGTTTCTGCTCCTGGGCCAGATTAGCAAGAAAACTTTTTTCACGGGCCAGACAAAATATTAAAATTAAAAAATGTTAAATACAAAAACGATTCGTTTAAATGTAAGTAATTTAGTACAACAAAATTAACAAAAAAATTAATGTGACGTGTTAAGGCACTTTGCATCGCCTATTATTTTTTTAATATCTGGCTCTATACTTGTAGTAGCTATTCTTAACACAGCCTCCAAATGTAAAGCATTCAATCTTGATCTTGTTGTACTTTTATTTAGATTCATTAAAGAAAAAGTTTGTTCACAAATACAAGTTAGCTGAAGATTACGGAAGATATCGTAGTTTATGTTTTAAAGTACTACTCATTTCATTTCCACAGTGCGTCGTGCGGAGAATATTAAAAATTTAATCGCAGGCCACATAAACTCATTACGCGGGCCGATCCAGCCCGCGGGCTGTATGTTGGCCATGCCTGGGATAGAGCATTGGACTGGAACGCTGAGGACCCAGGTTCGAACCCCTGAGGTCGCCAGTTTGAGCACAGGCTCATCTGGTTTAAGCAAGGCTCCCCAGCTTGAGCCCAAGGTTGTTGGCTTGAGCAACGGGTCACTCTGTCTGCTGTAGCCCCCGGCCAAGACACAGATGAGAAAGTAGTTAATGAACAACTAAGGTGCCACAACAAAGAATTGATGCTTCTCATCTCTCTCCCTTCCTGTCTGTCTGTCCCTATCTGTTTCTCTCTGTGTGTGTCTCTCTCTGTCACACAAAAAATAAACAAAAAAACCCAGTGGATTACACAAAGACAGACATTTCTTTCTTCCTCATGGAAAAACCTGGAATGGTACAATCTCTCCTTTTTATTAACTTGTAATAGACCAGACAAAGACAAATTATAATTTGTAATAGGGTCACAGACTCCTTTTGTCTTTTTCCTCTGCCATCCTATAGTCCAAGATGGTTCCAGATCACAGGAATGGTGCAAGAAAAGACAGGCCTCTACCTTTTTAGGGCATAGCACAGATGTTTTGCACATCTTGCTTGTACTCAGCATATATGGGTCAAAATTTAGTCACATTGTCACAGCTAGCTGCAAGACAGCCTGAAATTGTGGTTTCATTCTGAGCAGCGATGCATTCAGCTAAAACTTCCATTATTATGGATGGACAAAGGGAAGAATGCATATTGTGGGACTGCTAGCAGTCTCTGCCACCAGAGTAACTCAGTTTGGGGGGGGGGGAGTCTTCAGCAATACCTTCTTCCTGTATAGTCTCCAATGTTAGAAAAGCTTAATAATTGCATTTCTGAATCTATCCTCCTAGTTAGGATAACTCTAGGGGGACTGGATTGGACTTTCAGACTCTAAGTATCCTCTTTTTCTAATGTACAAGAACCTCTCTCTTTTTAAGATTTTATTTATTGATTTTACAGGGTGGGGGCAGGGAACTAGAAGTCGTTGCTTTACTCTAGCTGTTCATTAGTTGTTTGTCCTATGTGCCTTGACCAGGTAAGCCCAGGGTTTTGAACCAATGACCTCAGCATTCCAGGTCGGTGCTCTATCCACTGTGCTAACACAGGCCAGGCCCAGAGCTTCTCTTAAGGGCAAAGAGTTGAGAAAAATTTAGAGACATTCTTATGATCAATCAGTTTTGGTCTTTGGGTCACATCTTTTTCAGGTTAGAGATCTTCACCCTTAAAAAAAATTTTTGTTGTTGTTGAGGTATAATTTACATACCTTAATTTAACTCATTCCATTTTATATAAGGTATAGTTTGATAACTGTTTACAAAATTCATATGATTTGTGCAACCATTAGACAGTTCAGTAATAAAAAATTTCTTCATCCAACATGTTCTTTTATGCCTGTGTGAAGTCAATTCCCACTTCCCCTCCAAGCTCCCCAGGCAACCACTGATCTGCTTTCCCTCTATAGATTTACTTTTTCTAGAAATTTTATATAAATGGACTCATACAATATATAGTCTTTTGTGTCTGGCTTTTATCACTTAGAATAGTATTTTTGGATTTATCCGTATTGTCACATACCTCAATAGCTCATTTCTGTTCATTATTGTTGAAATGTATTCTGTAGCATGGATATACCACATTGTATTTATCCATTCACCGGTGAGGGGCATTTGGGCTGCTTCCAATTGTTGTTTTTTTAAGAATGGAGAGCTTTAGTGCGTGAAGGAAAGACAGGTGTTTTTTCTTGTTTGTTTGTTTGTTTGTTTTTGTATTTTTCTGAAGCTGGAAACGGGGAGAGACAGTCAGACAGACTCCCGCACGCGCCAGACCGGGATCCACCCGGCACGCCCACCAGGGACGATGCTCTGCCCACCAGGGGCTGATGCTCTGCCCCTCCGGGGCGTCGCTCTGCCGCGACCAGAGTCACTCTAGTGCCTGGGGCAGAGGCCAAGGAGCCATCCCCAGCGCCTGGGCCATCTTTGCTCCAATGGAGCCTTGGCTGCGGGAGGGGAAGGGAGAGACAGAGAGGAAGGAGGGGGGGGGTGGAGAAGCAAATGGGCGCTTCTCCTATGTGCTCTGGCCGGGAATCGAACCCGGGTCCCCCGCATGCCAGGCCGACGCTCTACCGCTGAGCCAACCGGCCAGGGCCTGCTTCCAGTTTTTAGCTAATATAAATAATGCTACAATGAAATTCAAATAGTCTTTATGTAAACATACCTTTTCATTTCTCTTGAGTAGATACCTGGGAATGCAACTGACTGCCGTATCATATGTAATGTTTAACCTTTTAAAAAACTACGAAACTGTTTCCAAAATGACTGTAGTATTTTACATTTCCTCTAGCAATATGTGAGTGGTGTTTTCCCCAAACCCTCACCACTTAGCATTGTCAGTCTTTTGGATTATAGCTGTACCAGTGTGCAGTAGCATCTCATTATGGTTTTAATTTGCTTTTCCCTGATGATTAATGACATTGAGAACATGAAAGCTATAAAACTCACTCTAAGCTCAGCTTTGACTGCATCCGTAAATTTTGTTTTCATTTTCATTCAATTCAAGATATTTTCTAATTTTGCATGTGATCTTTTTCTTTGACCCAAGGATTATTTAAACATGTTTTGTTTAATTTCCAGAAATCGGAGGGTGGGCTTTCACAGTTCTTGTTTTTGAATGCTACTTTAATTCCTCTGTGGTGGCAGAAAGAACTTTTCATGATTTCAATCTTTTAAATTTTATTGAAACTTGTTTTATGGCCTAGAATATCATTTATTCTAGAAAATGTTTCTTGTGTACTTGAAAAGAAAGTATATTCTGCTCTTGTTGAGAAAAGTGTTCTATAACTATCATTAGGACAAGTTGGTTGATAATGTTGCTTAAGTCTTACTATTTTTTGTGTGTGTGTGACAGAGACAGAGAGAGACAAAGAGAGGGACAGATAGGGATAGACAGAAAGGGAGAGAGATGAAAAACATCAATTCTTCATTGTGGCACCTTAGTTGTTCATTGATTGCTTTCTCATATGTGCCTTGATGGGGCAGGGGCTACAGCAGACCGAGTGACCCCTTGCTCAAGTCAGTGACCTTGGGCTCAAGCTGGTGAGCTTTGCTCAGACCAGATGAGCCCACGCTCAAGCTGGCGACCTCGGGGTTTCAAACCTGGGTCTTCCGTGTCCCAGTTCGACACTCTATCTACTGCGCCACCGCCTGGTCAGGCAGTCTTACTATTTTTCGTCTAAATGTTTTTATTAATACTCACGAGAGGAACATTGAAACCTCCAACTATAATTGTTGAGTCATCTATATTTTTCTTTTAATTCTGTTCATTTTGCTTCATGTTATTTTGAGGTTCTGTTGTTAGATGCATATACATCATAAACTTTATAACTTCCAGATGTAATGATATCATGAAATGTCCCTATTTGTCTCTAGTAATATTTCTGTTCTTAAACTAGATTAATATAGCCATTTAAATTACCTTGCTTTTGTATCCAGTCCCACAATCTTGACCTTTATAAGAAAGTTTGCTCCATTTACAATAATGTAATTATTGATCTCATTAAATTTATACCTGTCATTTTGCTATTTATTTTTTAGGTCTTATGTCATTTTGTTCTGTTCCTCATTTACTACCATCTTTTGTGTTAAAAACTTTTAGTTATCTTTTCGATTAGTCTCCTGATTTTTAAAAACTTAAAAATATATATATTATTTACTTAATAGTTGCTCTAGAGCACTGGTTCCCGACTGGGAGCAATATTGCTCCCCCATTCCCACCAGAAGACATTTGGAAATGTCTGGAGACATTTTTGCTTGTGACCGCCTGCAAAGGCATTCAGAGTTCAGCTAGGTCTCAAATCAGCCTTGGCTTTAGCTTTTAACTTGGCTCCCACAGGACTCCTTCCTGCGTGTAGGTAGGTTCCAGTTAGCTGGCTATGTATGGAGAGCTGATTCCCGCACTTTGATGGCTCTCTCATTTCCAGGATCTCACTGCTAAATTTCTGATTGGTCTGCTGCTTGCCCCAACCAGATCCACAAGCTCAGACTAAAAGAGCTGTGGGGGTTTTTCTGTTAGTGTCCTAGCAAGTTTGCTACTTTTACTGATAATGTGTTTGACATTCTCCTCTGGTGCAAAGGTGCTGGTTTTCTGGCCAGCTCTGCCATTCTTGCCTGTTGAGCTCAAGAGGAGATGGGGGATGGGCTCCAGGCAAGGAGATCACAGATACCTGCTGAAGAGCTGACCATTTTTCATAAGTAAATAATTCCCAACTTGTTGTTAACCTTTGATTGATTTCTAGAGATCTCTAAACCAGTTTTTGACATTTGTGTCCAATTTTATATTTGTTTTTGGAAGAGAGGATTTGCCAGCCTCTTCACTCCATAGTTGGAAGTCCCACCACTACTTTGGAGTTAAAGTTTGTGTCATAAAACCTCACAACTTTAAGACAGCCACTTCACTCTGAAAGGATAAACGGCATCCTGTTTCTCTGTTAAGCAAAGAAAACTAAAGGTAGAAGTTATTTGAAAACTGTTGGCCCTCTCCTACCAGCAGTCAAGCAAGTATTTTCACCCTTTAGTTCAGAACTGATTCTGAGCCCTGAATAGAGCGCTGATCCACAGGGAACAAAGCTCCTCAAAGCTGATCAGTTCAATCCCAAGAAAACTAGCTTCCAGCCTGACCTGTGGTGGCGCAGTGGATCAAGTGTCGTCCTGGGATGCTGAGGTTGCCAGTTTGAACCCCCCGGGCTTGCCTGATCAAGGCACAAACAAGAAGCAACAATTACAAGTTGATGCTTCCCACTCCTCCTCCCCTTTGTCTCTCTCGTCTCTCTCTGAAATCAATAAATAAAATCTTAAAAAAAACACCAAACTACTTCCTATCTCCTCTATGTTAGTCTCCCCCATTCTCCCATTCCCCCACTGCGCACGTGCGCGCGTGCACACACACACAAACACACACAAACACACACACACACACACACACCTGCATGGGTACATACATATACTAGCAATTATCTTCCTAGAGCAATTCAACCCTGGTTTCACTGAGCCCAGTGACCTATAACTGAGGTACCCCAATTTAGACCCTGAATGGGCTGCTGAAGACAGTCTCCAAATGCCAAAAATCCAAGGCCATACCTTATTTATTAATTCAATTAGTTTGGATAAGCACCTACTTGGAGCGCAGCACTGTTCTCGCCCTGGAGGGAGCAAATGCAAATAAATAAGTATGTGTAGTAAAGTATGATGAGCATAATGGAAGAAGATATAGGAACTGTTAATAGGACTGATAAAAGGCAGGATCCTTTAGTCTAGACTTGGGAGATCAAAGGAGGCTTCTTGGAAGAAGCAGTGTTTGAACCAAGACTGAAGAATGAGTCAGAGTTAGGCAGGCAGCTAGTTGACGCTGATTATTATTCATGAATGCTCAGACCAAGGCAAGCTTATCTCAACCTCCCACCCTTTCACCTTGTTTCTAAAGCACCCTCTATTTTCATCTCTGCCTCCTCCTACTTATGTAATTTGGTTTGTGATCTTCCAGGAATGCCAGCTTATTTTAATACTTATTTGAATCCGACAGATAAGTATGCAGAAATAAAAATAATCTTTGGCTTGATGATTGATGATTGGGAAACAAACTCTTAAATTTCTTGGCAGCTTCTGTGCCGTGATATGACAGGGCGTCTCTAGAAGAGATTCATGACCCTGATGAGGGTTTTGAAATTCTAGTCTTGTTCTACTATTGAGTAACTGGGTGATGTTGAGTAAGTTTCTTAATATCTCTAAGCTCCCTCCCTCCCTTTTTTTTCCTATTAAAAAAGAAGCAGGCTCTGGCCAGTTGGCTCAGTGATAGAGCATTGGCTTGGTGTGTGGATGTCCTGGGTTCTATTCCCAGTCAGGGCACACAGGAGAGGTGCCCATCTGCTTCTCTACCCCTGGCCCTCTTGCTTCTCTCTCTCTCTCTCTCTCTCTCCCCCACCTGCAGCCATGGCTTGATTGGAGCGAGTTGGCCTTGGGCGCTGAGGATGGCTCCATGGCCTCTGCTTCAGGCACTAAGAAGAGCTTGGCTGCTGAGAAATGGAGCAATGCCCCAGATGGGCAGAGCATTGCCCCCTAGTGGGCTTTTAGGATAGATCCCAGTTGGGGCACATGCAAGAATCTGTCTCTCTACCTCCTCTCCGCTCACTGAATAATAATAATAAAAGGGTGGAGTCAGACAGTCCCTGGTTGCTTTTCTCAATTCAGAGTTAATCAAGTTATTTCACAAAGCTAAACAGAAATGGGTGGTATAATAGAAAGCAAGCTAAAGTACTAAAATGAGCAAGATCCTACCTACGGAGTAGAATTTAGGAATAAAACTAGAAGGCTTTCAATCTGCCCCAGCAGCTCTCACAAGCTTGCCCTGTACTTCTCTTATAGGTCTCTTTCCAATATGTGGTTGAAGAAAGCTTCCACTGTGTCCGTATAGATTGCACTTATTTATAAACATTATTGATTGAAGCAAATAAGTATATTTCTACAGACAGACAGCAAAGGCACACATTCAGTGTTTCATATCCTCATACTTACTACTCTGCCAAGTTACATTACATGCTTCAATCTTACTGTCTTTCCTGGAAGAACCCCTGCTTCTAACTGGCACTAAGTAAAAACCTGTATAGTAAGTGAGGTAGATCCGCTCTTGGGCCCAGTACAGGGGTCTTAATGCTATGGAAGTTTAAACGAAACACACTGGTGACCACTAACTCCAATACAGGGTGGGCAAAAGTAGGTTTACAATTGTGGGTATGCAAAGCAGAGTTTATTCTTATTATTTATTAATATTATCGTATTATTTTCCATATGAACAACTGTAAACCTACCTTTGCCCCACCCTGTGTAATGCCTAGTCCTGGCAAATCCCATAACAAACACAACTCAGAAGACCTGGCTAACTCTGAAGGTCTTGAGTACGATGAAAGAGTCAACCCAACATTTCCCGTTTCCAATTTCTAGTTTTACAAGAAATGATTTCCCTTTTAACACTCCTGCTGGGAGTAGAAAACGGTAGACAACCTTTTCATTCAAGGTAAGCCCAAGGGTCTTGTTGGGGTGGCCCAAGGTGTGAGACATCTACAGCCAACAGGATGTCAGGTTGGTTTTCACAGCATTTGTAGAAAAATGTGAATGACTGAGCTGTTCAGTAAGTGAGAAAGGTACAAGGGAAATGTTTACTTCAGAGCCTTCCTAACCTGAGAATGGTTGTGTCTTTTTACCTCTCCAGTAGAAGAGAAGGTCACCTTAAAGTAAGTGTGAGGTCACCAATTCTTTCAAAGTAAAAGTTTCAGCCTTGGCTGGGTAGCTGAGTAAGTTAAGGCATCATCCTGATACAACAAGATTGCGGGTTCGGTACCTGGTACAAGAAGCAACCAATGAATGCATATATAAGAGGAACAACCAATAGGTGTTTCTTTCTTTCTTTCCCTTCCTTTCTTTCTCTAAAATCAATAATTTTTTTAAGTAAATAGTTTCCCACTGTCCTAGGCTTAAAAGCCTGTAAAGAAGATAGGAGAAAAAATGAAATACTACTAGTAGGCAACATTTACTGAACCCTTTCTATGTGCCAAGCCCTGAGTGAAGCATTTACACACACGTTTATATACATTAACGCCTTTAAAGTTTATAAAGTGTTATTTCTCTTGTTTTGTAACTGAGGAAATGGACTGAGAGCTTAAATAACTTGTCCAAGGTCACTCAACCAATAGCCCTGATGTGAGCCTCAAGCATGTCATTGAACTTGTCTCTGAAAGACATTCTGCACTTTGATCACGAACAAATAAATATAAGGAGGTCACTGCCCTCAGTTTAGGAGGGCTGGTCTCTCCACACTGGAACACTCCACTGTTCATGTTGCAACTAAGGTGCCACTTGTACCACTTCATGAAGGCTCGTGACACCTCCTGCTCTCAGATTATCACCCAGATATCACTGTGTGTAACGGTAAGATGAGGACAATTATATCTTGCCTTTCAGAGTCATTCTGAGAATTAAGAGAGATTATGTCAGTGAAGAGGTTTCCTCAGAGCAGGGCATCAGGATAAGCTAGGGACAAATGGCAGTTTTAAACACGATCGATCTTAACTACTGATTCCTGTGTTTACCACTATTTATATTTCTGTCTCTCCTTCTTTACTCTAAGCCAATTCCCCATCAAAGTTGTAATCCCATACTATTTAAAATTGGCATTTGGATTACCCTTTAAAGAAATCCGGCTAATTTTATCTACTCAATGCACGTTGTCTAACCACTGCACTTCTCTCATTCCAGTTAATCCAGGATGGTTTGCAAATCCATAAACATGACTTGATTCTCACTGCCCTTGTATTATTCGTTTTTTAAAAGGCTGTAGATGAGCACCTGGGGAACTAGAGAGCCCTACTTCCACCACAGGAATCTGCAGCTCAGGTTAAAATCAACTTCACCTTGCGTCTCTATTCTAGAGATTGACACCTGTCCTCGACATTTCTGGAAGGGGAAGCACATCCTGGCATTTCCTCCCCATCTTCTCCTCACAAACAATTCCTATTGTTAGTTATTCAAGGCTCTCTTTACGCATCATCTCCTCAGGAAGCCTTCGCTGAATCCCTCCCGTGAGAGCTGACTGTCCTCTCAACTCCCACAGCCTGTGTGCTTACCATCCTCTAATATCCTTGTGCCTGGTGACCTTTCGCCATAGACTGTGCTCCTTGAAGGCAGGGACACTGTTTTCATTTCCCCACCTGTAGCACCATGCCCTGCTCACACCATCCCTTTATGGGATGAAGGTCCCAGTTATTTGCTTCCTGAAGGAAAGGTCCATTTGTCAGGCATGGATGTTGTTGTTCCTTTATGGATATCCTTTATGTTGTTCCTGCATGGATATCAGAGGGAGTGCTTGATTACACATTTGGTAAACTTTACCTGCTAGATGAGACTTTGAGGTCTTACCACTATTTTCCTGGTTTACCTAAAAGTTTGTTTATGCCTTAAAAAATTGAACAGCCTTACCAGGTGGTGGTGCAGTGGATAGAACGTTGGACTGGGATGCAGAGGACCCAGGTTTGAGACCCCAAGGTCACCAGCTTGAGCGCGGGCTCATCTGGTTTGAGCAAAGCTCACCAGCTTGGACCCAAGGTCGCTGGCTTGAGCAAGGGGTCACTCGGTCTGCTGTAGCCCCACGGTCAAGGCACATATGAAAAGCAATCAATGAACAACTAAGGTGTCGCAACAAAAATCTGATGATTGATGCTTCTCATCTCTCTCCATTCCCATCTGTCTGTCCTTATCTGTCCCTCTCTCTGACTCTTTCCCTGTGTCTGTTAAAAAAAAAAAAAAGAAAGTTGCAGAGTGGTCAAACCAAGGACTTGAGATATCCAGATCTATTAACCAGGATGTCACTACTGGTCCTAAAAAATATTTGCCTGACCTGTGGTGGCGCAGTGGATAAAGCGTCGACCTGGAAATGCTGAGGTCGCCGGTTCAAAACCCTGGGCTTGCTTGGTCAAGGCACATATGGGAGTTGATGCTTCCAGCTCCTCCCTCCCTTCTCTCTCTCTGTCTCTCCCTCTCCTCTCTAAAAAAATGAATAAATACATAAATAAATAAGTTTAAAAAAAATATTTCAGTGATGAACCAAAAAAGCAGCCAGCCAAATGGGAGTTGATATTCACAAACAACAGCTCTGACAAGAGTTTAATATCCAAAATACATAAAGAACTTGTTACATCCTAGGAGACAGAATGACAGCAAACCTGAAGTGAATTTTTAAGTTTTATTGCAAACCTGCGCAGGGACTGCAGGCAACCTACGCAAGGGAACACTGCAGTACTGAGCCTCTAAAATGGATCCTTTTTATAGGGTGGCTATCTAGGCTGAGCAAGCAAGCAGCGTTTACAAGGGCGGAAGAGGTCGATTAGCTGACCTTATTCTTGGCTAAGTGTCTAGGGTAGGGCTTCCTGGATGCTGGGTACATAGAGTTCTGCGGAAAATATTGCTACATTTCTAACGGTTGTTTATCTTTTGCCTCCAGCCATGTACTAGATGTACTCAATTTTCATGGCTGGTGGCCTGCACCGCTTGTCCTAAGATGTCACATTCCCCCCTTTTCTTCTTACTAGTTCAAACCATTGAACTTTGGTATTGCTCATCCAAACTGGGTATAATCTGGTAGGGCTGAGCTAAGACCATAAGTCTCACAGTATCTATTCTTTCTCGAACAAATGCTACTAAAAGATTGACAGTGATTGGTCCACAGGTGAGGATGAGTAGCAGCATTAAAACTGGCCCAGCTAATGCAGTAAGTAAGGTTGTTAGCCAAGGGGACCAATTAAAAAGATTTTGATACCAGTTATTGTCTTGTTGTAATTCCTTTTCCTTATCTTGGAGCCTTTTTCTTAAAACTTGGATACTTTCTCTAATTATTCCTGAATGGTTAGCATAAAAGCAACAAGCTTCTCCTAGAGCAGCACATAATCCTCCTTGTTTCAAGAAGAGTAAATTTAGCCCTCTCCTGTTCTGAAGAGCTACCTCTGCTAAAGAATCTACAGTATGTTCAAGGTATGACATCTGAGTTTGTAAAATAGATATATTCTTTGAAAAGGTCGAAGATAATTGTTTAATTCTAGTTTCTAGGGTGATGTGAGCAGATGCTCTTGTAGCTATGTCTTCAGTGATCCCTAAGGTTGCTATGATAGGTAAAAGTAGGGGTAGCTCTGTACCTGATGTCGAGTTGGAGAAGGAATTCAGAGTTTCCCCATATAGGTAAACCTGAAGTACAATATAGGTAGATATACAAAAATCATCAGAGGTGCTAGGTAAGATACATTTGCTGACTCTAGATAAACAAGAAATCCAAGTTCCTTCTGGTGCTTTTAGTACCCACGGTCTTCTGGCTGCCGGTGGACTGATATGAGTCATGGAGAGACAAGAGTTCTGATATCCAACGGTGGTGGGGTCCGTCAGTTCTCCTAAGGTGAAGCAATGTCCTTTTCCTTGGAATCCAGCCAGAGGGATGCGTCCTTCCTGTTCGCACTCAACAAGGGAGTCTGAAGCATTTACAGTGACATTCTGAAAAGAAACATTAGCTCCTAATCTAATATAGTAGGGAGGTTGAGGATCCAGGCAGAGCCAACAACTCTTAGTAGCTTCAGGTTGGGAGCTATTTAGGACTGGAAAAACAGAGTCTAGAAGTGTGAAGATAGAAGAACTCTGTTCTAATGTGGGGTCAGGAGGTGCTAAGGTGTTAGCTATAGGGGTAGCTTTAGTGGGTGATACAGTTTCCAGACTATGCGAAGCGGTAAAATTGGGATTTAATTCTACTTTAGGTGAGTCGGCCTTAGGGGGCTTAAAGGCTTTAGGTAAGGTATGAGTTAATTCCCTCAAGAGAGGCTTGCGAGGGGTAACTTCTTTTATTCATTTTTTAGAGAAGAGAGAGAGAGAGAGAGAGAGAGAGAGAAGGGGGAGGAGCAGGAAGCATCAACTCCCATATGTACCTTGACTGGGCAAGCCCGGGGTTTTGAACCAGTGACCTCAGCATTCCAGGTTGATGCTTGATCCACTGCACCACCACAGGTCAGGCTCGAGGGGTAACTTCTTGATGGTGAAGAAGGTTCCTGGTTCTGAGCCCGTGATATATAATCTTAGGCCCCACGTTTTCCCTGTATTCCAACTTGGGTCTTGAGGTTTCTTAATAGTAATGATGGTGGGGTTATCTTTAGCACAATTATCATTCCATCCATCATTTGGTCTTTTTCCCCCTGGTCTTGTTCCTAATCTGAGAAAGTTTATGTCCAGGTCTTGTTTAGGAGGACTCTACTAGAATTCACTAACAAGAGTCTCACAACCCTACTTTTTACAATAATAATCAGTGGTAGACCCACAAGTATGGCGCTGCCCAGAAGGGGGTTCAGGACAAGCATAATGAGGAGTATACAATAAGGCTCTATTTTTAATGTGGGGAGAGCATTTGCTACCTATGGTATATGAACTAGGCCAGTTGTCTAGGAGGGGGCTCCTTGCTGAATCAGAGTGCCTCCAAGCCGCCGGTGAGTCACAAAATTTCTTGTCAAAGAGTTTAGAAAAATCTACTGACAAGGTGACAGCTGAAGTAACCCAAGTTTGATTCCTGGCAATTACAGACCTATCTTGAGTTCTAATGAGGACCCACTCACTGCGGCTAGGGGTTCCTGCTTGAGTGAAAGTCAGTGTAAATAGGATTACCCCGGTGATGATGTAAACCAGAGCTTTAAGGGGTCTATAGGGTCCTTTTTTACCTTCTATTGTTTGTCCTTAATGGGTATGTGGTCAGGATGTGCTTGCTTTACCTGGCTGTGATGAATCCAATGTTTGAGGTTCGTTACCTTAACTGCTGTTGGAGTACCCAGGATAACAAGGTGAGGTCCCTCCCAAATGGACTGAAGGTTCTCAAGATGGAGCCGCTTGACCCAAACCCACTGTCCAGTCTCGATGGGAGGCTCTCTGGAATGCGGGTGCTGGTTAGGTATTCTTTGGGTGTGGGAGTTGGCTTCTGCTTGCACTGCCTCGATGGCCTGTAAGGACTTAAGGAACTGTGAGTTATCAAAGGGGGCTAACATGCCTGAACTTAACTTGGGCAGGATAGGAGGAGGTCTTCCGAAAAGAATTTCAAAAGGGGTTAAGCCTTTATAGTAAGGAGAACACCTAGTACGGAGAAGGGCAAAGGGCAGGAGGCCTACCTAATCATCACTTATTTCCTCTCTTAATTTAGTTATAGTTTCTTTTAGGGTTCTATTTATTCTCTCTACTTGTCCTGAACTCTGTGGCCTGTATATGTAATAAAGTTTCCAGTTAATACCTAGAGCTTTGGCTGAATTTTGAGAAACTGAGGCTATGAAAGCCAGACCATTGTCTGACCCCAGAGCAAAGGGAAGGCCAAATTGAGGGATAATCTCAGAGGTGAGGTACTTGAGCACAGTGGTAGCAGTTTCATGCTTTGTAGGGAAGGCTTCAACCCATCCTGAATAAGTATCAATAAAGACTAGTATGTACTTGTATCTATATCTTCCTTTCTTTACTTCAGTAAAGTCTACTTCCCAAATTTCACATGAGAGTGTCCCCGTTGTCTTTCCTTAGGTATATTCTTCCATTGGTGTGGGTTTACTTTTGCACATGCAAGGCATCTGGATACTTCTGATTCTACAAGACTACTTAAGTCAGGTATGTAATAGTGCCTTCATAGCAAGGAAGTGAGCTTGTTAATACCCAGGTGGGTTCCTTGATGTATTTCCTGAATTAAAGTTGTTCCTATAGCCTTAGGTATAAGCAGTCTCTGATCGGGTAGCTGCTTCCATCCACTAGGTAAGTCTCTGCAGTGTAATTTATTTCCTAATTGGATTTCTTTTTCTAAATAGTGAGGCTTCTCAGGTAAAAGTCTCTCTGGAAGTAAGGGAAGGATAGTAACTGGTTCCCTGGGTTTTAAAGCAACTGCTTTTGCTGTATAATCTGCTTGGTTATTTCCTTTTGCTATTAGATCTGACCCCTTTTGATGTCCTTTACAATGTATAATAGCTACTTTAGCTGGTAGCCAAATGGCTTCGAGGAGTGCTAAAATTTCTTCTTTATTTTTAATTTCTTTCCCTCTAGAAGTAAGAAGGTCTCTCTCTTTATATAAAGCCCCATGTATATGTGCAGTAGCAAAAGCATACCTGCTGTCTGTGTAGATGTTGACAGTTTTCCCTTTTGTCCATCTTAAGGTTTGAGTGAGAGCAGTAAGTTCAGCCCTCTGGGCAGAAGTTCCTTGTAGAAGAGACTGGGCCTATATTACCTTGTCCTCAGTTGTTATAGCTGCTCCAGCTCTTCGGACCCCCTGGTCGAGGAAGCTACTCCCATCAGTGAAGAGAGTAGTTTCTGTATTCAACAATAGGAAGTCCTGAAGATCTGGGCGGAGACTAGAAATAGTGTCAAGAAGTTCAAGGTAATCATGATCAGGGCCGGGCTGTTCCTCTGTCTCGGGCAGCAGGGTTGCCGGGTTGAGGGCTACTGACTTGGAGAACGTTACATGAAGAGGGTTCAAAAGGAGTACTTGGTATTGAGTTAACCTAGCGTTAGAAACCCATTGATCCGGTGGGGACCTTAGAAGGGCTTCAGTGGTATGACCTCCATGTATTTGGAGGTCCTGCCCAAGAGTCAACTTCTGAGTTTCTTTGACTAGCGCTGCCATGGCAGCTATGGCTCTCATGCATGTGGGCCATCCTGTGGCTACAGGCACTTGGATAGGTAAGCAACGGGCCGCTTCCAAGGTCCAAGAGTCTGTGTGAGTACTCCTTTTGCTACCCCATGTTTTTCAGCTACAAATAACTGGAATGGCTTATTCAAATCAGGAAGTGCCAGAGCAGGGGCTGAGACCAAAGCTTCCTTCAGGGCTTGGAAAGCAGCTTCCTCAGTTGTTGTCCATATAAGTCTGGACTTTTACCCCCGGTTGCTGTATATAGCGGTTTTGCTAATTCAGCAAACCCTAATATCTACAGTCTGCAGTATCTGATAGCCCCTAGAAATTCTCAAACTTGTCTTTTTGTGGAAGGGGTTGGGATATCAAGAATTGCCTGAATTCTTTTAGATGATAAAGTCCTCTTACCTTCTCTGAGGTCATACCCGAGATATGTGGCTGTCCGAACCTTTACTTGGGCCTTCTTGCTGGAGACACGATACCCGAGCTGGTCGAGGGTGTAAGCAAGTCTCTGGTGGCTTCTTTGCAGGTTCCCTAGAGTCTGCTGTGAGGAGAAGGTCATCTACATATCGGAGTAGTGTAACCTGTGGATGTGATTCTCGAAAAGGTTGTAAGTCCTAGCTTAATGCCTCATCAAATAATGTTGGGGAGTTTTTAAACCCCTGAGGCAATCTTGTCTATGTTAGCTGTCCAGAAAATCCCCCTTCTGGATCAATCTATTCAAAAGCAAAAATAGGCTGACTCCTTTCACCTAAAGGGATGGAGAAAAAAAGCATCTTTTAAGTCAAGGACCATATGGTAAGTGCGGCCCAGAGGTAGAAGACTCAAAAGAGTGTTCGGAACCGTCGGGTGAATTGTTTCAACCTGGAGATTGACTTCTCGGAGGTCCTGGACCGGTCTATAGTCCTCTGTCCCTGGCTTTTTGTCAGGGAGTAATGGAGTATTCCAAGGAGAGTGACACAGCCTTAGAATGCCTGCTTTTAAGAGTCTATTTATATGCTTTGAAATCCCTTTTTTAGCTTTCTGCGGGATTGGGTATTGCCAGACTCGTATGGGCAGTGCCGTGCTTGCTAGCTGAACGTGGACAGGAGGTTGATGCCTAGCTAGTCTAGGTGAATTTGTTTCTGCCTAAACACCCGGTACTTCTGCAAGTAATTCCTCTAAAAAACTAGAGGGAACTGCTTGGGACGGTTCCTCTATTAACAAGTATTCCTCTGACAAGGGTACTGTTACTAATATGGACAGGGTTGAAGCTGGATCTAAAGTTAACATAGTTGCCTCCCCATGGAAGGAGATGGTAGCATGTTGTTGTGGACCATTAATGGCAAAAAGCCATTATAGATTGGAGGCTTGGCAGGGGGCTAAGTTTTCCCCCCTCCATCTCCATATTTGGCTTTGATGCTGAGTATTTGCACCCACTCCACTTCCTTCCTTGGGTTGCAGGAAGCAATATACACACCCTTCCTCTGACTCTTTGTTTCAGATGTTTGTAAATTTCACTAATGTATCCTGTTTTTGCCTTGGGAGAGTTCCTGTGTTAGCCTTTGATGTGCAACTTTGTATCAGGGTCCTTGATTTGCATATAACTATATAATAAAGCGAACTGGGGCTGTGAGGCACTCAGATACTGCCAGGCGGTTTGAAGAGTCCTCCCGGTCCCATCGATTTTGTTTTGACAAGTGTGTTTCCTCAATTCCACACCGTTATTTGGAGCCGCGCTGGTCCGCGGCAAGTGGCGCCTGAACAGAAGACTTGAGTATGAGTACGAGGAAACTAAAACTGAAGGAAGGTGACGGAACTCCCCAAAGTGAAGTGCGCACAGTGAGTAAAGAAAGTTTTTGGGGAAAGTGTAGTTGGGAGTAAAAGATTATGGGACAGATAGGGTAAAAAATAAGGGACCTTTATGTAGAAATGTTTCCGTATGAAGACAAATCGTTGTCTGAAGAGTATCAGGGTGAGCTGGAAACAGAGGGATGTGAAAACGAGGATAACTTGGAGTCTGAGGATGACAGGGGGGATGAAAAATCCGTGGCTATGGCTGCCTTAGCTGCGGGGCCTCCACTGCCCTCAGCTCCTTCCTACATTCAACCCTCTGCTCCTCCGTTCCCTTATCAGGCTGATTACCAGGCTCGAAATGTAGGGGAAACAATAAATGATGGCTTTACCCATTTTCCTGTTGTAGAAATACAGGATGATACAGGGAGACTAGTGCGAGAACATGAACCTGTACCTTTTAGAACTCTGAAAGAGCTTAAACTTGCTTGTGTTCAGTATGGGCCTACTGCCCCTTTTTCACTTGGTTTATTAGATTCTATTAGGGCAAAGACTCTTCCCCCAAATGACTGGAAGGTGATTGCTTGTGCTTGTCTCTCCGGTGGTAATTATTTGCTGTGGAAGTTGGACTTTCATGAAAGGGCTGTTGAGGTAGGAGAAAAATCTCAGCATAGTCAACCTGAGCCACCGGTTACAGCAACTATAGAATTTGAGAATGGATAGGAGATTCAGGTACTAGGAAAGTTACAGCTTTTCCTGTCATGGTCTGATTTTCTTTAATGTTTTGGCTACAATCCTCTGAGCTATCATTTTGTTTCTTTCTTGTTCTTTGCCTGGAGGTTGAGGCAGGGGACCTGTGTTGGATCTGACTATAGGAAATATCCCAGCAGCTGCCGAGAGCAAATTTTCTCGGGGAGATTTTGTTTAGTCACATCCTTCAGTCCCTCTGTCAGAAAATGCCCTGACTAATATCAGGCAGGCATCTTTCTAATCTGGATGTGCTCTGAAATCCCGGGTTTCTCTCTGGTTTGTCTGGTTCGTCTAATTCTTGTCTCTGTTTAGTCTTTGTTTAATGTTGTCAAAACATGTCTGTTTTTAAGGCCTGAATTAAGGTGTGTTTTTTTTTGCATGCAAAAATTGGAAATGCTGGCTCTAATATTTAGAAAAAATAAAATGTTTTTAGAACTTGTAAGGAGCGCTCACTTAAATTTAAATAGAATAGAATGTAGATCCTTAAGACTTACTGATTTGGCTAGTGCATTGTGAGGCGTGTTCAGAGTTAGGAGCCAAATAGCAACTTGTTAGGAAACTCCTGCAAATCTTTGTCATGCTATTTTTACTTTAAATTTTTTGAATACTGATGGACAGGGTCATTCATCAGCAGAGAGACTCTGGAACCCTACAAGGAAAGCCTTCCCTGAAGTGCGATGGAGGGACCCGCTCACAGGAATCTGGCAAGGGCCAGACCCTGTTCTCTTATGGGGCCGAGGATATGTGTGTGTTTTTCCTAGGTCTGCTGAAGCTCCTCGGTGGATCCCTGAATGACTGGTGAGACACCATGATTCTAGATGAGAGACTCACTTCACAAGAGCAATTGCATAAGACTTACTATGCTCTCTTCCCTTTCTCAATTATTATCTAATTTTTTTTAATGTTTTAGATTATTTTATTTCTTTCCTGCTCCATTGCCTGAAACGAGGGTGAAAGGGGGGCCTGATTTGGGTACTGCTGAACAGAAATCTCATACGGCCGTCTTGAGATTTTTCGAGAGAGATCTCTGTTTAGTATATATCCTTATTATGTTCCTATTAAGGTAGCCCTACTTAAGATCAAGCAGGCCATAGTTTAATCTCTAAAACCCCGGGTTTCACTCTTGATTTGTGTGATTGTATGTGAAGTCTTTGTTTAATGTCTAAGTGTTTTTGTTTATAAGGCCTGAATTAAGTCCTTACATGAAAAGTAATGATGATAATAGTTTTGGAAGTGCCGGCTGTAGTATTGAAAACAAAATGGGGATAATTTCATTTCCCTACATGGATATGATTTTGTTTGGAATAAGTAAAGCATGCTCATTTTGGATCCAAAAGACTTGCTGGTTTGGCCAGGCTGCTCCAGGCTGCAAGTGAAAGACTTGAAGCAGCATAGATTTACATAATAAAAGTGTAAAGATTTTTTTTGCTGTAGAAGAATAATGAAGATCACAATGGGATTTTTCAGTTTTGATATGTACTCTCTAAAGTGCCTGTTAATTAATGTTAAGGGGGTGTTTTGATAAGTGTGGGAATGTTGTTTGGAGGTGCTTTTACTCTATTTTTGTTAAAAGTTAACAAAGTCAAGAATTTCTTGCAATATTTGAAGTCAAAATATTGTAAAGTGTGATTCAATTGTAAATAATATAAAAAGAAAGGGCGGGGGGAGTCATGTCCTGGAGCTCCTGCAAGTCTACCCTGTTACGCTTTTTACTTCAAACAGTTTCTTTTGAATGCTGATGTACAAGAGATGCCAAATTTTTTGTCCTGCAAACTACTACCCTTTTTTAATTTTTATTTGATTCCAGCTAATAACACTGTTTTGTTCTTTTCTGAATAGCTCCAGATATATAGGCAGATAGGGACTCTCAAGCCCCTCAGCGAGATCTTCTGAGCATGGCTTTTAAGGTACCAAGAGGCAGAAAAAAGCCCAAAGGAGATCAGGTAAAATACTAGCTCTTGGCATACGCCTTCAGAGGCTCCAATGCTCCAACTGGAACTTCATCAGGGCCCTGCTTCAATAGTGGAAAGGATGGTCATTTGAGCCAAAGCCTGCCAGGCTTACATGCTTTTGCTGCGAGGAAGAAGGGACACTGGAAGGTAGGCTTCCCCCTCACTCCTCTAAGGGAGGGTTCAGTCTCTTCCAGCCCTGCCCCAGCCACCTGTGACCTAACCTTGCCCAGAATACTGGGATTTGCCACTGAAGGCTAAAAGGTGCCCAGGGCTGTTGGCCCCTTCTATGACACTGTGGATGAGCCTGGGGTATTTCTTCCAAGAAGCCAGTAGACTGGTCTCATTTACACAAGGGCCACTTAACTATGTCTTGCCTGAATATTCAGGTTTTTTATTCTTCCCTCGAAGATCTCTGTTTTGGGTATTGATAGTCCTGTTTTCTGTAGCTTTGTTTAATATACAGTTTTCCTTTATTCTTCCTGCCTCAATGTCCCACTCATATTTTACGTTAGGACCTACTCCTAATTCAGAGTTCCTTTTTTCCTTTTTTTGCCAACTTACAAATTTACCTCTGCCACCCAGCTTAGTGTATCCCAAGGTTCTCCTCACCACCCAATGGCTGTAAAGCTCCAGTATAGGACCCCTGGGTTCATCTTTCCAGTTTAAAGAAAACGGAAGCTCCGTCTTCATGCGTGCTGCAGATGGCTTTTCCAGTCTACCTGGGTCATTGCCAGCTGGGAGCAGCGGTCATTGGTACTTTGACGCTAACTGCAGAGTGTGGAAGTGTGACGGCAATTCCAGTGCCATGAGGACTTCTCCTGAAAGTGGACTTTTCCTGGACTCCTGCTCCTGTGACAGTTTTTGATGGACTGAACTGGGGTTGGGTTGCATTTGCAGAGATTTGGAATGGTGTTGGTGTCAGCTTGGACTTGGTGAACACTTTAAGGACATTACTCTTTTATAGATTCTTGTTGTATTATTAGCTTAAAGAGTTTGCTTAAAGGCTTTAATCACTGTGATGTATTAGTATACTTGTTTTGGGTATCTGTTAGCATTGGCTATACTAATTTTGTGTTCGTTTTGTATTTTTTCCATCTGCCTCCAAATTAGAAAATCAGCTGAGTACAAATCTCAGCACACAAATTAAAAAGAAAAGGGGGATATGTTGTGGACCATTAATGGCAAAAAGCCATTATAGATTGGAGGCTTGGCAGGGGGCTAAGTTCTCCCCCCTCCATCTCCATATTTGGCTTTGATGCTGAGTATTTGCACCCACTCCACTTCCTTCCTTGGGTTGCAGGAAGCAATATACATACCCTTCCTCTGACTCTTTGTTTGTTTCAGATGTTTGTAAATTTCACTAATGTATCCTGTTTTTGCCTTGGGAGAGTTCCTGTGTTAGCCTTTGATGTGCAACTTTGTATCAGGGTCCTTGATTTGCATATAACTATATAATAAAGCGAACTGGGGCTGTGAGGCACTCAGATACTGCCAGGCAGTTTGAAGAGTCCTCCCGGTCCCATCGATTTTGTTTTGACAAGTGTGTTTCCTCAATTCCGCACCGTTATTTGGAGCCGCGCTGGTCCGCGGCAGCATGTAGTTTGTGTAGGTCTCTTCCAAGGAGAGGATAAGGACACTCTGGCATTACTAGGAACGAATGAGAGATAGTTCCCTTCCCAAGGTTAGTGATCCTTACCTTCGTCCATGGGTATGACTTAGCTTTTCCCGTTGCTCCGACAATGGCGGTCTTCTTTGAAGAGAGTAGTCCTGTAGCTTCTTGTAGTACCGAATAAGTGGCCCCCGTGTCCACAAGGAATTTGGTGGGCTTCCCATCAATGGACAGTGTTACCATGGGTTCCTGGGGGCCTAACGGTATGGAACCCTCTCAGTCTTGATCCTCGAAGAGGACCTTAGTTTTCTGTCCCTTCTTCTCCTTTAGCTTAGGACACTTATTTTTCTAATGCCCAGTCTCCTTGCAATAAGCACATTAATTCTTGTCTAGAGGCAGTCTACTATTCTGCCCTTTCCTTTGTGGCTTTCCTTTAGCGGGTTTCTTTTGTTGGGCTGCGATTAGTATTTTTGCCACCTTTTCTGCACCTCGTATCTCTGGATCCTCCCTGTTCATATAAACTCTCTGACTAACTTCTAAAAGCTTGCTTCTATTTTCTCCTTCAAATCCTTCTAACTTTTATAACTTCTTTCTAATGTCTGGGGCTGCTTGGGAGACAAAGGCTACGTTTATGAGCCTCCTATTCTCTGAGGCATTCGGGTCTAATGGAGTATATATTCTATAGGCTTCTAAAAGCCTTTCAAGGAAAGCCGAAGGAGATTCATCCTTTCCCTGGATGATTTTGCTGACTTTACTAAAATTAGTTGGCTTCCTTGCTGCTGCCCAGAGACCCCTGAGCAGGAGATCATGATACTTGCGTAAAGCCTCCTGTCTCCTAGAAGTGTTGGGGTCCCAGTCAGGGGGGATCGAAGGGAGAACTTCCTCTAATTCTTGCCTTTGACTAAGGCTATGTAGATCTCCATCCCCTAATGCTGCTTTAGCAGCCTCTTGGTAGATTCTTTCCTTTTCCTCAGAAGTGAAGAGAGTATAAAGAACCTGTTGACAACTAGCCCAAGTAGGACGATGAGTACGGAAAATGGTTTCAAGAAGAGAAATTAGACTCTGGGGTTTCTCTGAAAACGGGGGGTTCTGATGTTTCCAATTATATAAATCACTAGTAGAGAAGGGGACATAAATTAATCTAGCTGGTCCCCTAGGATCCCCCCCTGCAGCTTCTCGGAGGGGAAGCAAAGGTGCCGGCTTTGGAGCTGTTGGCATACTAGGATGACCATAATTGGCCCCTGTACGGGTATGGGGTGGGCTTTCCCAAGAGGGGGCCAGTCCAGGTTGTGGGTTTGCTGCAGGGGGTAGCCCCACGGCTTTAGGCGGGTCCTCAGCTTGCTCTGGATACGGAGGAAGAATGGGATCTAGTAAGGACTCAGCAGCCCCTGGATCTTCTGGTATTACTGGATAAAGTCTGCGGGCAGGCTGTGGCTGTTCTCTCAAAGTTTCTTGTTTTGGGGAGGGAAGCCTCCCTTTGCCTTCGTTTGGGGTTGCCAATAGGACAGCTTTTCCTCCTGCCCAGACTTTATCTCTCTTAATATAGTTCTTAAGAAATTTCTTAACATAACCTGGTCTTCCCGTAGCTATGTTAAGCCACACATCTATATATGGCATCTGGTCAGGGTGCGGGACCCGATAGACATTTGCCCTGACAGCAAGGAGTGTGGGTAAATTGAAAGTGCCCTCCGAGGGCCACCCTACACCAAAGGTTGGCCATTCTAGTTCACAAAGAGTCCGCAATGTGGCGGAATCAACAGGAGTCCCATAGTCTCGTGCTCTGCGAGAGAAATCAGAAAAGTTATCAAGCAAGCACTGAAGAGGCGTTAGGGCAGTAGATTGCCCCAACCCATGGCCCTTGACTCTCGAAGGAATCCTATGAGGAAGCAATGGGTGAAGCAGACAAACAAACCAAAAATGCACACAAAACAAACAAAACTTCTAAACCGAAACCAAAAGGGAGAAGGCAGCGTCCTGCGTTCCCCAACTGGGTGGGGAGAAATCAGGTGGCGTCTCGCCTGCTCCACTACACCCTTTTCTCTAGCCAGAACTCTGTTTCTAGATATTCAAAGAGGAAGCTTCCGCACCAGATAGTCTCGAGACTACAAATGTTTTGAATCAGCCAAATTCAGTTTCCAAATGGCAACTGCCAGAGGCTGGCCAGCTACCAACGTCTGCTGCAACCCACTTTGTGAGGAGGGGTCTTACATGGCCTATTTTGCTGGGGCCTCCATATGTTACATCCCAGGAGACAGACCACAGCAAACCCAAAGTGAATTTTATAAGTTTTATTGCAAACCTACGCAGGG
Source organism: Saccopteryx leptura (assembly GCF_036850995.1). Classification (NCBI taxonomy): domain Eukaryota; kingdom Metazoa; phylum Chordata; class Mammalia; order Chiroptera; family Emballonuridae; genus Saccopteryx; species Saccopteryx leptura. The sequence goes on from NC_089504.1 coordinate 179,445,840, forward strand.
ACTGCAGGCAACCCACGCAAGGGAACATCGCAGTACCGAGCCTCTAAAATGGCTCCTTTTTATAGGGTGGCTATCTAGGTTGAGCAAGCAAGCAGTGTTTACAAGGGCGGAAGAGGTGCAATTAGCTGACCTTATTCTTGGCTAAGTCTCTAGGGTAGGGGCTTCCTTGATCTGGGTATATAGAGTTCAGTGGAAAATATTGTTACATTTCTAACGGTTGTTTATTTTTTGCCTCCAGCCATGTACTGGATGTACTCAGTTTTCATGGCTGGTGGCCTGCACCGCTTGTCCTAAAATGTCACAGAACTCACAAAGCTCAAAACAACAAACAAGCAAGCAATCCATTTTAAAAATGAAGAGAGGACCTAAAAGGACAATTTTCTCATAAAGACATAAAAACAATAAATAGATACATGAAAAGACCTTCATCTTCACTAGCTATTAGAGAAATACAAATCAAAATGATCCTGTGTGGCCACTATTTTGTTAGCTCTATTTTATACATGAAGAAACTGACACTCAGAAAGGTTAAGTGACTTGGCCACAGTCACTTAACAACTGCCTGAATCCAGTGGTGGGATTGAAATAATTTAACAATTGGTTCTCTGCCCTAATGATTGTTTTAAGTATTAAAAATACACACACACACACACACACACACACACACACACACACACACACAAAGCCTGACCAGATAGCTTGGTTGGTTAAAGCATTGTCCTGAAACACAAGGGTTGCCGGTTTGATCCCTGGTCAGGGTACATACAGAAACAAATTGATAGCCCTGGCCGGTTGGCTCAGCCATAGAGCATCGGCCCAGCATGTGGAAGTCCCGGGTTCAATTTTTGGTCAGGGCACACAGGAGAAGCACCCATCTGCTTCTCCACCTTCCCCCTCTTCTTCCTCTCTGCCTCTCTCTTCCCTTCCCACAGCCAGGGCTCTATTGGAGCAAAGTTGGCCCAAGCACTGAGGACAGCTCCATAGCCTCCACCTCAGGCACTAGAATGGCTCCCACCGCAACAGAGCAGTGCCCCAGATGGGCAGAGTATCACCCCTTGGTGGGCATCCTGGTCAGGTGCATCCGGGAGTCTGTCTGACTGCCTCCCCACTTCTAACTTCAGAAAAATACAAATATATACATATATATACATATATATACATATATATTGATATATATACACACACACACACATACACACATACCAAAAGGTAGTTTGTTATTTTATGGATTTAATACTTAAATAAGAACAATGAGAGAGGTACACCAAACTAGATTATGTTATAAGAAAAAGTTTCAAAATATTAATGAAATAATATTAAATAATACCTGATAAAAAACAATAAAACTGTTAAGATATTTCCATATCATCTTTTTTAAAAAAAGATTTTATTTATTTATTTTTAGAGAGGTGAGAGAGAGAGAGAAGGAGGAGGAGCAGGAAGCATCAACTACCATATGTGCCTTTACCAGGCAAGCCCCGGGTTTCAAACTGGCAACCTCAGTGTTCCAGGTCAATGCTTTATCCACTGTGCCCCCACAGGTCAGACTCCATATCACTTCTTGATTGGCGTCCTCACTTGCAATTTTCCTCGCTTTTATCTGAGCATCATTGGCTGAGTGATTTATCCTTAACTATCTTTCCACTGTAGGAGTAGGATCCCATTATTTAGAGGTAGGCCAATTAGACCAACAGTCATTGTGTTTGATATATTAGAAACAGGTAACTCCTCTTCTCTGAACATACTATGTTCATCTTTGAAAAACCCCACCTTAGAGAGAATCCTGATTACAAGTGCCATTTTAACAACTGGTTTGCCGAAGTCAACAAAAAATTAGGTATCGGTTCTGCCGAACTGGTGCGAATTGGCTGGATCCCACAACTGCCTGAATCCAAGATTTGAAGGCACATCAATACCCGGTGTATGGTATTTGGTTACGGCAGCCCGAGAAGACCTTCAAGCCCCTGAGCTGTGAACTTCCTCACTCTTCCTCTCACTAGGGTAGAGTGAAAGGGTATTTGTTTACCAAACTTTAGAACAACAGGAAACAATACAGAGAAAAAGTAATCATTATTTCACTCCCTCGGCATGGTAATTATGGATCTCATTATTCCAAAAGCGGCACAAGCTAAGTCAGAAGTTCAAGAAGGGTTTAGATAAACCCGTGAGTACTGGATACACTAAGCGTGTTATTAGAATGCCTGGTGTAGCTTTTTCTGATCTCCTCAGGTTGGTTGTGTGGGGGATGACCATTGACCTCACACACAGGTTCTCTCTAGATCTCCCCACCAGTGCTAAGGCACTCACCAGCACAGAAAACCTATAAGCTTATTAAATGAGAGAAGCTCGGGTATATATTGGTTCTGAAAGTGTTCATTTTCTTCCATCTTCAATTATCACTCATTATTTAACTGGGTGTAAACAATTCCTACACACTGAACTGTGTCCCACCCTACCACAAATTCACATGTGAAAGCCCTTACCCCCAACATGAGACTCTATTTGAAGACAGGGCTTTTAGGAAGTAATTAACATTAATTGAAAAAGGTAATCAAGATTAAATTTAGTCATAATGTTGCAGGAACAAAGTAAGTGACTCTTGAAGGACAAACAGGCTCAGACAAGGGGATTTATTTTTGGGCAAAGCAGCGTGACCCAATAGGCACCAAGACGCTGGCTCCCTGAAGTTGGTTTTCTTGAATCTTATATACCTTTACAGCTTTCATGTGAAAGGCACCTGTTCCCTTTGTCTGTAAACCTATGTGTCCCTCCTCTCTCCAGGAGGGGAGAGGCGTGAGGGGGAGGGTAGGACAATTTGTCTTGACCATTTACATATCTTGTTTTTCTTACTTGTGCAGCAAGCTGTTCCAGGAAGGGAATAAAGGAACTGCATCACTGTAGGTTGAGCCCTTTCATCCTCAATAACAGTTGGGTCCTAATCCTATTAGTATTGAAGGCTTTATAGGAAGAAGAGAGAGCTCTCTCTTTACCAGCCATGTGAGGACAAATAAGAAGAAGCCCTCTGCAAGAAAAAAAGAGGGTCCTCGCCTGGGACAGAATATGCCGGGACCTTGGTCTTCAACTTCCCAGGCTCTAGAACTTTGAGGAAAAATCTTCTGTATGTATACCCGGTGTATGGTATTTGGTTACGGCAGCCCGAGAAGACAAAAACAACTAAATTCTAAACACTATTCTGCTTTTAAGCTTCTAAAATGCTTTAACTTCACACACCTGGGAGACAACACAGCCCCAAAAGAAAACGTTTTCTGCACTTACCATTAATCCAGAGCCACATCTGGGGACATGAACTGGCCCACAACCTTGCTCTGGCCTTCTGTGTCCCTCCCAGCTCCATCCCCAGAGCTCTCACACTGTGTAGGAAAAACCTGCTACTCATTAGTATTCTTTTTATTCACTCCAACTAAATTTATTTCACTAAATTCTTGGATTTTTTCCCATGCTGTCTTCATTCATTTATTTAATTGCATTTATTGGGATGACATTGGATAGTAAAATTATACAGGTTTACTTATTAGTGTTTATTACCACTTTTCACAGCACATCTTCCAACAATCTGGTCATGTGGTAAGGTACCAAAGAATTGAAAAATTAATATTGATGTTTTAAAGTCAGGTTTCTTGTCCTCTCCTTTCTGTAGGGAGTGAAAGTAAAAGCATGTGGGAGTTTTCTGGCTTGCAGAGATATACTGTGTAGGACACCCCTTTTTCCCAGGAAGCTTTTTATAGGGCATTTTATAATTTAGGCTAGGCATACAGAGAGATTTTGTAAATATGATTTTTATACTTGTGTGTGATTTGTACCAACTCAGGATAGACAACAGCATTGTATTGTAAAGAGATTTTGTGCTGGGGAGACCTAGATTCCCCCTCCCCCACCTCTGTGAGAAGACAGGGTAAACACCTAGCCAGGTGTGGGGGGGGGGGGGGAGATAAGGCAAGCCACTTTTCTTTCTTTCTCTTTCTTTCTTTCTTTCTTTCTTTCTTTCTTTCTTTCTTTCTTTCTTTCTTTCTTTCTTTCTTTCTTTCTTCTTTAATGGGCCATTTACAAAAGCTTATTCTCTGGTGCCATGTAGGCTCCTGGCCTCATCCTGAAAGCATATAATTAATGCATATACCTCTAGACAAAGGAATAGCAAATAAACACTGAAAATTTGGAAATGTCTTTTAATATGAAAAGCAACATTTTTTGCTATTGTATTATCTTATAAGTTTTGATATATAGGAATATTTTTTATAAATCCTATAGATGAATATTATAAGCTTGCTAATAAATTGTGTCATCACTCCCCCTCCCCCTTTTCCCACCAACCTGTGTGTGATCAAAGGTATATAACCTGCTTCAGGGCTGTGCGTGGAGCACATGATTTGGGTCAGCTGTGCCCCATGTTAGCCATATGAGGCCGGCATATTAAATTTCCTCTTTTTAATAAAACTCCTTAAAAATTCATTTGGGCTTGGTGTCTCTACATAAACCCGGCAAAACGGTACTTAACAACAGTCAATGCCATTCATCTGAATCCTCTTGACCAGACCCCACGTAAGGCCAGTAGCCACGGCCACCATCAGAGCCTCCTGGCCCATGCAGGTTAGCATTTGATTCGGACAGATGGTAATGAAACAACAGAGCCAAGAACTGGTGGGACATCATCTTTATCCTAGCTTGCACCCGGTGGGCAATTAAAAACACACACTGGGAAAACACTTACCTTTCCATTCAGGGCTCCCAAAGCCACTGACTTATCTGAGTTTCCTATAATCACAATTTTCTACCTCACCAGCTGTAAAGCCAGTAGCCACGGCTACCATCACAGCCGCCTGATCCATACAGGTTCACATTTGATTCGGACAGTCGGTAATGAAACAACAAAGCCAAGAACTGGTGTGCCATTAGCTTTAATCCTAGCTTGCACCTGGTGGGCAAGTAAAAACACACACTGGGCTCCAAAACCCACTTATTCAGTGCTCACAAAGCTACTGACTTATTCGAGTTTTCCTAGGATCAAAGGTTTCTACCTCACCAGCTTTATTCACCTCTGTTCCCCAGCTCCTTCTCTCTGCACAAACTCTGCACTAACTGGCTTCTCCCTCAGCACTCCACCATCTTGGCTGCTTCTCCTGGCCTCCTCCATGTGGCCTTTCTCTACTCTCCCTTCTCTGCTCTCCTCTCTAATGCTAATCTCAGGAACTGAGAGAGAGCAAGCTCCCAGTCTGCCCCACTTTATAGTATAGAAATCAAAACCTTTAATCCAATATACAAACAAGAAAGTCTCTGATACAAAGTCACTTAAGGTGGAAAAGGCGTGGTCTTAAAACTAAGCCTTAGGGTATAGCGACCCTGCCTGCTTACAGCCTGTCCCCCACAGTCAATGCAAACTATAAGTGAGCAAACCTATATATCATATTTACAAACTTATTTGACTAACACCCCACTTCACCTTGATTTTCTAAAGGGCAAGCAGTAGGGCAGGACCATTAACAGTATGGGCTCTGGGGTCAGACTGCCAAATTTGGGATCTCAGCTGTGTTCTTGCCTAAGTTAATAGCACTAATCCTTAGTTTCCACATGTGTATAACAGAGATAGGTAAATGTGCATACTCATAAGGTTGCAGTCTGTGACCACTAAATAAGATAACTTATGAAAAGCGCTTTGCACAGAGGGGCTATTGATATGCCAGGTGCGTGTTAGCTATTATTCCAAAGCAGCGCTCCAGTTCAACCACAGCTCCAGCTCTCACTTGCCTGGTCGCCTAGACTTCTCTCCTGTCAATTACACATCAGCCTCACCCCTCCAGATCCCGAGGATTTTCCCCTCCCGGCGCCCTCAAACCCTCCCCTAATAGCCTCTGGTTTGGCTTGCACTCAAGTTTGCCCTTTCTCATTTCTTCTCTCCTCCTTCTCAACTTTGTTACCACCTAGCACCGTGCTCATCCACTTTTGGGGCTGCTTATCCACTTTTGGGGCAGGACAGCTTTACTTCAGGCTACGTCAGTGAGGAATCAGAGTGAATGTTACTGAATTTAAAATCAGGGGTCCCTGGGACAATATCAACCCCAAGAGAAGTGTGCAGCTGTAATGCCCCCACGCCACTCTGTGCTCACACGGGACTTGGGCATGTTCTCTTTTTGCAACACTGCGCTTGTGCAGCTGGCTCAGGGCCAGACTGCTGCCCTGCAATAGGAATGCTGGATGGGATGGAGCCGCAGACCTTACCTTTTTTATTTTTTGCCTATAATTGTTAATGTTGTATGGTAGTTTATTTTATGGTTAGGCCAGCGTTCATTTATAACATTACTATTGATAAACAGATAATGTCCAATTATTTGTTAGAACATAGTAGGAAGAAAATCTTGTATACAGTCTTTTTAAATTTGTAATTTATTTTTTTAATTTATTGGGTTAACATGGTTTGCTAAACCAGACAGGTTTTATGTGCCCAACTCAATATAACAACATCTACACACCCCATCACGCCCCACCGACCCCCACCCCACCCCAAGCAAAGCCTCTTTCTGCCCACCTTCTCCTCCCTTCGCCCTCCTTGTTCCTCCAACCCTCCCTCTCCCTCTAGCTGTGGCCACTCTGCTTCTGTATCTATGCTTTATGTATATGCTTTTTTACTAATCCCTTCACCTTCTTTGATCCAGTCCTCTCTTCCCCCTTTACTCTGACAGCTGTCCATGTGTTCCCTGTGACCCCCCCCCCCTCTGTTTCTATTTCGTTCATCAGTTCATTGTGTTAATCAGATTCCACGTATAAGTGAGATTATATGGTATTTGTCTTTATCTGCCTGGCTTCTTTCATTTAGCGTTATAATCTCCAGGTACATTCATACTGTCGCAAAAGGTAAGATCCCCCCCCCCCTTTTTATGGCTGTGTAGTATTAAATTGTGTAAATGTATCACAACTTTTTTACACAATCATCCACTGATGGACGCTTGGGCTGTTTTCAGATCTTGGCTATTGTAAATAATGCTGCAGTGAACATGGAGGTGCATATCATCTTTCAAATTAGTGTTTTTGGATTCTTAGGCTGTATTACTAGAAGTGGGATTGTTGAGTCAAACTCCAAATTCAACCTAACTCTCCTGGAAGGAGGGGTAGGGAAGGAGGACAAAACTCAGTAATAGGAAGAAAGTAGGGTTGCCAGGTTTAGCCAATAAAAATATCATATGCCTATGTGATTTTCAATTTCAAATAAATAAAACATAATTTTTAGTATGAGTATGTCCCATGTTTAGTTTCAGACATACATGTAAATACACACACACATATATATATATGTTAGTGTAAGTATGTATATAAAATTGGCCCTGGCCGGTTGGCTCAGCGGTAGAGCGTCGGCCTGGCATGAGGGGGACCCGGGTTCGATTCCCGGCCAGGGCACATAGGAGAAGCGCCCATTAGCTTCTCCACCCCCCCCTCCTTCCTCTCTGTCTCTCTCTTCCCCTCCCGCAGCCAAGGCTCCATTGGAGCAAAGATGGCCCGGGTGCTGGGGATGGCTCCTTGGCCTCTGCCCCAGGCGCTCGAGTGACTCTAGTCGCTGCAGTGCGACGCCCCGGAGGGGCAGAGCATCGCCCCCTGGTGGGCAGAGCGTCGCCCCTGGTGGGCGTGCCGGGTGGATCCCAGTCAGGCGCATGCGGGAGTCTGTCTGACTGTCTCTCCCCGTTTCCAGCTTCAGAAAAATACAAAAAAAAAAAAAATTGTATACAGGGGGTCATCGGGTTATGACAATCTCAACAGACGACATTCTGAGTTTATGACACTCCCATAAAATACTCTAAAAAACTGAGATGTGAGTGCTTCGGCTTACGCTGTTAGCATCGTACTTATGGATTATGTGGGTGAACTAGCTTGGTTGTACAGAGCACAAGGATATGCAGTAACGTGGTGTGTGAGTGAGGAAGTCGGTGTCCTCCAGTATGCTTACCTACACCATTTTGGACTGTTAAGAGTGCAAGTGTTCCATTTGTGTTGCTTGGTTTGGCGAATTTTTGGCCCTTATCATAGCTCCTAAACAAAAGTCAGAGTCTTCAGATGGTAGTGCTTCGAAGAAGAGGAAAGCCATCACTATGGATGTCACAGAGCTACTGGCATCACATGGAGAAGAACGATCTGCTGAGGACCTCATTCAGCTGGAGAAGCAGCTGATTGAAGAGAAAGAGATAGAAACCCCAGAGCCCAAGAGAGATTTAGTACCAAGAGTTTGGCAGAAGAGTTTTCTATGGTAGAGGATGGGTTGGCAAAACTTCAGGCTGATGAAGGAAAATAACTTATTTACTTCATGTTCTTTTCTTCAACAGCAATTTCTTCAACCCCCTTCATCCAATATCTCCCAACAGCGATTTCCTCAACCCCCCTCATCCAGTTTTTGGCAACAATTCCTCAAAGTTAACGCTATTCCCACCTCTCCCTTCCCCCTTCACACCGCCATTTAAACTAGCCAATCAGGAAAGAGTAAGATTGTCCAGTCACCACCCCAGCCAATAGGGCGAGACCCAGTCTAGAGCCTGTGTTAGGATTTGAAACAACCCAACCCCTAGCCCATGTGCTTGCTGGCTGGCTTTCACTAGTGGCAGCACACCCTTCTGCAGAAGTTATTAAAGTTGCCTTGTCAAGGTATTTTGTCCCCAAGTCTTGCTTAACTGCAACTCTAACACTGAGGACTCCACAATCACAGATTCAGTAAGGTCTATATAGCTGTTATGGATGTTTGCAATGCTATAGGCAGATTTTGGAAGAGAAGAAGTCATCAACTTTTCAGACTAGCCTGGAACAATTCTTTAAGAAGGCATACAGGCCTGCAGCAGACCCTGTACCCTCTACATCAGCTGCTTCTCAAGATGAAACACCTGTATGTAGTACAGGTAGAATCATCTCTAGCATCTCCTGCATGTTCCTTAGGCAATCCTGATTCACCTGACCCAGTATCTCCAGCACCTTCTGCAGGTTCACCTGCCTCTCCAGCTTCCTCCTCCCAATAGGTCACTCTGTCCCACCTTGCAATGCCCCTTCCAGTGTGCAAGTCAACCACAGGAATAAAGGTAAGGAATTTTTTATACTTATTTCTTGTCATTTTTTCTGTTACTACAGTACAGTGTACAGTACAGTATATTTACATCCTTTTCCTTTATGTTTTAGAAGATTATGATTTTACAACTGTATTAGGATAGGTAAGTGATTTAGGCTAGGGTATGTCTTGACTTAGACCAAAATTTGGGTTACATCACTTTCGTAGGAATGGAACTGTGTCATAACCTGAGGACCTCGTGTGTGTGTGTGTAAATTTTAGCTGAATTTTATTTTTATTTTTATTTTTTTTACAGAAAGTCAGAGAGAGGAATAGACAGGGACAGACAGACAGGAATGGAGAGATGAGAAGCATCAATCATTAGTTTTTCGTTGCACGTTGTGACACCTTAGTTGTTCATTGCTTGCTTTATCATATGTGCCTTGACCGTGGGGCTACAGCTGACCGAGTAACCCCTTGCTTGAGCCAGCGACCTTGGGTCCAAGCTTGTGAGCTTTGCTCAAACCAGATGAGCTCCCGCTCAAGCTGGCGACCTCAGGGTCTCGAACCTGGGTCCTCTGCATCCCAGTCTGACGCTCTATCCACTGCACCACCGCCTGGTCAGGCTTAGTTGAATTTTAAATTAACTTGGCCAAGAACCCTAAGACAAGCCAATGAACTCCAGAAGAAACTATTGCAGGATCTCTGGACTAATGTCTCCTTTTGTATATTTAACTTTCTAAAAATCCTGTTTTAAAAAACTAGCTTTTTTGGTGGTAACATATACATAAAATTTACCATTTTAGCCATTTTTAAGTATACAGTTTAGTGGCATTAAGCACATTCAAATTGTGTAACCACCACCAATCTGCAGAATTTTTCATCATCCCAAACTGACATGTCAGAGAGCGGGGGGAAAAAAAAGAAAGAAAGAAATGAAGCAAAACCAGAGCAGTTAAAATGGTGAAAACAACTTGTTAGAATTTTGCAACAGGGGAAAAGAGACCTCAGTACAGAACTGGGGTCAATGTTAAATAATATAGTTTGGACATGTGGGGATTTATAGCCAAGCAATGAGTAGTGGTCCTGGATGGACAATGACTGAGAGTATGGGTTGATTTCTGGCTAAACTGGCCTGACAGGATTCTGACTGAAGGCAGGCCAGAGCAGCCAGACACCACCTGGGGGATTCTGTTGGGATGAGGACTTTGTTCAGATCTGGAGGGTGGTCTGATATAGAGGGTGAGGAGTTCTTGCTAAAATTTGGTGATGCAAGCAAAGGTCTCCCTCTGGAGGAGGATTCAGAGGAGCCTGAGTAAAGTTTGGTCAAACAGAGACTGTCAGAAACTGTAGCCACTAAATAATAACCCTTCCCATCCCAAATTGTTTCCCGGTCCCTGGCCACCATCATTCTCCTTTCTGCCTCTAAGAATTTGACTACTTTACATAAGTGGAATCATACAGTGTAAGGTATTTTTCCCCGCCAAGAAGGAAGGAAGAGGGCTCGAAGCCACAAAGTGTGGAATAGTAAACGGCTTTATTGAGTACAGCGCATCCCGCCCAGCAAGGTTCCCTGGCCCCGAGGTAAGATAGAGGCCAGGGAAGTTGCACGGATTAAACCGAGTGGGAGATATTTAAAGGGGTCCCTCTAGGGAAGTCGAGCTAACATGACATGGTTAAATCTCACTGGCTGGCAGATGGTTGTTTTTTTTTCAAACAGTTCCTATGAAGCCTCTTTTGGCGCACTTGGTTGTGGGCAGTCCTAGCCAAAGTTCGCGGGTCTGAGTTCCCCAAGTGACCATCCCCCATTATCCACCGACCTTACATTCTGAACTTTTGTGTTAAATAGAAAAAGGGGCGCCATTTATTCGTCTGGCTACTTCCTGCTGATTAGGGGCGTCGTGGGGAGGGGGAGATCGGAAGGTGGTGGCTTGGAGGGGTGTCAGGAGGAACATCTGTGTGGCTGTGACTGGAGAAACTTCACGGATGCGGTCCTGTAAGGATTTTTTTAAAAAGAGGAGTAATAGGGGGATTTGCAGGGTCCAGCCTTTTGGTGAGCTGGAGATGGATGGAGTCCAGTGGTTCCGACTGCCAGAGGTCCTATAAGGAGGCAAGCTTGAGGCAGAACTGCATGTCAGGAGTGGTGTAAAAAGGGAAAAGGAAGGGGTCCCACCCATTCCCATAACCAAGACCTGTGAGGGAACTAGAGGTCCAGAATGTGATGGCAAAACAGAGAAGGTAGCCCCATGTCCACAAGAAATGAGATGGACTTACCCACTCGTTGCAGCATACCCTGGGTTCTCCGAGTCCAGGCCGTGTCCTAGGAGTTTGAGTGATGTGCCCACCTGGCTGGATTGGCCTTCCCATTCGGGCGGCTTGTCCTCCACGTAGAGGCGCTGAGGAAAAACCTGTTGCCCAAAGGGGCAATTGCTCCGCCAGTGACTGGGCTGCTTGCAGTCAGGGCAGGGTTCAGTGGGCAGCCGCCGGCAGGGGCTTTGCCAGGACCAGTGGTCCCACTTGCCACACTTAAAGCAAGCTGCTGGTGGCTCTGCTGGCCTCAGGGTTGCCACAAGAGTTGGGGTTTGGAGCATTACCTTCTGCTGCATGCGGGCCTGGTGAACAGCCTTGGCCTGTTTCTACCAGTTGGGACCATTAAAAACTTTAAATGCCGTGTTCACAGGTTCCAGATAGGGGTTTGGGGGTTTGGGAATAAAAGGAGGAGGGGGGCTCGTGGGGAACCCAGCACCCAGATCCTGCAGGAAACGCTGGAGCCAAAGGCAGGACAGGGCCAGAACATCCTGCAAGAAAATTGGAGTTGGACGTCCTGAAAACCGGTGTAAGAGCCAATGCCAAGCTGAGAATGGCCTGATGGAGGAGGGGTTTAAGAACACAGTGAAGGGAGGGGCCCCTGGCCAGCAGGGGAGGAGAAAGAGATGGTAGTGGTGAATAAGAAACAGGTTTTTGAGAAGGGAGGGGAGGGGGCTCTCAGAGGGAAGAGAACCGAGCACAAAAGAGGTCCGCAGAGGGACCAGAGAAAAGTCCCGAGAGAGGGGCACTCGCGGGGGGTCAGACAGGAGTGAGAGAGAGTTGGGAGTCTGCGGAGGAAAGATCAGGAGTGGAGGTTTTAGGTGAGGTTTCTCTGGCCAGAAAAAGACCTGCGCAGTGGAACAGGTGGCACAGAAATTAAGGACAGGTACGCGAATAATTAGAAGCCGTATGTGTAAGAGATCTCCAATCAGTTCCCAGCTTTTTTGGTGATAGTTAAATTGGTGAGGGTGTTAACACCAAAAGTCCCTTCAGGAGACTAATTGAATGGGTTCTGTGGCCTGGTCACAGCAGAGAAGAACAGTTTCTTCTTCTTTAAGGAGGGAGATTCCTGTGCCCCCACAGCCGCCCTCAGTCCTCGGAGTGGTCAGATTTGAGTATTAGCGTCCTAAAAACTCAAGGTCTGGCCACGGATGGAAAAGGTAAAGTGGATGTGCTTGGGGACAAGCACACGCACTCAGACAGACGGAAAAGACTTTCCTGACGTAGCTACGGTTTTGGCCAGGGAGTCTTGGAGGAAAGAACTGAGAGGAAGGCTGGAGGCAGGGGACTTACCGCACCGTGCACTGAAGTGGGTGGAAGGTCAGAGATCCTGGTTCTTTCTCAGAGGGGATGAGGAAGAGGAGCGGTCCTTGCAGACTTCTAACTCCTTCCGGGTTTTCAACACCAAAATGTAAGGTATTTTTCCCTGCTGAGAAGGAAGGAAGAGGGCTCGAAGCCACAAAGTATGGAATAGTAAACGGCTTTATTGAGTACAGTGCATCCCGCCCAGCAAGGTTCCCTGGCCCCAAGGTAAGATGGAGGCCAGGGAAGTTGCACGGATTAAACCGTGTGGGAGATATTTAAAGGGGTCCATCTAGGGAAGTCAAGCTAACATGACGTGGTTAAATCCCACTGGCTGGCAAATGGTCGCTTTTTTCCAAACAGTTCCTGTGAAGCCTCTTTTGGTGCGCTTGGTTGTGGGCGGTCCTAGCCAAAGTTCGTGGGTCTGAGTTCCCCAAGTGACCATCCCCCATTATCCACCAACTTTACATACAGTATTTTTCTTTTTGTGCCTGGCACATATTTAGTTTTTAAAGGGAGATGGAACCTAGGTGAATTCTCTGGGGAGAACCGCCCATGGAATCAAGACAAGAAAATAAGGAGATTACTATGCTAAATGAAGTAAGACAGGCAGAGAAAGACAAATAACATATCTCATTTATATGCAGAATCTAATGAAGACAATAAACTGGAACAAAATAAAAACAGAGGCAGGGTCACAGTGAACAGATGGACAGCTATCAGAAGGAAGGGGGAAAAGGGAATAGGATCAAAGAAAGTGAAAGGATTGTCCAAATTATATATACATAACACATAGCTACAGACAACAGGGTAGCTATTGGCAGAGGGAAAGGGGAGATTGAGGTAGGGGGAGGGGAAAAAGATGAAACAGGAATGGAAAGAGACCTTGCATGGGGGGGGGGCACAACGCGGCGGGGGTGGGTAGAGGGTGTTATATATGCTTGGGACTCTTAAAACCATGGTAACACTGTTGTGGACCATAAATGGCAAAAAGCCATTGTAGATTCGAGGCTTAGCAAAAGGCTAAGTTCTCCCCCCTTCACCTCCATATTGGCTATGTTGCTGAGTATTTGCACCCACTTCACTTGCTTCCTTAAGTTGCTAGAAGCAATTTACATGCCCTTCCTCTTACTCTTTGTCTGTTCAGATGTTTGTTGATTTCACTTATGCCTGGTGGGGGGATTTCTGCTTATGCCTTGGGAGAGTTCCGGTTTTAGCCTCAGCTGTGTAACTTTGTATTAAGGACTTTCTTGATTTGCATATGGCTATATAATAAAGCAACCTGGGGCTACGGAGCCCTCGGATATTGCCATCAGCATTTGAAGAGTCCTCCTGGTCCCATTTTTTTCTTTTTTGTATTTTTCTGAAGTTGGAAACGGGGAGGTAGTCAGACTCCCGCATGCGCCCGACTGGGATCCACCTGGCATGCCCAACAGGGGGTGATGCTCTGCCCATCTGGGGCCTCGCTCTGCCACAATCAGAGCCATTCTAGCACCTGAGGCAGAGGCCACAGAGCCATCCTCAGCGCCCGAGAGAGACAGAGAGGAAGGAGAGGGGGAGGGGTGGAGAAGCAGATGGGCGCTTCTCCTGTGTGCCCTCGCCGGAAATCGAACCCGGGACTCCCGCACGCCAATGCTCTACCACTGAGCCAACTGGCCAGGGCCCCATTTTTTCTTTTTTTTTTTTTAGAGAGGAGAGGGAAAGACAGAGAGAGAGAGAGAAGGTGGGGAGGAGCTGGAAAGCATCAACTCCCATATGTGCCTTGACCAGGCAAGCCCAGGGTTTCGAACCAGCGACCTCAGCATATCCAGGTCGACGCTTTATCCACTGCGCCACCACAGGTCAGGCCCCATTTTTTCTTAATAAGTATGTTTCCTTAATTCTGCACCATTAGGAGCCGCGCTGGTCCGCAACACAACACAATGGATTAAAAATAAAAATTTTTTTAAAGAAAAAGATATTAAATTAGTCCAGTGCTTAGACTGGAGGAGAGGGGCTGTCCCCCGCTGATACCTGGTCGGCCGGAGCACACAGGGTGGGGGGCCGGCGTGCAGAGCGTGGGGCAGCAGATGCCCAAGTCAGACGGAGCGGGAGGCGGGAGGTGGGCGGGCACCTCCGAGTGCAGACTCTTCACAGCGCCTGGACTGGCGGCTGTGGGAGCCAGAGCTCGGGAACCCCGCGAGCGCCCCAGAGGCGGAGCCTGAGGGCGGCGCCAGCACCGGGCAGCGCGGCCGGAGAGACGCCGGCGGGCGGAGCCAGGGCAGCAAGCGCAGGTGAGGAGCGGGGCGGGCCTCCCAGCCCGGCGGGCGGCTGGGCAGCACAGGTGGGGGGGGGGGGGCCGAGGAGCGCGGGCGAGGGGCCGGGGAGGCGGGTGGGACCGCTGGTGCTGCGCCCGAGCGACTTCCGAGCTGCCGGCCGCCTCACTGCACGCCCGGAAGCGGCGCGGCGGCTGTGCCCGCGGTCAGACGGCCCCCCGAGTGAGGCCGAGGCCCGGGCGCTGGGGCCCAGCAGGAAGACAGGGCTCGCAGCTGCAGGCCGCACCGGCCGCTCCCTCCCTCCCGGGCCCGCCCCTGACCCTCACCGGCCTCCCGCCCTGGGCGGGGCCCTCGGGACCTCGCGGGCCGGAGCCTCAGACCCTGCGCCCCCGCCCTCACTGAGGCGGGTGAATGCCCCGCCTCCCGGGCCCTCAGGGTTGATCCCGAGCCATCTGCAAAGGTTTTGAACCTGGAATCTAGACCCTGGGAGCCGGGTTCCGGGAGGTTTGCAGGAAGGATTATACGCATTTCCGAAATTATAAACAGCACTGAGAGACGGGCATAGTGTAGGTTCCATGTTCTGGAAGTGTGCATAGTTTTTACCAGAGTCTGTAAGGTGGTGCTGTTGGTTAGAAATCTGTGAGGCACATAGTGATGCTAAACGTAAAAAGAAACAGGTGAAGTTAATTTAGTGCTATCTTTTATTAACTCAGTGTTGCTAAAATATGACCATTCCAGCATGTAATCACTGTGCATGCAGTCGTCCCCCGCTTATCCCCGATTTCGTGGTCGCAGTCAACCACAGTTTGGGAATATTGAATGGAAAATTCCAGAGATACTTCGTAATTTTTTATTATTTATTTATTCATTTTAGAGAGGAGGGAGGGAGAGAGAGGAGGAGGAGGAGGAGGAGGAGGAGGAGGAGGAAGCATCAACTCCCATATATGCCTTGACCAGACTAGTGCAGGGTTTTGAACCGGCAACCTCAGTGTTCCCAGGTCGACGCTTTATCCACTGCGCCACCAGAGGTCAGGCTATACTTCGTAAATTTTAAGTTGCACCCCATTCTGAGGAGCATGGCAAAATCTGGCAGGTGACCCACTCAGTCCCGCTTTGTCCCACCTGAGGTGAGAATCATCCTTTGCGCAGCCTGTCCACGCTGTAGATGCCCCGCCCCTTAGACACCTAATAGCGGACTGTGTTATCAGATCAACTGTCATAGAGTAGTGCAGTGCTTGAGTTCTAGTAACCCTTATTGTGCTTAATAATGTCCCCAAAGCCATTTGCATTAACTTGTATTACAGTATCTTGTTACAATTGTTTTGTTTTATGATTGTTGTTCATCTCTCACTGTGCCTACTTTATAACTCAGACTTTATCATAGGTACATATGTATGCTTAGAAAAAAACATCGCTTATATAGTGTTCAGTACTATCTGTGATTCAAGGCATCCACTGGGAGCTCTTGGAACATGTCCCCCATAATAAGGACTATAAAAAATTTTAATGAGATAGCTTATGTTCTATTTTTCTAGTAAGTCTTTGAAATTTGAAGTATATTTTATACTTCTGCTACATCTCAATTTAAAATAGCCACATTTCAAGTGCTCAATAGTCACATGTAGCTCATGGCTACCATATTGGACTATATAGTGTAAGGATTTTGGTGGAAACTCCTTACCACATAGTATTCAGCGTTTTTCATAATCTGGCCTCTCTTTTACTTTTTCCTGCTACTTGGCCAAGGCTAGTTATACCCTCACCACTCCAGACAACTTGCCATCACCCTGTGTAAACCTTTGTTCAAGCTGTTCCTTCTACCTGGAATGCTCTCCCTGGGCCTATTGGGGAGGTACAGCTTCTCCCAAGAGGCTTTTCCTCAGTCCCTAACCCCAGAAGGGCTTTCTCACACCTTCCTCTCTGTTCCCCTAGTGCCGCATTCATGGCTGGATTAGAGCACTTACCACATGCTGTATAATTAATTGTTCTTGAGGCTGTCTCCATGACTAGTATAGGGTCCTCCGTATCTCTGTTGTGATCATGGCAGGCACCTAATAGTTGATCAGTAAGTGTTTGCAGATGGAATGAATAAATATCCAACCAGCAATACTCAGCCTCTTCTTGAATGGATCCCATACTTCCTTGTTCCAGAGATTTGTGCCTAAAGTCCCCCCTTGTGTGTGTACATACACACAGATGTGGTAAACAACCGTGAGGTGTGCATTTCAAGATGTGCACAGGAAAGTGTCTTCTGCTTTTTATCCCCTCCCATCTTACAGATGGGAAAAGTCACATGCAGGGCTAAGTTAGGGTGGCCAGCCAATTTGCACCTATGTGAATACAAAGAAGTGGGGGATTCTCTTTGATAGGTAGGGGGCTCTCAGAGGTAGGGTTCCTCAGGTAGTTAGGTATCAACTGGCCCCACTTTGGTTTGATAGGAAGAGAAGTGAGGAGGTGACACTGGGCTCTGATAAGGATTCAGGCAGGTTCAGGTCTGAGGTCTGAGATGCTGAGGACGTCACTGCTGGAAAACAAGCCTGAGTGGAGCCATCATCTCAGGGGAGGGCAAGGGCTGGCCTGGCAAGGTGAGGGGAGGACAAGTAGGGTAGAAGGAGGGGCCAGGAAAGCCAGCAAGGGGAGCGAAGGAGGAAGCACACAGGCTTGGTGAGGGTGGTGTGACACATTGGGATACCACTTAGAGGGCAGTGCCACGCCAAGTCTGTAGCATGGGAAGTAGAGTCAGATATTCAGAGAAGGCAAGCAGCTTGCACAAGGTCACGTAGCACTAAGCCCAAATGCAGCCTCCTGAGCCCTCCCTGCCACACTTACCCAGCCCCTCTCACACCTTTGCAAGCAGGGGCCCCACATGGTGCCAAGGAAAACAGGTCTGGGGCACAGTGCCAGGCCCACAGTGCCTCACCACCTTCTACCAAGGTGCTCTGATTAGGCCTGTTTATAGGAGCGCAGTGCCTTAACATTCTGCCTGGTGCATCTCTTGCCAGTCAAGGCAGTACCATCTGCATTGTGATTGCTGCTCTAGTGGCACCAGGGAGTGGAGTTAATTAAACCCAGTAGAAATAGTCTGTCCTGTCGTACAGTTGACGAGTGCTTTCCTTCCTCTTTCTCGCCCGCACATGCCCCTTCTTCCTTCTGCCCCCCTTCGGGTTAGCCTGGGTGAGCGGGGTCTGGACAGCGATACCTAGAGTCACTAGCCACCGCCTGTCCTATCTCAGGAGCAAGCCCTGAGTTCCTCAGAGGTCAAAGTGAGAAGAAGCCAGGAGTACCATTCTCTGTGATTTTCCAGATGTGGGTATCATTTGGCAATTAACTGAGGCATTTTTCTCCCTGAATCCCTCCTTCTGCTTCCAGGCTGTTTTTCATGATGCAGCAAGGGTTTCTTACTTTCTTTCATTTTTTTTGTTTGTTTGTTTGTTTTTACAGAGACAGAGAGTCAGAGAGAGGGGCAGACAGGGACAGACAGACAGGAATGGAGAGATGAGAAGCATCAATCATCAGTTTTTTGTCGCGACACCTTAGTTGTTCATTGATTGCTTTCTCGTATGTGCCTTGACTGCAGGCCTTCAGCAGACCGAGTGACCCCTTGCTCGAGCCAGCGACCTTGGGTCCAAGCTGGTGAGCTTTGCTCAAACCAGATGAGCCCGCGCTCAAGCTGGCAACCTCGGGGTCTCGAACCTGGGTCCTCCGCATCCTAGTCCGACTTTCCATCCACTGTGTCACCACCTGGTCAGGCAAGGGTTTCTTTCTTGTTCATCCAGGCTTAGGAGGTTGGGATGAGATACTGTATAATGAGGGTGTTCAGCAGGGTTCCAAGCACCTGATGGGGTCAGTCAGTGTTACACCTTCTCTGAGCCCTCTTCGTCAACCTCTGTTGTCCCTACCATTTCCCTCTTTCACTCACTCAATAAGCAACAGAAGACCAGCTCCTGTGGGCTCCTGGCTTGCCACCAGAAGTTCTGTCCCAGCTCCCCACAGGCTGAGCCTGTGGCAGACGGTCAGGGTTCGGGGCTATGTTCTCTTCTCTCAGCGCCTTGCCCTGTGGTAGCTGGGGGGTGGCCAAGTGTGGGGCGGCCCTGAGGCTCTGGTTCCCACCCACAGGCACCATGACTCCCATGAGGACCCAGCACTCGTTGGCAGGTCAGACCTACACAGTGCCCCTTATCCAGCCGGACCTGCGGCGAGAGGAGGCCATCCATCAGGCAGCGGATGCCCTGCAGTACCTGCAGAAGGTCTCTGGAGATATCTTTAGCAGGTGAGTGCTGCCACTCGTCCCCACCTGATCAGGGGCTTCTCCCACCCTGGCAGTCATCTCTCTGTTCCTGGGAACGCACCTTCTAAGAGCAGCCCTTTTCAGTGATTCCTGGTCATGGGGGGACCAGCTGGCTTCCCTGTGCCCAAGGGGCCCAGCTTAGAAGCTTTTTCTCTTAAGTATACTTCTTGAAAGAGCTTAAGTGCCACTTAGTCTCTTGGGTTCCATGTGGCCCCCACACCCCTGGTGGTGAAACTGCTCTCCTAACTCGTCCTCTTCCTTCCCCTGGGGCCTATTCCCCACTTATTCCTGCAGTTAGCAAATACGTATCCAACACTTCTTGTGTGCAAGGCACCACTACTGTCCTTAGTAACAGCGGTGACAAGGCAGTGTCCCTGTCCAACTAGAGGGTATACTCTGTCTGGAGAGGTAGACTGTAATTAGTCAACTGCATGTTAGGTTTTAAATTAAATTGTGATAAGACCTATTTTAAAATACTTTCGTAGTTACTAATATTTATAAAGCATTAACCATGGGCCACCATTCCTCTGAAGTACACGAATTCATTTAACTCTCACAACTTTATGAGGAGCTACCATTGTTATCTAGTTTATAGATGAGGAAACAGGCACAGAATGGCTAAGAGACTTGCCCGAGTGGCAGAGCCCTGGGTCACAGCCAGGTCTTGTGGCTCCAGACTCTGGAGTTCTACTGTCTTTGTGAATGGAAGGGGGGATGCTACGAGGGTTGTGGTTGTTAACAGGCCTGACTTGGTCTGGGGAGGTCAGAGGAGGCTTATGCATGGGAAAAGATGCATGGTAAAATCTGAAGGGTGGCCCTGGCCGGTTGGCTCAGTGGTAGAGCATCGGCCTGGCATGCAGAAGTCCCGGGTTCGAGTACCGGCCAGGGCGCACAGGAGAAGCACCCATCTGCTTCTCCACCCCTCCCCCTCTCCTTCCTCTCTGTCTCTCTTTTCCCCTCCCGCAGCCGAGGCTCCACTGGAGCAAAGATGGCCCGGGCGCTGGGGATGGCTCCTTGGCCTCTGCCCCAGGCGCTGGAGTGGCTCTGGTCGCAACAGAGCGACGCCCCGGAGGGGCAGAGCGTCGCCCCCTGGTGGGCGTGCCAGGTGGATCCCGGTCGGGCGCATGCGGGAGTCTGTCTGATTGTGTCTCCCCGTTTCTGGCTTCAGAAAAATACAGAAAAAAAAAAAAATTAAAAAAAAAAAATCTGAAGGGTAAGCGGGAGTTATTGATGGGGATGTTGGGAAGAAGAATGTTCCAGAGAGAAGTACATGAACTGCAGGACAGCCCTGAGGCGGGAAGGACCTGAGGGACGCCAGTGTGGCCAGGTTGGCAGGAGAGCGAGGAGGTGGGGCCTCACGGTCAGTGATGACTGGGAGTCGGTGAGTGGCAGCTTTTTGTTATCTCCAGTGCTAATCCAGCGCAATCCTGGGCTGTCATGAGCTTCACTCCATGTTGATTTAACATGAGCAAATGGTGGCTGCTGTTTTCTTACAAGGTCCCAGGTTTTGTCCTGTCTTTCTCTGGCCATAGGCTACCTGAGATGGGCTTGGATCTTCTTCCTAGTTGCCCCCATCATGCCTCACGTAGGGACCCTTTATCCCGCCCAGTGTAAAGTATTTCACTGCCTGACTCAGGTCATCTCATGGTCCATGTCATCCCCCACCCACCCCATGCCTGCAGCCCAGTCCAGGAAGCCCCCTCTGTATCACCAGGCAATGCCTCTTTCCTCCATCAGTTGGGAGTCCACCTTTTCCTGAAGCCTTCCCTAGTGGGAGCAGAAAACAGGGTCATCGTCTTCAGTTGGACTTGGTATAAACACCAGGTCCTCTGGACTCTTCTGCCTGTTACCTTCCCACTGACGTTCCTGCCTGCCCGGAGCCTGAGTATAACTATAACCAGGGGGCAGTGCCCAGTGCTTCAGGGCGTTGACTCTGGGGCAGACTGCCTGGCTCCAGCTGGCCTCCCCATTTGCTGGCTCTGTGTTTTTGGGAAAGTTACTTCTCTAAGCCTCAGTTGTTCTCGTCTATAGTGTGGTGATAATAATGGTACCTTCCTCATAGGATTGTTGTAAACGTTAAAGGAATTAAAACTTGCAGTGGAGTTACGGTACCTGGAATATAGTAAGTGTGCAGTAAATGCTCACTCTTGTAACTTCTCTGCTCATTTGCTGCCTACAATGGTCCTTCGTTAACCTGCTATCAGGAGTTATAGAAGTGTGAGGTGCCCCTTTTGTGTGTATTTGTGCTAAATATGCCCAAGGAGCACATAAGCAAGAGGACACGGGCCTTTAAGAGCTGTCAGTTCCAAATTATGGCCACCCCATGCCCAGTGATTGACACGGATGACAAAAATAATCCACCAGGAATATGTGTTTCCTCACCAGGACTGTGACTGCGTGCTTGCCTTTCTCTCAGGAGAGCATTGGGTTTTAGCATACTTTAATTTTCTTTCCTGGTACAGTATTTGGCACCTGTAGACAGTTCCATGGGGTGAGGAGAGGGCAGGAAGGCCATCTCCTGGGCAGGGATGGTGAGTTGGTCAAGCGTGGGTGTGGGCCTTCCAAGTGTCTGAGGGAGGTGAGGATGCTCTCAGGGGCCCTCATAACCAGGTTCCAGGTCACCCCACTGACCTCCCATCATATGTCCAACTTGTTGGACCTGGGAGATACTGAAGATGTGTACGGCGTGTTTCCTGTCCTCAGGGATCTTGCAGTCTGGAATGGAAGAGCGGTAGGTTTTGGTTGTTTCTTAATTGTTTAGCACAAATTGCGTGGGCCTCTCAGGATCTGGAGAAGAGAGCGTTAAGTAAGGATAGATGGCATGTTTATCGCTCTGAACCCCCCCAACCAGTTTAAGCACAAAGTAACCAATCAGAGTAGGCTTCACCTGAAGGGTGTAGATCAGGGGTCTCAAACTCACGGCCCACGGGCCGCATGCGGCCCTCCGAACAATTTTGTGCGGCCTGCAGACTAATCCACGAAGTTCAAAATATTTTGGATAAAATTAAGTAAGCCTAGGGGCCTACTTGTATTTTTCATTTCTCTAGCATCCTAGCTAGATATTAGCTTAGTTAACAGCAGTTGTGATGCGAACTACAGTTTCTGGTCGTTTTGTGACACTGAGTAAACTGCATGTACGATTGTGCTTGTTGTACTGATTTTTTTTGTTTTCAACTGCAGTGAGAAAAGTGTTGCGTAACAGTTGCCTTTTGTAGACCTAGTACGGCCCGCCAAATGGCTGTGATCTTGCTCTGCGGCCCACATGCTGAGTTGAGTTTGAGACCCCTGGTGTAGATGATGTATGTGGTCAGCACCTGGCTCTGCTTTCACTCTATCCCTGCTCCTAGCCTGTATGTTAGCCCCATTCCCAGGTAGGGTTTGCTCTTGTGGTGGTAAAATCACACCAGTAGGGTCAGAGCTCCTAGATTCAAGTTCAAGTCCAGCATTTCATTGGACATCCTACTTGCCCATTGGCTCAGCCTGGTTCTCCTGTCTGTGCCAGAGCCAGCTGCTGTGGTGAGGGGCGTGACACACCGCTGGCTCAGAGCTGCTCTCCTGCATTACCCTGAGCCCTGGGGGTAGCCCACCTGAAGTCCAGGGATTGAGTCTGTGGATTGTGCCATGAAAACGGGCTGTTACCTGAATAAGGAAGAAATCGCTGGTAGCGAGAAGAACCATGTACCTGTACAGGTGGTCAGGGAAGGCCTCCTAAAGGGAAGGGCATGAACTGGGCCACAGCAGGGGCAGGCTATGGTGAGGCAGGACTGGGCATGTGGGCCTGCAGGCCATCTGGTGGGGTCTGGATATGTGCGCCAAAGGCTTAGAGGCCGGAACGGAGCATGGTGCGTGCCAGCTCCCGGAGCACAGACTGCTGCCTGTCCCATACGGTCAGCTCCGCCACCGCCATGCAGGACAGGACAGGGTGTGAAAAGTGAACCTGACCTGCGTCTGTGGGTCTCACTCTCCGCTCTGGACGCCGGATGGGAGCTTGCTTCTGGCTGAGGCTCTGCAGAGCTGTGGGAGCGTTCCAGGGCAGAGGAGTGGGAGGGCTGGGTGAGGGAGACTGGGATTGTAAGTCAGGGCCCAGGGGGAGGGGGGCTTCTCTGAACAAGGTGGGACTGGGAGCTTGATCCAGGGGTTGTAGGGAGCCTGGAAAGGCACTTCTGCAGGGAGGGATGAGACAGAAGAGTTTGGGAAGGTTTGTCAGGCAGTGGTCACAGTTGACAAGAAGGGGAGAGAGTGAATTCCAGGGGCACCTGGAAGCTGTTTGTGCCTCAGGGCATGGGAGGGATAAGGCTGCAGTCCTGGGAGTTGCAGGCAGGGCAAGCTGGATAAGGGACCTTTCAAAGGGAACAGTGACAACATGACAGAATGGGAGAGCATGAAGGCAAGGGAGGAGTCAGGGATGACCTGAGCCAGGGTGGGGAGTGGCTGTAGCCTCTTTCTTCCACCCCCACCTCCATCCTGGAGCAATGAACAAGCAAGGGGGCCTTTCGTTTCTCATGGGCATCTGTGGTGGGGATGTGACCCCAGCTTGGAAATCTCCCCCCTTAAACGTGCTCCTCCCGCTTGTAAACCTGCAGAGAAGAGGCACTTTCTATCTCTCCCCCACTTCAGGTCTGGGCCCAGTCCTGCAGGCAGGAGAGCTCCTAGAACAGCGGTTCTCAACCTGTGGGTCGAGACCCCAGCGGGGGTCGAACGACCAAAACACTGGGGTCGCCTAAAGCCATCAGAAATACATATTTTATTTAAAAATGTATTGTATAATAAATATGTATTTTCCGATGGCTTTAGGCGACCCCTGTGTTTTGGTCGTTCGACCCCCGCTGGGGTCGCGACCCACAGGTTGAGAACCACTGTCCTAGAAAATTAGCGTTCCAAGCTGGCATTCCTTCCTCCTGCTCTGCTGCAGGGGGAGCCGTGCAGGTTGGAGAGAATGACAGGACTTCTCAGGCTCTCCCGGACCCTCCCTTCCAGCCCAGACCCTGCTTCTTGTTGGAATCCATGGGAGTTCGAAAAGACCAGAGTAACAGGCTTTATTGAAAGAAAGAAAGGAACCCTGCCGGGCACTTCTCCTGGGAGAAGGGGGCGGAAGGGGGCTGGTTACAGACTAGGGGCGAGTTATATAGTGTTTGGGAGAGTCTGAGGGGATACTGAGGCAAAAGTCCTGGCATGTCCGGAATGCTGCTTCTTGGGGGGCTTGCCAGCTTCTTGAAATTCCTCTGTCTCAGGGGCAATAGTCCAGTAAGGGTGAGGTCTGACAGATAAGCGGAACATCAAGAGGGCAGTTTGGAATTTGCATAATCATTTTTCAACTCTGTGGTTACATATAAAAGAAAGGCAGTTATTAATTTTATAATATACAGTGAGGGGTGATGAGAAAGAGGAGAAAAAAATGGGAAATTATTGCTTCTTTTGGAGAAACTCAAGAAGAGAACCTTGCCAAGCCAAGTGCCCCATACAGTTAAGGAGGTCGTCAATTTTCGTGTTGTGAGGTCTGAACCAGGCGATGCTTTTGAAAACCTGAGTGAGGAAGTAAAAAAAATTTGTGAGGTAATAATTGTTAGTTGCTTGCTGCGAGTGCTGAGTGGACAGGGTGACATGGTGATACATGGTCTCCTGGATGAGCCTCATGAGACGTGCTGGTCTGGTTCCTCTTGAATGGGAGGACATGTGGAGATTTTTAGAGACAGGGAACCTGTTGGTGTAAGTTTTTAGAAGGATTGAGTATATGTGTTTTAAAAGGAAGGAGGTTTGGAGTACATTCAGGAGGGAACTTCTCGGGCTGAGGGGCGGCTTCTTCCTGCTGTCATCCCTACCTATTTGATATTTCCCTCGTGAAGTTCTCCTTGGGGTATTGGGGAATAGGAGTGTAGGAACATTTGATTGTAAGTAATCCTAGAGATTTCTCTCATCCTGGCCTGTAGGAACTTGATAAAGAAGGGGGCAAGTATTTGGAGATCAGGAATGCAGAGATAAGGAGGGTTGTGTAGCGCGGGGTGAAAGTTCTTCCATGGTAAAGTTAGAGTTATTTTTTCCTGGCAGCCCTGGAGAGAGCAGTTAGCTTGAGCTAAAAGAAATGTTTCATGTTCATTTGTAGGCTCTTCTTCAGCCAAGATGACCCAGTTATCTTGTCCCCTTACTATGTAAAGGGTAAAAAGACTGAGAAGCGTTAAGAGGTGAATGCTATTCATTCTCCTAGTTCTTCAAGGATACGGGAGAGCTTTAGGGTTAGGGGACCTGTAGGGGTTGAAAGACAGAATTTAGGAGGTTTGCTGATATAGGGTTTCAGATTTTTCTGTTTCGCGTGGGAAGGTTTCAGGGTTGGTATGTAGGGTTAGGTAGATTTTTTCAATTTTCTGATTGGCGAAGGTCTGCATGCGGTTCTGTAAGAAACTAGTGAACAAATGTAAGAGACAGGGTTCAAAATTTAGAAAAATAAGTTGGAGAGTGAGTGGACCAATGAAAGGCAATAGTCAAGACACCCAGCTTGTGTGAAACCACAGATTCCATGTTTATGAATTCGCTGGGCTTCAGAGAGAGAGAGAGTGAGAGAGAGGGAAGGAATAAGACAGGGAAGTGGCCAGTCCCCCTGCCCCTAGACCTACTTCTGTAGAGATTTCTAAAGCAATAAGAAGAGGGATTACTTGTACAGCTCGTTTGGTCCTTAGATTGATGGGTAATGTACTAGGAACTGGGAGAGGCTCGTGGGGTGGGATTAAGTTGATATTTGGGGTGAGATAGATTAGGGTACAGGTTTCTGTCCAATTAGTAGGGAAACCCATATAGGTGTTGGTCCCACACGAGTAGAAAGCCCCTGATTGGGTGAGGCAGGCTGAGAGGTGAATAGAAAATAGACAGACAAGGGGTTGGTTTTGTTTCTCTGTTTCTGAGCTCTAGATGGTCAGGGTGGAGGAAAGAGCCGCCCTTAGCAGCTGTGAGATCACGGTGTGTGGACCTGTCCAGAAAGTCAGTCCTTGGGTGATGTAATGTTGGAAGCGCCTCTTGGACAGTCTTTGAACAGTTTTTTGAGTAACCTGTAAATCCTGCAAGTACTTAGAGAAAGGGTGGTTACATCTATACACTTTGCAATTAGAGTTTAAGTCCTAGTGACTACTGCTTCTAGCTGGAATTAGCAGCAGGTCTCAGTCTACAATAGGCATGGGGCATTGAGACAAGAGGAATAAAGGAGATACTATACATTAAATAAAGCAACAAAATTAGACTGTCAATACCCACAGTAGAGATCTTCGAGGGATAAATAAAGCTCAAATATTCAGGCAAGGCATAGTGGATGGCCCTTGTATTTACAAGAAATGAGATTAGTTTATCTGCTACTTGGAAGAAATACCTTAGACTCATGAATGATGTCCTTGGGCCTTCAGTGGCAATTCTCAGCATGCTGGGCAAGGTCAGGTCACAGGTAGCTGGAGCAGGGCTAGAAGACACTGAACCTTCCCTCTATGGAGCAAGGGGGCAGCTTACCTTCTCCTGTCCCTCTTTCCACAGCAGAGGTGTGTCCCTTGATGGGGCCGGGAAGCCTGGCAGGCTTCAGTTCACTGACCTTTCTTTCCACTCTGGAGCAGGGCCCTGATGGAATTCTATGAAGCCTTTTAGGGCACTGGAGCCTTTAAGAGCGTATGCCAAAAGCTAGTATTTCCTGACTTTTTTGGGGCCTTATTTGCCTTTTCTGTTACTTCCTTGGCCATTATAGACCTTAAAAGCCATGCTCAGAAGATCTCACTGAAGGGCTTGACTAAGAGAGCAAAACTGGGAATCCAGTGTCTAAAGAAGCCTATTAGATCAAGGGAAGAAAGGATTTGATTTGTGGTGGTAGGTGGTTGGAGACTGTGGAGGGTCTGAGTTCAATCTAGGGTGAGACTTCAGGTGGTGGGGGTTAAGGCGATGCCCAGATAGACTATGGACTAAGAGTGAAGTTGAGCCTTAGCAGAGAAGACACAATATCCCTTCACGGTGAGGAAGTTAAGAAGGGTGGCGGTGTGTCTCCTTGAGGCAGGCAGGGAGGGGCTGCAGAGGAGTAGGTTATCTACATATTGTAAGAGAGTACTAGTTTTGAGCTAAATCCAAACAGGTGTGGGCTGTTTCTGAATCCCTGGGGTAAGACAGTCCACATAAGTTGCTGGGCTGCATTAGTGTCCGGGTCAGTCCAGGTGAATGCAAACAGAAAGTAAGAGTCAGGGTGTAGAGGAATTCATGAGGTTCAGGATTGTGAAGTGAGTGATGTTTGAAGGAATGTGTGACAGTAACCTGTATAGATTAGGGACTACTGGATGGAGGGGAATTACTGCTTCATTGATTAGGTATAAGGCTTGTACGAGGCAATAAGCCCCTGAAGGTTTTTGAACAGGAAGGAAGGGGTATTGCAGGGAGAGTCCGAGGGGATGAGTAAGCCTTGATTTAAGAAGCGGCTTGATTATTGGTTTAAAGCCTTAGAAACAGACACAGTTACACATTAAACAAAGACTTCAGATACACATTATGAATTAAGGAATTTAAATGAGTGCACTTTACTTGTTTCAATTAAAATTATAGTAGAGATATTTTCTGATAAACAAAGAGACAGAACAGATTACTCACACTGCTCAATAGACAATTCTGGTTTTTTAAGCTTTTCAAGATGGCAGGGAGTTGCCAGCATAGAGGGGAGGAAGAGAGAAAGCAGACGGATGGACAGTGAGCAGCTGGATGGAAAGAAGGAGGGTCAGAATCTGCAGGAGGAGGAGGAGGAGATTAAAGTGCTGGTGGTGGCACCACGTGGTCAGAGGAGTCAGAAGATTTAGAGCTCTGAGGAAAGGGGAGAGGACGAGGGGTATTGGAAGGCACAGTCAGTCTCTGAGGAGGGGGGAAGATGGGTGGAAGAAGAAAAAGAGACAGCCGAAGCCGGTGGGGTGGGGAGATGGGTCAAAGAAGACAAAGAGACAGAGCTGCCAGTCTGTAAGGAGGGAGGAGGGGTTTAAGAACACTGGTATTTTCAGGTGAATGAGAAAACAGAAAGCCTTTTCTGGAGGGAAGAGACTTGAGCGAAGAGATTTGCAGAGGGATCAGAGAGGGGTGCCCCCAGGGGTCAGGCAGGAGGGGAGAGAGTTGGGAGTCCACGGAGGAGAGATTAGGAGCAGAGGTTTAGGTGAGGTTTCTTTGGCCAAAAACGGCCTGCGTGTAGAACAAGTGGCATAGAGATTAAGGACAGGAGTGAAGGGAGAAGAAAGCCTGCACTTAAGGAATCTCTGATGCCCTCCCTGTCCGGTGGCAAAAGTTGTCAAGATTTTTAGGATATTGTAATGGTAGTAGAAAGCAACCTGGCTAGACGCCTAAACTTTTGAGGAAGTCCGTAGAAGCTAGCCACTCAGAGTAGAAACCTCCCAAACTGTGAACCTCAGAGAGTAGGATGAGTCCCGAAGGAGTAATCCCGAAGGAGTAGAGGAGTCCCGAAGGAGTAGAGGAGTCGTCTCTGAGGCCTGAGATTGGGAGAAGCCCGTGTTCCGATGGGAGCCTGGCTGGACAGTGGACTGGGAGGAGCCCACAGTAGAGGAGACTGGTGAGAGAAGGGGGCGCCCCGCCTTCAGTCTCAGTTCCGAGAGGAGAAAATATCCGTAGAAAGAGAGTCTCAGACAAGAGGTCGTCACCCCAAGGCTGAGATCCTGGGACATAGGAGAGGGGCCTGGCTAGGCACATCTAGACTTTTGTAGAAGTCCAGTAGAGGAGTAGAGGCAGACCACTCGTAGGTTTGGGATCTGAAGTCAAAACCATCCGACCAGGAAGGGGTGTTTTGGAGAGAAATTTGGAGGCCAACCGAGGAAGGGGGAGGGAGAAACTCCTTACCTTTCTCTGGTCTGGCAGGGTTCAGGACAGGGTTAGACTGCTGGCCAATCAACCTACAATTACATGTCCAAACAGAATCAGGGAGTAAGCCCGGGATGAGCTGCCGCTGCCCATTGCTTCCTTGGTTGTAAGTTTGGATGGCAAAGAGGAATCGTCAGGGCAGTTAGTACCCTGTCCTGGGTTTTGGCACCAAATGTTGGAATCCATGGGAGTCCGAAAGACCAAAGTAACAGGCTTTACTGAAAGGAAGAAAGGAACCCTGCCGGGCACTTCGGGGAGAAAGGCACCAGTCCAAGCTAGGGGGACAAATTTATAGGATAAGGGAGAATCTCCAGCAAAGTGGGTGTTGAATCAAAAGTCCTGGTATGTCCGGGCCCTGGCCGGTTGGCTCAGTGGTAGAGCGTCGGCCTGGCGTGCAGGGGTCCTGGGTTTGATTCCCAGCCAGGGCACACAGGAGAGGCACCCATCTGCTTCTCCACCCCTCCCCCTCCTTCCTCTCTGTCTCTCTCTTCCCCTCCCGCAGCCAAGGCTCCATTGGAGCAAAGATGGCCCGGCCGCTGGGGATGGCTCCTTGGCCTCTGCCCCAGGCGCTAGAGTGGCTCTGGTCGCGACAGAGCGATGCACCGGAGGGGCAGAGCATCGCCCCCTGGTGGGCAGAGAGTCGCCCCTGGTGGGCATGCCGGGGGGATCCCGGTCGGGTGCATGCGGGAGTCTGACTGTCTCTCCCCATTTCCAGCTTCAGAAAAATACCAAAAAAAAAAAAAAAAAAAAAAAAAGTCCTGGTATGTCCGAAATGCTCCTTCTTGGGGGGCTTGCCAGCTTCTTGGAATTCCTCTGTCTCCGGGGCAATAGGCCAGTAAGGGTGAGGTCTGACAGATAAGGGAACATCAAGAGGGCAGTTTGGAATTTACGTTTCTATCACTTTTCTTCCTGCCTACAGCTCTCTCTCACTTGCCCCGTCTTCACTTGGGTGAAGCCAGGCCCAAAATACCTGCCCAGAGACGTCACCTGCTTCACAAGACTTAGAGGTTGAGGCAGAGGGTGTTGTGGTGACAGGGAAGAGGAGCTGGACAGATTCTGCATGGGGAGTTTGGGGTGCTGTCACTTGCCATTCCTGTCAGCACCACATCAGCCCCCCAGAGAAGCTGCAGCTCCTGCCTGTCTCCATCCTACCTCCTGGGAAAGGGTCCATTTTGTCTGCAAAGCTTTTTCCTTTTCTGTCTTTGTCTTTCTACTTCTTACCTCTTCCCTTCTTTTCCTCTCCTCTTCTTTTCCTTCCTTCTTTCCACCTGCCCCACACTTTTCCTTTTTTCCTCTTTTCCTCACTTCCTTCTTCCGCTTTGTCAGCCCTTCCTTTATCCTTCCCTTTCTTCCCCCCTTCTACTGATTGGCACCTGGTGACTCCCAAGGTTAAGAAGCACTCAGTCAGCTGCTGGCGTAATTAGCAGAGCATTCTTTTTTTTTTTTTTTTTTTAATTTTAAGGCAGTGACATTGATAAATCAGGGTACATACGTTCAGAGAAAACATCTCCAGATTATTTTGACATTTGATAATGTTGCATATCCCTCACCCAAAGTCAAATTGTCTTCTGTCACCTTCTATCTGGTTTTCTTTGTGCCCCTCCCCTCCCTCCACCCCCTCTCTCTCCTTCCTCGCCCCCCCCACCCCCCTAACAGATCATTCTTAATTATCCCTGTGAATGATGCCTGGGAGTGGAGAAGATGAAGGTGAAGAGCCCAGGGTCAGGGTCTGCTGTGCCAGGGGACAGGACAGGGGAGGGGCGGAGAAGGAGCAGTTATGGGGCCGGAGTAGGTGCGTCCTCCTGTGGCAGCCTCTGCGGATGGCATGCAGACTGGCATGCTGATCTGATGGTGAGGAACCTGGGCAGCACCACACAGCCAATACCACAGGGCTGGGGCCTGCCTGGCTTCACAGGAAGGGGAGGGAGGTTCAGCTTCAGAGGAGGTGGGACAGGGTGCCTGAGCACTCTCCTGGCCAACCTGTTCCCCTCCCTGTGTCACATGAGGAGGAGGGTGGTCCCTAGGTTTCTCCTGCCTCACTGTGTGCTACTTCTGCCAGCTAGATGCGGAGATGTGACTGCTCTGAATGTGGAACGTGGTGGTCCTGGGCAGAAACTGGTGGTCCTGGAAGAGGGGGAGCTTTATGGGGAGGATGCACTGGCATCCGAGAGCCAGAGTTAACACTGCAGTGAGAAGCCCCTTGCTGTTGCTGAATAATGTGGGGACAGTGTAAGTGAGGCTCATGAGCATTTACGTTTAGGACACCTGGGTGTTAGTCATCAGTACCCACAGAGGGGCCTGTGCAGGTGCCAGGCACTGTTCTAGGCACTGGGAATACGCAGGGAACAAAGCGGAGTCCCCAGTCCCTTGGAGCACATGTTAGACAGGAGACACATAATGTCAGTGGCACTGTGTGAAAGTAAAGTGGGTAGGGGTTGGAAAATGACAGGAGCCTTTTCAGATTCTGTGGTCAGGAAGGCTTCAGCGAGGAGGGAGCTCAGGCAGTGAAGGAGCTGGCTGTGTGGGCAACTGGGGGACGGCATTGCATCTGATGCCAATGCCCCATGACAAGAGTGAGTTTGGCCTGTTCAGAGAATAGCAGGGCAGTGAGTGTTACTGCAGCTGACTGATCGGGGTAGGAAGTGGGGTGGAGGCTGGTGAGCAGCCAGACCACAACCATGAGAACCTTAGGGCGTGGGGTGTACTTACACGAGCGGTTTATCACGTGTCAGGGCAGTTCCTTGTGAACAGCTCTAGGACTTGAGTGTAGGCCCAGCTTTGCCGAACTTTGGTTTCTTAGTCTGTAAATAGGTGATTGTGTCCTGACAGTCATGACGGTTCTGTCTCTGCTTGCCTAAGCTTGAGGCTGTAAAGCGGGAGGTGGAACCATGTCTTCAGGTGGCATGTCCAGGACCAGCTCGGGACCAGGGTAATTGCCCATCCTGACCCAGAGCTCCAAGGAGCTTGGTCCAGTGCAGTCCTAGACCCTTCCGCTTGCATAATCCTTGAAAGGTTACCTGGGCAGTTCCAAGGTTGACCCTGACAAGCAGGTAACATTCTTTTTTTTTTTCCTTTTTTTAAGTGAGGGGACGGGAGATAGACTCCCGCATGTGCCCAGACTGGGATCCACCCACCAACCCTTGTGTGGGGCTGATGTTGGAATCAACTAAGCCAGTGGCTATGAGGGGGAAGAGGGAGAGAAGGGGAGATGGAGGGGAAGAGAAGCAGAGTGTCACTTCTCATGTGAGCCCTGACTGGGGATAGAACCCGGGATATCTGCATGCTGGGCTGACGCTCTATCCACTGAGCCAACCAGCCAGGGCCAACATTGTCTCGTGTGTGTGTGTGTGTGTGTGTGTGTGTGTGTGTGTGTGTGTGTGTGTGTGTGTGTGTCAGAGGCAGATAGACAGGAAGGGAGAGAGATGAGAAACATCAATTCTTTGTGTGGCTCCTTAGTTCATTGATGCTTTCTCATATGTGTCTTGACCGGGGGCTACAGCAGACCAAGTGACCCCTTGCTCAAGCCACCAACCTTGAGCTCAAGCTGGTGAGCCTTGCTCAAACCAGATGAGCCCATGCTCAAGCCAGCGACCTCGGGGTCTCGAACCTGGGTTCTACGCATCCCAGTCCTATGCTCTATCCACTGCCCAACACTGTCTTTTTAAGAACTCTTGCTCAAGCCACTGGTTTTTTGCAGGTTTGGTGTTAGAAGCAGGAGGAATGCAGGAGGCTGCAGGGGCTTGAGGAGCAGCCCCCAGCTCCTGTCATTTTTTCCATGGCAGGATCTCCCAGAGGGTGGAGCTGAGCCGGCGCCAGCTGCAGGCCATTGGGGAGAGGGTCTCCTTAGCCCAGGCCAAGATTGAGAAGATCAAGGGCAGCAAGAAGGCCATCAAGGTAGCCCACATGTCCCTGTGGCTGGTGGGCAGTCGCAGATATCTGTTCTCTACCCAGTCCCTGTGCCTTTGAGGTTGCCCAGGGCCTTACTTTCACTGTCCGGCCACACCTCAAGCTCTCCTTCTCAGAGTCCCCCCACCCCAACCCTAGGCTGTTCGAAACTTCTTGAGACCCCTGAAAAAGTGATATCCGACTCTCCCTGTGTCCACAGGTGTTCTCCAGTGCCAAGTACCCAGCTCCAGAGTGCCTGCAGGAGTACAGTTCCATCTTCACAGGGGCCCAGGACTTTGGCCTGCAGAGACGCCCCCGCCACAGGGTCCAGAGCAAGCACCGCCCCCTGGATGAACAGGCCCTGCAGGTCTGATGGGCACACACAGTTCACACGCTTGCAGGGCTGACCAGTGGCAGTCCTGGATGTGAGGGAGCAACTGAGGGCCCACCATAGAGTTCTGTCCCCAAGAGGATTTGGACGACATGCGGTGGGGGTCACTGGTCTGGCCCTGAAACCCACCATCCTTCTGTGTCCCCCCCCCCCAGGAGAAGCTGAAATACTTCCCTGTGTGTGTGAACACCAAGGTGGAACCTGAGGATGAGGCCGAGGAGGGGCTCGGGGGCCTTCCCAGCAACATCAGCTCTGTCAGCTCCCTGCTGCTCTTCAACACCACTGAGAACCTGTATGGCCAGAGTGGGGCCAGAGCGGGATAGTGGGAGGCCTGGAATGCTCAGTGGGGGGGGGGGGGGCAGGGGGCAGCAGACTCGGGTGCAGCAGAAGTCTGCAGCCTGAGTTGCTCTGTAAGGCCTGGGAATCCACAGTGCAGATTGATGGCGGCCCCCAATGAAGTAGGTCAGGGCCGTGGGCCTAGGACAGATGACAGATTGCCTGACCTCCACCCCACCTCTACAGGTACAAAAAGTATGTCTTCCTGGACCCCCTAGCTGGTGCTGTAACAAAGACCCATGTGATGCTGGGGGCGGAGACAGAGGAGAAGCTATTTGATGCCCCTTTGTCCATCAGCAAGAGAGAGCAGCTGGAGCAACAGGTAGAGACAGCTGGTGCTTGGGTGCAGGGGGTACAGTGGATGAGGAGGTGCGGTCCTGCCAGGGTTCTCTAGGCGAGGTGTCTGTTGAGCCCCTTATCCCTCCCGAGCCGGCGGACTGCAGGGCCCATGACCCCTGCAGCACCCATCCCACATAGCCTCGCCTCTTCCTGCAGGTTCCAGAGAACTACTTCTATGTGCCCGACCTGGGCCAAGTACCCGAGATCGACGTGCCGTCCTACCTGCCCGACCTGCCAGGCATCGCTGATGACCTCATGTACAGCGCCGATCTGGGCCCCGGCATTGCCCCCTCTGCCCCTGGTGCCGTTCCAGAGCTGCCCACCTTCCGCACAGAGGTGGCTGAGCCTTTTAAGCCAGGTGAGCGCGAGCCAGCAGGGGAGGCAGGCCACTTTATTCCCAAGGCAGCTCACATTTCTCACACTTGTTTCAGTCCTAGAAGATGGGGTGCTAACAGCACCCCCACCGCCACCACCCCCACCGCCCCCAGCTCCAGAAGTGCTGGTCAGCGCCCCCCCACCCCACCTCTCACCACAGACCGTGGGCTCTCCAGGGCAAGGTGCCAGGGAGGATGACAGCAGCATGTCTCCTTCAGGTAGGAGCAGCAGCAAGGATGGGGGTGCGTATGTGGGAGGCAGGGGGCTGGTTGAGGGTGCCTCTAATTATGGATCCTTGAAGAATTTTCTGTATGTTTGTGTAGTGGTCGTAAATTCCAGAGCTTTAGAATAGTTCTGATTTTAAATCTTGTTCCATTGGGTAGAGCGCCAGAACTCCATCCTCCAGGATAGAGGGAGCCTGGACAGATAGGTCTGGGGATCCCCCAGTCCTCCTTCAGCCAATGGAAAAGGGGAGCTACTAAAATAATTGAAAACAGCAAAAAAATATTCACGTGTCCCATAAAGTGCAGAATTTCAGTTTTCATATGTCTCCCAGTCATCACCACCCAGAAGTGGCACAGAATTCCTTGTGGATCATGTGTCACATTTAGATACTTGGCACCGCAGTAATTCCCAGAGTCCCCCTCTGCAGGGTGGCACCTAGGCTGGGTGGGGATTGGAGAGGGACCGGGGTGTCTGGACACGACTTCCTGAGCTCAGGGGGACGCAGTCAGCATCCATCAGGAAGAGCCTTCCTCACAGCCAGGCTGCTGAGGGCTCCTCTGGACCCCCAGAGCCGTGGGCCGGGCAGGGCTGTCCCACAGCCTGGCCCTGTCTGAGCGGCCTTCCTTCCCTGCTCCCAGCTCCAGTCCAGGGAGCTCCCAAGGAAGTGGTGGAGCCCTCCAGGGGCCGGGCCACTCTGCTGGAGTCCATCCGCCAGGCTGGGGGCATCGGCAAGGCCAAGCTCCGCAGCGTCAAGGAGCGCAAGCTAGAGAAGAAGAAACAGAAGGAGCAGGAGCAAGGTGAGGGCCCCACACCACCTCCAGTAGGGCTCCAAGAAAAGGCCCGCCTCTTCTAACCACCATGCCAACAGGGTGCTCCTTGCCACCCAGTGTCAAAAGGCCAGCCCCCTGCTCTCCCCAGGGTGTGTGCTGGAAACCCTAGTGGCCTCCCTAGCATCCTGTCTCTGCTGCCTGGGCAATGCATTCCTGCTGGCTTCTGGGGCTGCTGAGTGGGACCTTCTTCTCTAAGCTGGGAGAGCACAGAGCCTCATCCAGCTCCAACGACAAGAGAGAATCTTCTCACACTCTGCCAGCTGCCCGAGCAAATGGTCAGGACCGGAGATACTTTATTTTATTTTTATTTTTGTGACAGACAGAGAGACAAAGAGAGGGACAGACAGAAAGGAAGGGAGAGAGATGAGAACCATCAGTTCTTCATTGTGGCACCTAAGTTGTTCATTGATTGCTTTCTCATATGTGCCTTGACCGTGTGGCTACAGTAGAGCCAGTTACCCCTTGCTCAAGCCAGAGACCTTGGGTTCAAGCCAGTGACGTTTGGGCTTAAGCCAGCAACCATAGGATCATGTCTATGATCCCTTGCTCAAGCCAGTGACCTTGAAGTTTCAAACCTGGGTCCTCTGTATCCCAGTCTGACGCTCTATCCACGGCACCACTGCCTGATCGGCATGACCAGAGATATTTTAGAAACAGAGGACCTGGGCGAGTTGCTCAATCTTGCTTCTCTGTCTCTTGGGGTTATAGGTTCTTTCTGCTGTGACACTGGCATAAATGTAACACCTGGGCATAAGCAGCAGTGCCCTGGATGTCAGCAGTCCTGAGTGGAGTCCCAGCTTTGCTTCTGAGCTTGCACTGTGACCCAGGCAGACTACAACCTCTCTGTGCTGGTTTCCTCATCCATACGAAGGGGGCTGCTCATTCGCGCCCCTTTGTCTCACAGGGTGGCCGTGACAGTTACTCAGATGTCAGCCATTTCCTTTCCAGTGCCCTGGTGCTGTGTCCACTGGCAGACTGAAGCTCCAGGAGCTGGTGGTGACGCGTGGCTGTGGAGGGCTGGGGTGTGTCAGTAGTGAAGAAAAAGGACAGATGGAGTGACCCTGAGGTTGTCACCAGGAGGTTTCATACATGGTCCCTTCCTCCTCCCTCACCGTGACTTTCCTGTTGCAGTGAGAGCCACAGTCCAAGGTGGGGACTTGATGTCGGATCTCTTTAACAAGCTGGTCATGAGGCGCAAAGGTAGGACAGAGCAGGGGACTCAGGGTGTTGGCGTCATGCACTTTCTGCCTTTTTCTTCCCGAGTCTCTAGGGACTGGGCCCCAAACCTCCCCTCTCACCTTCCACCTCACCCCTCAGGCATCTCTGGGAGAGGACCTGCGCCAGCGGCCAGCGAGGGGCCAGGAGGAGCCTTCTCCCGCATGTCAGACTCCATCCCACCCCTGCCACCACCACAGCAGCCTCCTGGTGAGGAGGACGAGGACGACTGGGAGTCCTAGAGCTCGGCGGCTCCTCCCTAATCCCAGGCTGAGGCTCCTGCCCTTCCATGGAAACCGCTGGGATGGGCTCCTTGGCTACAGGCCTCTCAGCCCCACTGCCCTGGAGGGACGGGGCTCGTGGGGGTCGTGGGGGTCGTGGAGGACAACCCCAGGTCTGTGCCTGGACCATCCAGGAGCTGGAGGCTGCCTTCTGAGGGTGCTGGGAGGGAGCCCTCACTCTCGGTCTGTGCTCCCCCCACCTCCACTAGCGTGCCTTCTCTTCCCTGAGACTTTGAGGTTCAGCAGTACACAAATCAATAAAGAAATACAATGCAGAATTGAGCATCCAGTGACGGTGCACTTTTAGTTAAGGAACTACAGCTGTGCAGAACGCAAACCTCTCTGAGCCAGGGCCCGCCCTGCTCCCCTGGTCCCCGGCAATGGGGCAGGGTGCCCAGTGAACCCAGGCCCCTACCTAAAGTAGTCCTGCCGAGACCCTACTGGCCCTGCTGTAATTGCTGACGTCAGGGGAAGAGGTGTCTGCAGTTTGCACAGGTGGCACAGAGGGAGAGGCGCAGGACCTGGACAGGCTGTGGAGGG
This sequence comes from Saccopteryx leptura, assembly GCF_036850995.1. Taxonomy (NCBI): domain Eukaryota; kingdom Metazoa; phylum Chordata; class Mammalia; order Chiroptera; family Emballonuridae; genus Saccopteryx; species Saccopteryx leptura. Next base: position 179,483,298 of record NC_089504.1, read on the forward strand.
CTAAGGCAGGGCAGGGGCGGGGAGGGGCCTTCCCAGAGCGGGGGCCTGGGAGTGGGGAACGTTCGTTCTTAATTTTGAGGAGAGGGTGAATGAAGGTCTAGAAGAGCTCATTTTAGCGAGAAAAGGGACGGGCAGGAGAGGCCTGTGCCATCTCAGCTCTGAGAAGGCTGAGCAAGGACAGATGCTGGGGGGTGGGTGCAGCTCCCACAGCCACCATCCAGGCTGCCAGGACATGGGGCAGGGAGCTGGGCTGGGCTATGGGGACCAAGGAGGACGATGCCATTTCGGGGAGGGGAACTGCCCTGGGATGGGCCCAAGGAGGTCAGAATTCACATAATTTTTGCCTCTTGGCTTCGGCACCTCTTCCTGGATCCTGGCGGCCCAGCCAGTCCAGAAAGGAGCAGGTCTGCAGTCCAGACGGTGCGGCTGTCCCTCAGGAAAGGCCGGACTTGTGATGAAACTGGGAGACTAGGAAAGACAATGAGACACTAGATGGGGGTCATGGTGGGAGTTGGGGGGGGGGGCAGGACTGCCCTCCCATAGAGCAGCAAAGGCGGGGCCAAAGGTGGCTTTGACTTCAACACAGCCTCGAATTCAGCTGGCAGCTGTGCCAGGACCGGTGGACAGGCGTACCGCTGGTCCAGGCACACTATGCTGGCAAAATCGTTCTGGTGCCTGATGGCCCGGCCTGGATGGGAAGGGCTGGGGCTCTGGCTTAACCTACCTTCCTGACATACATTTCTGCTGTGTCTCTTTCCCTCCCTCAGTCCTCAGACTGCAGAGATGGCAGGTGAAACCCCATCCCCTCACCGCACTGTTCATCCCCCCCCCCCCCCCCAGCTCTCCATCCTGATAGCCAGCAACCATCCTGGGCTTACCTAGGGATTGGTAGACAGCCTTCATACAGAGATTCTCCACCAAAGCCTTTCCTGGGGGGCGGGGCCCCGAGCTGGGTTTCAGGGCTGGGAGGGGCAAAGGGGATGACCTATCAGAACTGTTTCTTGCTCCTGCCTAAGTGTTCTGAGAAAACAACACTGCCAGGCTTTGAACAAGACCAGTCGGCTTCACGGGCACAATGCCAGCAGCCAACAGAACAGGTGATGTCATGAAAGCTCCAGACGGTATGGAGGATGCAGCCATCCCTCTGCAGCAACCAGGAAACATGGCACACAGCAAGGGGCAGAGGGAAAGTCGCAGCGTATCTCAGCCCTAGAGGCTGCAGAGCGCTCCCCCGCGCGCCCCCTCATCCTCCAGAAGAACGGTGGGGCTACTGATCCAGGTACGCCATCTTCTCTTGGAGCTCTGGAGACTTGATGTTGGGCAAGGCATGCCCACAGTAACCACACACCTGAGTGGAGGCGCACAGGAGCCGAAGGCGCCTGGATTTCTCAAGGCCCAGCACGGAGGGCCAGGTCCTCACCCACATGTCACAGCTGCTGCGCCTGCCACCCCTGAAGTCCTCAAGCTGTGCTCGGTGGCTCTGCTTCTCCCTCCTCACTCCATACCTACCTCCTGAAAGGGCTTTTCAACTAAGATCCAATCTAGGCCAAGGAATTAAGTCCTGATGAAGGTAGGGGCTGCCTGATTTTCCACCTGGCCTCAAAGGGCCAAACACAAAGCTGCTGGACTCAGGTGGCAGCAGACTGCAAGGTGGGGGGTGGGGGGCTGCTTGGAGTGAGCGGAGGGTGGGTAACAGAGTCCCAGGATCCGAAGCCCACTACTTACCGACCGAGGTGGTCAGAGAAGTTGATGCCTTCACTCATCTTTCCTCCAACTACCGAGGGCAACAGGCCCCATCACCATGCCCCTGCCTGGCCATGGCACTGCAGGAACCCCCCACAGCTGGGACCAGACTTTTTCAGCTGCCAACCTCCCATGTCTGGACCCCAGGCCTGAGTTCCACCTCTCACCTGAATGTATGTGGAATACTCTGTCAGCACCTGTTCCACCTGGTTTACTCTCTTGGGTTCCTGAAATATCTGGAGGAAAACATGTCTCCCAGAACAGGGTTTCAGGATGCCTGGGTCACGGGTCTCCTCCAAGCCTGATTTCCTGCTTGGAGAACCCCAGAAGCTTTAGGGACTCCTCTGGGAAGTCCTCAGGGATTAGAGGTGGTAGGAGTGGCCCCCGTATGTGAGGCCGGACCATCCGGTTTGATGTGAATGAGAAATCCCAGGAGGAACTCTGGGTTCACTGTCCCTACAAGTAGAAGGTCCAGTGGAGGGATCACGTACCTTTTTCCTGACAGATGGGCGGGCCAGGAGGACACTCTTGTCCTAGTGGGCATGGAGGTGGCGTTGGTACTCATAGGAGGAGAAGAAAGAGATCACCCCTCCCGGGACCATATTGCACAAGTAATAGAGGATGTGACCTGTGTTATCCATCTAAGAAAGAGGATGTGACCTGTCTTATCCTGTCTATCCTTCCTAAGAAAGGAAGACAAGGGGCCATCCTTGGGGTCACTCCTGAAGCAACACCTAAAATACACTCCAAACTTTAGGGCCCAGAACTGGGTACAGACACCCAGGGGTGAGTGCAGTCAGAGGCCTATGGCCAGGTGGCACCCCCTGGCTGGGAATCGGAATGTGCCACTCCCCTACCAAACACACCCAACTGCTCATGGTGACTGGTGCATCTGACACACTCCAAAGTGCTAGCACACCAGAGCTACGCCTGTCATTGGTGTGACTGATGAGACCCCCTTCCCCAGCTCCCAGTGTCCTGGGGCAACTGGAGCTTAAGCACCACCTATGACAAATTGGGCACTGAAACCCCCGCATGTCACTAGAGAAGTGCCCCTAGCACTTGCATTCTACCAGGCAGGGGCTGAGAAACCAAATGGCAAGGAGCCAGAGGAAGTGAGCTGCTTTCTCATGAGCCTCATCCTAAAGGGATCACTGGAGGTGTCAGGAAAACTTCTTTAGCAACCTAAGGGGCAAGGGGTGTGGGGAAACAGGCTGCCCTTGATAAACATCTAGATACTATTCATCCTGTGCCAGCTCTGTGATGGAAGACTCAGCACTAATTCCACAATGCGTGGACACGCAGGACTGGCCAGAGTGCCTCCCTGCCCAGAAACCGCCCTCCTGCCATAGTGCAGGCTGTGGTGACACAGGCTGGCTGGTACTCACCACTTGAGGCAGCTCTCTTTTCAGGCATGTGAATTCCAGCTGCTGGTTGGAGGGCCCTCTGCAGATGACGAGGGGCAGGATGTTGTCTGGAGGGATCACATGACCTGGGGAGATCCAACAAGGGGCTGAAAACTGGAGGTGCAGACTGTTGTGCAAGGCAGAGTCCAGAAAGAGCACTGCCCGACCCTTGTCTTCCACACTAGGGGTAGCAGTGATGGCACCCATCCACCCAATATCCGTTTCCACATTAGACAGCACTGCTCAGGCCTCTCCCATGTAGACCAAGGGGGCACAGAGCACGAGAGCATGGAGATGCTGAGCTCACGAGACAGCAAAGGATGAGACACCCATCCCATGGTCTCCTCGGCCCTATGGCTCAACTATGACAACACGGAGCCGTGTGACCATTTGGCTCATTCCACGCTGGATATGGACCCTCACCACAGGAAAACTCCACCAGTCCCTCGGCTTCCACTCCACGCCAGCAGCTGCTCCCGAAAGACACCTGAAGGCCACAACGTCCAGGCTCTGTGACTCCTCTCTAGGAGGACCAGGGATGGGGATCTCAGGACTGAGCAGATGGGGACCTTGGCAGGGAGGGGAAGAGAGAATCACTTGGAAACACTGAAGTCTGAGCAAGGAGGCAGCAAGTACATAAGAACAGAGAAGACATAAAAGGAAAGGCTAGTAAGAAATTAGCAGAAAGGATAAAACAATGACACCTAGTGTTGGCAGTCTCATTTTAAACTACTTGGAATAGCAAAGTAAATTTGGCACAATGGTTTTCAACAAAATCACTAGTGACAATTTTAAAAATGCCTGACCAAGCATTGTTGCAGTGGGTAGAGCATCGGCCTGGGATGCTGAGAACCCAGATTCGAAACCCCAAGGTCGCCAGCTTGAGCACAGGGTTGCTGGCTTGAGCATAGGATCATAGACATGACCCCATAGTCGCTGGCTTGAGCCCAAGGTCGCTGGCTTGAGCAAGGGGTCACTGGCTAGGCTGGAGCCCCCAGTCAAGGCACATATGAGAAAGCAATCAATGAACAACTAAGGTGCCGAAACTAGAAGTTGATGCTTCTCATCTCTCTCCCTTCTCGTTTGTCTCTCTCAAAAATAAATACATACATAAATAAAAATATGTATATATGGCCAGGCTCCTACACTAACTACTGCATATGCATCTCTAGGGGAAGAAATATGCTTTTGTGGTTTTAGAGCTCCACCCAGGTTTTTTACCTACTAATATTGGCAAAAATCCAAAAGTTTGACCACTCTGGAGAAACGCATTCTTACACACTGCTGGTGGAATACTGAATAGTACCACTCCAGCCAGAGGGGAATTTAACAGTATTTAGCAAATTAGGTATATATTTTTACTTTTTTTCCCAGTAATCCCGTATCTAGGAGGGTCCCTTGAAGATAGAGTTCAACAAACCAAGTAACACATGCACAAGGTTAGTTGTTGTGAAATTACTCGTGAGGGCAAGACTGCCTTTCCAGAGGGACTGGTGACATCCACTCAACAGGAAACTACACAGCCAACAAAAGGAACACGGAGCACCCGTGTGCTGACTCAGACTGATGGCCAGAACATACGAGTAAACACAAACTGACCGTGCTGCCTTTGATGTAAGTGAAAAAGGAAAGGAAAAAAGAGTAAGTATATACATCTGCTTATTTTAGCAAAATATAACATGAAACAGTGGGAAGATAGGCTGAAAGATAGACCAGCAGTTAATAAAAGAGGCTTACCTACAGGAATGGGGACCAGGTTTCTTTGAAAGAGAAATGAGTGAGACTTTCTGAATCTTTTTATACAGTTTGAACTTTTGAATCATACGTACACATGTTTACATACTTTAAAAATATGCCTGACCAGGCGGTGGTGCAGTGGAGAGAGCATTGGACTGGGACACAGAGGACCCAGGTTCGAAACCCCGAGGTCACCGGCTTGAGCGTGAGGTTGCTGGTTTAAGCCTGGGATCATAGACATGACCCCATGGTCGCTGGCTTAAGCCCAAGATTGCTGGCTTGAGCAACGGGTCACTCAGTCTGCTGTAGCCCCCCGGTCAAGGCACATATGAGAAAGCAAGCAATGAACAACTAAGGAGCCACAACAAAGATGCTTCTCATCTCTCTCTCTTCCTATTTGTCCATATCAGTCTGTCACACACACACACACACACACACACACACACACACACACACACAGAATTAGTGAGCAAAAAGGCAAACTATCAAATTCACAACATAAGCACACAGAGAACAGCCTGGTATCAAGTGACCTCATATTTTTAGTAACCACATATTCTTAGTAGGACATAAAGGGCAAAAAATAAATGTAAAGAAGTAAATTTTAAACCATGGCTTATGGTTAGAATATTGGTACTGTATTTTTACACTATTTTAATATATTGTGGAATAGAGCAAATAAGTATGTTAATATAAGAAACCAAAAGTTTAGCTCAAGAAAAAAGAGATACAGCATAAGGACATATAAATTGATTGATTTTGATTTAGAAATATCAATATGAATTCATGATGTCTGAAAATACATCTCCCTGGTCTGTACTGAAAAAGCCTGTAACAATAATCATGTAGGGGCACTGCAGACACCCCAGCACCCAGATCTTGGTTTCTAAGTACCCATCCCCAGTAAGAGCAACTATGGCACCTTGGAGAAATGAATGATTCCAGAGCTGGGGCAAAGAAAGTTTCGGGAGGCCTGGGTGTTTGTGTCAGAAAGCAAGACAGCATTCCAAGGCTAAGGGGGCCATAACTGAAGGATCAGTGGTGGTGAGGTGGTTCCCACAGGCCACATCTGAGATAATTATTTTAATACATGAATGAATAAAAACCTACAAGTCTATACACAGACAGAATGGAAAAATTATAAAGCTACAAGGGAGATCTAGCAGGCAGCGGAGGTTGGGTTCAGACTAGTTGAGAATCCTGATGAGCTTTCCATGCAGTACGTCCTGTCTAGGACGTCTCCTAAGGAAGTAACCAGTATGCAGAGACTGGTTGCATTTACCACTCTATTGTTCAAACAGAGAAAAACTAGAAATAACAAATTATCCAACAAAAAGAATGGTTATATAAAATATAATACAGTGTGTCCGTAAAGTCATGGTGCACTTTTGACCAGTCACAGGAAAGCAACAAAAGACGATAGAAATGTGAAATTTGCACCAAATAAAAGGAAAACCCTCCCAGTTTCTGTAGGATGATGTGGCAGCATGTGCGCATGCGCAGATGATGAGGTAACACCGTGTAGACAGCAGAGCAGCCCATGGCCATGCCAGTCGAGATGTGGACAGTACAGAGGAAAGTTCAGTGTGTTCTGTGGCTCACTAAATTTGAATCCGTGACCAAAGTGCAACGTGAATATCAGTGCATTTATAACGAAGCGTCACCACATAGGAATAACATTACTCGGTGGGATAAGCAGTTGAAGGAAACCAGCAGTTTGGTGGAGAAACCCTGTTCTGGTAGGCCATCAGTCAGTGACGAGTCTGTAGAGGCTATACGGGATAGCTACCTAAGGAACCCTAAAAAATCTGTGCATGAGCCCACATCGAACTGCACTGTATAGGAATGAAACTGGGAGAGTTCCCCTGTCACTGTCCTATTTATACCCGGGCCCAAGAGGCTGGGTCTGGTGTCCATACCTGCCACATGGTGCCCTCTGCAATGACCACTGCCTGGCATTCCTTCACTACCTCGGCAAATGGCACAGCTGGATTCAGCAGCAAGATTTTCAGGCTGTCTGACCAGGCAGTGGTACAGTGGATAGAACATCAGCCTGGGACACAGGACCCAGGTTCAAAACCCTGAGGTCATCGCTGCTTGAACACGAGCTCACCAACTTGAGTGCAAGATCGCCAGCTTGAGTGTGGGATCATAGACATGACCCCATGGTTGCCAGCTTGAGCCCAGAGGTTGCTGGCTTGAGCAAGGGGCTCACTCGCTCTGCTGGAGCTCTTCAGTCAAGGCACATATGAGAAAGCAACCAATGAACAACTAAGATGCCACATTTCTCTCATCTCTCTCCTTGTCTGTCTGACCCTGTCTGTCCTCTCTCTTGCTGGCTAAAAAAAAAAAAAATTTAGGCTGCTCTAAGGCTGCCTGATCAAAGACAAGGAAAAGACAGCTACATGGGAAGGGGGTGAGTAGAGGCCCAATAAACACTTCTATCCATCCGAGGCAAAGGGGATCTCCAGCTGGTTCCATGGAGGAGGCACGGGAGATCACACTTTCTTCTCTTTAAGGTAAAGCCCAATTACAGTTGCTTTAAAGTCAGCTCAAAGAGTAGAATTACATGCCATTATCATGGCTTTTCAGCATTTGCCATGTTCCTCCTTTAGTCTGTATACAGACAGCAAATATTTACTTATGGTTGTTTCCACTATAGAGACTGCTGTCTTAGGAACAACCGCTGATGAGGAACTATTTCAGCAATTTTTCCTTCTTCAAAGACTTGTACATCAACATCAAGCTCCATGTTTTATAGGACATATTCGAGCTCATTCCATGCTCCCTCAAGCTTTTAGCATAAGGGAATGCCCTTGTTGATCAAGCTACTCAAAAGAAAATTACTGGAGCAACATGACAGATCGAGCAATTCAATCTCATACTATTCATCACCAGAACGCTGCAGCCCTGCATAAACAGTTTCAACTTTCTCGGGAAGCAGCACAGCAGGTTGTTAAATCCTGTCCGAGGTGTCCTATACTACAATCTGTCCCTTCATTTGGAGTTAACCTTCAAGGACTCCTACTGGGACAACTTTGGCAAATGGACGTTACTCATATACCTTCATTTGGCAAACAGTCCTTTGTCCACGTTACAGTGGATACTTATTCTGAATTTATAGTAGCCTCTGCCGAACAGGAGAGGCTGCTAAACATGTTATAGCTCATTGTTTATATGCATTTTCTATTATTGGACTTCCTAAACTGGCTAAAACTGACAATGCTCCTGCATATGTAGGAAAAGCATTTACTATATTTTGTAAACCTTTCGAATTACGGGTATTTCTTACAGTCCTTAAAGTCAAGGTATTTTTTTTTTATTCTAAATGCTTTCATGTTTTTTTTTTAATTTAATGCAGTGACATTGATAAATCAGGATACATATGTTGAGAGAAAACATCTCCAGATTATTTTGACATTAGATTATGCTGTATACCCCTCACCCAAAGTCAAATTGTCTTCCGTCACCTTCTATCTGGTCTTCTTTGTGCCCCTCCCCTCCCTCACCCCCCCTCTCCTTCCTCGCCCCATTCCCCCTCCCCCCACCTCCCCACCCTCATTACCATCACATTCTTGTTCATGTCTCTGAGTCTCATTTTTATGTCCCATCTATGTATGGAGTCATATAGTTCTTAGTTTTTTCTGATTTACTTATTTCACTCTGTATAATGTTATCAAGGTCTATCCGTGTTATTGTAAATAATCCGATGTTATCATTTCTTATGGCTGAGTAGTATTCCATAGTATATATGTACCAAAGCTTTTTTTTTTTTTTTTCTGTAGTTGGAAATGGGGAGGCAGTCAGACAGACCGGGATCCACCCGGCTTGCCCACCAGGGGGCGATGCTCTGCCCATCTGGGGCGTTGCTCTGTTGCAACCAGAGCCATTCTAGCACCTGAGGCAGAGGCCATAGAGCCATCCTCAGTGCCCAGGCCAACTTTGCTCCAATGGAACCTTGGCTGTGGGAGGGGAAGAGAGAGACAGAGAGGAAGGAGAGGGGGAGGGGTGGAGAAGCAGATGGGCACTTCTCCTGTGTGCCCTCGCCGGGAATCAAACCTGGGACTCCTACACGCCAGGCCGATGCTCTACCACTGAGCCAACCGGCCAGGGCCTGTACCAAAGCTTTTTAATCCACTCGTCCTCTGACGGACACTTGGGCTGTTTCCAGGTCTTCGCTATTGTGAACAATGCTGCCACAAACATGGGGGTGCATTTCTCCTTTTAGAGCCATTCTATGGTGTTCTTGGGGTATATTCCTAAAAGTGGGATATAGCTGGGTCAAAAGGCAGTTCGATTTTCAATTTTTTGAGGAATCTCCATACTGTTTTTCACAGTGGCTGCACCAGTCTGCATTCCCACCAGCAGTGCAGGAGGGTTCCTTTTTCTCCACATCCTTGCCAGCACTTATTCTGTGTTGTTTTGTTGATGAGCATCATTTTGTAAAGTCAAGGTATTTTAAAGTGTACCCAACAAATATTTAAGGTCAATTTTTAAAAATATAAAAAGGGGAGTTGTGACATCTTAGGACAAGCGGTGCAGGCCACCAGCCATGAAAACTGAGTACGTTTTGCTTATACTAGGGGAGTCATCATTGGTTCATGTATTATCAATTGCCTCACGCAGTATGTACAAAAGAGAATTCAAGCCGTAAAGCTTGTAGTACTAAGGGCACACTATCAGCGTGCCAGCACATACTAGGGAGGACCCCTGACCCAATTAGCTTATAACTACAGCTAAAGTAGAAAATTCTCATGAGCCTCAGCAAATCTAATCTTGCTAGCAAAGGCAGGATGCGTTCCTTGTGTATCAGCCCTGCAGATATTGCAGGAAGGTAGTTTATTATCTTAGAACAGTGTGTGCTTGTGTGCTTTTGCAAAGATGTTGTACAAAAGTGCTGAAAACATTGTAACCTTGTAGGTTTCACCTATAAATACCCCTCTCCCCCTGAGCTCATCACTGTCCATTGTGAGAGGCATAGTAGGCTGATCACTAGCCAGTGTATAAAACCCAAATTGATTGCATTAGTTTAGGGTCCAGTTCCAGTTTGTTGCGGTTGCACCACAGCATTTGTTCGAGAAAGAATAGATACTGTAAGACTTATGGTCTTAGCTCAGCCCTACCAGATTATACCCAGTTCGGATAAGCAATACCAAAGTTCAATGGTTTGAACTAGTAAGAAGAAAAGGGGGGAATGTGACATCTTAGGACAAGCGGTGCAGGCCACCAGCCATGAAAACTGAGTACATCCAGTACATGGCTGGAGGCAAAAGATAAACAACCGTTAGAAATGTAGCAATATTTTCCACTGAACTCTATATACCCAGATCAAGGAAGCCCCTACCCTAGAGACTTAGCCAAGAATAAGGTCAGCTAACCGCACCCCCCCCCACCCTTGTAAATGCTGCTTGCTTGCTCAGCCTAGATAGCCATTCTATAAAAGGGAGCCATTTTAGAAGCTTGAGGCTGCAACGTTCCCTTGCGTGGGTTGCCTGCAGTCCCTGCGCAGGTTTGCAATAAAACTTATAAAATTCACTTTGGGTTTGCTGTGCTCTGTCTCCTGGGATGTAACACATGGAGGCCCCAGCGAGATAGGCCATGTAAGACCCCTCCTCACGGGGTGGGCTGCAGCAGATGTTGGTAGCTGGCCAGCCTCCAGCATTTGCTGTTTGGAAACTGAATTTGGCTGATTCGAAACATTTGGAGTCTCGAGACTATTTGGTAAGGAAGCTTCCTCTTTGAATATTTGGAAACAGAGCTCTGGTTAGAAAAGGGTGTAGTGGAGCAGGCGAGACGCCACCTGATTTCTCCCCATCTGGTTGGTCGGGGAATGCAGGACGCTGCTTTTCCTTCTTTTGGTTTCAGTTTAGAAGTTTTGTTTGTTTTGTGTGCATATTTGGTTTATTTGTCTGCTTCGCCCATTGCTTCCTCACAGGATTTCTTCGAGAGTCAAGGGCCATGGGTCAGGGGCAATCTACTGCCCTAACACCTCTTCAGTGCTTGCTTGATAACTTTTCTGATTTCTCTCGCAGGGCATAAGACTATGGGACTCCTTTTGATTCCACCACATTGTGGACTCTTTGTGAACTAGAATGGCCAACCTTTGGTGTAGGGTGGCCCTCGGAGGGCACTTTCAATTTACCCACACTCTTTGCCTTCAGGGCAAATCTCTATTGGGTCCCGCACCCTGACCAGATGCCATATATAGATGTGTGGATTGACATAGCCACGGGAAGACCAGGTTATGTTAAGAAATTTCTTAAGAACTATATTAAGGGAAATTCGTAAACAAGCCCACAAATTATAGGAACTAACTAAAGACCTAAGAGAGTGGTAGAGGAAGTATAGAGTAGAAACTAGTTTCAGATATTCAGATATTCACCTACTGACCCAAGGAAATTTTACCCATTTAGAAAATAAAGGGTAAGAATTAATATTAAGAAGATACATTGAGAACTCTCTGTAAATTAAAATGGCCAACCTAAGAGCAGACTAGCCAAACCAAGGATTGCTAGACCCATAGAAAACATAGAGAGTCTAGCGTGCTATCACCCGCACCCACCCACAGGCAGGTGGCACGGTCAGTATGCAGCCCAGTATGGCAGCAGAGGTAGAGAAAGAAAAGGCAGCCAGGCTGCAGCTGGCTGCAGGAGAAGCGGCAGGCTCCCCTCACAGTTTTGGGTACCTGCCCCTCCCCCTTGGGCACCGGGAATCCCAGGCACCCTGATTGATTCCCTTATAGTGTATATAACAAAGAAACCTCTTTCTTAGCTCAAGGGCTGAGCCATTGCTTGGTCAGGCAAAAGATAACAGCGCAGTAAGCTAGAGGCTATCATCACCTTGCTACAGCCCCCTGCCCTCCTCTGCTTTGGCTCCAAGGAATCGCTGCCTCCTTCCTGGAGCCAGATCCGAGGAGAAGATTTAGGGAATACGGCCCCTTCTAAACCCACTGCTTTAGCCATAATAGTCAAGAATTATAAGAAAAGGGTCCTCAGGGAATTATAGGGTTACTATGTACCTGAGGAAATTGAGGACCTTAAGTAAACTAGAATACCCCACTGTTAAGAAAATAAGTTTATAAAATTGTGGTTTTTTTAGTTTACTACCCTGACCCTTATAATGACTTAATATTGTAAAGCTCTATAGGTCAAAAAGAGGGTTAGCATCTCTTTGCCAGCTGGGAAGCCAGAAAATAGCAACTACATTTTGACCATTCCTTATTTTTCTCTGAAAATCAGTAGTTCATTAGGGATAGTAGTTTATAATCTCTTATTGTGAATCATACTAAATTTGTACTAATAATAAAGCATATAGAATTGTATAGTCTGTCAAATACAAAGACTTCTTTTTTGTACCAAGGATCTGTTGTTGTAAAAAACATTTTCTATATTAGAAATGTATATGTTATTTCAACAGTCCTTTGTTAATTCTTTTCATTTGCTATTTCATAGCCTGTAATGTTAAAATTTTAGTTTAAATATTAGGGGATATGTAATAATTCAGTAATTGTTAATTGTTCAATGTTAGGTCACAAAACCCAGAGTGATAAATATTACTATTGATTAGCTTAATAGAAGAATTCTTAACATAATAGGTAGAAAAGAGAACTCTAGAGACATAATCCTGAACCTCCACCTGATTTACCACCCTATCAAACTGCAATTGTTAATCAGCTAAGTAAATAAGTACATTAGGAAAAGTACAGAGGTGAAACTGCTCAGGTTTTACTTAATATTTCCTATGGAAATGTCATAGATTAGAGCCCTCATATTTCCAACCGAGTTAAAGGGCAGGGTGCTGATTTAAGGTGGCATAAGAACAATAGTTCAATTACAGCTGATAGTCAAGGAAGGAGAAAATAAGAAATAGTTTAAATTCTTTTTTCCAAGTAACCTACAGAATTAGAAAGCTCAGAACCCCCTTTTCTCAAAGGAGCCTCAAGCCTGAACAGGACTGTTAGAAATCTATACTGTACATAGGCTGCCCCACTTACAACAACTGAGACCACCTTGGGAAAATGTTTCTAATTGTCTAGCCTAGGCGGGACCCCACCACTCAAGCAAGTGAAGAAATTTTTAGACACTTTCCACCAGTTTCTGTTAGCCTGGATCAGAGAAGATACTCAGAAAAACAACCATAAGTTTATCTAAGGTGTCAGAAGTTATTCAGGATCCTCAGAAGACCCCCACAGCTGTCTTAGACTATAGAAAGCTTACAGAGTCTATACACCCCTAGACTTAGAGGAGCCAGAAGATACTAAGGCAGTCAACCTAGCCTTTACATAGCATTCAGCTCTAGGAATTAGAAAAGAAATGTATTATACGTTTTTCATTAGGTAGAAACATCGGCTGCTAAAACTAAGCATTTTGGAAGGGACGTTGCTCCTCCCTCACTCTCATGGCCATAAATAACTCTGGCCCCTAAGATGGCTGGTTAGCCAAAGATGGGTAAGATTCCTAAAGGCAGGAACAATCTAAGGCAGGCACAGTCGAAGAGGGGCCATCAGGAGAAGGCTTAAGAACCAGCAAAGGTGAGGCTCAAACCCTCACCCCGGAGAATGCAGGAGACTGCTCTCCTGAAGTAGTGGTCATCATCCACTGTCCAGGCCACCGAGAGAGGAGGACTCCGTAGAAACTCTCAAGAAAAACCAAGCAAGCAGCTGATGATGCTACTAATAAGGTAGCCCTAAAACCAGTGGGGTTTTAGGAAATTTTAGTAACTTTTCTAGAACCCAGGTTGCTAAAGGTTTTTTCTACAATCAATTAGAAAGGTCAGACTTAGAATCTAATAGAGAAAGCATAATTTCTAAGTGTTTAGTCTGTACCCAAATAAATATTAAGCAAAGTAAAGAAATTATAAAGAGAAACAGAGAGAGAACTTTCCCAGGTGAACATTTAGAAATAGATTTTACTAAAGTAATTGACAGATAGAAAACATGAATCGGATCTTAAAGGAAACTTTAAACTTGTTTTAAACCGGTAGAAAGTAGCCCACCTGACTCCCCTTTGTCCTCCTTAGGGCGAGGTACACACTCTACAGGGAAGAATTCACTCCTTTTGAGGTAATGTTTAGGACACTCCCTCCCTTCCTACTGAAACTCAGAGAAGAAATAAAACAACTAAATTAAATAACCACTCCTTCCTTAAGTACTTACAGCAGGTGTCCCCAAACTATGGCCCCCTGAGGCCATTTATCTGGCCCCTGCCACACTTCCGGAAGGGGCACCTCTTTCATTAGTAGTCAGTGTACTAGAGTACTGTATGTAGCAGCCCTCCAACAGTCTGAGGGACAGTGAACTAGCCCCCTGTGTAAAAAGTTTAGGGACCCCTGAGTCTTACAGCGTCTACAAATTACTCAGCAGGCTGTCCAAAAGACTGTCCAAGAGGTAATTCCAGCACTGCCAGAAGGTCTAATACATCCCTTCCAGCCTGAAGACTCAGTCTAGGTAAAGAAGTATACCACCCAAGGACTGACTCCCACGTAGACGGGTCCACACACTATGATCCTGAGCACCCCCACTACTGCCAAGGTAGAAGGCATACCCAACTGGGTCCACCGCAGCCGGCTGAAGCTTGCAGTCCCAGCAGAGACACCCTTGTAGACAACGGAGACTGATCTCACCAACCCTTGTAAGCTGACCCTGAGAAGGACAGCATGCCCTGCTTCAGCCACAAACCAGAAGTTGACTGGTCCGTGCATAGCTGATGCCTAGAGAAACTCACTAAGGACCTCCTTTTAATTAGACTTTGGGGAGGGAGAGGAACAAAGGTCAAAGGAAAGCCAGAACAAATTGTCTTTAAAGTTAATACATGTACTACTCTAAGTCCCTTAGTTAGAAGGGAAGCTACAAGGTAATGAAAAATATATGTGTACTTACACTTAACCTATAAATACTAGCTACTTAGAGGGAGAACACCTCCAAGAGGAAGTATACTTTAAAGAAAATTACTTATTGCCAACTTAGTTGTCACTAAAGGTAAAGGTTAAGATTTTTAAAATTAAGAGTTCTGACTAAAAGGAAATTGTAGTTTCAGTAATAAAAGGTATAAGGTATAGAAATACTTTAGAACAAAAAAGGGAGAAAGTAAGTTATTATAAAGCCAGTTATTTCTGAATAGATAAGAAAGTTCATAAAAATTAAAGGTTTATGTAAGTTGCAGAAGGTTTGTGCAAGTTGTAAGAAGTTAGTACAGAGAAGAAAAATGCAAGGCAGAAAGAAATTAGTATGAGAATTTATACTCTTCATCCCCTTGGCTCACTACATTACTTACTGTTCTTACTGGACCCCTCGTTTTGCTTATACTAGGGGAGTCATCATTGGTTCATGTATTATCAATTGCCTCACGCAGTATGTACAAAAGAGAATTCAAGCCGTAAAGCTTGTAGTACTAAGGGCACACTATCAGCGTGCCAGCACATACTAGGGAGGACCCCTGACCCAATTAGCTTATAACTACAGCTAAAGTAGAAAATTCTCATGAGCCTCAGCAAATCTAATCTTGCTAGCAAAGGCAGGATGCGTTCCTTGTGTATCAGCCCTGCAGATATTGCAGGAAGGTAGTTTATTATCTTAGAACAGTGTGTGCTTGTGTGCTTTTGCAAAGATGTTGTACAAAAGTGCTGAAAACATTGTAACCTTGTAGGTTTCACCTATAAATACCCCTCTCCCCCTGAGCTCATCACTGTCCATTGTGAGAGGCATAGTAGGCTGATCACTAGCCAGTGTATAAAACCCAAATTGATTGCATTAGTTTAGGGTCCAGTTCCAGTTTGTTGCGGTTGCACCACAGCATTTGTTCGAGAAAGAATAGATACTGTAAGACTTATGGTCTTAGCTCAGCCCTACCAGATTATACCCAGTTCGGATAAGCAATACCAAAGTTCAATGGTTTGAACTAGTAAGAAGAAAAGGGGGGAATGTGACATCTTAGGACAAGCGGTGCAGGCCACCAGCCATGAAAACTGAGTACATCCAGTACATGGCTGGAGGCAAAAGATAAACAACCGTTAGAAATGTAGCAATATTTTCCACTGAACTCTATATACCCAGATCAAGGAAGCCCCTACCCTAGAGACTTAGCCAAGAATAAGGTCAGCTAACCGCACCCCCCCCACCCTTGTAAATGCTGCTTGCTTGCTCAGCCTAGATAGCCATCCTATAAAAGGGAGCCATTTTAGAAGCTTGAGGCTGCAACGTTCCCTTGCGTGGGTTGCCTGCAGACCCTGCGCAGGTTTGCAATAAAACTTATAAAATTCACTTTGGGTTTGCTGTGGTCTGTTTCCTGGGATGTAACAGGAGTCATATCCTGGAACTCCTGCGGGTCTACCTTATCATGCTTTTTACTTTAAATTTTTTCTTTTGAATGCTGATGTACAGGAGACGCCAAACCTCTTTCTCCTGCAAACTACTACCCTCTTTTATTTGATCCAGCTAATAACACTGTTTTGTCTTTTTCCAAATAGCTCCAGATATATAGGAGGATAAGGACCCTCAAGCCCCTCAGCAAGATCTTCTGAGCATGACTTTTTTTTTTTAATATATTTTATTTATTGATTTTTAGAGAGAGAGAGAGAGAGAGAGAGAGAGAGAAGGGGGAGGAGCAGGAAGCATCAACTCCCATATGTGCCTTGACCAGGCAAGTGCAGGGTTTCGAACCGGCGATCTCAGTGTTCCAGGTCAACACTTTATCCGCTGTGCCACCACAGGTCAGGCCTGAGCATGACTTTTAAGGTCTATAATGACCAAGAGGCAGACAAAGCTCAAAAGAGATCAGGTAAAATAACAGCTCTTGGCATACACCCTTAGAGGCTCCAATGCCCCAAAGGGGCCTCATAGGACTCCATCTGAGCCCTGCTTCAATAGTGGAAAGGAAGGTCATTGAGCTGAAGCCTGCCAGGCTTACATGCCTTTGCTGTGAGGAAAAAGGGACAGTGGAAGGTAGGCTTCCCCCTCGCTCCTCTAAGGGAGGGTTCAGTCTCTTCCAGCCCTGCTCCAGCCACCTGTGACCTAACCTTGCCCAGCCTTCTGGGACTTGCCACTGAAGACTAAATGTGCCCAGGGCAGTCAGCCTCATCTCACGTGGACAAGCCTAGGGTATTTCTTCCAAGAAGCAGGTAAACTGATCTTATTTCTTACAGACACAAGGGCCACTTACTATGTCTTGCCTGAATATTCGGGTTTTTATTCATCCCCTCAAAGATCTCTGTTGTGTGTGTTGAATAGTCCTATTTTCTGCTGCTTTGTTTAATATATAGTGTTTCCTTTATTCCTCCTGCCTCAATGCCCCATTCATATTTTAGACTGTAACCTTCTCCTAATTTAGAGCTCTCTTTCTCCTTTTTGCCAACTTCTATTACAAATTTACCTTTGCCACTCAGCATAGTGTATCCCAAGGTTCTCTTTATTATGCCATGGTTGCAGAGCTCCAGGGAAAAGCACCCTGGTCTCATCTCTCCAGGTTGAGGAGAACAGAATCTCCATCTCCACACAGGCTGCAGATGGCTTTTCCAGTCTACCTGAATCATTACCAGCTAGAAGCAGTGATCATTGGGACTTGGACGCTAGCTGCAAAGTATAGAAATATGACAAGAATTCCAGTGCCATGCGGACTTTTCCTGGACTCCTGCTCCTGTGACAGCTCCTAATGGACTGAATTGGGGTTGGGTTGCATTTACAGGGATTTGGAATGCTGTTGGTGCCAACTTGGACTTGGTGAACATGTTGAGGACATTACTTTTTTATAGATTCTTGTTATATTGGCTAAGAATTTGCTTAAAGGCTTTAATCACTGTAATGTGTAAGGACCAAGAGAAGATCAGAAAATAAGCAGGGCACTAATGGAACAGGGTACTTAAGGGTTACAGGCAGGTCCTGCTCCTGTTCTGTTAGGAGTAACATGCCCAAGGTCGTTCAAGAAGCAGAGACAGATAGGGACTCTGGGAAGCTGAGAGAGAAGAAAAAAAAAAGGAAAAAGAGACAAACGTTTGCATTCTATTGGTTAAAAGACCCTTATCAGAAGTTTAGGTTTGGAATTCGCCAATGAGCTAGACCCCAGCCCCTGTTGCTATGCTATGTGCAGCCCCCTTAGCAAATAGGTTACCACCACATCTGCTTCTGTATTAGGCTTGCTTGCTTAGCTTATAAAAAGATTTAGCTGTGAGCGCTAGGTGCGATTCCCATCTGTAGCTCCTTGTGAGCACGGTGTCTCTGGACACCTCGGGAATTTGCCCCTGCACAGGTAAAACTGGCCAATAAAGTTACATCTATACTCCTGAAAGTCTCCGATGTTTGTTCTTGTACCCGGTGGATGCTACATCTCTGGGGGCTCACCCGGGATTTCCCTTGGTGGAGTTTTTTGGTCGGAGACCAGAGGGACAGCTCGAGTTGAGTAAGTACTCTTTGAGGATCCCCATTTGGTTTTGGTTTTGAGCTCCGGAGCATATAAACCTGAGGTAGTAGGTGGGACGCCGCTGGTAACCTACCCAGGGCTTTCAGAACGGGACACCGTTTTCTGAAAGGAATTGTTAACTCTAGGAGTTAACTCTAGAAGTGACCGGTCACATTAGGAATTTCTGCACCGCGCTGCGCTGCGTTTTGTCTGTGTGTGAATGCCTGAATTGAGTGTGAGACAATCTTTTACTCTAGCCTTTTTTTTGCTTATTGGTTGGGGTATTTTGATAATTGTTTTGTTAATTCTTGAAGGTTTAGAAGCAGACAAAGTGGGATAAAGAAGAATGGGACAACAAGAGTCTGTACCTGGTTCTCCACTTGAGTGCCTGCTAAACAACTTTTCTGATTTTCAGAAAAGAGTCCAGGGGTATGGAGGGCCACCTCCGGACCGAGAGATGCTCCAGACCTTGAGTCAGTTAGAATGGCCCACCTTCGACGTAGGGTGGCCCACTGAGGGAACTTTTGATCTTCCTATTGTGTTTGCTGTCCGAGCTATTATCTACCAGGTGCCCCATCCAGACCAATATTTGTATATAGATGTGTGGGTTGATATTGCCACAGATAAGCCAGGGTATATCAGAAAGTACATAAAGAATGGCAAGAGAAAGAGAAGGGCAATATGTGTTACTGCAAGTAACCAGAGGGCAGGGAAAGGCAGTAGGGAGGAAAAGGAGAAAACCAATTCCCCGGTACAGTCCACTGTACCATCATCTAGAATTTACCCTGTCTTGCCTGAACCACTGGAGGATCCCTTAGACCCAGTAAATTTCCCTCCTCCCTATCGGTGGCAGGGAGGACCTGATTCCACACAGCAGGACGTAAGTGGATTTTTGAGTCCACCACACACCCGAGGAGGGGCGATATATTCGCCTTCTCCTTCGGTAGGAGATGCCGCCATCTTGCCTTTGTCTCCTGCAGGAGGCACCGCCATCTTGCCTCCTTCTGCAGGAGGTGCCAAGGGGAGCACGGCCATTTTACCACTCCGGGAAGCACCACCGGCACCAGATGCTGGTCCACGAGCGCCCCCTCACTTCATCTATGTGCCTTTTTCCACCAGTGATTTGTACAATTGGAAGCGGGAAAATCCTCCTTTTTCTGAGAAACCGCAGGGACTAATATCCTTGCTTGAGACAGTTTTTAGGACCCACCAGCCAACGTGGGATGACTACCAACAGGTCTTACAAACTCTTTTTACTACAGAAGAAAGAAATAGAATAATGAGAGAAGCAGCAAAAGCAGTTTTAGAGGACGGGGGAACGGATGGGGAAGTTGAGAATGTCCTTCCCAAGCAGCCCCCGGCCTGGGACCCGAATACCTCAGGGGGAAGGGAAGCACTCTTCCAGTATCGCCGGGCTCTGTTGCGGGGTTTAAAAGCAGCAGCCAGGAGACCCACTAATTTCAGTAAGGTAAGTGAGGTTATCCAGGGAAGGGAAGAATCCCCCGCCGCATTTTTAGAGCGGCTAATGGAGGCCTACCGGGTTTATACCCCTATAGATCCAGAAGCTGAGGAGAATCGCAGGTTAGTAAATATAGCTTTTGTGACGCAAGCT
Source organism: Saccopteryx leptura (assembly GCF_036850995.1). NCBI lineage: Eukaryota > Metazoa > Chordata > Mammalia > Chiroptera > Emballonuridae > Saccopteryx > Saccopteryx leptura. The sequence continues at coordinate 179,503,184 of NC_089504.1, forward strand.
GCATCAGACATTAGGAAGAAGCTTCAGAAATTAGAAGGATTTGAAGGGAAAAATAGAAGTGAGCTAATTGAAATAGCTCAGAAAGTATATATAAATAGGGATGACTCAGAACTAGGGAGAGCAGCTGTCAAGATCCTCATTGCAGCTCATAAGTCAGAGAAGAAGGGAAAAGGAGAGCAGCAAAAAGGCAAAGAGAAAGGTCAACCACGGAAGCAAATAGGCAAGGACCAGTGTGCCTATTGCAAGGAGAAAGGACACTGGAGGAAAGATTGCCCAAAGTTACGGGTTAACAGTCAGAAGCTAAAGCAAGATCCAGAGGTCTTGCTCCAAACCTTGGACTGACGGGGCCAGGGCTCCATTTCTGTCGGCTCCCAGGAGCCCATGGTCACCCTAACAGTCGAAGGAAAGCCAATAGACTTCCTGGTTGACACGAGAGCCACCTATTCAGTTTTAAAGAAGCCACAAGGACACATACAAAAAGAAAATACAAAAATAATAGGGGTAATGGGAAAAGCAGTAGCTTATCCACGGACCACCGCAAGAATCACAAATTTAGGTAGAGGCACTATTACTCACTCATTTCTAGTCATTCCAGATTGTCCTTATCCTCTCATGGGCCAAGATCTCTTGCAGAAACTTCAAGCAACAATAACCTTTAAGCAAGAGGACAGCAGTTCCCAGGAGGGGAAGGGAAAAGTCAGTCTCGAGGTAACAGTGCCCATATCTGAAGAATACTTGATGGCAGTCCTACAGGAAGGTAAGGACGAAGTCATCGGGGTCCCAGAGGAAATACGGGAAAAGGTGCCAGGGGTGTAGGCAGAAACCAACCCACCAGGCTTAGCCGCTCATCAGCCACCTGTCATAGTGCAGTTGCTGAGCACTGCTAGCCCCGTGCGGGTAAGGCAATATCCCATACCAGCACGAGCTAAGCAGGGCATAGCGCAGCATCTGAAGTGCTTACTAGCGGCGGGTATCCTCCGGGAATGCCAGTCAGCCTGGAACACACCTTTGCTCCCAGTCCAGAAGCCTGGGACCCAGGACTATCGTCTGGTGCAAGATCTGCGAGAAGTAAACGCCCGGGTAGAGACTATTCACCCAACGGTGCCAAATCCCTACACTTTGCTAAGTTCATTACCCCCTACTTGTACATATTATTCAGTACTGGATTTGAAGGATGTTTTCTTTTGCATCCCATTGGCCCCCAAGAGCCAGGAGATATTTGCTTTTGAATAGAATGATTCGGAAAATGGACTAGTGGGACAGTATACATGGGCCAGGCTTCCTCAAGGGTTTAAGAATTCTCCCACTATCTTTAATGAAGCTTTGTGTAAGGACTTGCAGGGGTTTTGAGCTGCCCACCCTTTAACTGTGTTGCTCCAATATGTGGATGACCTCCTCATCGCTGCAGCCGAAGAACAATGTAAGACGGCCACCTTAGACCTACTCCAGGATCTCCAGCAGATGGGGTATCAAGTCTCTGCCAAGAAGACCCAGATTGTCACCCAAACTGTAAGTTACTTGGGATATAACTTACAAGGGGGACAAAGGACATTATCCAGTCAAAGGATTCAAACTGTGTTGCAGATCCCAGAACCCACTAACAAAAGGCAAGTGTGAGAATTTCTGGGAGCAATAGGATATTGCAGACTCTGGATATTAGGATTTGCAGAGCTGGCCAGGCCCCTCCATGAATTGACGCGGGGCAAAGAAGAACAGTTTATTTGGACAGACAAGGAAAGGAAGGCTTTCCAGGCACTGAAGGAGGCCCTAGTAGCTGCCCCAGCATTGTCCCTACCAGATATGGCCAAACCTTTCCAGTTGTACATTGCTGAGAAGGGAGGGATAGCCTTGGGAATCCTCAGCCAAGAGCTTGGGCCATGGAAGAGGCCTGTAGCATACCTATCCAGGAAGCTAGACCCCGTAGCGTCTGGCTGGCCAACCTGTTTAAGGGCACTTGCTGCTACCTCAATCCTAGTTAAGGAGGCCAACAAACTGACATTGGGTCAGGACATCCAGGTTATTGGAGAACACTATCTAGAACAAGTGCTGCGTGCCCCACCGGATAGGTGGCTCTCCAATGCTCGATTGACACAGTACCAACCACAGTTATTGAATCCCCCAGCAGTGCAGTTCTTGAAGACGGCAGTCTTAAATCCTGCCACTTTGCTACCGTTGCCAGACCCATCAGTGGTCCATGACTGCAGACAGATATTGGACACTGTCACAGGGGCCAGACCGGACCTCAGGGACCAGGCCTATGAGAAGGCAGACCTCATGCTGTTCACTGATGGAAGCAGTTATGTCCGAGATGGACAAAGATATGCAGGAGCAGCTGTAACTACCCAGGACAGTGTCTTATGGCAGAGAGCATTACCAAAAGGTACTTCTGCACAGCGAGCAGAGCTAATTGGACTTACACAGGCCCTCCAGATAGCTGAGGGCAAAGTGGCCAACATTTACATGGACAGCAAGTACGCCTTTGCCACTGCTCACATTCATGGTGCCATTTACAAAGAACAAGGCTTGCTAACGACAGGGGGGAAAAGAAATTAAGAATAAAACTGAGATTTTAGCCCTGCTCGATGCCATTTGGCTTCCCTCTAAAGTAACCATAATTCATTGCAAAGGACATCAAAAGGGGGACTCTCCAATTATTCAAGGAAACAGTTTTGCTGACATCGTTGCCAGAGAAGCTGCAAAAGAAGGAACTGCAGACATTCTACCGCTTTTGCCTCAACCCGTGCTGCCTCCCAACCCTAAGTATACTCCTGAGGGCAAGAGGGAAAGCAATTAGGGGGTAAAAGAAATAAGCAGGGGTGGATAGAACTACCTGACACTAGACTCTAGCTACCCCAGGGAATTATAGGAGAAATTGCAAAGGAAGTCCATGCAAGTTCCCACCTAGGGCAAAATAAGATAGAACAACTAATTAAGAAATACTACAGGGGACCCCAGCTTTGGGATACTGTGCAATCCATAGTTTCTAGATGTAAGGCTTGTGCTAAGGTCAATGCTATAAACAAGAAGCTCCCCCCTTTAGTTAGATATAGGGGAAAGTGCCCAGGAGAGTTATGGGAAATAGATTTCACAGAAATGACTCCAGGAAAGTCAGGATATAAGTATCTACTGGTGTTAATAGATAATTTTACAGGATGGACGGAAGCCTTTCCCACCAAGGGTGAAACTGCTTCCACAGTTTGCAAGATCCTGCTAAGAGAGATCATCCCTAAATATGGAATTCCTATAGCCATAGGATCTGACAATGGACCAGCTTTCATCTCTAAGATTTCCCAGGAATTAGCTACGAGGCTAGGAATTGATTGGAAATTGCATTGTATTTACAGGCCTCAGAGTTCAGGACAAGTAGAACGAATGAATAGGACATTAAAGGAAACTCTAATTAAATTAAGAGAGGAGACCGGCGAAAACTGGGTAGAGTTACTCCCTTTTGCCCTGTTCTGGGTTAGGTGTACACCTAACACTAATAGATGGACCCCCTATGAGCTTATGTTTGGACAACCCGTTCCAATGGTACCCCAGCTCACCAGAGAGGAAATAGAGATGTCTAATCATACTTTCCTCAAGTTCCTACAGGCATTGCAGCAGATTCGGAGAGAAGTAAGGGAGCTGCGGGAACAGAGAGCTGCAGCATTGGAAGACAACGCCCAAAGGTTGTCGCCACCAGACCCTGGACAGTGGGTTTGGGTTGCCAACCACCGTCGAGGGAACCTAGAGGCGCGGTGGCAAGGACCATTCCAGGTGTTGCTCAGTACCCCTTCTGCAGTCCGGATAGCAGAAAAGCCCTATTGGATCCATCTCTCTCATGTGAAATCAGCCCAACCACCTGACAAAGGATCCCGGAGATGGCAAGTCAAACAGACCCCTGGAGAGCCTCTAAAGCTCACCTTCTCCTCCACTTAGGACTGATGACTTTTTATTATTTACCCAGCAAGGGACTAGAGTTGCAGGAATGGGTTTTAATCAGGACAGCAGATGGCGCAGTTATAGCACAGAATAACACCTGGGATAGTAGCACCTCCATAACACTCCAAGCTGATTTATCAAAGTTTTTTGAAGAAAAATTCTGTGATTCACCAGCAGCTTGGAGACATTCTGATTCAGCCAGGAGCCCGCTCTTAGATAACTGGCCTAGCTCAGACACTGCAGGTAGTAAGTGTTCACCCCATGTTAAGAATAGGGCTTTATGGTATACTCCACACTATGCCTGCCCTGAACCCCCTTCCAGACAGCGCCGTAATTGCGGGTCTCACTCAGATTATTTTTGTAAAGCGTGGGGTTGTGAAACACTTGTCAGTGAATTTCAATGGAGTCCACCTAAACCAGACCCAGACATAAGTCTCTTTCGATTAGGAACTAGATCAGGGGGAAGAAGGCCCAATGATGGTTGGGATGAGGACTGTGCTAAAGATAATTGTAACCCTACTATCATTACTATTAAGAAGCCTAAAGACCCAAGTTGGAATTCAGGAAAAACCTGGAGGCTAAGATTATATGTAACTGGACATAATCCTGGTACCTTTTTCACCATTAGAAAGCTTCCTACAAAGAACAGACCTTTCCTAATAGGAGTAGGGAACGGGCTGCCACCTAGGCCCCCTGTCAGCCTCCCGGCAGCACCAAAACTCCCGAACAGTAAGACAGGCCTAGACCAGAGCGGAGCTACCACGACTCCTACTGTAGACTCTTTCCCAATAGAGCCAGAGGAGCAGGACCATAAATTACCTTTTTACACTCCCAGCCTGTTACTAGAAAGACCACACCACCAAGAGACATATACCCTAGATTTATTAGATAAGGTATTCCCCTTCTTTAACAAGACACAGCCTGAAATTACAGAATCTTGTTGGCTTTGCCTTAGTCCCAGACCCCCTTTCTATGTAGGGCTTGGAGCCAACACCTTGAGGGAAGTGGAATTGGCTCCTACTACAGTAACCCTTACGAGGGACCGGAACCAGGATCAGATGAAAGATTGTGTCTCAGAAGGATCTCTCACTTTAGCAGAGTTCCATGGGAAAGGAACCTGCTACCTCTTAGCAAATTTCACCTTAGGTAATTCCAATTACAGTGACTATTGCCTTAACCAAGAAACCCTACTCGCCACCCTAGAGGACCCGAAAGTGACAAAGGCACCTGAAGGACTATGGTTTGTGTGTACTCAAGGTATCTTCAAGTGTATAGTCCCCACTCATCCTGAACTTTGTGTAAGTGCTTACATTATTCCACAGGTATATCTGTATAGGGGAAACCCCGAATTCCTTGTTGCTCCCCCGAGGCGGGAAAAACGAGCTCCACTTCTTATCCCTATCATAGCTACCATAGGAATTGTAGGGTCAGCAGCAGTAGGGACAGCATCCCTCATTCAAGGGGAACTTACCCTCAGACAGCTATCCAAGACATTCTCCAAAGATATTGTGCTTCTCCAAAACCAGGTAATATACCTCGAGAAGCAAATAGACTCCCTAGCCGAGGTAGCCCTTCAGAATAGGAGAGGACTAGACCTCCTCCTACTCAAGCAAGAAGGACTGTGTGCTGCTCTAAGAGAAGAATGCTGTTTTTATGCTAACCACTCTGGAGTAATTAGAATATCAAGGTACTTGCAAACAGATTAGAAAATAGGAACTTAGAAGAAGATGACCCAGGATGGTATGCCTCTATGTTCAGAACTTCCCCTTGGCTAACCACTCTTATATCTACAATTGCTGGGCCATTACTGATACTTTTGTTAGCTCTCACTATTGGGCCTGTAGTTATTAATAAACTCCTTACATTTATTAAGGAAAGAATCGAGACTGTAAAAGTGATGGTTCTGTCTCAACCTACCTACACCATCCTTCCTTCTGATGAGAATCAAGGGTTTGATTTATGCCCTAATAGGAGTAGGGAATGTAAGGACCAAGAGAAGATCAGAAAATAAGCAGGGCACTAATGGAACAGGGAACTTAAGGGTTACAGGCAGGTCCTGCTCCTGTTCTGTTAGGAGTAACATGCCCAAGGTCGTTCAAGAAGCAGAGACAGATAGGGACTCTGGGAAGCTGAGAGAGAAGAGAAAAAAAAAGGAAAAAGAGACAAACGTTTGCATTCTATTGGTTAAAAGACCCTTATAAGAAGTTTAGGTTTGGAATTCATCAATGAGCTAGACCCCAGCCCCTGTTGCTATGCTATGTGCAGCCCCCTTAGCAAATAGGTTACCACCACATCTGCTTCTGTATTAGGCTTGCTTGCTTAGCTTATAAAAAGATTTAGCTGTGAGCGCTAGGTGCGATTCCCATCTGTAGCTCCTTGTGAGCACGGTGTCTCTGGACACCTCGGGAATTTGCCCCTGCACAGGTAAAACTGGCCAATAAAGTTACATCTATACTCCTGAAAGTCTCCAACGTTTGTTCTTGTACCCGGTGGATGCTACATAATGTATTAGAATGTTTGTTTGGGTATCTGTTAGCGTTGGCTATACTAATTTTGTGTTTGTTCTGTATTTTTTCAGTCTACCTCCAAATTAGAATCTGGGAAACTAGGAAATCAGACGAGTGCAAATCTCAGTAAACAAATTAACAATAAAAAAGAAAAGGGGGATATGTTGTGGACCATAAATGGCAAAAAGCCTTTGTAGATTCGAGGCTTAGCAAAAGGCTAAGTTCTCCCCCCCACCCCCCACCTCCCTACTGACTATGATGCGGAGTATTTGAACCCACTTCACGCCCTTAAGTTGCTGGGAGCAATTTACTGCCCTTCCTCTTACTCTTTGTTTGTTCAGATGTTGGTTGATTTCACTTATTCATAGTAGGGGGATTTCTGTTTTTGCCTTGGGAGAATTCCTGTTTTAGCCTCAGCTGTGTAACTTTGTATCAAGGACTTCCTCGATTTGCATATGACTATATAGTAAAGTAAACTGGGGCTATGGGGCACTTGGATATTGCCATCAGCATTTGAAGAGTCCTCCTGGTCCCATCCTTTTTTCTTAATAAGTCTGTTTCCTTAATTCTGCACCATTCTCACTCAAAACCCAGAATTAGGAGCCGCACCGGTCTGCGGCAGATGCTTCAAAAATTTTATGTCAAAACATAAGCCTTGGCCGGTGTTGGGCAGATAAAATATATTATGCTCACTTTGTTAAAGATGGCGCTGCCCACATGGAAGCTGCCGCCCAGGTGATATTAATGTGTGTTGGGAGCAGGCTGTGGGCAGGCAGGATCCTTGTAGCCTGGGGCTTGGTTTTAGGACTAAGCCTTTCCTACCCTTTTTGATGTGGGGTGGTACAATCCCATCATGCCTCAGATAAGTGTCTTTGTATTAGAGACTTCCCTGTTTGTATATTGGATTAAAGGTTTTGATTTCTGCACTATAAAGTGGGGCAGACTGGGAGCTTGCTCTCTTGGTTCCTGAGGTTAGCATTAGAGAGCAGAGAAAGGCCACATGGAGGAGGCCTAGAGAAGCAGCCAAGATGGCAGAGTGCTGAAGGAAAAGCCAGTTTGGGCAGAGTTTGTGCAGGAAGAGGGAAGAAGATGGGGAACAGGTAAATAAGTCTGGTGAGCTAGAAACCTTTGATTCTAGGAAACTCGGATAAGTCAGTGGCTTTGTGAACACTGAATGAGTGGGTTTTGGAGCCCAGTGTGTGTTGTACTTGCCCACCAGGTGCAAGCTAGGATTAAAGGTGATGGCCCACCAGTTTTCGGCTCCATTGTTTCTTTACCGACTGTTCAAATCCAATGCAAACCTGCATGGGCCAGGCGGCTGTAATGGTGGCCGCGGCTACTGGCTTTATAGCCGGTAGGTCTCTTAGAGCGTCATCCCTATATGCCAAGGTTCCAGGTTCGACCCCCCATCAGGGCTCAAACAAGGAGCAACCAATGAATGCACAAATAAGTGGAACAACAAATCGCTGTTTCCCTCTCTCTCTCCCACCCCTTCCTCACTCTCTAAATTCAATAGATAAACATTTTAAAAATATATACATATTTATATGAAACATAAAAGTGAAGCCAATCTAACTTCTGATTGAACCAAGCACGGGATGGGGGGAGGAGAGTAAAGCTCCCCTGCTCCTTAGCCTTGTCCACACCCCCAAGTTAGCCCCTGAGGCGCATAAGTTTCCTCAAAACACTGTGAAAACCATTGTTGTCCCAGAAGGCAGCCTAGGCATGTGGTCCTGGAGCTGCCACTGCCCAGCTGTGTGGCTCCGGGAAAGTCATTTACCTCTCTGCTCTGAGCCTCGTTTCCTCATCTGCAGAGTGGGCTTGATAAACTCCATCAAAACAGGGTTGGGGCAACAAAAATGAAAACACTCTAAATGTTTTAGGAGCTTTGGTGTCACGATCATTTTCCAGCTATAAGAATACTGATAAACAAAGTGAAAATCCAGAAAACAGGAAACTTTGGACTTAGTTTTTAGTACTGGTTCCATTCCTCACTTGCTGTGAGAGACTTTCTGTACCTTTCTGGACCCCAGTGTGTAGAATATGGAAAGTACCTGCCTCAGCTATCTCAATGGGACACTGTGAGGCAGCTGTGTTAGGCTTGCTCGCGGGTTTACCAGCTGCAAGCACTTTGCTTGATTGGTACATGAACACGTGGCAGAGGCCCATGTGCATAGCCTATATAAGGCTGTGGGTGCTTCCCCTGGGAGGCAATTCTCCCAGATTGCTCTTCCACCACTGTGAGGTGCAGTTTTCCTTGCTCCCTTGCCCTTTGCCCTTACTGCGAATAGTAGATTTTTCTTTGTTATCAGCTCACCTGTTATTAGCTCTTTCCCTTTTGTTATTTGCCTGCCTGTCTTTGCTAGCCTCCAATAAATGGGTATGGCCTGATACTTTTTGGCTCCATAGTTTCTCTACCATCTGCCCGAATCCAATGTGGATCTGCCTGGCCGTGGCATTACACACCATAAAAGCAAAAATGAGGGAAAACAGCTCTTAAAACATCAAGATCATAACAATGTCAGGACAGTGTCAACAGCATTAACTCTCCACTGTAGCAAACACCCTGGGAAGGGCACAACACAGCTGGGAGGCTCCTGGATTTCTCTGAGAACCACTGCTGGAGAAACAGCTGCGTTAGGCTTGCTCGCTGGTTTACCAGCTAAAAGCACTTTGCCTGAACAGTGCGTGAACACACAGCAGTGCCCCGTGTACATAGTCTATGTAAGGCCATGGGTGTTTGCCCTCAGGGTGGATGGTGGGTTGCCTGCCCACCCACCCGCTACTGTGAGGGGCTATTTTTGCTGCTCATTTGTCTGAGAAGTGGTTTTCCCTGCCTGTTTGCTCATCCACCATTGAGAGGCTATTAAACAAAAATGGCCCAAAGATTTCTGGCTCCGCAGTTTCTCTACTGTCTTCCAGAATCCAATGTGGACCTGCCCGGCCTCAGCCATGGGCATTACAACCACACACATGGTTCAGGGCAGTGCACCAATGAGCAGTGAGTGCCATGTCCAGTTATTACTCATATAGTTCCCTGCATCTTTTAAAATTAACCTTAGCCTTTTCTTGATTACATGGAATTCTCCACAAACAATATCCTATTTGTAATGCCAGTGGCTGAGGCCAGGCAGGTCCACATTGGATTCACTGAGGAGCCAGAAAGTGTCGGGCCAAACCTGTTTTTGGAGTCTCGCAAAGACAGGCGAGCAAATAAAAGGGAAAGAGCTAATAAAGGAAAATCTGCTATTTGCAGTAAGGGCAAGGGAGTGAGGAAAACTGCACCTCACAGTGGCGGGAGAGCAACCTGGGAGGATTGCCTCCCAGGGGAAGCACCCACAGCCTTACATAGGCTACGCACACGTGCCTCTGCCACGTGCTCACTCACTAATCAAGCAAAGTGCTTGCAGCTGGTAAACCCATGAGCAAGCCTAACACAGCTGCCCCATATTCCACCCCTTTAGGGTTGCTAGCCTCACAATTTACAAGACAGGTTTCTTCCCTGATGGTCCCTGTGTGAGGAGTGAGGTACATTACACAAATCAAAACAGTACAGTCTACAGCAACAGAATTACAAACACAGCTATAGGCAAAATGATAAGAGTGGTCAGCAGTACCAAGAAAGGTAAATCTTTCATTTCTGGCAGAATATAGGCCAGAGTTCTATCTGCAGTCAGCACAGTAGCAGGCACCAGAGGCCGCCCTGGGTGGGCATTCCAAACCTTATTATCCGGTATACCAGGATCTGCTGGTTTGATGTGTAGCAAAATAGGAGAACTCATTATGGCCCATAAAAAATTACAAAGGTGCCCTTCATAATGCTGTCTCCCTGAGCACTCAAGGGGTAATGCACTTCTACCTTAGGCAGCCAGGTGCTGGTTGGCCAGAGAGTTAACTGGAGGTCCCCCTCAGGCACCACCCCACAGTGCCAACAAGGCCACCCACCGTAGGTGGGGGCCTGTACAGTCCAGGACCATGTCTGTTGAAGCCGTTGGCCTTTAAGGAGGGCTGTTGGGGCAGGAGCACGTTCCCCTACCATCCAAACCCTGGCTTGAGCAAAGTGTCCTTGGTGTGTATCTGCAACTGGATGGGAGCAGCTGCCCGGTGCAGGAGGGCCTCCACTGGAACTGGGTCCCCCCATCGAGGTCTCTCATTCAAAATCCAGAGTACTGTCCACAAGTACTCTGGGCAAATGTTGTGTCCCTCCAGTAAAGGAGCTAGTGCCCGTCTCTTGTTGCAGTTCCTGCTTTAAGATACCAGCAGCCTGTGGGTGGTAGGGCACATGGTACTTTCAGTCCACCCCTAGGCTTTGAGCCCATTGCCTCACCATAGAACCTGTGAAATGGGTACCATTGTCACTTTCAAGGACCAGCAGCTGCCCTTAAGCAGCACTCAGGTGGTCCAGAGCCTACCCTTTGGTCTGGGTTTCGGGCAGGGTAAACAGCAAGCAGACCAGTGGCAGTATCTACACATATGACTGCATACTGGTACCCGTCCAACCTTTGGCAAGGGTTCAATATTGTCTCTGCCACCATGTCAATGGAACATGACCTGTCTGGATCAGGCCAGGTAATGCCAGTTGTCTCCACGGGTGCTCCTTGTAACACACTGCAGGTTTCTTGTAAGCTGCAAGTACCTCTGTGTGGGGCAGCTGTGTTAGGCACTTTACTTGATTAGTGTGTAAGCACATGGCAGGGGCACATGTGCAAAGCCTATATAAGGCTATGGGTGCTTCCCCTGGGTAGTGATTCTCTCAGATCGTTCTCCTGCCACCGTGAGGTGCGGTTTTCCCTGCTCCCTTGCCCTTACTGCGAATAGCAGATTTTCCTTTATTAGCTCTTTCCCTTTTGTTGTTTATTTGCTCACTTATCTTTGTGAGCCTCCAATAAACAGGTATAACCCGACACTTTCTGGCTCCACAGTTTCTCTACTGTCTGCTTGAATCCAATGTGAACTTGCCTGGCCTCGGCCACCGGCACTACAGCTGGCGTTGTGAGCAGGGTTCAGAGCAGGTGGGTATGAAGCTGCTGACATACTTGAAGGGTGAGGTAGAGGAGTGGTCATTGTTCTCCAGTGTATGGTCCCCCATGGCTGTCCTTTTGGGGGTCATAGGCTGGGTGTTTTTTACAGCCCTGCAAGAGGAAACTGAGAGCTCTGTGCGAGAGGCAGCCCAAGTTTGAAAGCTCCAGGGTGAGCTGCAGAGCCAGTGGCCACAATGACATGAGCTTGAACAGTCACTGGAAAAAGAGTTGCAGATCTGAGAATTGCAAGTCAGACTGCAGGCTGGGAACCAGGTGCAGCATGAACTGAAGCTAGCACTGGAGAGGGAGGCCGACTGGGATCAAGAGTTGCATTGTGAGGGGCAGGCAGAACACCAATGGCAGCTGGAACTAGTGTGGTCTCTGGAGAAGGAATTGCAGGTTCATGAGTTGCAGTTTGCCCTGGAAGCTGAATGTTGGCAGCAACAGGTGCTGGAGAAACAACCGCAAGTTTAGGATCTTGAGAGTTGAGTACAGGAGCTCCAGAATCAGCTTCAGGCCAAGAGCCGGCAGCTGCATTAGCCAAAGCGGGCGCGGAAGATGGAGCTGCATTCCTGCTGGCAGGTGGCTCTGAGTCCATGGGAGCAGGCATTTTGGACTCCTCCTCTTCTGAAGGGGAGGCTCAGGTTACAACTGCCATCCGCAGGCAGACTTAGAGCCCAGCCATTGGTCACCAAGAAGGTAAAATCCCAGCAGTGAAGAGTCCCTCAGGAGCCATCTACAGCCTCTTCCACAGGTAGTGGAGCACTCTGTGGTCCGACCCTACACCCAGGCAGAGCTGATGGAGTTGGGGGTACAATTCAGGCAGAAACCCATGGAGCTGCTGGCAGCCTGGCTACTGAGGTTGTGGGACATAGGGGTGGATGGCATCATGCTCTCTGGAACAGAGATGGAGAAATTGACTGCCATTACCACACATTCCTCCTTGAGGCAGTGTCTTCAGAACTGCCATGACAACCCAAGAAACCATACCCTATTAGAATGGGTGATGGCTGCCATTCGTATGGTCTGGCAGAATGCTGGGGACTTGCCGCAGGCAGTGAGTTGGTGGCATGCTATAGTGAGTTAGTAAAGGTCCTTCGGTAACTAGTTATGAAGAATGCTGTGTTCTACCTTGTAAGATATTTTTCCCCACCAAGGAAGAAGGAAGGACGTAGCCATGAAGTGTGGAATAATAAAAGCTTTATTCAGTACAGCGCTTCCTGGATGATGTTCTTTGGCCTGGGGGACAGGGGCTAGAAAAGTTGCGTGGGGGAAATTTAAAGGGTCGTTAGGGCGGTAGAGCTAATATGATGTGGCGAAATTTCATTGGCTGACAGACGGTGGCTCTTTTCCAAAGGACTCCTGGGAAGTTTCTTTTGGTGCACATGGGTGTGGGCGGTTCTAGCCAAAGTTCCCGGGTCTGGCTTCTCACATGACCTTCCCCCATTGCCCCCGGACCTCACATACCTGGGGTCCTGTGGAGCAGACAAGAAAGTGTTTATGGCTGGGATGTGGAATCTCATCCTCTGTAGTGCCCCATCAGCCCTTTTTGGGTCACTAGTGGCTATCCTGGACCCCTATGTGGGACAGCCTATCAATGTGGTTACACAGATGGTAGCAGATTTTGGGAGAGCTGGAGGAAGCACAGAATCACAAAGCTGTGAGGGCTGCTGCCTATGCTGCTTTCTCCCCCCCCCCCCCCTGCTAGCCAGAGGAATGGGCTTGTGAGAGTTACCCAAAAAAGAAACTAATAGAATAATGTATGTTAACCATAATGGAAAAGTAAAAAATAATTAAAAAATAATAAAGTAATGAACCAAAAAAATACATATAGTATGTCCGTAAAGTCATGGTGCACATTTGAGCGGTCACAGGAAAGCAACAAAAGATGATAGAAATGTGAAATCTGCATCAAATTAAAGGAAAACTCTACCAGTTTCATAACTATTCAGTGCAGTTTGATGTGGGCTCACGCACAGATTTTTTAGGGCTCCTGAGGTAGCTATCCCGTATAGCCTCTACAGACTCGTCCCTGACTGATGGCCTACCAGAACGGGGTTTCTCCACCAAACTGCCGGTTTCCTTCAACTGCTTATCCCACCAAGTAATGCTATTCCTATGTGATGGTGCTTCGTTATAAACGTGCCGATATTCACGTTGCACTTTGGTCACAGATTCAAATTTAGCAAGCCACAGAACACACTGAACATTCCTCTGTACCGTCCACATCTCAACTGGCATGGCCATGGGCTGCTCCGCTGTATACACGATGTTACGTCAACATCTGCGCGTGCGCACATGCTGCCACATCATCCTACAGAAACTGAGAGGATTTTCCTTTTATTTGGTGCAGATTTCACATTTCTATAGTCTTTTGTTGACCAGTCAAAAGTGCAGCATGACTTTATGAACACACTATATATATACCAAATCTGAACAACAAAGAGAAAAATGATTGAAAATGAATAGAATCTTGGGACCTATGAGACGAGAACAGGTCCAAAATTTGTGATCTAAAAAGAAAGAATGTGGTGCTGAAACCAGTGTAAAGAAATACAGGTTAGGCTCTGCCACTTGGTCCTGCTGCCATGAGGAGGATGCTCAGCAGACTTGTCCCACCAACTCCCTCCCCCACATCCTTGAGACCACATTGGGGGAGATGGCCTCAGAGTGCAAGTTGCTAATGAAGTGGATCACATTTTTTACAATATGAAAGTTAGGAAGTGGTCCACACCAGAAGAAATCAAGAAAAGAAGGAAGGCTGTCATTTTTTGTCTCAGTGTAGACAAAGAGTACGTCATTGTAGAAGAAGGCAAGGAGATCTTGATTGGAGATGCTGATGTTAACCATGACAGGTCCTGTCAAGCATTTTGTGGGGATGCTTCCTGAGAAAGATTGCTGCTATACTTTGTGTGATGCAAGCTTTGAATCCAGAAAAGAGGATTTGATGATTTGGGAGGGGGGCACTAGAGCAAGCACCTCTGAAAAGTAAAATGATCTATGTGAGCTTCAAGGATGTAATCAAAAAGAAATCTCAAGGTATAAAACACGAATGTCAAACAAATGGGCCGAAGACCTCAATCAGGCTTGTATTGCTGAAAAGCTAGATGGATCCTTAATTGTAGCTTTTTTTTTGTTTTGTATTTTTTCTGAAGCTGGAAATGGGGAGAGACAGTCAGACAGACTCCCGCATGCGCCCGACCAGGATCCACCCGGCACGCCCACCAGGGGCGATGCTCTGCCCACCAGGGGGCGATGCTCTGCCCCTCCGGGGCATCGCTCTGCCACAACCAGAGCCACTCTAGCGCCTGGGGCAGAGGCCAAGGAGCCATCCCCAGCGCCTGGGCCATCTTTGCTCCAATGGAGCCTTGGCTGCGGGAGGGGAAGAGAGAGACAGAGAGGAAGGAGGGGGGGTGGAAAAGCAAATGGGTGCTTCTCCTATGTGCCCTGGCCGGGAATCGAACCCGGGTCCCCTGCACGCCAGGCCGACGCTCTACCGCTGAGCCAACCAGCCAGGGCCTAATTGTAGCTTTTGAAGGTCGCCCTGAGTAGATCATCATTCAGTGCCACAAAAGTTTCCATGTTTAATGTTATCTTGCTATATAAGTAAAGCAAGTATGTTTTTAAGCCAGGGTCTAAGAGGAAGCTATCTTGGCATCTGTTAGAGTAAATGAAATATTCTATAAACAATGTGCAAACAGCCTTAAATAGATTGGAAATCTGAAGTTAAAAGTAAAAAAGGAAAGAAAGAATAGCTAAAAACTTTCAAAGTTTGGTAAAAGACAGAGATTACAAGAAACTCTGTAAACCCCAAACTGGCTAAACCTAAACTGACACACCCTAAACTGCTAAAAACCAAAGACAAATGTGAGAGAAAATAAAGGCATTTTCAGATAACTGAAAGCATTTACTATTAACAAATCCTCACTGAAGAAGCCATAAAGAAAGACAACATGCTTCTCGCTGAACTTCTTCTCTAGCATGCGTACCAGCCAGACCTGGATTTTCTGGAAAGACTTCAGCTAAGGAACTGGAACAAAGATGATAATACCTTTCCAACTACTACCAACTTCAATTTCCTACTTAAAACAAATCCCCAGTTTCAGTTCATAGCTTCCCTTGTCAACACTCAGGTGTGGCGTTGGGTGCCACATTCCGTGGGAACTTGTCAGCCCAGGACTCCTGAATTTTGTTACAGTGTCACCCCAGTAAATGCAACTTTTGAAAAAAGGCAACAAGCTCTGGATGGGTAGCTCAGTTGGTTAGAGTGTCCTCCCAATATGCCAAGATTGCAGGTACCATCATGGTCAGGGCACATACAAGAATCAGAATGAATGCATGAATAAATGGAATAACAAATTGATGTCTCTGTCTCCCCTTTCCTCCCTCTATAAAATTATTAATTTAATAATTATAAAATCCATAATGTTTTGTATGAAAGTGACACTATTCTTACATTACTATTCATGAAACATGTACAGGATGAAAAGGATTAGTGTGACAGTGAGGGCACACTTGTGTATCAGACCACATATAGTTCATTTTCACAGTCACCAGGCACAGCATCATTAGCTCCATTTTTCAAAGAAGATAAGAGACTTTAAGCAACTCACCATATTTACATAGCTAGTAAGTCGTAGCTGGAAATTGAAGTCAGAATATGTGAACTTCACAGCTCAGAAACAGGAGAGCAGCAGAGCATTGTGGCATTGTGGGAAATGGATGATCTAGCACACAGTCTGTACATGTGTTCACATGAGTTCTCCTTAGACCTCCTTGACAATCCGGATGTTGTCACATGAGTGAGTTCATTCCCATTTGCCAATGAGGAAACTGAGGTTTGGAAAATTACTTACAAAGCCTTGCTGAAACATTTTCAGGTATCATATTTTGCTAGCCTTGTTCTTGTTAACAGGTCACCTTAGGGTGGACCTGTAGGGTCGTTATTTAAATGTTACACAAATAACTGAAAGATTTCAGTTAAAATTAAGGTGACCAACTTTTTTACAATGAAAAGGAGGACAAAAATAAATTGCAAATAATATCGTAAAAGAAACATTTTATTCATTGCAACAATAATACACTATAATATAAATGCATAAAACATTTGTAATATTTTATATTGTAATTATGCTTACATGCCTATTATTTTTTAATAATTGTAAGAAAAAAGGACTCATTTAGATACAAATATGTTACATCACACGCAATGGATTGACTCTGCATTGATCGAATACAGATATTTACAGATTAGTCTTCCAATATCAAAAAGGAGGCCATGTAGGAGGACACTTTTCGAGGGAGGACGGAACCTACAAAAGAAGGACTGTCCTCCCTAAAGGAGGACGATTAGTCACCTTAGTTAAAATTCCCTTAGTTCAGTAATTTACTTATGTTCCTTGGGCTACCAAGGAGAAACCTAGGAGTGCACGTGGAAAGAGAGAGGGCAGAAATATTCAAGTGTACTTGACACCCAGAGTGGGTTATTTTGTTTACACCCTTCTCCTGTCAAGGTGTTGTTGGGCAAATGAGTTTGTAAAATTTGTATTTTTTGAGTTTGCTCACTTTTATTGTTTAAAAATGGTGCTGGCCAGCCACATGTGTGCTTGCCCGCAGAGCAGGGCAGTTGATTGCAAATTGCAGAATACATTCCTGCTTGGGAGATGCCATTGTTTTGCTAAATAGTTTGCTGGAGACCCTCTTTGTGGATCCAGGTAGTTTTGCAGGGAGTGCAGAGAGAATGCAGAGTGCTGAAGAAGAGCCAGTTTTGCAGAGAGAGAAGGAGTGCAGATGGGGAACCAGAGCCCAGGGGCTTTGCAAGATCTGCTGAGACTGGGGGGCCTTTGATTCTAGGAGGAACCTGAGAAGATTCTCCTGGTTGTGGACCTGGAGAATGCGTCAGGGTTTTGGAAGCCCTGAATGAAAGGGAAGTGTTTATCCTGTGTGTTTGCCTGTCAGCCAGTGCGAGACTTTAATAAAGGCCCACCATTTTTCTGATCCACTGTTTCTTTACTGTCTGTCGGAATTCAATGAGAACCTGCATGGCCACAACGACGGCGGCCACAGACCATACGGGTGTCTTCTCATTTATAAACATGTAATAATCAGTTGTAATAATTTCCTTAACTCATTCTATTAAAACCAATAATTAACATTTAAAAAGAATAAATTTCAATTTTGAAGACATTCAAATATAGTAAAACATTTCATAGACAAACTAAAACCCGGAACTTTAACAAAAATATTTCACCAGTAGTTCTCACAGCCCGGTTTCCACTGTTTTACATTTTAAACACAAGTGACCACTGAGATAAAGGACCACAGCCAGCCAATTTACATAGGAAAACAAGTCCTGAGTAGGTCTGGTCCCGAGATCACTCGGGGGAAGGGAGGGAGGGGCAGCTCTCAGGCAACACCTCCCCCAGGTCGGCGATGCTCCTTCCTCTTTTTCATCTACCAACCCCACGTGTTCCCCGCCCCCGAGAGCGCCAGGCCCGCCCACAACCAGAGGCCCCGCCCACGCAAGTTCCGGTCCACACCCCGCTCGGACCAGCATCCTAGAGTCTTATAGCTCCACCCCTCTGGACACCGTCCACAGCGGCCTAGATCCGCTCCATCCCAGGCGGTGCCTCAGACCCACGGCACCCCTCGCCCGCCTGGGCCCCGTCTTGAACCCCGCCCCTCTCCAGTCACCGCCCCGCCCCTCTCTGCCCCGCCCGCGACCTATGTCTAGGCCTCACTTTTTCCATTGACATCTCGGAAATTGACGAACCTGCAGAATTCGCAGCTCTAGGCCCCGCCCCTGAGTTAGCGTCATCTACCCGCGCCACTGCCGGAAGTTTGGTCCCTGTGATGGGGACCGTCAACCCTGCAGTCGAGATGCTTGCCGGTTCCGGGAAGTGATGGATGAGCAGGCTTATGGACATGGTGCGCAGAGTCGCTTTGGCCGCCATGCACTGCAGGAGCAGCGGGCTCGGCATGTTCTACGCCGTGAGGAGGGACCACAAGGCCGGGGTCTTCCTGGCCTGGTGAGTGAGCCGCGCCTCCCGGGAAAGTGTTGACAGGATTGTTTTTCCAGAGACCCTCCCAGATTCTAGCTTGATCGGAGTCTGAGGAACGCCTTGCGGTGCTGGCGTACCGTCTGGCTGGCACAGCGTATGCGACAGGGCTGGGCAGACCAGGTAAAGCGTGTAGACCATGACTCTGCCCCGAGGAGCGGGCACCTCCAGCCTTTTTCACACTGTTGCCAACCGAGGAAGAGAATCGCCTAAAAAGGGGAAAAGTGATAGAGATAGGGAGGAGGGAGTAACAGTGCTCTTTGTTCCAGAGGTGACTGCAGAGGACCGCTTTTCTGCCGCCAGGTTCAAGAAGTTTGCCACAGAGAAGGAATCCTGGTCCTTCGTCAGAAACTCTGAGGACCCCCGTGGTCCAGAAGGTAGTCACTGCGCAGCGCTGTGCCTTTGTAACCTCCTCAGAGCCCGTTCTGTCCCAGATGACACTTGACCTATAGAGCTATCTAATGAGCAGGTAGAGGAGATGTTACGACTATTAACATTCCTTCATTTTACAACTAGGAAACAGTCCAAACACAAGGTAGCTGTGGTTCCGTCACTAACAGTATCAGAGTCAAGCCAGGATTCAGCCCTCTTGTTCCACTCAGTGCCCTCACTGTCGTTCCTCCTTAAAAAAAAAAAAATGCTTCCTCGCCCCCTGGTGGGCGTGCCGGGTGGATCCCGGTCGGGCGCATGCGGGAGTCTGTCTGACTGTCTCTCCCCGTTTCCGGCTTCAGAAAAATGCAGAAAAAAAAAAAAAGGCTTCCTGCAGGTGAACCATATCCTTGACCACAGACTAGTTTTGCAAGATTTGCAGATATATAAATATATTGAAAGAGTTGTGTAAAACCATAATGTTAGGCCATAAATGTTCTGACGTCTCCGGATTCCAGTAAAGCCCTCAGGATGGAAGCTGCCTTAACAACCATTGTAAAAGGCCAACATAACTGAACACATTCTTCTGCTTTTTATAAACTGCTTCACTGAGCACTCTCTCCCTAAATTGTTCCAACGATAACTGAAAGCATGTTTTGCTTCTGTAAAACTGCTTTGGCTAGGAGCTCGTTTCCCACTTCTTTTTTTGCCTTTAAAAAAGCAAACTCCTGAGTTTGTTCCAGGCTGCATGATTTGATTGAGGTCTCTGTGCGGTCACTGGCTTAAAAATAAAGACTTTTTAATTTGACCATTTAATTGTGTGGTGAAAGAGTTTGTTTCCTTAACTGTCCAGATACAACACTGGTATTGGATTGGATGGACTACAGGGTTAAAGTGAGGAATGTAGTGCTTTTCACAGCATACACCTGTTTGAGGGTCCCTTATATTTAAGACAGTTGCACAGTCGAATTACCTCCCATTTCACATATTACAGAAAGTATGAGTGGTTGAAGTTGAAGCCTCTCATAAGGGACATCAGGTTTGCAGGACAAAGGGTGACTGCTTTAGAGCACAGAGGTTTTTTGTTGTTTTGTTTTTGAGAGAGAAAAGAGGGAGGGGGGTAGAGAGAGAGGCAACAACTACTCTAGTTATTCCACTTTAGAGCACAAAGTTTTTAAAAACAGATCTTAGCCTACCTTGAAGAAGTGATTTTTCATGAACTTTATTTGCAAAGTTGATTTTTTTTTTTTTTTTCACTAAAGTAGATTAAGACTGAGCAAAGGGGGCCCTGGCCGATTTGCTCAGTTGTAGAGCATTGGCCAGGCTTGTGGAAGTCCCAGGTTTGATTCCTGGTCAGGGCACACAGGAGAAGCCCCATTTGCTTCTCCACCCCTCCCCCTCTCCTTCCTCTCTATCTCTCTCTTCCCCTCCTGCAGCCAAGGCTCCAGTGGAGCAAAAGTTGGCCTGGGTGCTGAGGATGGCTCCATGGCCTCTGCCTCAGGTGCTAGAATGGCTCTGGTCGCAACAGAGCAACACCCCAAATGGGCAGAGCATCGCCCCCTAGTGGGCGTGCTGGGTGGATCCCTGTCGAGTGTATGCATAGGTCTGTCTGACTGCCTCCCCACTTCTAACTTCGGAAAAATACAAAAAAAAAAAAAAAAAAGACTGAGCAAAGGGTAGTTTTAATCAGTTTGAAGTTGAGTAGTCTCTAGTGCCCACTAGGTGCTCAAGGATGGAACGGCTGCTCCTTCAACTGTCATGACAATCAGGACAAAGCAGAATTCAGAGGCAGGTGGTGCTAGGAATCTACCTGGAAAGGCTGGTTTTCCAGGCAGGGGAGAGCATCACTCATACATTTGCTCTGTCTCCATCTCCCCAGCACCTTATTTATTTATTTACTTACTTATTTAAAGACTTTATTTACTGGTTTTTGGAGAGAAACAGGGGTAGAGGGGGGACAGGAAACATCAACTTGTAGTTGCTTCTCTATGTGCCTTGACTGTGCAAGCCCGGGATTTCAAATTGGTAACCTCAGCATTCCAGCTTTATCCACTGCACCACCACAGGTCAGGCTCCCCAGTACCTTTTAAAGGAGTTCTGATGTGACAGTTCCATTTTCTACTTGGATGGAGAAATCAGTTTGGACAGGAAGCAAACTGTCTGTTTGGAAGTCTGTCTTGATTGGGTTCTTAATATTTCCTGATCACAGGTTGTTTTAACCAATTAGTAATTTATTTATATCTCAAGTCTTTCAACACAAGGAAGTTTCTGTTGATTAAGTTCTCTAAATATTAAGGCAAGCTAGTTCTTTATTTCTATGAATCTATCTTTCTTAAAAGTTTGCAAAGGCCTCCTAGTCAGTGACTTACCTTGGAGATTGCAGGTTCAGTTCCAAATTGACTCAATAAAGTGAATTCCATGGGTTTGGTTTCCCAGTGCATGGAAAAGTAATATTGACACTATACTGTAGTCTACTGAGTTATGTCTAAAAAACAGTGTGCTAATCTTAATTAAAAATGCCCTACGGCTCACCATCATCCTAGCCTTCAGCAAGTTGTCATCTTTTTGCTGAGGGAGAGTCTTGCCTTTGTTGATGGTGTTGATGGCGCTGACTGATCAGGGTGGTAGTAGCTGAAGGTGGAAGGTTGGGCTGGCTGTGCAGTTTCATAAAATCAGACAATGGAGTTTGCCACATGGACTGCTTCTCCTTTCATGAACATTTCTCTGGAGCGTCTGATGCCATTTGATAGCATTTTCCCCACAGCAGAACTTTGAACATCAGAGGAGTCCTTTCAAAACCGCCACTGCTATATCAACAAAGTTTATGTTGTATTCTAAACCCTTTGTTGTCATTTCAGCCATTCTTTTGTGTGTGTGTGTTTTGTGTGTGTGCGTGTGTGTGTGTGTGTGTGTGTGTGTGTGTGTGTGACAGAGAGAGGGACAGTTAGGGACAGACAGACAGGAAGGGAGAGTGATGAGAAGCATCAGTTCTTCGTTACAGCACCTTAGTTGTTCATTGATTGCTTTCTTATATGTGCCTTGACTGTGGGGCTACAGCAGACTGAGTAACCCCTTGCTCAAGGGAGTGACCTTGGGCTCAAGCTGGTGACCTTGGGGTCTCGAACCTGGGTCCTCCACGTCCCTGTCTGACGCTCTATCCACTGCGCCAGCCACCACCTGGTCAGGCTCAGCCGTTTTCACAGCATCTTCAGCACGAGTAGTTTCCATCTCTAGAAATCACTTTCTCTGCTCGTTCGTAAGAAGCAACTCCTCATTTGTTAAAGTTCTGTCATGAGATTGCAGCAGTTCAGTTTCATCTTTAGTCTCTACTCCTAACTCTAGTTCTCTACTATTTTTTCTTTTTTTTAAGACTTTATTTATTTATTTTAGAGGGGCGGGGGCCAGAAGCATCAACTCTCATACGTGCTTTGATCAGGCAAGCCCAGGGTTTCAAACCAGCGACCTCACCATTCCAGGTTGATGCTTTATCCATTGCGCCACCATAGGTCAGGTACTAGTTCTCTAGTTTCTATACAAAATTTTCTTCTTTGCTTTTCTGGGGAAAGAACCTCTCAGATTTTCAAACTCTCTGTGCTCTGGAAGGGTTCATGATCCTTGGTGTCTCTGCAGTTTCCATCAAGACCAGATTTTTTTTTTTTTTTTTTTTGTATTTTTCTGAAGCTGGAAACGGGAAGGCAGTCAGACAGACTCCCACATGCGCCCAACTGGGATCCACCCGGCATGCCCAGCAGGGGGCAATGCTCTGCCCATCTGGGGCATTGCTCTGTTGCAACCAGAGCCATTCTAGCACCTGAGCCAGAGGCCTTGGAGCCATCCTCAGCGCCTTGGCTGCGGGAGGGGAAGAGAGAGAGAGAGAGGAAGGAGAGGGGGAGGGGTGGAGAAGCAGATGGGCGCTTCTCCTGTGTGCTCTGGCCGGGAATCGAACCTGGGATTCCTGCATGCCAGGCCGATGCTCTGCCACTGAGCCAACCGGCCAGGGCCAAGACCAGATTTATTTTTTAGCAGAAACTTTGCTCTTCTCTACACATTACCCTTATCAGGCTTGTCCTCGAGAATTTAGAATAATTTCCCAGGACATCAAAGTCTGAGATGGTGTGACTGTCTCACATCATATCATGCCCTTTTCTATAGGGCCCACACAGAGAGTATTTAAGTCTGATTTAGTGCCACTAAGTGACTCACTGAATTTCTGGATTCTTAATCATTTCATGTTGGATTCATTGTTTCTGGCCTCTGAGCAGACCCTGTCTTCCATCAGGAAGGAAGATAAACATGTACAAAAATTAGAAGTGAAAGCCAACAAGTGACTCCGTGAGCCCCAGGCTAATGGTGAAGAGGAGAACTCAGAGCCGTGTGCAGAGCATGTAAAATCAGAACACGGAGGCAGCCCTCCCGTTTGCAAGGACGTGTTCTCTTATATGGGTATGTCTGACTGAGTTATTTTATTATTATATTTTAAAGTATTTTATTTATTTTTTAAATTTTACTTACTGATTTTAGAGAGAAAGGAAGGGAAAAAGAGAAACATTAATCTGTTCCTTTATGTGCCCTGACCGTGAATTGAACCTGCAAGTTTTGCATATCAGGACAACACTTTAACCAACCGAGCTATCTGGCCAGAGCTTTTTTTCTTTTCCCCATTGATTTCCGAGAGAGAGAGAGGAGGGGTTGGGGGACAGAAGCATCAACTCATTGTTCCACTTAGTTCCATTTAGTCATATACTCATTGGTCGTTTTTTGTCCTGACTGAGGAGGGGGCGTGAGAGATAGAGAAGCATCACCTCACTGTTCCACTTAGTTGTTCCACTTAGTCGTGTACTCATTGGTTGTCTCTCATATGTGTCCGGACTGGGGGTTGAACCCTCAACCTTGGTGCACCGGGAGGACACCTATCCACTGCTCAGTGGACACCTATCCACCTGACCAGGACTATTTTTTTTTTTAATTATAATTATATTTTTTAATGGAGTGACATCAATAAATCAGGATACATATATTCAAAGATAACATGTCCAGGTTATCTTGTCATTCAATTATGTTGCATACCCATCACCCAAAGTCAGATTGTCCTCTGTCACCTTCTATCTAGTTTTCTTTGTGCCCCTCCCCCTCCCCCTTTCCCTTCCCTCTCCCCCATCCCCCCTCCCCCCGTAACCACCACACTCTTATCAATGTCCCTTAGTCTCACTTTTATGTCCCACCTATGTATGGAATAATGCAGTTCCTGGTTTTTTCTGATTTACTTATTTCACTTCGTATAATGTTATCAAGATCCCACCATTTTGCTGTAAATGATCCGATGTCATCATTTCTTATGGCTGAGTAGTATTCCATAGTGTATATGTGCCACATCTTTATCCAGTCATCTATTGATGGGCTTTTTGGTTGTTTCCATGTCCTGGCACTGTGAACAATGCTGCAATGAACATGGGGCTGCATGTGTCTTTGCGTATCAATGTTTCTGAGTTTTGGGGGTATATACCCAGTAGAGGGATTGCTGGGTCATAAGGTAGTTCTATTTTCAGTTTTTTGAGGAGCACCATACTTTCTTCCATAATGGTTGTACTACTTTACATTCCTACCAACAGTGTATGAGGGTTCCTTTTTCTCCACAGCCTCTCCAACATTTGCTATTACCTGTCTTGTTGATAATAGCTAATCTAACAGGTGTGAGGTGGTATCTCATTGCAGTTTTGATTTGCATTTCTCTAATAACTAAAGAAGATGAGCATCTTTTCATATATCTGTTGGCCATTTGTATGTCTTCTTGGGAGAAGTGTCTGTTCATGTCCTCTTCCCATTTTTTTATTGGATTGTTTGTTTGTTTGTTGTTGAGTTTTATGAGTTCTTTGTATATTTTGGATATTAGGCCCTTATCTGAGCTGTTGTTTGAAAATATCATTTCCCATTTAGTTGGCTTTCTGTTTATTTTGTTATCAGTTTCTCTTGCTGAGCAAAAACTTCTTAGTCTGATGTAGTCCCATTCATTAATTTTTGCCTTCACTTCTCTTGCCTGTGGAGTCAAATTCATAAAATGCTCTTTAAAACCCAGGTCCATGAGTTGAGTACCTATGTCTTCTTCTATGTACTTAATTGTTTCAGGTCTTATGTTTAGATCTTTGATCCATTTTGAGTTAATTTTAGTACAGGGGGACAAACTGTAGTCCAGTTTCATTCTTTTGCATGTAGCTTTCCAGTTTTCCCAGCACCATTTATTGAAGAGGCTTTCTTTTCTCCATTGTGTGTTGTTGGCCCCTTTATCAAAAATTATTTGACTATATATATGTGGTTTTATTTCTGGGTTTTCTATTCTGTTCCATTGGTCTGAGTGTCTATTTTTCTGCCAATACCATGCTGTTTTGATTGTCGTGGCCCTATAATATAGTTTGAAGTCAGGTATTGTAATACCCCCAGCTTCATTCTTTTTCTTTAGGATTGCTTTGGCTATTCGGGGTTTTTTATAGTTCCATATAAATCTGATGATTTTTTGCTCCATTTCTTTAAAAAATGTCATTGGAATTTTGATGGGAATTGCATTAAATTTGTATATTGCTTTGGGTAATATGGCCATCTTGATTATATTTATTCTTCCTAACCAAGAACAAGGAATATTCTTCCATCTCATTATATCTTTTTCGATTTCCCTTAACAATGGTTTATAGTTTTCATTATATAAGTCCTTTACATTCTTTGTTATGTTTATTCCTAGGTATTTTATTTTTTTTATTGCAATCGTGAAGGGAATTATTCTTTTGAGTTCGTTCTCAAATGTTTCATTGTTGGCATATAGAAAGGCTATTGACTTCTGTATGTTAATTTTGTATCCTGCAACCTTACTGTATTGGCTTATTGTTTCTAGTAGTCTTTTTGTGGATTCTTTGGGGTTTTCGATGTATAGGATCATATCATCTGCAAAAAGTGATACCTTTACTTCTTCTTTTCCGATATGGATGCCTTTTATTTCTTTGTCTTGTCTGATTGCTCTGGCTAGAACCTCTAGTACCACATTAAATAAGAGTGGTGAGAGTGGACAACCCTGTCTTGTTCCTGATTTAAGAGGGAAAGCCTTCAGTTTAGTGCCATTTAATATGATGTTAGCTGATGGTTTATCATATATGGCCTTTATCATGTTGAGATATTTTCCTTCTATACCCATTTTGTTGAGAGTCTTAAACATAAAATTGTGTTGTCTTTTATCGAAAGCCTTTTCTGCGTCTATTGATAAGATCATGTGGTTTTTGTTCTTTGTTTTGTTGACATGGTGTACTACGTTAACCGTTTTACGTATGTTGAACCATCCTTGAGATTCTGGGATGAATCCCACTTGATCATGATGATGTATTTTTTTAATATGTTGTATTTGATTTGCTAGTATTTTGTTTAGTATTTTAGCATCTGTATTCATTAGAGATATTGGTCTGTAGTTTTATTTTTTTGTGCCGTCCTTGCCCAGTTTTGGTATGAGGGTTATGTTGGCCTCATAAAATGTGTTTGGTAGTATTGCTTCTTCTTCAATTTTTTGGAAGACTTTCAGTAGAATAGGAACCAAGTCTTCTTTGAATGTTTGATAAAATTCGCTGGTATAGCCGTCTGGGCCTGGACTTTTATTTTTGGGGAGGTTTTTAATGGTTTTTTCTATTTCTTCTCTACTAATAGGTCTGTTTAGGCTTTCTGCTTCTTCTTGACTCAGTCTAGGAAGGTTGTATTGTTCTAAGAATTTATCCATTTCTTCTAGGTTGTTGAATTTAGTGGCATAAAGTTTTTCATAGTATTCTACAATAATCTTTGTATATCTACGGTGTCCGTGGTGATTTCTCCTCTTTCATTTTGGATTTTGTTTATATGAGTTCTTTCTCTTTTTTCCTTGGTAAATCTTGCCAAGGGTTTGTCAATTTTGTTGATCTTTTCAAAGAACCAGCTCCTTGTTCTATTAATTTTTTCTATAGTTTTTCTGTTCTCTATTTCATTTATTTCTGCCCTGATTTTTATTATCTCCTTTCTTCGGCTGGTTTTGGGTTGTCTTTGTTCTTCTTTTTCTAGTTCCTTAAGGTGTGAAGTTAAGTGGTTCACTTGGGCTTTCTCTTGTTTGTTCATATAAGCCTGAAGTGATATGAACTTCCATCTTATCACTGCTTTTGCTGTATCCCATAGATTCTGATATGTCGTATTGTCATTTTCATTTGTCTGTATATGTCTTTTTATTTATTTATTTATTTATTTTTATTTTATTTTTTTGCATTTTTCTGAAGCTGGAAACAGGGAGAGACAGTCAGACAGACTCCCACATGCGCCCGACCGGGATCCACCCGGCATCCCCACCATGGGGCGACGCTCTGCCCACCAGGGGGCGATGCTCTGCCCATCCTGGGCATCGCCATGTTGAGACCAGAGCCACTCTAGCACCTGGGGCAGAGGCCACAGAGCCATCCCCAGCGCCCAGGCCATCTTTGCTCCAAAGGAGCCTTGGCTGAGGGAGGGGAAGAGAGAGACAGAGAGGAAGGTGCGGCGGAGGGGTGGAGAAGCAAATAGGCGCTTCTCCTGTGTGCCCTGGCCGGGAATCGAACCCGGGTCCTCTGCACGCTAGGCCGACGCTCTACCGCTGAGCCAACCGGCCAGGGCCTTGTCTGTATATATCTTTTGATCTCTGCACTTATTTCTTCTTTGACCCATTCATTTTTTAAAAGTATGTTGTTTAGTTTCCACGTTTTTGTGGGATTTTTTTTCTCTTTTTTGCAGTTGAATTCTAGTTTCAAGGCTTTATGATCAGAAAATATGCTTGGTACAACTTCGATTTTTCTGAATTTACTGATGTTGTTTTTGTGGCCCAACATATGGTCAATTCTTGAGAGTGATCCATGTACACTGGAGAAAAATGTATACTCAGTCACTTTGGGATGAAATGTCCTGTAGATGTCTATCATATCCAGGTGTTCTAGTGTTTTGTTTAAGGCCACTATATCTTTGTTGATTCTCTGTTTGGATGACCGATCTAGAGCTGTCAGCAGTGTATTGAGGTCTCCAAGTATGATTGTATTTTTGTCAGTTTTTGTTTTAAGGTCAATAAGTAGCTGTCTTATATATTTTGGTGTTCCTTGGTTTGGTGCATATATATTAAGAATTGTTATGTCTTCTTGATTCAGTGTCCCCTTTGCCATTATGAAATGGCCATTTTTGTCTCTAAGTACTTTTGTTGTCTTGTAATCAGCATTATCAGATATGAGTATTGCTACGCCTGCTTTTTTTTGGATGTTATTTGCTTGGATTATTGTTTTCCAGCCTTTCACTTTGAATTTGTTTTTATCCTTGTTACTTAGATGAGTTTCTTGTACGCAGCATACAGTTGGATTTTCTTTTTTAATCCATTCTGCTACTCTGTGCCTTTTTATTGGTGAGTTTAATCCGTTTACATTTAGTGTAATTATTGACACTTGTGAGTTCCCTATTGCCATTTTATAGATTGCTTTCTGTTAGTTTTGTGTCTTGTTTGATCCTTCTCTTTCATCTTTCTATCTTTTGTTTTTATTTGGTTGTATTCCATACATCTTTCCTCTGTTGCTATCTTTTTTAAATCATGTGCTTCTGTGGTGGTTTTTTCAATGGTGGTTACCTTTAAGTAATGAAAAAGGTTCCTATCCTGTTCATTGTAGCACACTATTTTGTGAGTACTTTTGCACTCCATTGTTCTTTGCTACTGTTAATCTCCATCCTCTCCTCCCCCTTTTTTTTGTTGTCACAGTTTAAATTTGGTTTTATTGTGTTCTTCTTGGAGCTTTTACTTGTGGCTTTGTTTTTTTTTTTGTTCTTTCTATCTGATTGGAGAACCCCCTTTAGTAATTCCTGGAGTGGAGGTTTTCTGATGATAAATTCCCTGATCTTTTCTGTATCTGTGAATGTTTTTATTTCTCCTTCATATTTGAAGGATAGCTTTGATGGGTATAGTATTCGTGGCTGAAAGTTCCTCTCTTTCAGGACTTTAAATATTGGGGTCCACTCTCTTCTAGCTTGTAGAGTTTCTGTTGAGAAATCGGATGATAATCTAATGGGCCTTCCTTTATATGTTGTATTCTTCTTTTCCCTGGCTGCCTTGAGAATTTTTTCTTTGCCGTTGGTTTGTGCCAATTTCGTTATGATGTGCCTTGGAGTAGGTTTGTTGGAGTTAAGAAAGCTCAGAGTTCTGTTTGCTTCTTGAATTTGAGGCTTTAGTTCTTTCCACAGGCTTGGGAAGTTCTCATCTATTATTTGTTTGAGTATGTTCTCCATTCCATTTTCTCTCTCTTCTCCCTCTGATATACCTATTATTCTTATGTTATTCTTTTTGATGGAGTCAGATAATTCCTGTAGGGCTATCTCATTTTTTTTAATTTTTGAATATCTTTCTTCTTCTCTCTGTTGTGCCTCAAGTTGCTTGTCTTCTATTTCACTAACCCTACCTTCTATCTGGCCTGTTCTATTAGCTAAGCTTGTTACCTCTTTTTTCAGCTCATGTATTGAGTTTTTCATCTCTGTTTGATTTGTTTTTATAGTTTCAATTTCCTTGGAAATATATTCTTTGTGTTCATTGAGTTGTTTTCTGAGCTCCCTAAATTGCCTTTCTGTGTTTTCTTGTATATCTCTGAGTATTTTTAGGATTTCTATTTTAAATTCTCTGTCGTTTAACTCCAAGGTTTCCAATATCTTAAATTTTTTCTCCATAGATTTTTCCTCATCTATCTGTGTTACCTCTCTTTCTTTTGTATCCATGATATTCGATTTTCTCTTCCTTAATGGCATCTGAGGGTGGTTTTGTTGATAGTATTAATGAGATTTAATAAAGAATAAAAAGTTAAAAAAAAAATCGAAGTTTTTTTTTAAAAAAAATAATTAAATAAAGAAAAATAAAATAAAATAAAAAATTTTAAAAAAAGGAAATTATTCCCCCCCCCTCCTTTTTTCCTCTCCTCTCCTCTCCCCTCTTTCTAGAGAAAATCTTGTGGTGAACTTTGAATTATATTGTACTAAATAGAACAAACAATGCCTGTACTGGAGGGCCTGAATTGGGGAGAAGTAATAAAGGGGCAAAAAAATAAAAGAAAGAAAAAAAAAGGGTATGGACCCACAAAAAGCAAATAAGGAAAACATTTGGGTCAAGAATAAAATGATTTGCTTATAGGTGTTGGTTGACTAAGAGTTATGATGAGAGGAATAAGAGGGAAACAGGAAAATGGGGGGACAAATTAAAAAATTACTATTGTATTTAGTGGAACAAGAACTAGATAAAATGAAGAGCCAGGGATGGGAGCACTGCTAGTGAGTTAAAAAGGTGAAGTAAAAAACCCCCAAAATGCCACAAACATAAGTTTGAGTCCCAGCTAAGAAAATATGTTCGTTATTGAGGTTTGAATGAGAGGAGACGTAAAGGAGAAAGGAATAAACTAATATAGAGGGAGAAAAGAAAGAGAGAGAGAGAGAAAAAAAAGAGGGAACCACTAAAAGAAGAAAACAGAAAAAAGAGGAAAGAGAGAGAGAGTTAAGGGTTTTGGAGTGCAACCGTCATAGAGAGAAAGGAAGAGGAAAGAAAAGATAATGGGAGATGTAACACTTATGTGTAGTGTAGTTGAAGGAGAGGAGAGAGTAAGACCGGCAGAGAGTTAAACGACCAAATTGGAGGAGGAAAAAAAAAATCAAGAATAAAGATAAGAGAAAGAAACGAACAAATATAATAAAATGGGATAGGTTATAAAGTCTGCAGATTATTCTTGATTTTGAGAGGTTATCTTCTTGCTTTTTCTTTTCTCTCCTTCTTCCTGGTCGGTGACTCTGTACCCCGGGTTCTGCCCCTTTGGCACGCTCAGGTAGAGGTTTGCAGTTGATAAGTCTCTGTGGCGATGCCATGTATTGTGCTTCAGTCTCGTTGGCAGTCGAGGCTCATTAGCATTTATAGGCTCCGACAGTGAGAAAGTCCATGTTCCTGGAGCCTCTCTCCTAGTCTTTCCTTCCTCAATTAGTAGCCTGATAATCCAGCTATGGGGTTGCTGCTGCCTCTGCCTGGATAGTTAGAGGCTCAAAGAGCTGGCCACTCCCCACTCTATTCCCACTCAGCACAGGGCTCTGGGTAAGACTCAGTCAGTCAGAGCTGCTAGCATAATCAGGCGGGGCTTCCGCCCACTCAAAGACCTCTGGCTCTGCCACTCTGTCCAGTAACATGGTTGGGCACCCACTCCTGGGGCGCTTGGAGGAAACTATCGCTCACTATCTGTGCGCAGACCAGGATATCAGGCCAGAAGTCTCACACTCTGAGTGAAACCCCCTCCCACACGGAAAAGTTCCAGCGTTGGAATTGGCTCTCGCTCTCTCCCCATGCGTGGCTTTTTTAGGGCACTGGGGCGGCCTGGAGATTCCACTTTTGGCCCACACAAAGGCCCCTGACTCTGCCCTTCTGTGGGATAACACGGGCGTGCACTGCCAAGGCATTCGGAGGAAACTCTCGCTCACTATCTGCGCGCGCAGACCAGGATATCGGGCCGGAAGTCTCACCCTCTGAGTGAAACCCCCTCCCGCATGGAAAAGTTGCAGCGTTGGAATTGGCTCTTGTTCCCTCCCCGTGCGTGGCTCCCTCAGGGCGCTGGGGCAGCTCAAGATTCCGCTTTTGGCCCACACAAAGGCCCCTGACTCTGCCTCTCTGTGGGATAACACGAGCGCCCACTGCTGAGGCACTTGGAGGAATCTCTCGTCCACTATCTGCATGCGCCGACCAGGAGATCGGGGAAAAAGGCTGCCCCACTTGTCTTTCTTTGTCTGGGTTTGGCGCGAGTCTTAGCTTGTATTGACTGGGTTGCTACAGGCACAGTTTTTCCTCGGCTTGGATCTACGTGCTACAGCCTGGTTCGGCCGTTTGTGCCACGGCCTGGATCTATTCACCCCCTTTACCCGCCTCAGTTTCTATATTCTCAGTTCCCAGTGAAAGCCGCCCTGTTAATATTAGTGAGGAAAGCAGAGCATTTCTTACTCTCTATTTCCTTCGGGGTTTGATTATATATTTAGCCAATTTTTCGCTCGACCATACCTTCGGGTGTATTGCGAAATATCTGGAGGCTCCAAGGATAGGTTTTTCTGTTTCTGGTTGAAGATCTTGTTGAGTTTTGGGGGAGATTTATCGGTATCGCTTCCTACCCCGCCATTACACTGACATCATATCGACTATTTTAAATATATAGTGAAACTACATGTGTAAAAACTTTTCATGCTGTTGTAGTGGGGGAAATTTGAGCTGATGTTTGACATCCCCATTCTTATAAAAAACCTCTAAGAGAGAAGACAAGATGGCGCTGGAGTAGGCAGACGTACCAACATCCACCTCCCAGAACCAAAGTGGATTACAAACTAATTTTAAGAACCATCATCTGGAAAAACCAACTTTGGACTAAACTAAGAGGACTCCAACCAAGGAACACTGAAGAAGCCACACTGAGACTGGCAGAGGAGAACAGAAGCTCCATCTCCACACAGGCTGCAGATGGCTTTTCCAGTCTACCTGAATCATTACCAGCTAGAAGCAGCGGTCATTGGGACTTGGACATGAGCTGCAAAGTATAGAATTGTGACAACAATTCCAGTGCCATGCGGACTACTCCTGGATGTGGACTTTTCCTGGGCTCCTGCTCCTTGTGACAGCTCCTAATGGACTGAACTGGGGTTGGGTTGCATTTGCAGGGATTTGGAATGGTGATGGTGCCAACTTGGACTTGGTGAACATGTTAAGGACACTACTCTTTTATAGATTCTTGCTGTATTGGCCAAGAGTTTGCTTAAAGGCTTTAATCACTAAAAAAATATATATAGAAGACTGGATAAAGTAGATGTGGCACATATACACTATGGTATACTGCTCAGTCATAAGAAATGATGACATTGGATCATTTACAACAAAATGGTGGGATCTTGATAACATTATACGGAGTGAAATAAGTAAATCAGAAAAAAACAAGAACTGCATGATTCTATACATTGGTGGGACATAAAAACGAGACTAAGACATGGACAAGAGTGTGGTGGTTACGGGGGAGGAGGGGAGGGGAGGGGGGGAAGGGGCACAAAGAAAACTAGATAGAAGGTGATGGAGGACAATCTGACTTTGGGTGATGGGTATGCAACATAATTGAATGACAAGATAACCTGGACATGTTTTCTTTGAATATATGTACCCTGATTTATTGATGTCATCCCATTAAAATTAATAAAAATTTATTTATTAAAAAAAGTACTCAGCCCTGGCCGGTTGGCTCAGCGGTAGAGCGTCGGCCTAGTGTGCGGGGGACCCGGGTTCGATTCCCGGCCAGGGCACATAGGAGAAGCGCCCATTTGCTTCTCCACCCCTCCGCCGCGCTTTCCTCTCTGTCTCTCTCTTCCCCTCCCGCAGCCGAGGCTCCATTGGAGCAAAGATGGCCCGGGCGCTGGGCATGGCTCTGTGGCCTCTGCCTCAGGCGCTAGAGTGGCTCTGGTCGCAATATGGCAACGCCCAGGATGGGCAGAGCATCGCCCCCTGGGGGGCAGAGCACCGCCCCTGGTGGGCGTGCCGGGTGGATCCCGGTCGGGCGCATGTGGGAGTCTGTCTGACTGTCTCTCCCTGTTTCCAGCTTCAGAAAAATGAAAAAAAAAAAAAAAAAAAAAAAGTACTCAGAAAATACAAAAACAACAACAACAACAAAACCCTCTTAAGACTACTATTTTGTTGATGAATGGTACAGAAATATAATTTTGGACATTCATAGGAAAACCGTTATGTGGATTTCAAGTGGAAGACACTAATGTTTTGAAATGCCAGTATTCCCTGTGAACACAGCATTTCAGGTCACTAAGAAAGAATGCAGAGACTGGAGCTTCTTCAAGTTAGAAAGGCCCTAGACAGAGCTCTTTACAGTTGATCAGCACCAGCATATCAACCTTAGAGTCAGCCTTTGCTAAACATACTGGTTTTTTTAGACAGGAAGCTTCTACAGAATTGTAAAATGCCCGCTCTGTTTAAAATGCTAATTCAACCATAGTACATTTTTAGTTGAATTTCATTTTTTAGTGATGTTGGACCAGCTGCACTCAACTGAGCTTCCGTCTTACAGGAGTACATGTCATTGTTTACACTGATGGCAGCTGCTCTAGCAACAGGCAGAGGGCCGAGAGGGAATTGGTGTTTACTATGGGCCGGGCCATACTTTGTAAGTAAACCGAGAATGCTTCAGATTTTACCAGGTCCTATTCTAAACCTTAAGGAAGAAGGAGGCAGGATTGCACGTCATTTGACTACGTGATAAATGGCTCTGTGCAGCGGAGAACAGAGCAGCTTTGGTTCACATATGTACTGACAGCTTTGTTCTTCAGAACGGGAAATACTTTAGCATAGCCCTCCCAGCAAAATCTTAATGAGTCTCTTTGTCTCGATGATAAAATGTTACACCAAAATGATCTAAAGGCTGCCCTAAGAGGGTACAGGTCTCCCTGGGAGATAGTTTGGGCAGGGACACAAAGGGACAGACTTGTATCCCATCATATCACCCTGATGCTTCTGAAGATGTGAGAGACACAAAGTCAAGGTATGTGAAGTATGAACACAAGAAACTTGAGTAGTAATGAACAGCCTTAAAATTCTATATAAAAGAGGGATTTAACCATGTGAAGTACCCACCAGTTTAGAGCATCGTTCCGAATATTTACAGGTGCCCCCAGCTGTGTTAAGCATGTTTGATGTAGACTGTTAAAAAGTCCACTTCCCATGTCTCTTAAGCTGTGCAGTCTATAAAATCTTTCATTTTGATCTCATTTTAGCTTTGCGCCCTGTACATGCTGGCGAGCTGGGTGGCACTGAGTGCTGCAGATTTGGTGCCTACCCAGGACCACACATTGTACTCAGGGCCAGAAATTAGACTTCCCTTGGACTTTGATCCCATGTCCCTTCCACAATACCATACACAGCACTTTTCCATACACAGTAGTACAAATGCTACTGTGTTGGTTTGATTTCTAAATAGGCTGTTTTTATATGCTGCTTTTGTATTTCAAATAAAAATATAAATTAGTCTGTTATAATATTATTCTGTACTATTTTGAAACCAGAAATGTAGGCATTAGACTTCCTGGGCAACAAACCAATCAAAGAGCAGAAATTCTTTTAAGTTATCAGAAGTCTTTTTCCACTAAACATGTAAGTTTGTCATTCTTTAGCATTGACCATGAGCATATTACTGAACTTTTTACTGTCTACTCATCAAAGTAGACAGTACTTCTGGACTCATTCAAAGTCTAGAAGAAATTCAGTGTGGGGTTAGTAGCAATTATGAATAGGAATTTTCTAGGAAAATTACAAAATATTTCAAGTAGATATCTAAACAGGATTGTATATGTAGCATTATTTCACATAGAGAATGTAAATATTACAGTCAGCACAGAGAAAGGCATGTTTACATTTTGAAGTAATTGGAGATTTGACAGTGTTGAAAGTTGACCAGTTCAGGCACATTCATATATCTCTGCACCCAGTATCATTATGTCAGTCTTTTATGCGCTTTCTGTGAGCCAAGATGAGACTGCTTCCACCATGGAAAGAGGGTCACAGGGGCACTGAGTGAGCCCTGGCTGGACTGTTTGGTCACCATTGTTTCTGCCATCTTGCTGCTTCTACCCTCAGCCCTTCCTTTGTCTCAGCTGTAATAAACCTACTCTCCAAATCACCTAGCTCATGTCTTGAAATTTTTCCTGCACAAAGTCAAGAACTCACATTCCAAACTGTGCCAGGACAGACCCTCCTTGACCTGGTCCCTTCCTGGTGACAGATTTGAAATGTTTTGAAGGTCAAAGCTACAGGACCAGCTGAGATACTGAACTGGATGTTGAGGGTGAAGGAGAGAGGAAACAGGAAAACCGCTGGCCTTTTGGACCAAGCCACAGAATGGTGGGTGCTGCTGCTGTCTGAGTCGGCTGTGTCCAGTGTGAGATATTCAGCCATGTATGAAACACTGCCAAGTTGAGGCATGGTAGTTAGATGTCAGGAGAATTCTTGACAAGTAGGAAAAGGGAAACCGAGGCAAATAGTTATACAGATAGGACCAAACAAGTCAAGCAATTATAGCCAGCTAGTAAATTTCAAGATCTTATCTTCCCTAACCAAGGATACTTGAGAGCATATAGTTTATACCTCTTCCTAACCAGA
Organism: Saccopteryx leptura; assembly: GCF_036850995.1. Lineage (NCBI taxonomy): Eukaryota > Metazoa > Chordata > Mammalia > Chiroptera > Emballonuridae > Saccopteryx > Saccopteryx leptura. The sequence continues at coordinate 179,539,260 of NC_089504.1, forward strand.
GAATAAATAGCTTAAATCACCCTATTAAGGGACATAGATGATGGGAGGCCCAATTAGTGCCAGCCAAAGCCAAGCACAAATGAAGTCAGGGCAATAAATTACAAGAAAAAAACCCAAAAAAACAATTGGAATCAAACAAATCCAAGATAAAGGCAAAGCTGACCGGAATGACCCTGGTCCCTGTATGCATTCATTGTGATAGTGAACATATTAGAGAACACACCAGGCAAACTGATGAATGTTCTCCTGGAATCCTCCCCCTAGGGCCTCCCTTAGGGTCCACGCCTTTAGAAAACATGTAAGAACCCTTTGGGATCCAGGGTGCATTCTCCTTGGAGCACACCCACGTCTCTCTCAGGTGTGAATGCTTTATTTTTTTCCTAAAATTCAATAAGTGTACATAGATTTCAGGTAAACATCACTACATCATTTCAATAGTCAATTATGTTGTATATCCATCACCCAAAGCCAAATCATTTTGTCATGTTTGTTCCTCTTTACACCCTTCTCTCAACCCCTCCCCCCCATTACATCTTCTTCCCCCTGGTAACCACTGCACTCTTATGTATGCCCATGAGTCTCAGCTTTGTATCCCAACGATATGTGAAATCACACAGTTTAGCTTTTTCTGATTTACTTATTTCACTCAGAATGTTCTTAGGGTTCATCCATGTTGTCATAGATAACCCTATGTCGTCATTTCTTATGGCTGAGTAGTATTTTATTGTGTGTGTATATATATACCACATCTTTATCCCGTCCTCTATGAGGGGCACTTTGGTTGTTTCCATGTCTTGGCCACTGTGAATAATGCAGTGAACATGGGGGTGCATATGTCTTTACATACCAATATCGAGTTCTTGGGCAGATACCCAGTTGTGGGATTGCTGGGTCATAAGGTAGGTCTATTTTTAATTTTTTGAGAAACCACCATACTTTCTTTCATAATGGTTGTACTAATTTACATTCCCACCAACAGTGAATGAGGGTTCATTTTCTCCACAGCCTCTGCAACACTTGTTATTACCTGTCTTGTTGATAATAGCTAATCTAACAGGTGTGAGGTGGTATCTCCTTGTAGTTTTGATTTGCATTTCTCTAATAGCTAATGAAGATGAGCATCTTTTCATATATCTGTTGGCCATTTGTATGTCTTCTTGGGAGGAGTGTCTGTTCAGGTCCTCTCCCCATTTTTTAATTGGATCAGTTGCTTGTTTGTTACTGAGCTTTATGAGTTCTTTATATATTTTGGATATTAACCCCTTATCAGAGCTGTTGTTTGCAAATATCTCCCATTTTGCTGGCGGTTTCTTTTGCTGTGCATAAGCTTTCTAGTTTGATATGGTCCCATTCAATTATTTTTGCCTTAACTTCCCTTGCTTTTGGGGTCAAATTCATAAATTGTTCTCTACGGCCAAGGTGCATGAGTTTAGTGCCTATGTTTTCTATGTAATTTATTGTTTCAGATCTTATGTTTAGGTCTTTGATCCATTTTGAATTAATTTTTGTGCAAGGGGACAAACTGTAGTCAAGTTTCATTCTTTTGCATGTGGCTTTTGAATTTCCCCAGCACCATTTATTGAAGAGGCTTTCTTTTCTTCATTGTGTGTTTCTGGCTCCTTTGTCAAAGATGATTTGTCCATATATGTGGTTTTATTTCTGGGTTCTCGATTCTGTTCCATTGGTCTGTGTGTTTATTTTTCTGCCAATACCTGTTTTGATTATTGTGTCTCTGTAGTAAAATTTGAAGTCAGGTATTGTAATTGTAATACCTCCATCTTTGTTCTTTTTTCTCAAGAGTGCTTTGGCTATTCGAGGTTTTTTACGGTTCCATACAAACCTGGTGATTTTTTTGTTCTATTTCTTTAAAAAATGACATTGGAATTTTGATGGGAATTGCATTAAATTTGTGTATTGCTTTGGGTAATATGGCCATTTTAACTATGTTGATTCTTCCAATCCATGAACATGGAATATTTTTCCATTTCATTGTGTCTTCTTCAATTTTCCTTTAATAATGCTTTGTAGTTTTTAGTATATAGATCCTTTACATTCTTTATTTTTTTGTTGTTGTTGCAACTATAAAAAGGATTATTTTTTAGTTCATTTTCCAAAGTTTCATTGTTGGCATATATGAAAGCAGTCGACTTCTGTGTATTGATTTTGTATCCTGTGACCTTACTGAATTTTTTTGTTTATATTAGTCTTTCTGTAGAGTCTTCGGTGTTTTCTATATATAGCATCATGTCATCTGCAAAAAGTGAAACCTTTACTTCTTTTCCAATCTGAATGCCTTTTATTTCATTCTCTTGTCTGATTGCTACCACTAAAACTTTCAGCTCTATGTTAAATAGGAATGGAGAGAGTGAGTAGCCTTGTCTTGTTGTGTGCCCTGACTGGGAGAAGCGACCATCTGCTTCTCAACACCTCCCCCTTTCCCTTCTCTCTCAATATCTCTCTCTTGCCCTCCACAGCCAAGGCTCAGTTGGAGCAAGTTGGCCCTGGGCACTGAGGATGGTTCCATGGCCTAGTGTCAGGCACTAAAAAAAATAGCTCTTTTGCTGAGCAATGAGTAGGGGGCTTGCTAGGTATATCCAGGTAAAGGCACATGCAGGAGTCTGTCTCTCTGCCTCCCCACTTCTCACTTAAGAAAGAAAAGTCTGCATGTATGATCAGAAAATTATTAAAGGGGTTATCTTTGACTGATAGAATTATGCTTATTATTATTAACTCCTTTTTCGTTATTCATGTGCCCTAATGTCTTACAATGGGCATATTTTGCTTATATAATAAAGAAAAACAATAAAAGGGCACACTCATGTGTGCATGTATGTGTGTTTTGTTTGTTCTTTTTTTTTTTTTTTTACACAGACAAAGAGAGTCAGAGAGAGGGATAGATAGGGACACACAGGAACGGAGAGAAATGAGAAGCATCAATCGTTAGGTTTTCTTTGCGACACCTTAGTTGTTCATTGATTACTTTCTCATATGTGCCTTGACCGTGGGGCTACAGCAGACCGAGTGACCCCTTGCTCAAGCCAGCGACCTTGGGTCCAAGCTGGTGAGCTTTGCTCAAACCAGATGAGCCCACGCTCAAGCTGGTGACCTTGGGGTCTCAAACCTGGGTCCTCTGCATCCCAGTCCAACGCTCTATCCACTGCACCACCACCTGGTAAGGCTGTTCATTTTTTTAAGGCATAAACAAACTTTTAGGTAAACCAGGAAAATAGTGGTAAGACCTCAAAGTCTCATCTAGCAGGTAAAGTTTACCAAATGTGTAATCAAGCACTCCCTCTGATATCCATGCAGGAACAACATAAAGGATATCCATAAAGGAGCAACAACATCCATGCCTGACAAATGGACCTTTCCTTCAGGAAGCAAATAACTGGGACCTTCATCCCATAAAGGGATGGTGTGAGCAGGGCATGGTGCTACAGGTGGGGAAATGAAAACAGTGTCCCTGCCTTCAAGGAGCACAGTCTATGGCGAAAGGTCATCAGGCACAAGGATATTAGAGGATGGTAAGCACACAGGCTGTGGGAGTTGAGAGGACAGTCAGCTCTCACGGGAGGGATTCAGCGAAGGCTTCCTGAGGAGATGATGCGTAAAGAGAGCCTTGAATAACTAACAATAGGAATTGCTTGTGAGGAGAAGATGGGGAGGAAATGCCAGGATGTGCTTCCCCTTCCAGAAATGTCGAGGACAGGTGTCAATCTCTAGAATAGAGACGCAAGGTGAAGTTGATTTTAACCTGAGCTGCAGATTCCTGTGGTGGAAGTAGGGCTCTCTAGTTCCCCAGGTGCTCATCTACAGCCTTTTAAAAAACGAATAATACAAGGGCAGTGAGAATCAAGTCATGTTTATGGATTTGCAAACCATCCTGGATTAACTGGAATGAGAGAAGTGCAGTGGTTAGACAACGTGCATTGAGTAGATAAAATTAGCCGGATTTCTTTAAAGGGTAATCCAAATGCCAATTTTAAATAGTATGGGATTACAACTTGGATGGGGAATTGGCTTAGAGTAAAGAAGGAGAGACAGAAATATAAATAGTGGTAAACACAGGAATCAGTAGTTAAGATCGATCGTGTTTAAAACTGTCATTTGTCCCTAGCTTATCCTGATGCCCTGCTCTGAGGAAACCTCTTCACTGACATAATCTCTCTTAATTCTCAGAATGACTCTGAAAGGCAAGATATAATTGTCCTCATCTTACCGTTACACACAGTGATATCTGGGTGATAATCTGAGAGCAGGAGGTGTCACGAGCCTTCATGAAGTGGTACAAGTGGCACCTTAGTTGCAACATGAACAGTGGAGTGTTCCAGTGTGGAGAGACCAGCCCTCCTAAACTGAGGGCAGTGACCTCCTTATATTTATTTGTTTGTGATCAAAGTGCAGAATGTCTTTCAGAGACAAGTTCAATGACATGCTTGAGGCTCACATCAGGGCTATTGGTTGAGTGACCTTGGACAAGTTATTTAAGCTCTCAGTCCATTTCCTCAGTTACAAAACAAGAGAAATAACACTTTATAAACTTTAAAGGCGTTAATGTATATAAACGTGTGTGTAAATGCTTCACTCAGGGCTTGGCACATAGAAAGGGTTCAGTAAATGTTGCCTACTAGTAGTATTTCATTTTTTCTCCTATCTTCTTTACAGGCTTTTAAGCCTAGGACAGTGGGAAACTATTTACTTAAAAAAATTATTGATTTTAGAGAAAGAAAGGAAGGGAAAGAAAGAAAGAAACACCTATTGGTTGTTCCTCTTATATATGCATTCATTGGTTGCTTCTTGTACCAGGTACCGAACCCGCAATCTTGTTGTATCAGGATGATGCCTTAACTTACTCAGCTACCCAGCCAGGGCTGAAACTTTTACTTTGAAAGAATTGGTGACCTCACACTTACTTTAAGGTGACCTTCTCTTCTACTGGAGAGGTAAAAAGACACAACCATTCTCAGGTTAGGAAGGCTCTGAAGTAAACATTTCCCTTGTACCTTTCTCACTTACTGAACAGCTCAGTCATTCACATTTACTTTTCTACAAATGCTGTGAAAACCAACCTGACATCCTGTTGGCTGTAGATGTCTCACACCTTGGGCCACCCCAACAAGACCCTTGGGCTTACCTTGAATGAAAAGGTTGTCTACCGTTTTCCACTCCCAGCAGGAGTGTTAAAAGGGAAATCATTTCTTGTAAAACTAGAAATTGGAAACGGGAAATGTTGGGTTGACTCTTTCATCGTACTCAAGACCTTCAGAGTTAGCCAGGTCTTCTGAGTTGTGTTTGTTATGGGATTTGCCAGGACTAGGCATTACACAGGGTGGGGCAAAGGTAGGTTTACAGTTGTTCATATGGAAAATAATACGATAATATTAATAAATAATAAGAATAAACTCTGCTTTGCATACCCACAATTGTAAACCTACTTTTGCCCACCCTGTATTGGAGTTAGTGGTCACCAGTGTGTTTCGTTTAAACTTCCATAGCATTAAGACCCCTGTACTGGGCCCAAGAGCGGATCTACCTCACTTACTATACAGGTTTTTACTTAGTGCCAGTTAGAAGCAGGGGTTCTTCCAGGAAAGACAGTAAGGTTGAAGCATGTAATGTAACTTGGCAGAGTAGTAAGTATGAGGATATGAAACACTGAATGTGTGCCTTTGCTGTCTGTCTGTAGAAATATACTTATTTGCTTCAATCAATAATGTTTATAAATAAGTGCAATCTATACGGACACAGTGGAAGCTTTCTTCAACCACATATTGGAAAGAGACCTATAAGAGAAGTACAGGGCAAGCTTGTGAGAGCTGCTGGGGCAGATTGAAAGCCTTCTAGTTTTATTCCTAAATTCTACTCCGTAGGTAGGATCTTGCTCATTTTAGTACTTTAGCTTGCTTTCTATTATACCACCCATTTCTGTTTAGCTTTGTGAAATAACTTGATTAACTCTGAATTGAGAAAAGCAACCAGGGACTGTCTGACTCCACCCTTTTATTATTATTATTCAGTGAGCGGAGAGGAGGCAGAGAGACAGATTCTTGCATGTGCCCCAACTGGGATTTATCCGAAAAGCCCACTAGGGGGCAATGCTCTGCCCATCTGGGGCATTGCTCCATTTCTCAGCAGCCAAGCTCTTCTTAGTGCCTGAAGCAGAGGCCATGGAGCCATCCTCAGCGCCCAAGGCCAACTCGCTCCAATCAAGCCATGGCTGCAGGTGGGGGAGAGAGAGAGAGAGAGAGAGAGAGAGAGAGAAGCAAGAGGGCCAGGGGTAGAGAAGCAGTTGGGCACCTCTCCTGTGTGCCCTGACTGGGAATAGAACCCAGGACATCCACACACCAAGCCAATGCTCTATCACTGAGCCAACTGGCCAGAGCCTGCTTCTTTTTTAATAGGAAAAAAAAGGGAGGGAGGGAGCTTAGAGATATTAAGAAACTTACTCAACATCACCCAGTTACTCAATAGTAGAACAAGACTAGAATTTCAAAACCCTCATCAGGGTCATGAATCTCTTCTAGAGACGCCCTGTCATATCACGGCACAGAAGCTGCCAAGAAATTTAAGAGTTTGTTTCCCAATCATCAATCATCAAGCCAAAGATTATTTTTATTTCTGCATACTTATCTGTCGGATTCAAATAAGTATTAAAATAAGCTGGCATTCCTGGAAGATCACAAACCAAATTACATAAGTAGGAGGAGGCAGAGATGAAAATAGAGGGTGCTTTAGAAACAAGGTGAAAGGGTGGGAGGTTGAGATAAGCTTGCCTTGGTCTGAGCATTCATGAATAATAATCAGCGTCAACTAGCTGCCTGCCTAACTCTGACTCATTCTTCAGTCTTGGTTCAAACACTGCTTCTTCCAAGAAGCCTCCTTTGATCTCCCAAGTCTAGACTAAAGGATCCTGCCTTTTATCAGTCCTATTAACAGTTCCTATATCTTCTTCCATTATGCTCATCATACTTTACTACACATACTTATTTATTTGCATTTGCTCCCTCCAGGGCGGGAACAGTGCTGCGCTCCAAGTAGGTGCTTATCCAAACTAATTGAATTAATAAATAAGGTATGGCCTTGGATTTTTGGCATTTGGAGACTGTCTTCAGCAGCCCATTCAGGGTCTAAATTGGGGTACCTCAGTTATAGGTCACTGGGCTCAGTGAAACCAGGGTTGAATTGCTCTAGGAAGATAATTGCTAGTATATGTATGTACCCATGCAGGTGTGTGTGTGTGTGTGTGTTTGTGTGTGTTTGTGTGTGTGTGCACGCGCGCACGTGCGCAGTGGGGGAATGGGAGAATGGGGGAGACTAACATAGAGGAGATAGGAAGTAGTTTGGTGTTTTTTTTAAGATTTTATTTATTGATTTCAGAGAGAGACGAGAGAGACAAAGGGGAGGAGGAGTGGGAAGCATCAACTTGTAATTGTTGCTTCTTGTTTGTGCCTTGATCAGGCAAGCCCGGGGGGTTCAAACTGGCAACCTCAGCATCCCAGGACGACACTTGATCCACTGCGCCACCACAGGTCAGGCTGGAAGCTAGTTTTCTTGGGATTGAACTGATCAGCTTTGAGGAGCTTTGTTCCCTGTGGATCAGCGCTCTATTCAGGGCTCAGAATCAGTTCTGAACTAAAGGGTGAAAATACTTGCTTGACTGCTGGTAGGAGAGGGCCAACAGTTTTCAAATAACTTCTACCTTTAGTTTTCTTTGCTTAACAGAGAAACAGGATGCCGTTTATCCTTTCAGAGTGAAGTGGCTGTCTTAAAGTTGTGAGGTTTTATGACACAAACTTTAACTCCAAAGTAGTGGTGGGACTTCCAACTATGGAGTGAAGAGGCTGGCAAATCCTCTCTTCCAAAAACAAATATAAAATTGGACACAAATGTCAAAAACTGGTTTAGAGATCTCTAGAAATCAATCAAAGGTTAACAACAAGTTGGGAATTATTTACTTATGAAAAATGGTCAGCTCTTCAGCAGGTATCTGTGATCTCCTTGCCTGGAGCCCATCCCCCATCTCCTCTTGAGCTCAACAGGCAAGAATGGCAGAGCTGGCCAGAAAACCAGCACCTTTGCACCAGAGGAGAATGTCAAACACATTATCAGTAAAAGTAGCAAACTTGCTAGGACACTAACAGAAAAACCCCCACAGCTCTTTTAGTCTGAGCTTGTGGATCTGGTTGGGGCAAGCAGCAGACCAATCAGAAATTTAGCAGTGAGATCCTGGAAATGAGAGAGCCATCAAAGTGCGGGAATCAGCTCTCCATACATAGCCAGCTAACTGGAACCTACCTACACGCAGGAAGGAGTCCTGTGGGAGCCAAGTTAAAAGCTAAAGCCAAGGCTGATTTGAGACCTAGCTGAACTCTGAATGCCTTTGCAGGCGGTCACAAGCAAAAATGTCTCCAGACATTTCCAAATGTCTTCTGGTGGGAATGGGGGAGCAATATTGCTCCCAGTCGGGAACCAGTGCTCTAGAGCAACTATTAAGTAAATAATATATATATTTTTAAGTTTTTAAAAATCAGGAGACTAATCGAAAAGATAACTAAAAGTTTTTAACACAAAAGATGGTAGTAAATGAGGAACAGAACAAAATGACATAAGACCTAAAAAATAAATAGCAAAATGACAGGTATAAATTTAATGAGATCAATAATTACATTATTGTAAATGGAGCAAACTTTCTTATAAAGGTCAAGATTGTGGGACTGGATACAAAAGCAAGGTAATTTAAATGGCTATATTAATCTAGTTTAAGAACAGAAATATTACTAGAGACAAATAGGGACATTTCATGATATCATTACATCTGGAAGTTATAAAGTTTATGATGTATATGCATCTAACAACAGAACCTCAAAATAACATGAAGCAAAATGAACAGAATTAAAAGAAAAATATAGATGACTCAACAATTATAGTTGGAGGTTTCAATGTTCCTCTCGTGAGTATTAATAAAAACATTTAGACGAAAAATAGTAAGACTGCCTGACCAGGCGGTGGCGCAGTAGATAGAGTGTCGAACTGGGACACGGAAGACCCAGGTTTGAAACCCCGAGGTCGCCAGCTTGAGCGTGGGCTCATCTGGTCCGAGCAAAGCTCACCAGCTTGAGCCCAAGGTCACTGACTTGAGCAAGGGGTCACTCGGTCTGCTGTAGCCCCTGCCCCATCAAGGCACATATGAGAAAGCAATCAATGAACAACTAAGGTGCCACAATGAAGAATTGATGTTTTTCATCTCTCTCCCTTTCTGTCTATCCCTATCTGTCCCTCTCTTTGTCTCTCTCTGTCTCTGTCACACACACACAAAAAATAGTAAGACTTAAGCAACATTATCAACCAACTTGTCCTAATGATAGTTATAGAACACTTTTCTCAACAAGAGCAGAATATACTTTCTTTTCAAGTACACAAGAAACATTTTCTAGAATAAATGATATTCTAGGCCATAAAACAAGTTTCAATAAAATTTAAAAGATTGAAATCATGAAAAGTTCTTTCTGCCACCACAGAGGAATTAAAGTAGCATTCAAAAACAAGAACTGTGAAAGCCCACCCTCCGATTTCTGGAAATTAAACAAAACATGTTTAAATAATCCTTGGGTCAAAGAAAAAGATCACATGCAAAATTAGAAAATATCTTGAATTGAATGAAAATGAAAACAAAATTTACGGATGCAGTCAAAGCTGAGCTTAGAGTGAGTTTTATAGCTTTCATGTTCTCAATGTCATTAATCATCAGGGAAAAGCAAATTAAAACCATAATGAGATGCTACTGCACACTGGTACAGCTATAATCCAAAAGACTGACAATGCTAAGTGGTGAGGGTTTGGGGAAAACACCACTCACATATTGCTAGAGGAAATGTAAAATACTACAGTCATTTTGGAAACAGTTTCGTAGTTTTTTAAAAGGTTAAACATTACATATGATACGGCAGTCAGTTGCATTCCCAGGTATCTACTCAAGAGAAATGAAAAGGTATGTTTACATAAAGACTATTTGAATTTCATTGTAGCATTATTTATATTAGCTAAAAACTGGAAGCAGGCCCTGGCCGGTTGGCTCAGCGGTAGAGCGTCGGCCTGGCATGCCGGGGACCCGGGTTCGATTCCCGGCCAGAGCACATAGGAGAAGCGCCCATTTGCTTCTCCACCCCCCCCCTCCTTCCTCTCTGTCTCTCCCTTCCCCTCCCGCAGCCAAGGCTCCATTGGAGCAAAGATGGCCCAGGCGCTGGGGATGGCTCCTTGGCCTCTGCCCCAGGCACTAGAGTGACTCTGGTCGCGGCAGAGCGACGCCCCGGAGGGGCAGAGCATCAGCCCCTGGTGGGCAGAGCATCGTCCCTGGTGGGCGTGCCGGGTGGATCCCGGTCTGGCGCGTGCGGGAGTCTGTCTGACTGTCTCTCCCCGTTTCCAGCTTCAGAAAAATACAAAAACAAACAAACAAACAAACAAGAAAAAACACCTGTCTTTCCTTCACGCACTAAAGCTCTCCATTCTTAAAAAAACAACAACTGGAAGCAGCCCAAATGCCCCTCACCGGTGAATGGATAAATACAATGTGGTATATCCATGCTACAGAATACATTTCAACAATAATGAACAGAAATGAGCTATTGAGGTATGTGACAATACGGATAAATCCAAAAATACTATTCTAAGTGATAAAAGCCAGACACAAAAGACTATATATTGTATGAGTCCATTTATATAAAATTTCTAGAAAAAGTAAATCTATAGAGGGAAAGCAGATCAGTGGTTGCCTGGGGAGCTTGGAGGGGAAGTGGGAATTGACTTCACACAGGCATAAAAGAACATGTTGGATGAAGAAATTTTTTATTACTGAACTGTCTAATGGTTGCACAAATCATATGAATTTTGTAAACAGTTATCAAACTATACCTTATATAAAATGGAATGAGTTAAATTAAGGTATGTAAATTATACCTCAACAACAACAAAAATTTTTTTTAAGGGTGAAGATCTCTAACCTGAAAAAGATGTGACCCAAAGACCAAAACTGATTGATCATAAGAATGTCTCTAAATTTTTCTCAACTCTTTGCCCTTAAGAGAAGCTCTGGGCCTGGCCTGTGTTAGCACAGTGGATAGAGCACCGACCTGGAATGCTGAGGTCATTGGTTCAAAACCCTGGGCTTACCTGGTCAAGGCACATAGGACAAACAACTAATGAACAGCTAGAGTAAAGCAACGACTTCTAGTTCCCTGCCCCCACCCTGTAAAATCAATAAATAAAATCTTAAAAAGAGAGAGGTTCTTGTACATTAGAAAAAGAGGATACTTAGAGTCTGAAAGTCCAATCCAGTCCCCCTAGAGTTATCCTAACTAGGAGGATAGATTCAGAAATGCAATTATTAAGCTTTTCTAACATTGGAGACTATACAGGAAGAAGGTATTGCTGAAGACTCCCCCCCCCCCCCAAACTGAGTTACTCTGGTGGCAGAGACTGCTAGCAGTCCCACAATATGCATTCTTCCCTTTGTCCATCCATAATAATGGAAGTTTTAGCTGAATGCATCGCTGCTCAGAATGAAACCACAATTTCAGGCTGTCTTGCAGCTAGCTGTGACAATGTGACTAAATTTTGACCCATATATGCTGAGTACAAGCAAGATGTGCAAAACATCTGTGCTATGCCCTAAAAAGGTAGAGGCCTGTCTTTTCTTGCACCATTCCTGTGATCTGGAACCATCTTGGACTATAGGATGGCAGAGGAAAAAGACAAAAGGAGTCTGTGACCCTATTACAAATTATAATTTGTCTTTGTCTGGTCTATTACAAGTTAATAAAAAGGAGAGATTGTACCATTCCAGGTTTTTCCATGAGGAAGAAAGAAATGTCTGTCTTTGTGTAATCCACTGGGTTTTTTTGTTTATTTTTTGTGTGACAGAGAGAGACACACACAGAGAGAAACAGATAGGGACAGACAGACAGGAAGGGAGAGAGATGAGAAGCATCAATTCTTTGTTGTGGCACCTTAGTTGTTCATTAACTACTTTCTCATCTGTGTCTTGGCCGGGGGCTACAGCAGACAGAGTGACCCGTTGCTCAAGCCAACAACCTTGGGCTCAAGCTGGGGAGCCTTGCTTAAACCAGATGAGCCTGTGCTCAAACTGGCGACCTCAGGGGTTCGAACCTGGGTCCTCAGCGTTCCAGTCCAATGCTCTATCCCAGGCATGGCCAACATACAGCCCGCGGGCTGGATCGGCCCGCGTAATGAGTTTATGTGGCCTGCGATTAAATTTTTAATATTCTCCGCACGACGCACTGTGGAAATGAAATGAGTAGTACTTTAAAACATAAACTACGATATCTTCCGTAATCTTCAGCTAACTTGTATTTGTGAACAAACTTTTTCTTTAATGAATCTAAATAAAAGTACAACAAGATCAAGATTGAATGCTTTACATTTGGAGGCTGTGTTAAGAATAGCTACTACAAGTATAGAGCCAGATATTAAAAAAATAATAGGCGATGCAAAGTGCCTTAACACGTCACATTAATTTTTTTGTTAATTTTGTTGTACTAAATTACTTACATTTAAACGAATCGTTTTTGTATTTAACATTTTTTAATTTTAATATTTTGTCTGGCCCGTGAAAAAAGTTTTCTTGCTAATCTGGCCCAGGAGCAGAAACTGTAGGCCACGCCTGCTCTATCCACTGTGCACCACCTGGTCAGGCTGTGTAATCCACTGTTAATTTTGGTATTTGTGACATATAGCTGAAACTGTATCCTACAATCCTAATATGATCTGTTGTATACAATCTAGAGGTAATAGAGCAGGGGTCCCCAAACTACGGCCCACGGGCCGCATGCGGCCCCCTGAGGCCATTTATCCGGCCCCTGCTGCACTTCCAGAAGGGGTACCTCTTTCATTGGTGGTCAGTGAGAGGAGCATAGTTCCCATTGAAATACTGGTCAGTTTGTTGATTTAAATTTACTTGTTCTTAATTTTAAATATTGTATTTGTTCCCGTTTTGTTTTTCTACTTTAAAATAAGATATGTGCAGTGTGCATAGGGATTTGTTCATAGTTTTTTTTATAGTCCGGCCCTCCAACGGTCTGAGGGACAGTGAACTGGCGCCCTGTGTATAAAGTTTGGGGACCCTTGTTATAGAGTGTGGGAAGTTGTCTCCAAATGTATCCATTAACCATGCAGAAAGGAAGGAAGGCTGAGAAGGATGGGGGAGGAAATAAAGAAGAGAAGGATGGGAGTGAGGAAACATAGAGAGAGAGAGTTTTATCCAGCCATGATATCTGGCACATTTTCCTGCTGAGCACTGAGACCAGTAGGTACCTAGCAGGTATGGCTGTGAATGGCAAACCTCTTTTTCTTCATGTAAAGAAGAACAGAGGCCAAATGAGAAATGTTAGGAACTACGGAAGCCATTCTGCCCTGGGAAGGGAGGCTCTTTCAGGCTCCTGGTTCCAGGTCTGAGCCCAGAGCTCATGAAAAACCCCCATGAAGAGGCTGTGGACAATTACAGGACAGGGCATTGGGAGTCAAAGGACAACTCTCAAGGCTGGTTGAGGAGGAGAAGAGGAGGAAATATTTTTAGAGAAGAAATATTGCAAAAGACAGGAAATTATTTTGAAATTACCCTATTTTGTCCCAAACTATTCAGTGCGAGAGAAGGAAGGACATTAACAAAGATGGACACGATCAATGAACAGAGGCAGAGGCTGTGGTGGGTGGCCCTTGGGACTCAGACACACTCCTGCATTGTGAAAATGCAGTGAAAAATTGAAAGAGGGCTTAGATAATGGAAAGCTAAGGAACCAGCCATTCCATCAGGTCTGCAAGAGGGGCCGTCAGCAAGAACCAAACAGGCAGAAAGAAACTTTTCACCAGGAACAAGGATCCAGCAGAACACATCAATATTGTAAGACAAAGATCTCCAACCAAGCCACCAAAAAGTGACACAAATCGAAGATGAAGAAGAAACTGATCGGATATGCCTCCTCCAATACTGCCGGTAACAAAAAGGAAGAAACCTCTATTCTTGCTTGAGCAGAAGCCTTGGCTGGAAGGACATGCAGCCACTACAAAATCAGATTCTGTAGAAAACAGTCACTGCCTCCAAGAACCTGAAGAGCATCAGACTCGGAGAGGCCCACAACCTTGATTAGCATGAGATGCTGCCTTTTTCATTTAGTAAAAAAAAATGTAGCAATACATGTTAATTGTAGAAATATTAGAAATAAATTTGAAATAAGAATTATCTTCATTTCTATCAGGAAAAACACTGGTAGTGGCCAATTTTATGTCATATAACCTTCTAGTTTCATAACTATAATACATTACATTATAAATATATTCACTATACATGTATGCTTTTTAAATTATATTTTTCCAGGACCTGGCTGGTTGGCTCAGTGGTGGAGCGTCGGCCTGGCGTGCAGGAGTACCGGGTTTGATTCCCGGCCGGGGCACACAGGAGAGGTGCCTATCTGCTTCTCCACCCCTCCCCCTCTCCTTCCTCTCTGTCTCTCTCTTCTCCTCCCGCAGCCAAGGCTCCACTAGAGCAAAGTTTGCCCGGGCGCTGAGGATGGCTCTGTGGCCTCTGCCTCAGGCGCTAGAATGGCTCTGGTTGTGGCAGAGCGATGCCCCAAGATGGGCAGAGCATCGCCCCCTGGTGGGCATGCCGGGTGGATCCCGGTCGGGCGCATGCGGGAGTCTGTCTGACTGCCTCCCCGTTTCTAACTTGGGCAAAATACAAAAAATTTAAAATATATATATATTTTTCCAGCTTTATTAAGACATGATTGGCTGACCTGTGGTGGCACAGTGGGTAAAGTGTCAACCTGGAACACTGAAGAAGCAAGTTTGAAACCCCAGGCTTGCCTGATCAAGGCACATATGGGAGTTAATGCTTCCTGCTCCTTACCCCCTTCTCTCTCTCTCTCCCCTCTCTAAAGATGGGTAAATAAAATCTTTTTAAAAAAATGATTGCCATATACATTATATGAGTTTAAGTTAATGTTCAATGTGTTGATGTGATACATTTATATATTGCAAAAATGGTTACCATCACAGCATTAGCTAACACCTCCATCAAGTCACATAATTACCATTTTTCTGTGGTGAGAACATTTTGGATCTACTTTCTTAGAAACTGCCAAGCATATAACACAGTATTATAAATTATAATCACCATGCTGAACATTAGATCCCCAGAACTAATTCACCTTAAAACTGGAACTTTGTACTCTTTTACCAACATCTCCCCATTTCCTCAAGTCTATGCAGGTGGGTGTCCTTCTTTCTGATGGCTCAATGATATTCCACTGTGTATATGTATCATATAACATCTTCATTATTCTTTCCTCCACCGACAGACTAGTGCTGGTTGCATATCTTGACTATCGTGAATAATACTGCAATGAACATGGGTGTGCAGATATCTCTTTAAGACCCTGGTTTCATTTCCTTTGGGTATATACCCAGAAGTACAATTTTCCATTCTTGTTTGTTTCAAGATATGTTTTACATAGCATCTCTTATGATTGGTTGTTCAGGAGTTTGTTGTATAATTTTCCCATATTTATGAATTTTCCAGCTTTCCTTCTTTTATCAGTTTCTAGTTCCATAAATATGTGATCAGAAAAGATACTTGGTATGATTTTAATCTCTTTAAACTTGCTAAGACTTGTTTTGTGACCTGTCATTTGATCTATCCTGGAGAATTGTCCTCCTTCCTATTATTCAGGAAAAGCACTGTTAGTGGCTCATTTTATGTTATATAACCTAGTTTTATAAATATTTATAATGCATTATAAATTGATATAATAGAAATCTATTATAGTTAATACTATAAAATATTTTTACATGTATACTGTTATATATAAAAGTTTATCTTTTTGATTTTTGAATTGTTTTTAAACAAATTTTATAAACTGCCTTTTTCACCTTGCAGATGTAGGGGACATTTACCTTGCTAGTCTAAAATAGCATCCTTGTACCTATCCACTTCCCTTTCTGGAAAATCCTCTAATGACATGGTTTAAATGGCAGATGCCACCATCCTAAAGATCCCACCCACGCCCAGCCCCCATTGACAAATCTGTTGTTGTTCAAGAATGTCTCGAACAGTTGTCCAGACAACAGATCAGTGAGTGCCCAGTCATACTACTCTGGATGGTGCTCTCTTCTCTCCCCCCTCCCCTTGTTTTGGGTTGAGGTTCATTGGAGATTGGAAAGCTTGCTCAGGGGAAAGGCAGGCATGTCCCACAAAAGAAAAGAAGGGCCATAGAATACAGTCTCTTCTGTCTTCACAAGGAAAGAGGTGGAAGAGAGGAGAACATTAACTATAGTGCTTGGGACTGAGTAAATGACCAATAAGTGCTAATAATCATTATTTCTATTACTTTATTGTTACATTTCTCTCATCATCTCTAGACTTGCTTTCTTGTACCCTTCCCCCCAATCCAGTTCATTCCAACTCATTCCCCAATGTCAGCTAAAATGGTCTTCTTTAAAAGTAAGTAGCCTTAAAAACAAATCTATAGCAACAGCAAGCACATCGGCAGATGTCTGGAGCCAGGGCAAAGAGGAAGGAGAATAAACCGCAGAGGGGTATGGGGGACTTTCTGGGATGAGAGAAATGATCTCTATTTTGACTGGCGGTGGTTGCATAGGTGTATGCACATGTCAAAACTCATCAAACTTTACAGTTAAAAATAAGCATTTTGTTTTGTATAAATTTTACCTCCATTACTTCTTCTAAAGGTAAGCAGCCTCCCTGGTCATCTATTTCATTACTATATTTTCTCTTCTCCATAGCATTTAAAATTATTTCATTCATATCTTTATATGTCTATTTCCCAACTCCTTCTCCCATCAGAACATAAATGTTTTGAGGGCTGGAACTCTGTCTTGTCTACCACTATAACTCCAGCGTCCAGAACTATGCCTGGCACACAGTAGGAACACAATAAATTCTTCTGGACAGGCTAACTGATTAAAATCCTTCAATGGTTTTACATCCAAATTGTATATTGATTTCATTCAGTCTCATCATCTCTACTACTACCACCTTAATGTCCTCTCATTTGGTCCTGGCTTGTTGACTTGATGGTAAAATGTCTTCTCAGTGTGTGGATGTCCCAGGTTTGATTCCCAGTCAGGGTACACAGGAGAAGTGACCATCTGCTTCTGCACCCCTCCCTTTCTCTTTCTCTCTCTCTCTCTTCCCCTCCCACAGCCATGACTCGATTGGTTTGAGCTCATTGGCCTTGGGCACTGAGGGTGGCCCCATGAAACCTCCGCCTCAGGTGCTAAACTAACTAAGTTGCAAGCATGGCCCCAGATGGGGGTTGCCGGTGGGTCTTGGTTGGGGTGCAAGCGGGAGTCTGTCTATCTCCCCTCCTCTCACTTGGAAAAGAAAAAAAAAATGTACCCCAGCCCTGGCCGGTTGGCTCAGTGGTAGAGCATCGGCCTGGCGTGCAGGAGTCCCAGGTTCGATTCCCGGCCAGGGCACACAGCAGAAGCGCCCATCTGCTTCTCCACCCCTCCCCCTCTCCTTCCTCTCTGTCTCTCTCTTCCCCTTCCACAGCCAAGGCTCCATTGGAGCAAAGTTTGCCCGGGCGCTGAGGATGGCTCCATGGCCTCTGCCTCAGGCGCTAGAATGGCCCTGGTTGCAACAGAGCGATGCCCCAGGAGGGCAGAGCATCGCCCCCTGGTGGGCATGCCGGGTGGATCCCGGTCAGGTGCATGCGGGAGTCTGTCTGACTGTCTCCCCGCTTCCAACTTCAGAAA
Source organism: Saccopteryx leptura (assembly GCF_036850995.1). NCBI lineage: Eukaryota > Metazoa > Chordata > Mammalia > Chiroptera > Emballonuridae > Saccopteryx > Saccopteryx leptura. The sequence continues at coordinate 179,557,047 of NC_089504.1, forward strand.
AAAAAAAAATGTACCCTCATTTCTTGCCTGGATTATGCAATGATCTCCATGTAGGTCTCTTTGCTTTTATCATTGCTTCTTCATTTTAATTTCCACAGAGTGATCTTTTGAAAATTAAAATCAGGCTTTAGCTGAATGGTTTAGTGGATAAAGCGTCATCCCGGCACTTAGAGGTCGCGGGTTCAATCCCTGGTCAGGGCACATAGGAGAAGCAACCAATGAGTGTACGACTAAGTGGAACAATGAGTTGATATTTTTCTCTCTCCCTTCCTTTCCCCTACCTCTTCTTTCTTTTCTTTCTCAAGTCAATTGTGGGGGGTTTAGAAAATAATTTGAAATCAGACCACAGTACTGTCCTGCTTTAAAAAAATGGAGATAATTTGATTAAGAGGCTAAATAAGTGAACAAGAAAAGAAAAGATAATTAAAAACTCTAGGGAAATACAAAAGATACACAAGAAAATTTATAATCTTATTATTAAATAAACCAAAATCTAATAATGGAGCCGATACAAATCTCACAAATAAAAAAAAAATAGTTCAATATTAATGATGGGTGTTTGTATAGCCTCAGAGGAAAATACTGTCTTCTTTCTGTGTAGGTTATCTCTTCAATGTCCGCTGTCCAGTCTGCGTGTCTTATATCCGGTAAGTCGCTGCTGCCATTCTGCCATGGTGGGACAGAGGGGTCTTCTGTGAGGTCACCCAGCATCTCATCTGCCTGAACATACAACACAGCTATGACTGTTGAGAGAAGCCACCTACCCAGCGTACTTCCAGAAAGTGGCCTCGGTCTTCCTCTTCCAGGAGCTCCAAACCTCAGCCTCTTCTCTCATCAGCCAAAGTGAATCTCCTGGTCTTAGGAGAAAGGCTCTGCTTCTCTGAGACAGTATGACAGTATGTGCACCACAAGTCACATTTTCTTTTGCTTCTTTTCCCCAATTCTGAAATTTCTTTAAGGATGTTATAGTTGAGGAAACTTAAGCTGTAGAAAGTGCAGGAAATGTGCTGTCAAATATCTCACCCTAGGGCAAAGGAAGTACTAAAGTGGCTTCCTACCTGAGTGGGGAAAGAGGAACTAGGAAGGCAAGAAGCACTAAAAATGTGTACATTAATATCTCAAAGTACTAACTAATTACAGTCTCCCAGTGATAAATTTTTGTCCTCAAGAAAGAAAATTTATTTTATGCTTAGATTGAACTCTCTCAATAGCATAGTCTGAGTTTTTATTGAATAATTTTCCAGGGCAGTAGGTACTGTAATCAGCTCTCCAATATTTCCATTCTATCCCATGATTAATCCAAACAATTCTGAGCAAATTACCCCCTTTGTCAATGATTGGTTCAGGGATGGACAATCTTATGCTAATTTGGGTTCATGAGAATCAAGGAGAGCCATGGTAAGGGCTCTGGGAAGGAAACTTCCTCAATCTTTAATGCCATAGCAAGATAGGTTCTTTCTTCTATAAGCTGTGAGTGAGGAAGCACAGAGTCCCCATTGCCGCTGGCAGTCGTTCCACAACAATAAAGACTGGGTTTAGGTTAAAGCCAAAACTGAGGATGGCAGAGCAAAGAAGCAGAAAGAACCTGTATGTTGATGCCAGCATTCGGCTATAGGATCCTGCCCTAATTCTTTATTGTTTAAGTCAATCCTTAGTTGGCTCTTTAGTTACTTTCTGCTCAGTGTATCCTTCCTGACACAGAATTGGGTGCCAGGAATAGAAGTGATGCAAATAACAGAATCAGTGGATTATGGTGGCCCCAAAAAGATATGTCCACATCTTAATCTCTGGAATCTGTGAATGTTACCTTATTTGGGAAAGGAGTCTTTTGCAGATGCTGTTAAGTTAAATTTTATTATTTTCAAGTTCAGCCAGATGTTGAAGAGACACAAAGACATTTTAATTTAAAAATTTCACATTTACCTTTATTACATGACCATTCTTCAATATCAAAAAAGTCTTTTTTTTTCAATAGAACATCATATGGCTCAGAAATTTAAGGTATTTCAATGACTTATTTAACAACGTTAGTAATTTCTGAAGTTTATTCTCCTATACCTAAAACCCTTGTCTAGGAATCTGAACACCTGAGTGTTGTTTTGGTCACTATGCTGGGGCGGGTGGCTTTGAATAGGTTCTCCTCTGAGCGTTAATTACTTCTATGGAACCAACAGCAGTCCCCAAGTGCCCAGATGCATCAGAATCATCTAGGTTCTTGTTATAAATACAGATCTCTGGGTTCCATCCTAAGTCTACTGAATCATATCTTCTAACTTTGAGGCCTAGGAACCTATTTTTAGTCACCCAGGTGATCATGACATACAACCCAATTTGGGAACCACTGAATTAGATGACCTCCAAGATTCTTTTTTTTTTCTTAAGTGAGAAGTAGGGAGGCAGAGAGACAGCCCCCTACATGCACCCCGACTGAGATCCACCTGTTAAGCTCCCTACCAGGGGATTCACTGCCCATCTGGGGCCATTGCTCCATTGCACAGCAACCCAGCTATTTTAGTGCCTGAGGCGAGGTCATGGAGCCATCCTCAGCACCCAGGGCCAAATTGCTCCAACTGAGTCATGACTGTGGGAGGGGAAGAGAGAGAGAGACAAAGACAAGAGAGAGGGGTAGGGGTGGAGAAGCTTCTCTTGTGTGTCCTGACCAGAAACCTGGAACATCCACACTCTGGGCTGATGCCCTACCACTGAGTCAACCAGCCAGAGCCCAATATTCTTCACAGCTCTAAAAATGTGATTCTCTGATTTCTGTTTCTTTTATCACTGTTTGTCCCAACTTTACTACTAGATACTATAGCAAAGATGGGACAAAATAAACCAGGATGACAATTTAATCATTTTATAACCTTCCATCAACTATATAGTATCTGCTATGTAGTGGCATTCAATAAATATTTGAAGAATTAATTAATGGTAATTAAATAAATGAATATTATTTTATGTGGACCTCAATAATCTGTGGATAGAGAACTCTAAAGAGAGAGAAAATATTATAAACTTTTACCTAATTAATCTTGTACTTCCTGTCTTCCCTACTACATACTTCAAGGGATGGGTTAAGTGAAAGAGGTTAATGCACATCTAGAGATCCAATAGGAAAACGACTGATAGTCTCCTGTGGGCTGGATTATGCCCCAGTGTTTCCCAGTGGCAGTGACAATGGAGGGAGTTTCATGATTCAGCAGTTAGTTATCCTCTCCTTGACTTTTCCAGGTCCAGAAAAAGCTTTATACTGACCGGGTGACAGATGTTTTGGGGTGATGCTTCAGGTCTTTGAACCTACAAAGGCCACTTCAGGTTTCTGTGTGGCCCCAGGGAGTGGGAAGAGGGACTCATCTTTTAGAAGTTACCTATTAATTAGCCAGCAATGGGTGTCAACCAAGCAGAGTATCCCCAGAACATCTGATGACACCTTTGTGACCCCATAGTTTCTTTCCCCAGGTTCCTCTTCTGCACTCCACTGGACACCCCTTGGGCTGCCCCAGCTCAGACACTGTCTGCTGGCTTTGGAAGGTACCGGCTCAAGATTAAATCTGTAACAGGGGTGGGCAACTTAGCCAAGGGGAGGTAGAGAAGTTTGGCATCCAGACCAGGGTTGTAGCGGATGCGGGGGTTTCTGGAAACAATAGCGTGTTCCATGCTGTTGGTGACATCTCTGATCCTTGGCTCTGCCAGCTGCATCATGTTTGTTAATTTGTCAGTATCTGTTTGAGGAGAGGGGGAATAAAAGTCTCTATTATTCTTCGTTAAAGATGGTTCCTTCTGAATTCCATCCAAGCTCCGTTTGGATGAGATCACTGATCTAACATTTTAGGCAGATCTATCACATCCTCTAGGTTGTCCCTTACACAAACACCCTGTAAATAATCTTATTTCTTTTCCGAATTCAAGAATTGGTGTATTGCACTAATTCAAAAGAATATATTTACCCTTATGTTCACTGCAGCATTATTTATAATAGCCAAGCTATGGAAGCATCCCAAGTGCCCATCAATAGGTGAGTGGATAAAAAGTGGTCATACATCTGTACAATGAAATATTACTTGTCCATTAAAAAAAAAAGGAAATCTTACCATTTGTGACAACATGGATGAACCTAGAGAGTGTAATGCTAAGTGAAATAAGTCAGTCAGATGAAGACAGATACCATATGATTTCATTTATATTTGGAAACTAAAGAGCAAAATAAATGAACAAAAAAATTGAAACTGACTCATAGATACAGAGATCAAACTATGGTTGTCAGAAGGGGGGCTTTTGTATAGTGAGCTCCGGCAGGCTTGGACCACTTGGGTGCCTTGTGTGTGGGGGGTGCAGAAAGGTGAGGGGACTAAGAAATACAGTTGTCACAAAACAGTAATGTGGATGTATAGTACAGAGAATATAGTCAGTAATATTGTAGTAACTGTGGTGCCAGGTGAATACTTGAAATATCAGGGGATCACTTCATAAAGTATGCAGTTGTCTTCCTGGAACTAATACAAAATATCTAATATTGAATGCAAACTGCAATTGAAAAAAGAATAGTGTATTGAATTCCTACTATTGCCTCAGACTAGCAACAACAAAAACTGCCCAGTCCTGCCGCTTATTAGTTGTATGACCTTGAGCTTAAACTGCCATCATCTGTAAAATGGGGATAATAATGCCTGTCCTAAATTATAATAAATATAAATAATAGCAGGATAGACCACAGAGGAAGACAGAATAGAAAACAAAAGTATGCAAGCACATAGGAAAATTGGAAGTAAAAATATTGTCTGCCTGGTGGGATTTCTAGTTACTGGAGTTTTTTCCCTCCTACTTCCTCCCTAGAGTTCCCAAGTTTTCTACAAAAGCATGCAGGTAAAAAGTGTTATTAGAAAATAGTAACACTGCCCTTGCCTTGGTCATAGGCCACTGTGGGGCTCGGATGATCTCGGGCACAGACCAGCACCTCACAAGGTTCTGACAAACGTGAGAGGGTATCTGTTACACTGTGCACCCAGACTGGAGGCGGGTACAGGGCGCCCAGTGGTCCAAGCCTGCGAGGCTCACCACACAAACAGGAGACAGGCACAGTGTACAGGTACAGGCTCTGATCTGCACTGGTGCGCTAGGGTTCATACTTCCAGGACAGCGCCAAGCCCTCTGGAGGAAGTGGTACCGGAGAGTCAGGCTTCGAGTTAAGGGATTAAACTTGAAAACAAAGAGGGAGCAAAAGCAAGCCTGACTTTGGAGATGGTCCAGGAAGGCAAGGAATTCACCCCCTCTGCACAGGACACTGGTATGCAGTTGATGAGGGTAGGACAATGTCATTTGAGTATCCTTAACCTTGACTTTGAGGAACTTCCCTTTTTGTTTCCTAGAGGGAAAACTATTACAGTAAAAACAAGGGAAAACTACATTTTGGGATCCCCAAAAGAGCCACACTGCCTTAAAGCCAGACTGTCTGTAACGTGATAATGTCTTAGGAGGCCAACACTGTCTTCTAGTCTTGGGCCTGACACAGATCCCACTACCAGCAGGTCCCAATCAGGAAGAGCTTGCCAGAGGACTCATTCAAGATGCTTAGGGCTGAGCGTGCTCACTCAGAGCCAGGGAAGGCTGTGTAGGCTGATGAAGAAGAGGCGAGCTGATGTGATGAGGTGGCTTTGCAACCAGGCTTTGAAAGACAGGAAGGACCTGCGTAGCCAGTGGGAGAGAAGAAGCTACCTGAGTCGTAGAAGTAATGTATGAGGCACATTCTCTCATTGCTCTTTCAAATAGTTATTCAGGTTCCATTTTGTCCTGGGGATCCTGTTAGACACAGAAGGGGAAGGGGCCCAGAGGTACTCATTTAACCTGTCACTCTCCCAGATGGTGAAGAAGAGCAGGGCCTTTCGATCCGGGCAGCTGGGAAACATTCGTGTTGTGAGAAGTGTTAAAGGTGAGGCTTTGGCACTCGTGGACCCAACAGTTGAGCTTCTGGTCTTCTCTCCTTTGCCAGGGACAAGTCCTGGGCTTCTGATCTAGTCCCTCCCCAGGAAGTAAGGTGACCAAAAGAGTGATTTGGGGTGGCCTCCCTGGCAGGGTTGAGATGGAGAAAGAAAGTTGGCAGGTGACTGTGTTGTGCTGGCTCAACTCTAGGCCTGATGGACAAGAGTACTGTGCTCTGTTTACATGCCTGGCCAGCGATTCTGTGTGCTGCTTCTTCGGAAATGTTTCCATGTTAGGTTGTTATTAATTAGCTATTTCCAATATTGGGGTATAAACATCACTCCATGATTGCTAGCTTGATCCAGGGTTCACAGCCATGGGTCTGTTTGGTCATAATTTGCTGGACTTTCTGCCCACTGCTGTTGTATGACCACTCCTAAACATTTCTTCACAACACCTGCCTCCTGAAACACTACCCCCCCACCCCTACACACATAGTTCCCATAACCACCACGGCTTGTAACTCATATCTTTGTCATTCCTTCACTGGATTTCTGCAATACCTGAATAGTTGGTCTCATATCTCCACCCTCATCCTTCCCACAGCAACACAACTTTTATCAGGTCATCTCAGAGCCATTTAAAAGGCTCTCCAGGCCTGGCTGGATAGCTCAGTTAGTTAGAGCATCATCCTGATACACAAATGTTGTGTGTTTGATCCCTAGTCAGGGCACATACAGGAACGGATTGATGTTTCTGTCTCTCCCTTCCTCTTTGTGTGTATGTGTGTGTGTGTGTGTGTGTGTGTATGTGTGTGTGTGTGAGAGAGAGAGAGAGAGAAAGAGAGAGAGAGAGAGAGAGAGAGAGAGAGAGAGACACCGAGAGAGGAACAGATAGGGACAGACAGACAGGAAGAGAGAGACATGAGAAGCATCAATTCTTCATTGTGGCACCCTACTTGTTCATTGATTGCTTTCTCATAGGTGCCTTGACTACATATGACTACAGCAGACTGAGTGACCCCTTGTTCAAGCCAGCAACCGTGGGCTCAAGCTGGTGAGCCTTGCTCAAACCAGATGAGCCCACACTGAAACTGGCATCCTCAGGGTTTCAAACCTGGTCTTCCACGTCCCAGTCCGACACTCCATCCACTGAGCAACCGCCTGGTCAGGCTCCCTTCCTCTTTCTTGAAAATCAATAAATATATTTTAAAAATAAATAAAAATACATTTTAGAAAAACTCTCCGATGCTCTCAGGATAAGAGCCAGACTCCTTAGCGGAGCCATCAAAGTCCCTTATGATCTGACTCCTAATCTTTCTCAGCCTCAACCCTCACCACAACCCTTCACACTTCTCTCAGGGCAGTCTAGTACCAACAGTGATGGCTAAGGTTCAGTTTGCCAAACAATCCACGAGAGAGGAACTATTATACTTTATAATGAAGAAGCTGAAGTGTAGACAGTTGTGTAACATAGTTGGAGAGAAGGCTGCAATCTAAACTCTGAATGCACAGTCTCCACCACGCAGCTCAGGCTCTTCCCTCTGTGGGAAGTGCTGCCATCTTTTCCCCTTTTGGTTTATTCTTTAGTATTAACCCAGGCATCCATTTTGACCTGTGAGAAGGCTTTTGCAACAGCAGAATTAAGACTGTGCTGTTGCTTTGTTTTGTATGCATGTCCGTTGTTGCACGCTTCTCCTGTGGTGTTGCATGTGGTTTTAGATCTCCTCTGCTAGATTGATTCCCGGATACTTTATCTCATCTCTGTAACCCCATAAACACTAGTTAAGCAGAAGTGAAAATTAGAGTATAATTACTTGGAAATTTTTTACCTAAAAGTAGCCAAATGTCTGCTTGAAAATTTTCTTCTGCGATCGTGGGGTGGACAACAGATGAATCAGCATGTGGTATTTTATACCCAATCCATACTATTCTTCTAAAGAATGATAGTAGTTTTTTGACAAGCAGTTTTCAGAGGAAGTTTGTTTTCCTCCATATTCTTTTAAGGCTCCCAGAAGACTACAACCTCTGCCTACACTGAGCCACTTTATGTACTTAGAAAACGGTCTTGTGAGGTTTTCAGACCCTGACTGAATCTGTGTTTCATCCTAGCCCCATGGTGGCCCTATAAATACTTTGGACCACTCATTACTAAGGGAGAGTTTTAGGATGATCTCACAGACGATATTTATTATCCCCCCCACATACACACACACACACACACACACACACACACACACACACACCCATCTATTATATTTCCCTTGTTTAGAGAAATATCTGCAGAGATCTCTCTGGGGATGCTTGCCTCTCCCACTCTGAGTCCTTTGGTCTGAGCAGAGCATATGACCCAGCCTGAGCCAATCGAATATCACATTCCCCTGGGCACAGTGATGAGCTCAGAGTTGGGTACTTCCTGCTGGTCCTCTGATCCTGCCATCTTAGACCCACGAAGTCAGAGTAAATCTTAGGCCCTTTGGAGATCTATTGAAAGAACTACCCCTGGACCCCCAAAGGGGATAGAGCTTGTGAGACTGGAGCCAAGACAAAAGAAGCAGAACCAAGAAATAAGGTAAAACCAGGTCCTAGAAACATCATTTGTGGACTTGATCAGGCTATGCCTGAAGCCCACTTCCCTTCATTTTTTTGGTCATGAATATCAAGATGGTGATTACACGAGGAAAAGAGGAATGGGGGGAGGTAGAAGAGAGTAAAGTGGAGATAAATGGTGACGGAAGGAGACTTGACTTGGGGTGGTGAACACAACACAATATACAGATGATGTGTATCGTACACTTGAAACCTATATAATTTTAATAACCAATGTCATCCAATAAATTAATTAAAAAGAAATAAGTTAGAAATTTCTCTTCCATTTAAACAATTTGGGTTGGGTTTTCTGTCTCTTGTCACTAAGAAATTCTCAACTGATATAAAATCCTTCAGGCTTTTTTTTTCTTCTCACAGAATTCTAATATGTCCAGAACTAAAAGATTACTTTCTTCAAGAAATATTTCTCTGACTATATTTCCTTAAATCAATGAATGAATGATACCTCCATCCACCAGGTTCCTAGAACTATGAACCTAACATTCATCCATGATGGCTTGTTCTTCCTCCCATTACTATGAGGTCTAATACACAACTTCTTTCCCTTTATCTCCACTTTGTCTCCAGTCCAAGCCAGCATCAACTCTAGCCTGGAATGCTGTAGCAACCAGAGCAGTCTTTCCTAATGACAAATCAGATCACACCCTGAATCTTCAGTGTGCTTTGATGCTCTAATTGATCCTGTTCCCCTCAGCTTCCTCACACTGCTCCCCATCCTCCGGCAGTCTTCGAGTTCCTCTAAAGACTTTTCTGCCTCAGGACCTCCTGCAACAAATTCCCTGTCTATCCTCTTTCCACTTTTCAGCAATGCCTAATTTGTTCTTCCCCAAAGTCAAATCAAAGAAGCCCTCCCTGCCCTATAATCTAAATTGGGATTCCAACTCCAAACCCCATTCTTTTTTCATAATCCTCTGCTGCTTTTCATGGCACTCATCCACATTTGCCATTAAACGTGTGTATTTATAAGGTTTGTCTCGCCTACTGGGCCTTATACTGCAGGCAGTGAGCTGTGAGCTGTGCTGCTTGATCCACTCTCACTCCCAGCCCCGCTCAGCAGCTGGATTATGGTGGGCTCTCAATAACATGTGTATTGAGCGAATGAATGGTTGTCATGGTTTTGGCACGTTGGCTTTTTACTCTGTTGATGTACAATCTTCAGGAGATCATGCCACCAAAATAAAACCTGCTAGGCAGTTAGATCCCTGCCATGGATTTGATTAATTGCATTGAACTCATCCAGAGTTTCTATATATTTCAAAAATTCATCACTTTGGATTTTGGATAATTACTATTTAAGAATATCTCTCTCTGCAATACAAGAAGTTATAGTAGGTACCACAGTAATGGGGAGAAGAAAACTATATTCAGTCTAAGAGAGGATAAAAACCACTTTTGAATCAAATTGTTCTTATCAGGGATCAGGTAATCTTCTAAGCACTTTACATATGTTAACTCATTTAATTCTCATAACTCATTACAGATGAGAAAACTGAGTAACTTGCCCAAGGCAAGCAAGAGAGCTAAAATTTGCACTGCAAGAGTAAATTGTCTTGCAGGGACGTTCATGGAAGCCCAGTAAAAGTCTGGGTTAGGGAATGCATAACCGGGCTAGGGAATGCATAACTGGGCTGCTGAGGTCCAAAGGGAGCAGGAACGGAGTTGAGAGTCTGTTTGCTTCACTCCAGCCCCAGAGAAACTCGTAAACCAGTGAAGTGCCAGCCTCGCCTTCTTGGCTAGCAGCCAGGTCACAGAGAAGCAACTGGAGACCTGAGATGCCACCCAAGGAGGTGCCAGCTGATTGCCAGAACCTATTTTATTTTATTTTAAGTGAGAGAAAGAGAGAAACAGAGACAGAGAGAGGGACAGATAGAAACAGATAGACAGGAAGGGAGAGATGAGAAGCATCAACTCATAGTTGTGGCTCCTTAGTTGTTCATTGATTGCTTCTTATATGTGCCTTGACTGGGGAGCTCCAGCTGAGCCAGTGACCCCTTGCTCAAGCCAGCGACCTCTGGGCTCAAGCCAGAGATCATAGGGTTAAGTCTATGATCCCACGCTCAAGCTGGTGACCCTGTACTCAAGCCGGATTAGCCCACGCTCATTTCGGCGACCTTGGAGTTTCGAACCTGGGTCCTCAATATGCCAGGTCGATGTTCTGTCCACCTCTTCAGGCCAGAACCAATTTCTATTGACAGGTCAGAGGCTGCCCTGCCCCACAAAGGCAGCTCCAGAGGTGGCACTGAGGTGCTTGGAGCAGGAAAAACGGAGAGGATCAGGAATTCTAGATCATCCTCTCCGGAAATCAAACCTCAGCTTTGAGATGAGATGATCTGAGTGAATGGTGAGACTTCTGGTCATCAGCGTGGCCTTCTCTCTCCTACCACCAGGTGCTCTGGCAGGTCTTTTGGCCAATTCGTCCTCCACTGCACCCACAGGCCATCTGCTCCTATTGAGCCCCAATGGCTGGGGCTCCGTTCGTCCCTCAAACTGGAAGACCTGCACAGAGTTTGGCGGCTGCACAGTGAACAGCTGTAATGAGCCTCCTCTACTCCCCAAACACCTGAGGTTCACAGGAGACCCTTAGCTCAGAGAGGAAGAGAGCTTCCTAGAGCCCTTCCTTTGAAATACTCCTGTACTCCTTTCACTCTTTATCAGTTTAACAAGTGCCTCGTGTGTGCAAGGTATTTCACAGATATCAATCCTCATAGCAGCTCTGTGAGGCACGCATTATCTTTAGCTCCATTTTATAGATGAAAAAACTGAGGCACAGCATGACTAGGTAACATGCCCAAACTTTCCTACCTGGTAAGTGGTAGAGCCAGGACTCAAACCCAGACAGTCTGGCTCAAGCAGCTGTGCTCTTAATAACTTCTCTGTACTTATGTCGTCAGTACATTGTTACCTGATTCTCCAGCATGATGACGTTTGGAGGGCCGGTGCCAGGTGTGGGCAGCGTCCCGTACAGCATCTCTCCCAGCTCTCCCGTCTCCCCAGCAGCTAGACTTCTCTCATTCCCAGCAGTTTCCCACTTGCTCTCTTTTCAAATCCCAGCTCTGCTACTAGCTGTGTGGCCTTTAGTCCTTAACCTCTCTGAGACTCCATACCATCATGCATAAAATGAATGTAGGTCAGTGACCCCAAGATCTCCCTGTCCCTCTCAGAGACCCCTCTCCCTGTGAGGGACTCACAGACACGGAAGTACTCCTCTCCATAGCTATCCCGGGTCTCCTGAGGCAGCCGTGCCCACAGCTTCCGCAGGTGCAACTCCATGCCCTCCTTGCCCAGAATGGATGTCCGATAGTTCCCTGGCTCAATGATGCTGACTTTCACCCCAAAGTAATGGAGCTCACGCCTGGGAAAGAAGAGTTGGATTCAGTCTGGAACAGAGTCATCAGGGGAGTCACTCCTGACACCTCTATAGAAAACTGGAGGTGCTCTCCCTACCCCTGCACCTGGCTAGCTTTTGCTTTTATGCAAGTAACCCCTGTCCCAGGCCTCTCTGTCTGAGAGACAATCCCTCCCACTCCCACAAGCCTAAATAGGGTTTCACTTACCCCGGGACAGCCCAAGTAAAGGTAGGAAGAAGCCTCCCATCACCACCCCACCTCTTCTCATCCCTTCTTCTCTTGGTCTTTGGGGAAGGTCCCCCGAGGGCTAGCTTTCTTCCTGCTCTGTTTTTTTTCCTTTCAGAACTCCCCTGCCCACACACCACTGTTTCTCTACACCCTCGCCCTCTCTCCTTGAGGGGGACCCCCGGGACTTCTTGCACCAAGGCCCAGTCACCTGATGCTGTCAGAGAAGGCCTCGACACCAAACTTGGAGACACAGTAGCCACCACCGATGACAGCCACACGACCACCACAGCTCGACACATTGACGACCCTGCCCCGGGCTTTCTTGACTATGGGCAGCATGTGGAGGGTCACTTCGATCAGTCCCACCAGGTTCACATTGATCACCTTCACAAAGTCCTCCTTGGTCAGCCATTCATTGGGACCACTGGGCAGGCCCACACCCGCGTTGTTCACCAGGGCCCAGAGGCCTGAGGGCAAGATGGAGAGAGAGAGAACCACACAGTAATGAGCAGTGTCTCTGGAAAAGTACCAGGGTCTACTACCCACCAGCTCAGGGCTGTTGAGGATAGTTGAGCCCGTGCACAAAGCACGAGACAGCCAGGCAGGGGCCTGAGGTGGGAGCTATGACTGCCCGAGGGAAGCTGTGCCTTTTACTGATTAAGTTTTCCTAAAGGGGCCCTGGCCAGTTGGCTCAGTGGTAGAGCGTCAGCCTGGCATGCAGGAGTCCCGGGTTCGATTCCCAGCCAGGGCACACAGGAGAGGCGGCCATCTGCTTCTCCACCCCTCCCCCTCTCCTTCCTCTCTGTCTCCCTCTTCCCCTCCCACAGCCAAGGCTCCATTGGAGCAAAGTTGGCCCGGGCGCTGAGGATGGCTCTGTGGCCTCTGCCTCAGGTGCTAGAGTGGCTCTGGTTGCAACAGAGCGAACTTCAATTAAATTTTTTTTAATTTTTCTAAAGGGACACTTTTTCTGATTCACACAGAATGCCAACTAGCTGTGCCCTGTACCAGCTAACAATCCAGGCTGTAGCTAATAGCACCTAAGCTATTAGCTCTGGGAAAAGAGATATCATATTCATACCAATGAATAAATACTTGAATTCCTTTCTACATTATTTCCCTAAGTATAGAAACACTCTGTATTCTAATTATAAGAAACCAACTCCACGTCCTGGCCGGATAGCTCTGTTGGTTAGAGCGTCATCCTGAAGTGCAGAGGTTGCCAGTTTGATCCCCAGTGAGGGCACATACAGGGACAGATTGATATTCCTGTCTCTTCCTTTCTCTCTAAAATCTGTAAAATAAACATAAAAAAAAACCCAAAACCCCAACTGCATTACACACATTAGCAAGATCACTTCCTCCATTCACACCGTCATTCATTCATTCACATGCCTGTTCTGTCAGGGGAATGAGCTAAAGACATAAAGTAAATAAGACAGTCTTATTGCTCATGGAGGTCACAAACCAGAGAAGAAATAAGTAACATTTATATATAAGTATAGGAAGCACTGAAATAATTATGGGAAATGTGAGAGGGGCTCTCTGAGACTATTACGTTGAGTTGGTGTACTTGAGAGAACTAGTGCTAACTGATGTCATTCGGCTCTGCAGGGGCCCAGGTTGAAGAGCTCAAGTTCCAGTCCTGGTTCGAGGTCCAGCCTTGGACAAGTCACTTCTCTCCCGGGGTCTCAGATTCTGGGCTGAGTGGACTAGACAGTTGCTTCCAGCCAGTGGTTTGCAACCCTGAGCACTGTCCTCAGAGCCTGCGAGGGAGGCGATGCAGGGGAAGCTCAGCTTTCATTTGCTTTACATGTTGATCGTCCGAGTAAAGTGCTACTTGGAGAAAGGCGTTTGATGCTAAAACAAGCTTGGAAAAGCCTCTAAATGATCCCCAAGAGATCAGGTCGTTTGTTTAGGGATTCTATGGAGCCCACAGCCCCCGTTCCTTCCCTTCCCTCCCCTTCCCCATGCTACCCCCCACCTGGCTCTGCAGCCTCCACATACTCGTCTGGGCACAGTTTCCACTCTTTCCTGAGGGCAAGTCTGGATGTAAACATGACTCATGGACCACCCCTGCCCCTGGGCCTGGGGTTCACACAAAAGCCACGTCCTCCGCCTGTCTTCCCGCCTTCCTCCAAATAGACCCCAGGACAGCAACTGCCTGTCAGGACTCAGAACCTTCCCAGCTAGAGAAGACTCTTATCCTGCAGAGGCAGAAATGCCGCTCTTGAGACCCAAAGACTATAAAACCCAAGTGGTCTCTGCCTGCGAGAATAAACACACACTGGCCGCTACCTCTGATCATCCCTGGTAATCACCTCTGCCTGCTGGGAATCAGGACAATCTTAGTTTATTTCTGCAAAGAGCAACTAGAGAACAGTCAGAGCAGCGCAAGCAGCATTAAGGTCCACCCTTCATGTCCAAAGAGTCTCAGGGACAATAAGAAAGAATGCCAGAATCCCCTCCCTTCACTACCCAAAGCTTCTTATACCAAGGATGTTGCCCAATGGGGTAGAGTAGGCAAAATAATGGCCTCCCAAAGATGTGCCCATGCTAATCCTTGGAACCTGTGAATATGGGAAAGAGGAATTAAGGTAGCAGATGAGATTCAAATTGCTAATGGACTGACCTTAACATGGGGAGAGTATCCTGGACTAGCCAGGTGAGCCCAATACAATCGCAAGGGTCCTTCTAAGTGGAAGAGAGAAGCAGAGACAGAACAGCGAGACGAGGCGGCAGCGTGAAAAGGACTCGACCTGACTGGAGATTGAAGGTAGGAGAGGCTCATGAGCCAAGGGCTACAGGAGCCTCTAGAAGCTGGAGAGGTGAGGGAGTGGCTTCTCCCCAGAGCCTGCAGGAGGCACACAGCTCTGCTGCAGTTTTAGCCCACTGAGACCCATTTTGGACTTCTGATCTCCAGGACTCCAAGATAATAGATTGGTGTTGTGTTAATTTATTACAGCAGCAGCAGGAAACTAATACACCCAGTGAATCATTAACACAAGCGGCTGAGGGAAGAACCCAGGGCAGCAGGCGAAGCGGCCTGTTGCAAAAAGAGACTTTTCGCTGAATTCTTCGTTAACTAGTTTATCCAACAAATATTTGGCCCCTTACTAGTTGCCAGACACTGTTCTAGGTACTAAGGATAGGTAGTTACTAAAAGAGACAAAAAGCCCCGGCCCTCCCCCAGAAGTTTTATTTTAGCAGGGGAAGTAGGCAACAAGTAACAAACACAAACAGACAATATTGGAAAGCAGAGAGTGGTGAGTGGTGAGGGAGTTCCTGCCTGACCGTTCTGGGCCCCAGGGCTCTCTTCCCCCAGGGCTCTCTTCCCCCCACCTGAGTGCATAGGCCCCAGACTAGTTCCTTAGGAGTCAGGACTTCCACAACGGAGCCACCCTGTGTCCACGCCCTTCATGCAGAAAACACGCTGGGCAGGCCCCTATGCAGTCCTGGTCCAGCCGCAGCTCCAGCCCACAGGCTCCCTTCACAATAGGACCAGCCACTCTGATGTCAGCACTTACTCTGAGTTCAACCTAATTATGCACTGTGATGTGAGGAAAAGGACAGATATCTCAATCCCCAGCATTCTAGCCTGTCACAGTCAAGGAGAGCAAATGCCTCCACTCAGGGAGTCCAGCCTCATGTTCCCGTCTGCCTTCGGCCAGCCTGATCCCAACCAAAGCTGAGGGTCAGGACTGCCAAAGTCCCAGAGAAGAAGCAGCTCCATCTGCAAGGTTTGGACATACAGAACACAGCTTCTCTCCCCGACTTCTTATGCCAACCTCTTCCATCCTTCTGAGTATCTGGGAGGGAAAACTGCCTTGGCAAAGCAGCCCTGCATGTGGACAAACCAAACCAGGCAAGGGCTTCCAGTCCCACTGGGCCACCTCAGCCCCTTTCTCTGCGTCACCTCTCCCACATCGTCTGAACAGCAGGGTCCCTGATACCTACTGTCAGATGCCAGTAGGAGAAAGGGTAAAGGAAGGATAAACTCAGAAAGCTAAAGAATGCAATTTGCCCCACCTTGCTCGCCCACTTGGGCCCTCACCCACTGGGCCGCCGCCTGGATGCTCTCACTCTTGGTGACATCCAGTAGGGTGGTCTGGAGCCTGTAGGAAGTATCTTGCTGAAGCTTCTGGGCCCCCTCCTGAGTGAAACAAGCAGCCAGCACCCTCATGCCTCGATCAACCAGCTGCTTGGCCAGCAGGTTTCCAAAGCCCGAATCACAGCCTGTGATGAAGACATACTTGTCTGAGAGGTTGCGGACAAGATTGCAGTTCTTGAGCCAGCGGTACATGAAGGAGAGGTCTGTGAGAGCTGCCATAGGGCAGGAGGGAGGTGATGGCCAAGAGAATGGGGCTCCGGAGACAGCGGGAGAGGCTGGTCGGCCCTCTGACCCCGAGCTGGCCGTATGCCGGAGCTGCCAAGATCTCTCCTCCCTTCCACTGCAGGCAACACACCCAGGGCCCCTGAGTGAGCCACCCTGTAATTTTTATAGGTGGATACATCACCACGTCAATTAGCCCAGATGCAAGAAATTCAGGTCTAACCTGAAGGAAGCCCTGTCACCGCAGACAGCCCTGGTGGCTGCCCTTCTCTTTGCCTAGCCCTGATGGGTGAAGGTGCCAAGGATGGGAAAAACCCCAGTGGTGATGTTGGTGCTGACAGGTGGCTCTGAGCAGGGTAAATGTGAAAGGAGGACCCAGCGCAGAACCCCCCCCACCACCATCCCGAAATCCTCCACCTCTGGTCCAGGGATCAAAATCATTTGTCATGAGTACAGGCATGTAAATAAACTTAATTTTTACTTTTAGAGGAAAAAATTAAGACAAATGCATTAGTGTTAAACAAACAAAATTGGTTTTGTGCCTTCAAAACCCCAAGAAAAATAAGTTCCAGGTTGTTAGCTCTTTGGAATTCGCTGCCCTAAGATGAGTCTCCACCATGAGAGGTGCTGAGAAAGAGCTCCTCTCAGGACAGCTGTGCCCCATTGTCCTCCGGCAGAGGAAGCGAGGCCTCCTAGAAAGGGGGCTGGTGATGGGAGGCCCCAGCTCCCAGAAAGCAGGAAGAAAGACTGGAGGTTTCAAGGTTCGTGTCCTTGCGAGGCGACACTCGACACTCGGTGACCAGTGAGGTGCCCTCATTGTACTGCCGCAGGCCCAGCTCTCTCCCTCCGGCAGTGACCAGGCAGACAGAGAGTCAGGGACTGCAGACCCGGCAACCCTGGGGCAGGGCCCCCACTGGGCATTTTTCTGGATGTTGTTCGTCTACCTCCAGGACCAGACCCACACAAAGTAACCTGGGATCTGAGGAGCTTGAGGGGTGGGGGTGGTGACAGGGAAGGAACAGGCTGTGAAGTCAACTGGCACAGTGGCGAGTTGAATCAGCAGAGGAAAGGAGGCCAGGAGGCAAAGTAATTCTAAGGCATGAGGTAAGAGTAATAAGGAGGGAGGACATCTGGACATAGGGAGGGAAGGCAGGAGAAGAGGGGGTTGATATGAATATCAATGAGCTGCAGTCTAGCCAGATGAGGAGCAGGGGTCATGGGTTCCAGGGGCAGCGGCAGAAAGGGCCTGGGTCTGAGTCTGAGGCTCTGAGAGGAAACGACCTAGGGGGGGAGCAGAGGACTGGGGCCAGAGCTTGGCAAGTTCCCAATGTCACGACTTGGAAGGGAGGGAGAGAGTCTAGGCCATGGGGCAGGGAACCCGCATAGAGGTTGGAGGGAAGCTGATAAAGACAAGGAAGTGAGGATATGAGACAGAGGTATGAGTGGTGAGGGGCCACAGCCGGGATTGCAGGAGAAACAGGGACAGAGGAATGCTAGCGCCCACGGTGGTTCTTTAGATAAAACTCTAGGGACACCATTCTGCAGGATAAGCCTGGTCACCAGCTCATCCGTGGGGATGCAGGGCCAACTGCCTACCTTCCCTGTCTGGAGGGTCTGACACAAAGTTCCCTAGAGGGAACAGACAAGGATGCTTCTCTGGGCACCACTGTGTACCAAGGTTGGTCAGCTTCAGAATCAGAGAGAGCAGGTGTCACCTTGGGAAAGGCAAGAAGGCTTGGCTACTCTATACCAGGGGTGGTAGAAGGTCAGGTCATAGACCCCCCCTTTGGGGAACAACCAAAAGCCTGCATGGGAAGTGGTAGAAGCAAACCTCACCTACTTCATAACCACTGCAACACCTCCTACACGATCTAAGAGACATTTCCCAACTCTGCCTCCTGAGTGAGTGAACACAGAGGTCTTGGCTAGGAGATGTCAGATAGTGTCACTTGAGGGCTGAGCAGTCTCAGGAGTAGCCCAGTTCTAAGAAGACAGGTGAGACCCAGAGGTTGCCTCTGGATCTGGAGAAAGATGACTTGGAACTGCCCCAACATGGGCCTGGGCCTGGTTCCCCATCTCACGGACCTCTCTGCGGACTGCTGGCTAAGGCATTGCTGTCCTGGGCTCAAACTCCTAACATCACTAAATTCAGGCTGTGGACTGCAGGCTTAGAGCGCTGCAGGACCATAGAGAAGGCTGTTTTCCTAGGGCTGGGAATGCTGCCCACTCTCAGATGACAGGCCTCCCTGCTGAGTTGGCACCTGAGGCTGATGGGTTAGCCTGGTGGTTACCCTCCACACCTCTACCTCTGTCCACAGGTATATTCAGTGAGGAGGGGCCTTCACCCCCTCCAGGCCATTCTTATCCAGTGGGACAGTCAGACTGGCCAGGGCTAAGGCACACTCTGAGGAGGTAAACAGGTTGAAGAGATGGAGCTGAGCCCCTCCCAGTGTCCACTCCTTCCCAAAAATGTGTGTGTGTGTGTATACATATATATATATATGTGTATATGTATATGTATATATATATATATTAAAATTTATTTATTGATTTGAGAGAGAGAAAGGGAGATGGGAGCAGGAAGCATCAACTCACAGTAGGTGCTTCTCGTATGTGCCTTGACCCAGCAAAGCCAGGGTTTTGAACTGGGATTCAACATTCCAGGTTGTCACCCCATCTACAGGTCAGGTGAAACCGGGCACATGTTGTGTGCTACTGGGCCTGTTCCTCAGCCTCAAAACTTGGCTCTTTCCTCCTAATATTCTCAGGTTCCTAGAGAAACCAGGGACAGAGGTAAGGAAGAGGGTAAGCTATGTGACCCTCGACTGGAGAGCTCACTCTCTCTACCTTATTTTCCTCCCCATAAAGCATCAACCCTCACATAGTATCCCAACTAGACCATGCACGCACCCCAGTCTTGGCTTCACAGAGCCTCGGCAGTCCTGGGGGACAGCTCCCACCAGGAAGGTGGGCACATAGCTCATGGGGAGGTGGGTGAGCTTGGCCTCCCAGCCAAGTGACTATCAAGTACACTGTGCAGTTCATCACCAAGGAGTAATTCAACTTGTATTTTCTTCGGGAGATTTTTACGTATTTTGATGTCAGTTCAAAATGAGAAAGTATCCTTACATACTTTCCCATCCCTTCTCTCCAATTCATGGCTCTAACTTAGGAAGAAAGTTTCAGAGAACTCCTTCTTGGCTTCAGTTTCCTTTCCAACATAATGAGGACTTCACGTGACACAGTGGTCCCCAGGTCTAACAAACAACCCCTTCTTAGGTTACTAGTTGACCACACGGAATCATGGGTATGAAGCTCACTGTCCCCTTGCGTGGGTGAGTCGACCAGCAAGATGAACCTGAGACTGTAGGAGGCTTTACTGATGAAACCAGGCTTCCAGAAGGTGCTTTGTTCTCTCCCCATGGTCCACAGCTCACTCACTGGCTGCCGGGAACTTCTCTCCATGGATCTCCTCGACCTCTGGGCTGGCCTGATCCCATGCCTCCTTGAAGCCCTAAGAAAACATCTCAGGTTTGCTCATGTTGGTCTCAAAGTAATGGGGCTCGATGATAACCACCTTCACCCCGAAGTGGGAGAGCTCCCTCCTGTAAGGCACCCAGGAAGAGGGGCAAGGACTTCAGAGGTCCTGGGAGACAAACAAGGACAAAGAAATCCTAAAGTCAGCTGGGGTAAGATAAGCTTGAATGTTTGGGGAGTCGGGAAGTGCAGCAGCCAGGGGAAGAAAAATTATTAAAATGGAATGGTCCCTGTGTAGAGCTGAAATATTTTTCCGTGAATTTTACACACACAAACTTACTACTCTATATCATAACTATTCAGTTGCAAGGCAGCACTTCCCTGTTCTCTCCTCCTGTTTCCCCTGACATTCTGTCAATCTCCAGAGCTTTCCCTTTCAGCCTCCTTTGTATTCCTCAGGCCCTTCCCTCCCCTCTCCTGCTCTAGTCTACTCCCTGCAAACTGTCCTCTAAGGAGCATCTGCCTGTGATCCCCTCCACAAATTCAGAGCCATGCTCTACCCTCCAGCCAGTGGGTTCTCTAGGCTGATTTGGAAAACCAGCTCCCCTGATTTAATCTCTCCACTGGGTTGCGCTGCCGCCAACAGCAATAGTTGGGAGCCCGCCCAGTGCCCACGTCCTCATGAGCCACCACGTCCACCTTTCCAACCTCCCTCCTGCCAGGCCCAGTTGTTTATCCTCGGAGGTCCCCACAGCACAGGCAGTCAATCGTTACTCACCCTTACTGTCATATCCAGGAAGCCCTACCACCCTCCCTTGCCAGGTAGCGAGGTTGCCAAGTTCAGGTCTTCTAACCTCAGCTCAGACCCTCTCTAGGACCCTCCTCCCATTCCACTGGCTGGCACGGCCACCATGGCTAACAGGGTCACAGCCATCACAAGTGATAGCCATACCATTTCTGCATTTCTTAGATTTTTTATTTATTGGTTTTAGAGAGAGGAGGTACAGAGAGGGAAAGGTAGGGGGTGGAACGGGAAAAGTCAAATCATAATATTTGCTTCATGTATGCCCTTTGACCGGGCAAACCCGGGCTTTTGAACCTGTGACCTCAGCATTCTAGGTCAATGCCTTATCGACAGCACTGCCACAGGTCCATTTTTGTATTGCTTATCCCTTTCTAAATTGCCAGAGTTTTAATGTCAGTGACCAAATCCTGTTATCTTCAGACATTAACTATGCACTCACAGAAGTGCCCAGAAGTATCTGCAGACTTGAGTCAAATGCCCTACCTCTTAACTCACGGGATCCCTGAAACTGAAGGTCATAGGAGTTAAGAACATGGATTTTTCCTCAGTCACTTTCTAACTGAGGGACCTTCCCCAGGGCAGGGAGAGGTTGAATCAAATTTTATCGACCTGGGGTTCATCTCGATCCTCAAAAAATAAAAGGGTGCTCCCTAACGAATGCCTTGCACAAAACAAGAGAGGGGAATTAGAAGGAAGAGCATGGGACACTGTGTACCCACCAAGAAGCAGGAGGACCGAGGAAGCACCTCTGTCCCCATTCAACACCCAATGGCATTTGAGAACACAGTACTTGAAGATGCAGTAACCCCTGACCACGCACGGACACATGACCCAAGATGCTGCAGGTATTGACTATGTGGTCCCTTGCCTTCCTCAGCATGGGCAGCAGAGTCAGGGTCACTTCAAACATCCCCCGCAGGGTCGCACTGAGCATCTTTACGGAGTCCTGTTTAATCAGTCATTCGTTGGGTGCTGTGGGCATAGCGATGCCAGCGTTATTCATCAGGCCCCAGGGTCCTGGGCTCAGTTGGGGTAAGAGAGCAACAATGTGTTGTGACGCTGTAGTGGGGACACACGTGTGGTTCCAATTCATCTTCCAATTAAATCTATTTTGTTGAGTCAACAGCCATGTGATTCATGCCATGGTATAAAGAATAAGAGTTCAGGAGAGAAAATAGGAACATGGTGGTTACAGGGTGTCAGGATTTGCAAACACGTTTAGCTGCTGACTGTCAGGGATGGTCCTTCTCATTGTAGTGCTCCTTTGGCTCACAAGAGGGAATAGACCCATCTTCAAATGCATGGACAGAGTTTGAGTAGGGTCCAACTATATCTCATAGGAGAGAGACATAGACAGGTAGAAAGGAAAGGGTAAGAGACAGACATGATGGGAAAACTAGAGAAGAGAAAAGAAACAAGAACAAAAATCAGAAAAAGGAAAACCCAAAATAATTACTTTCCACACCCTGGCTGGGAAAGACACACTTGAATCCCAGGATTAGGGTAAACAGAGACAGGCCTGCATTGGGTGTGAAGAGACTAGCTCTGAAACAACCTGCAGAATTTCAGGAAGCCAAGTTCACCTTCTGTGCTGGAAGATTCCAACTTTCACTCTGGAGTGAGTGCCCAGAGCTGCTCTGGGGAAGATAAGGAGGCCTCACGTCACCCCGGGGTGTAGAATGCCCCCTCGGCTCCAGGAAGTGCCATCATCTCCTTTCACTTTCCCAAGGGCTCTCCTCGCACCATCCCCCCAGGTCCCCAGCCCACTTGGCTCTCAGGAAAGCTTTCTGGAAAAGATGGGGTGGGGTCACACAACAGTGATTGTGGTGCAACACAGACCTCAAGTCAGTGGGGGCAGGGTCTTCGGTGAGCTGGGGGTGGTGAGGGAGTGGGGGTGGGCAGAGTGTGACCTTGGGAATATTGGGAAGAGAGCAAGTCCTGCAATGTCAGTTTCTGCCCTACTCAGAAACCTTCTCTGGTCGTAACGAAATGCATATTCTTTGAGTCAATTCTTTAATTTGACTTAAATAACATTACTGAGAATGTGAACAAACTGCACCATACTTCTCTACACAGATGCATCCCCTCCCTCACACAGTAGCCAACTCCGCCCTACGATGCACCACAGTCTTGGATCACACGGACTTAGCAGGCCTTGGGGCGATCCAGTGGATCACAGCATCTGACAGGACTGTGGGCATGTAGCTCATGGGAATGTAGAGAAGCTTGGCGTCCCAGCCGGCTGAGTACCGAGTGCGGGGATGGCGGGCGGTCAGGGCGTGTTCCATGCATTCCGTCACCAAAGACAGATCCTGCGTGCACTTCTCCAATGAGCCAATCATTTTCATGCCTGTGCAGAATGAGAAAGACCCAGATGTATTCCCACTGCAGACCACTCCCACATTAAGATCAACTAACAGAATGAGTTTCTAGAATTCCTGGCCCTGTACAGTGAGTCCACCCATAACCCTTAACAGTGCCTCACTCCTACCCCAGGCAGGAACCAGAGTTCCACACTAAGCCGCCTCGGGCTTTATTCCTGGGAACATCAACAACACACAGACTGATGCCAGCTGCTGTACCACCACCTAGCCAGGAGGTGACGAGGGTCTTGTCTCTCCGGCTCCGTTTCCTCCTTAACATTAACGAGAGGTTCAGCTGAGACAGCACAGCCAGGTCTAACAGCCTGGATCTATTCCTTAGGTAACTAGTCAACCCCACAGGACCATGGACTAAGGGTCCCCTGTTTATGGGTGAGTCAGAGCACGAACGTCGGACTTGAGACTGTAGGAGATGCTAATTATGGACCTAGGCTTTCAGAAGATGGTTTGCTTCTCTCCCCATGGTCCACACAGCTCACTCACTGGATGCGAAGTACTTCTCCCCATAGATCTCCTTGACTTCTGGGCTTGCCCGATTCCATGCTTCTTGAAAACTTCTAAAAATCAGCTCAGGATTGGTCACAGGGGTCTTGAAGTAACCCGGCTCGATGATAGCCACTTTCACCCCAGAGTGGGAGAGCTCCCTCCTGCAAGGCACCCAGGAAGAGGGGCAAGGACTTCAGAGGTCTTGTTAAGGAAAACACAAAACACCAGAATAATGAAAAAAAAAAACCCACAAAATAATAAAACATCAACTAGGATTGCAGTAGATTTAGTTCAAAAGTCTGGGGAGTTATGAAGTACAGCAGACAGGAGGAGAAAATTTATGATGATATTATTGCCTCTCTACAGAGTTTGAGTAGTTTTCCAAGTATTTCCATACATTTGCTCATAACTTTAAATCCTACCAAATTGCTGAAAGGCTGCACCTAAATTCTGTCTCCTTGTATTCCTGCCAAATGTCATTGAAAACTGGGCTGTGCCAATTTTGTTTTTCCCATGCCCTTCAAACGCCTCCCTCTCTTTCCCACCCAGGTCAACCTCCTGGACATCTGTCCCTAAGGAGCATCCATGTGTCTGCGGTCTCAGCTCTCACACAGCACAGCCACCTCAGCCCTGCCGCCCGTGGAGTCTCCATTGTCCATGTGGTGAAGAAGCTCCCCTGAATAAAGGACTTCCCTGGGGCTTAACTGCCCGCAGGCTCCCAGATCCCACTTATCATAGCAGTTATGTACGTGAATGGGCTGCACAGCTGAATAATACCGGTTCCAATTCTGCCCCAGGCACTTTCTGACTGTGGGCAGAGACAGGTTAAATTAAAACTATCCCGACCCCCAGAAGATAAACCGGGCTTCCCAATAATGCCGGCCACAGAGCAAGAGAGAAGGACCTGGAAGTAAGAGCCTCTGAGGCTGTGTGGAATCACCCCCCAGGAAAAGTCCCCCAGAGAAGCACTGAAGCAGGGGGGCCGAGCGATGGCCTCTGTCCCAGCCCAATACCTGAGGGAGTCCGAGAAGGCCTGGACACCATACTTGGAGATGCCATAGCCACCACCATATAGGTTTATACGACCCAAGACGCTGGAGACGTTGACCACGCGACCCCTTGCCTTCCTCACCAAGGGCAGCAGATATAGGGTCACTTCAATCACCCCCAACAGGTTCACATCAAGCACTTTCACGAAGTCCTGTTTGGTCAGCCACTCATTGGGTGCGGTGGGCAAAGAGATGCCAGCGTTATTCACCAGGCCCCAGAGTCCTAGGCACACAGGGGGGAGGGAGCAATACTTTGCTGAGACTGGGTAGTAAAGACAGAGCTGGAGTTCCAATTCACCTTCCAATCGAGTGAGGACAGTGTGAGGAGGTGTCATGGAAAGTGGTTAAATTAGCAAACTACATGCTGTCTGCAGAGTATTGGGCAGTGCTGGCACTGTAAGCTGCTGTTGACACAGAGAATGCCATCCTCCTGATTTATTGCTTAGTGCCCAGTCCCCTGCCTGGAAGAAGAGATTTGTTGAGGCAGGACTGATGCTGATAAAGTCTAGTGAGTCCACACTGTGGATCATAGACAGTGATGTCTGAGTTTTCACACATCAATGCTGACCTTGCAGACATTATAACTATTTACCCGCATTTTCTGATTCCTCAGTGACTGTTCAACAACTATTGATGAGGGAAACAGAAAGACACAGACAGCGAGACAACAAAGAATGGAGGGAAAAGATGTAGGAAAACTACACTGTATAAACGACAAAAACATAACAGACGGCAAACATCTAAGGACACTTTGTTTGGGTAAAACAGGCCAGAAATCTCAGGTGTAGGGGAATGGGAGAATAGGGCTGCGACTGACCTCAGGGCACTGGCCTCAACACACACTGCAGGAATGTGGAGCCAGTTCCTCTAGGAAGCTCTGAGAATTCCAAGGCCAGGCTTTGAAGGGGACCCAAGGCTACCTGTTCCCCACTTCAGGCACAGTGTTCACCATCTGCCCAGACAATGCCCCCCTCTCCTCCCACCTGCAGAGGATGCCATTTTTCTTCTACTTTCTTCCCCCTCCCCCCCACCCAGGACCCACAGTTTGCCCAGCTTCATGGAAACCACTCTGTGAGACACGAAGACAGTGCTGAGGATGTAAAGATTTACCAACCACAGGCCTCCGGACAGCAAGGTCAGGGCTGGCAGGGGGAACCTGGAAATACTGACCCAGAGAGGTGAGTCCCTGGCTTGCTCAGACATGCCCTGCCCTTATAGGAGTCATATTCTCCTACCACACACTTTCCTTCTCAGAACTGAATCGATGCACATAGGTATAGAGTAGAGATTTGGGTTAAAAAAAAAAAAAGTTTCCCAAGGCTTCATTTTTGTTGAATATGATGAATAAAATGTAGGAAACAATTTCATATCATACCATAAGATACTGCTTTCATAAATGACATTAGTCAGAGAGATAGAATATTCTCTATTGCTAAAAATTAAGCCTTTTGTTTTTCTTAAGATCAGAAACAAGACAAGAGTGTCCACTTTCACCACTTCTATTCAACGCTGTTTTTGAAGTTCTGGCCACAGCAATCAGACAAGAAAAGAAATTAAAGGCATCCAAATTGGAAAAGAAGAAGGAAAACTGTCATTATTTGCATATGATATATTATATATAGAAAACTTTAAAGAGTCCACAAAGAAACTGAATTAAAATTGATATATAAACTCAGTAAAAGTAGAATGATACAAAACTAATATTCAGAAATTGATTGTATTTTTATATACCATTAACAAACCATCAGAAAGAGAAATTAAGAAATAATCCCATTTACAATTTCATGAAAACAATAAAATAGGAATAAATTTAACCAAGAAGATAAAAATCCCGTACTCATAAAATTATAAGACATTGAAGAAGATACAAATAAATAGGAGCATATACCATGATGATGGATAGAAAGAATTAAACTTGTAAAATGTCCATACTACTAAAATCAATCTATAGATTCATTGTAATCTCTTTCAAAATACCATTGGTATTTTTCACAGAACTAGAAATAATTATCCTAAAATTTATATGGAACTACAAAACACCCTGACTAGACAAAGCAATCTTGAGAACAAAGGACAAAGTTGGAAGAATCATACTATCTGATATCAAATAATACCATAAGACTGTAGTAATCAAAACAACATGGTACTGGTATAAAAACATACACATAGATCAGTGGAACATAATAGTGAGCCCAGAAATAAGCCCACGTTTATATTGTTGATTACTCTATGACAGGGGTCCCCAAACTAAGGCCCACAGGCTGCATGCGGCCCCCTAAGGCCATTTATCCGGCCCCCGTTGCACTTCCAGAAGGGGCACCTCTTTCATTGGTGGTCAGTGAGAGGAGCATAGTTCCCATTGAAATACTGGTCCGTTTGTTGATTTAAAATTAGTTGTTCTTTATTTTAAATATTGTATTTGTTTCCGTTTTGTTTTTCTACTTTAAAATAAGATATGTGCAGTGTGCATAGGGATTTGTTCATAGTTTTTTTTATAGTCCGGCCCTCCAACGGTCTGAGGGACAGTGAACCGGCCCCCTGTGTAAAAAGTTTGGGGACCCCTGCTCTATGACAAAGAAGGCAAGAATAAACACTGCAATAAAGACAGTTTCTTTAATAAATGGTATTGAAAAACTGAACAGATACATACTAACAAATAAAATTAGACCACTTCCTTACACCCAATACAAGAATAAAGTCAAAATGAATTGATAACTTAAATGTAAGACCCAAAACCATAAAACACCTGGAAGAAAACATAGTAAACTCTCTGACACAACTATTTCTAATATTATTTTGGCTCTGTCTCCTCAGGCAAGGGAAACAAAAGAAAAAATAAACAACAGGGACTACATCCAACTAAATACGTTTTTGCACAGCAAAGTAAGCCATTTATAAAATGAAAACACAACCTATGGAATGGTGAAGATATTTGTCAACGAGACATCCAAAAAGAGGTTAATATCTAAAATATATAAGGAATTTTTATAACATAGCACTAAAAAGACATATAATCTAATTAAAAAATATGGGCAGAGAACCTGACAGATATTTCTCTAAAGCAGACATAGAGATACAAAAATATAGTTAGCATCACCAATTATCAGAGAAAAGCAAATTAAAACCACAATGAGATATCACCTCATATCTGTCAGAAGAGCTATCATCAAAACATGCAAACTACAAATGGAAGTGAGGGTGTGGAGAAAAGGGAACCCTTGTGCGCCGTTGATGATATTGCAACTTGGTGTACCCACTGTGAAAAACAGTACGGAGGTTCATAAATATATTAAACATAGAACTACCATGTGGCCCAGAAATCTCACTGATGAGTATTTATCCAAAGAAATACAAAACACTAACTAAAAAAGATATATGCTTCCCTATGTTCATTGCAGCATTATTTACAGTAGCCAAGACACGGAAGCAACCTAAGTGTCCATCAACAGACAACTGGATAAAAAAGTAGTATAGACACACACACACACACACACACACACACACACACACACACACACACACACAATGAAGTCTTACTCAGCCATAAAAAAGAATGAAATCTTAACCATTTTTAACAACGTGGATGGACCTAAAGGGTATCATATAAGCTGAGTGAAATAAGTCACACAGAGAAAGACAAATACCATATGATTTCACTTATATGTGGAATGTAAATGAACAAGCAAAACAGAAACAAACTCATAGTTACAGAAAACAAACTGACAGTTGCCAGGTGGGAGGTGCATGGGGGACTGAGTGGGAAAGGTGAAGGGACTAAGAAGTACAAGTGGCACCCTGGCCAGATAGCTCAGTTGGTTAGAGGGTTGTCCTGAGTGCAGAGGTTGCCGGTTCGATCCCTGGTCAGGAAACATACAGGAGCAGATCGATGTCCCTGTCTCTCCCTTTCTCTCTCTCTAAAGTCATAAATAAAAATTTAAAGATGTTTTAAATTTAAGTTTTTGAAGAAAAATAATTCTGTTGTATAATTGCTCATCTATTAATACAAAAAATAGGATACAAACTATGGGCAAAAAATAATACCATATAGGTCAAATATTAACAGCAGTTATCTCTAGGTTGTGAGATGTGGGGTGAGTTTTCTCTATCCCTGAGCTTTCTGTGTTTTCCACATTGATCATGTTTTACATTTCTACTTAGAGAAATGATATTGATAATTTTTTATTCTCTCTCAATATGACAGGCACAGCACAGTAAAAGAAAGAGAGAGAGGACATGAACATGCATCAGTTTTCTGACCGTCCTGACATCTCAGTGTCGTCACCTGAAAATGGGTGATCTTAACTCCTGAGTGGACAAGTATGAGTCACAAACAAGAACAGGTCAACGTGCTGAGAGCAGGAGTTCGGCTCCAGCACTGTCCCCCAGCCCCCAAGTAAGCCTCAGAAAGGGAGCCCCGTTCTCCCCCAGGCACTCAGCCTCTAGACATCCAGAACCTCTGCTGAGAGCTGGGGGACACCATGGACAGGAATTCTGCAAGGATAAATTCTCTCAGCACAAACTCTCCCCAAACTACAGGGCTGCGATCAAGGTCAGGAGGAGGGCAGCAGTAAAGAGAAGAGGCTTGGCTGGCAGGCTGGGTGAGGTGAAGAAGGCAAATATGACTTCAGGTCCCAGAAAACACATTGGGAATCTTCTCCAAGTAGCAGACTATGGGTCTTCCTGTCACTGGGAGAGAAGAAACAGACTTGAGAAATCTGTGTGGTACCTTTGTCCCCGGTGCGTTCCTTCACCCACTTGGTGGCCGCAGCAATGCTCTCTGTCTTGGTGACATCCAGGATCACTGTCTCCAGCCTGTCTGACGTCTGGCCCCTGAGCTGCTCAGCCCCCTTCTCTGTCAGACATGCAGCCAGCACCCTCAAGCCTCGCAGGTCCAGCTGCCTAGCCAGCAGGTTCCCGAAGCCTGAGTCACAGCCCGTGATGAAGACATACTTGTCTCGGAGGTGGCTCACCACCTGCCTCTCCCGGTACCAGCGCAGGAGGTAGTACAGGCCCACGAGAGTCGCCAGGTACAGCCACATGGCTTTGCAGGGGACAGGCTGGCAGGCAAGAGTGAAACAAGGATGTGGCCAGTGTTCAGTTAGGGGATCCAAGAGCACACAGATAAGAGTCATTGCACCAACCTCCAGGCTTGCTGTTCATCTTGATTAGTATTATTTGTTCTTGCCCCAACTAGTATGAACTCTGGTACACTTACACTATTGCTCATAGAAGACAGTGCATTTTCCAGAGAACCCCTTGACCTGAGGACAGTTTTCCCGACCACCTTCTCCTGGTTCTCCCACTCCTTCCTCTCTCCCTCCACCCACCTCTCCCCCATTAACCTTCCCTAAAGGAACCCCCTCTGGCCGTGATCTCATGGTCCAGAACTGTCTTCTTACCTTTAACCTGCTCAAGCCTGGAACCCTTGTCACCCAGACCTACTGGAAAGTGTCACAAAGAGGACACTCTTTGAATCAAGACACACGTGAGTTCAATATCCAGCTCTGCTCCACCTACCGTGTGGCCTCGGCAGCTGCGTGGACTCTGAGCCTGGGTTCTTCTCATTTGGCTCAGCCTAGAATTCATTCCTGAAAATACTAAGCTCTGTTTAGAAAAGTATTATACATCCCAGTTTTGAAAGGAAAGGCATATAAGATTCCCCTGTGATGTAGAAAGTCTCACGGGCAGGAAGGTCTTCTAGAGGCAGCGGGGGGAAGGAGGTGTCTGACTGACCTCCGAGGCAGAGACGAGAAGGGCACAGGGCAGCTCACGCTGTGGAACCCCTCCTGGTACCTCGGAGGGTGGAGGGAATGGACTTAACAAAATGCGGCCCTCAGAGTTGTCACCCTCTCACTCCATGAAGATGCCCTGTCCCCAGCCCTGGGTGCCCGTTTACATGGCTCTCTGCCCTCCTGTACCAGGCTGTCCCCTGCCAGCCACACATGCAGAATCCAGACCCAGACCCAGACCGCAAAGGCAGAAAGGGCCGACTTGAACAGGGACTGAGGACTGGTCCTTAAATTCATCATCAGGAAGGGCTGTAAACCCCAGCAACTGGTAAGGCCTCAGCTCAGTCTGAATGAGGGTGATGCTGGGAGGTGGACGGAGCTGCCCACTCAGGACAAAAAAGAAAGGACAAGAGTCGGAGCCCAGAACAGCTGTTCCTGAGGGGACTCAGGGTGAGGTGGGGGAAACCATTTCAGAGAAGTGGGTGGAATGGCGGGTGGAACAATGCTGAGAGTAGGGCAGCTTCCTCATGGCACCCCTGTGGCATTGACCCAATTGAGCCTCGGCGCTGCTCACGTCCACAGAAATGGACCAGACCCCCCTTTCAGGGGGGCATGGAGTCTGGTGGAAGGTCTGAGGGACTCTGAGGCTCGGTTACATTGAACCTTTCTATCAATGCCTTCTTCCTTCCACCGTGGCAACGCCCTTCAGCTGCAGCCCTGGTGGAGCTCCGCAGTCAGCCTTGGTGGGTGTGGCCTTCCAGAAGTCCAATCAGAGATCAGAGACCTAACCGTCCACTGCTCCTTGACCTTCCAGAGAGGACTCCTGAAGGCGGACCCAAACTTCTTGAACACCTTTCCCCAACGGCTACCAAATAGTTCAATGATCATTGTTTTAGGGGAGAAAAATGACAGAAGTCCAGAAGCTCCAGGTTAAGCCTAAAACAATGGTTTCATTTTAATAAAGCAACATGGACTGTGTCTGAGTGAGGTGAGCACTAGAACATTGACGTGAAGCCTCTGGAGAGAAGGGACTTATTATAATTATATTTCCAGTACTTGGAATGCTTAGCAGCTAACAGAGATACATGGATGTGGTAGTAGATGACACTGCAACATCCTGCTTCATTCTCCATTTCCACCTGCATTTCTTACATTGTCTGAGAATATGAGATTGCGCAAAGCCTCCATTCCCCTCAACTTTATAATTATGGAAAAGAATCAAGATGACTGCAGTGAATCCTCTCAACTCCAACTCTCAGGGAATCTAAGAAGCCACATTTTGTCATCAAAATGTGGACTTAGCAAGTCCTTTAGGAAACACTGGAGAATTCAAGGGATATTTCTATCCAGCACACAGTAGGTTTTCAACAAAAGTTAGTCAAAATTGAATAAATCTGGAATCAGCAAGTGACTGTCAAAACATTTGCAGAGGCTCTGGCCAGTTGGATCAGTGGTAGAGCGTCGGCCTGGCATGCAGGAGTCCCGGGTTCGATTCCCGGCCAGGGCACACAGGAGAGGCGCCCATCTGCTTCTCCACCCCTCCCCCTCTCCTTCCTCTCTGTCTCTCTCTTCCCCTCCTGCAGCCAAGGCTCCATTGGAGCAAAGTTGGCCCGGGCGCTGAGGATGGCTCTGTGGCCTCTGCCTCAGGTGCTAGAATGGCCTTGGTTGCAACAGAGCAACGCCCCAGATGAGCAGAACATCGCCCCCTGGTGGGCATGCTGGGTGGATCCCGGTCGGGTGCATGCGGGAGTCTGTCTGACTGCCTCCCCATTTCCAACTTAGAAAATACAAAAAAGAAAAAGAAACAAAACCAACATTTGCAGAGACCCTGGGACAGGTGCTGGGGACCAGAAGGGGGAGGAATCTGAGGGAGGAGAAACCAAAGGAGGGGGAATAGCTGAGGTACACTAGGAGGCTGTTTCCCTGGGGGTGTAGTGCCCTTCCAATCTCTATCACTCTCTCCAAGATCTTTTGTTCTTAGACTAACCTTGCACATCACACACACACACACACACACACACACACACACACACACACTCACTCTTGGGGAAATTATAGAGAGGAAAAGTTGTCTCTCATGAAAGGATGAAGGCTTGCAAGCAAAAACAATTCACCATCCCTTTCTCAAGCCCCTCCCCAGACCATGCCATGCTTCTCTCGGCCATTGTGAAGAGGGCTTCCCTGTCACTCTTCAATTTCCCAGAATTCCCAGGGTTGAGTCACCTCCCCAGAAGTGTATGCTCTACCCCACTTTTTAAAAATCCCAGGCCCCATCCTTGAGAAGCTCTCCTTTTGGACACCATGGACCCCTTTGAAAATCTAAGGAAGGTCCAAACCCCCTTAAAAATGATTTAACAAGCAGGATTTCGTATATACTTTTCAGGGGGTTCATAAGCCACCTAAAGCCATTACATGCCAGGAATCCAGGTCAACAAGGGTTTACTGACTTACTAGCAGTGTGACTCAGGCAGGTTGTCTAACCTCTCTGTGCTTCAGCTTCCTTGCCTAGCACAGCACCCACCTCAAGTTATTTTGAGGATGAAATAAAATGATGCATGAAAAGCACTTTGCAGTTGTGCCTGGCAAATGGTGAATATTCAATATATGTTAGCTGTTACTACATCTCTTCGGTGGTAATTCATAGTGGCATTTGGGGATGCTTTTTACCTTCTATGTAAGAACACATAGTCAAACAACTAAATAATAGAAGCTGGTGTTGATTGATTTCAGAGAAAAAGGCTGGTGGTGAGACTTGGGAAAATTATCTCAAGATCAGTTCCACAAGAAGGATCTCTTCTTCCTCATCACCAAGAAGTATAAAAGGGCCATGCTTGCCTGACCAGGCGGTGGCGCAGTAGATAGAGCGTCGGACTGGGATGCGGAAGGATCCAGGTTCAAGACCCCAAGGTCGCCAGCTTGAGCGCAGGCTCATCTGGTTTGAGCAAAAAGCTCACCGGCTTGGACCCAAGGTCGCTGGCTCCAGCAAGGGGTTACTCGGTCTGCTGAAGGCCCACGGTCAAGGCACATATGAGAAAGCAGTCAATGAACAACTAAGAAGTTGTAACTCGCAACGAGAAACTAATGATTGATGCTTCTCATCTCTCTCTGTTTCTGTCTGTCTGTCCCTATTTCTGCCTCTGTAAAAAAAAAAGAAAGAAAAAAAGGGCCATGCTTATGCCAAGCTCTTTACTTTTTTATTACTATTATTAAATGAGAGGTGGGAAGGCAGAGAGACAGACTTCCACAAGGCCCCTACCAGGTGATGCTCTGTGGTCTGTGGCTGCTGCTCTGGTTGCTGAGCAACCAAGCTATTTTAGCACCTGAGGTGAGGTTATGGAGCCATCCTCAGTGCCCACCTATGGCCAACTTGCTCGAACCATTTCATTAGAGCCATGGCTGTGGGAGAGGGAGAGGGAGAGGAAGAGAGAGAGAGGAAAGGGGGAGGGAAAGGGTAGAGAAGCACATGATTGCTTTTTCTGTATGCCCTGCCCTGGAATCAAACCCAGGACTTCCACATGCCGAACAATGCTCTACCACTGAGCAAACTGTCCAGAGCCACTTTATTTATTTTATCTCATGTAACTCATAGAATAACCTTATGATGGAAGCACTTTACATATAAAGAGATTCAGACACAGAAAGGTAACGTGACTTGCCTAAAGTCACACAGGTACTAAGTGGTGGAACAAGGTGTCAGAGCCAAGACTAATCCCCAAACTATTGTTACTTTCACTGTGTCTCGGCAAAGCATGAGTGAGCAGAAAAGAGCTGAACCAAACCAAGGACAAGGTCACTGGGTCACATCCTTCTTTGAGGAGCCTGGGGTGCCCCTTATCTGGTGCTGCTGGGCAGACAAGGCTGCCTCCCTGACAGGGAGAAGCGGTGGCTGGATTTGGCGTCTGTACTCAGTATCCTTCTGAAGCTCAAGCTGGGAATGGGAGTGCAATTGCTGCCAAATTCCTCAGCCTTGACCTGTTCACAGTCCACCTGTCCTTGCCACACAAAGTAGGGTCCAAGGCCACAAAGGTCACAAAGTTGAGGTAAGATTCCTGGGACTGCCTGCCCTGCCTTCAGGGTCCAGGCACAAGCTCTTGGCCCCCAACCGACCTTTTGAAGCTGCCTGACTTTATCTGTGACTTCCAATAACTCCTCCCTTGTACCTTCCTTCCTTTCTGATTGTTGATTCCAATGTCTTGTCTACATTTTTTAAAAAACAAAAGGGGGAGGGCAGGAAGAGGAAGAAGAAAGAGTAAATTTCCTGGAATTGTTTCACTGCTGCCATCCTGGTGCTTGGAGCAGAACTGTCTGCCCCACTCGTCTTGCCTAGATTGTCAAGGAGCCTGGGCTCCTGTCCCTCCCTCTTTCCCTTCCTTCCAGTCTCTCTTTCCAGCTGCTCATCTCCTCCCTCCAAAGAAAAATACCCACATGAAAACTGCAGAGCTATCACTTATTTCTTCCTGAGGGAGCAGATTTCCCTCTGTGCCTCTGCCAGAAGTGACCATAATCACTTCCTCTGGCTGCACATACACATTGGGTGATATGATGGGGTGGGGACTACAGAGCAGGTGGAGGTGACGCTGCAGGAGGTGAAGTCGCCATATGGAAGGGAAGAAGAGACCTGGGGTGGAAAATTCACAGACACAAGCCAGTAAAATGCAGTCTTGAGAGGAATGGAAATGGCCATGGGTCAGAATGTGTGGTCTGTGAGGAGAGAACAGAGACCAGAACTAGAGGGGCTTGGTCTAGTGCAGTCTCCATCTATCAAAGGCATGGAGAAGGAAACAAAAATTCTCATAAGGCTTCTTATTGAAAAAAGATATTCATAGGCTAGAAACTGAGATCCTAAAGAGAGAGAGCAAGAAAGAGTAGAATGGTCTGAAAAGTCAAAGTAATTAGCTGATTATGACAGATTTTTTTATCTCTGCCCCAAGTTTCTGGATAATAGGAACATTTCTTCTTCTAATGAACATCTCTCTTCTTCTTTTTTTTTTTTTCTTTGCAGGGACAGAGAGAGAGAGTCAGAGAGAGGGATAGATAGGGATAGACAGACAGGAATGAAGAAAGATGAGAAGCATCAATCATCAGTTTTTTGTTGTGACACCTTAGTTGTTCATTGATTGCTTTCTCATATGTGCCTTGACTGCAGGCCTTCAGAAGACCGAGTAACCCCTTGCTTGAGCCAGCGACCTTGGGTCTAAGCTGATGAGCATTTTTTTATTTTGCTCAAGCTGGATGAGCCCACACTCAAGCTGGCAACCTAGGGGCCTCGAGCCTGGATCCTTGGCATCCCAGTCTAATGCTCTATCCACTGCACCACTGCCTGGTCAGGTGAGGTGACTCTTGGTGGGTCCTGGATAGCACCAGGATGGGGGCTGGTCACCAGGAAGAGGAAGCCTTGCTCAGAGGCTTGGACTTTCAGCCCTACTCCCCATCCTGTAGGGAGAGAGGGGGCTGGAGAGTAAATCAATAATCATACTTACGTGAGGAGGGGTCCACAAAAATTCCTAAACTATGAGGTTCAGAGATCTTCTGGGTTGGTGAAAACATCCACATGCCTGAAGTGTCCCCCAGCTCCACAGGGACAATAGCTCAGGACCATTCCGAACCTCACCCTAGGTACCCACCGCTTTTTTTTTTTTTTTTGACAGATGCAGAGAGAGAGAGTCAGAGAGAGGGACAGATAGGGACAGATAGGCAGGAAGAGAGAGATGAGAAGCATCAATTCTTATTGTGGCACCTTCATTGTTCATTGATTGTTTTCTCATATGTGACTTGATGGGGAGGGGGCTACAGCAGACTGAGTGACCCCTTGCTCAAGCCAGCAACCTTGGGCTCAAGGTGGTGAGCCTTGCTCAAACCAGATGAGCCAGCGCTCAAGCTGGCGACCTCAGGGTTTTGAACCTGGGTCTTCCACATCTCAGTTCAATGCTCTATCTACTGTACCACCACCTAGTGAGGCTGTACCTACCTCTTTATCTGGATGTTCATCTGTATCTTTTATAATAAACCAACCAGTTAATGTAAGTAAATATTTCCCAGAGCTTTGTAATCCATTCTAACAAATTATATGAAACTGAAGGGAGTTTCTAGAATCCCTGACTTTATTACCATGTTGGACAGAAGTGTGGGTACCCTGGGAATTAATTACTTGTGACTGGCACATAAAGTGAGGACCATCCTGTGGGACTGAGCACTTAAACCTGTGGATCTGACACTAATGCCAAGTGATTTGTGACAGGATTGGATTAAATTATATGATAACCCCCCAAAATTATAGCATACCCAGTTGGTGTTCGGAGAGATGGAAAATTGGTTTGTCTGGGGGGAAAACCCTATGTATTTAGTGTCAAAAATGTTGTGCATAAAGAAACAGTTTTCCAAGAATGAAGCTGGGGGCATTACAATACCTGACTTTAAACTATATTATAGGGCCACAATAATCAAAACAGCATGGTATTGGCAGAAAAATAGACACTCAGACCAATGGAACAGAATAGAAAGCCCAGAAATAAAACCACATATATATGGTCAAATAATCTTTGATAAAGGGGCCAACAACACACAATGGAGAAAAGAAAGCCTCTTCAACAAATGGTGTTGGGAAAACTGGAAAGCCACATGCAAAAGAATGAAACTCGACTACAGCCTGTCCCCGTGTACTAAAATTAATTCAAAATGGATCAAAGACCTAAATATAAGACCTGAAACAATAAAGTACATAG
Source organism: Saccopteryx leptura (assembly GCF_036850995.1). Lineage (NCBI taxonomy): Eukaryota > Metazoa > Chordata > Mammalia > Chiroptera > Emballonuridae > Saccopteryx > Saccopteryx leptura. The sequence goes on from NC_089504.1 coordinate 179,594,123, forward strand.
AAGAAGACATAGGTACTAAACTCATGGACCTAGGTTTTAAAGAACATTTTATGAACTTGACTCCAATGGCAAGAGAAGTGAAGGCAAAGATAAATGAATGGGACTACATCAGAATAAAAAGTTTTTGCTCAGCAAGAGAAACTGATATAAAAATAAACAGACAGCCAACTAAATGGGAAATGATATTTTCAAACAACAGCTCAGATAAGGGCCTAATTTCCAAAATTTACAAAGAACTCATAAAACTCAACAACAAACAAACAAACAATCCAATAAAAAAATGGGAAGAAGACATGAATAGACACTTCTCCCAGGAAGAGATACAAATGGCCAACAGATATATGAAAAAATGCTCAGCTTCATTAGTTATTAGGGAAATGCAAATCAAAACTACAATGAGATACCACCTCACACCTGTTAGATTAGCTATGATCAACAAGACGGGTAATAGCAAATGTTGGAGAGGCTGTGGAGAAAAAGGAACCCTCATTCACTGTTGGTGGGACTGTAAGGTAGTACAACCATTATGGAGGAAAGTATGGTGGTTCCTCAAAAAACTGCAAATAGAACTACCTTATGACCCAGCAATCCCTCTACTGGGTATATACCCCCAAAACTCAGAAACATTGATACATGAAGACACATGTAGCCCCATGTTCATTGCAGCACTGTTCACAGTGGCCAAGACATGGAAACAACCCAAAAGCCCTTCAATAGAAGACTGGATAAAGAAGATGTGGCACATATACACTATGGAATACTACTCAGCCATAAGAAACGATGACATCAGATCATTTACAGCAAAATGGTGGGATCTTGATAACATTATAAGGAGTGAAATAAGTAAATCAGAAAAAAACAAGAACTACATGATTCCATACATTGGTGGAACATAAAAATGAGACTAAGAGACATGGACAAGAGTGTGGTGGTTACCAGGGGTGGGGGGAGGGAGGACAGGGGGAGAGTTAGGGGGGAGGGGGAGGGGCACAGAGAACTAGATAGAGGGTGGCGAAGGACAATCTGACTTTGGGCGAGGGGTATGCAACATAATTTAATGACAAAATAACCTAGACATGTTTTCTTTGAATATATGTACCCTGATTTATTAATGTCATCCCATTACCATTAATAAAAATTTATTTAAAAAAAAAAAAAAAAAAAAAAAAAAAAAAGAAACAGTTTTCCTAAAGGAGGCTTTAAGAAAACTGCAAAATTAAAAATATCCCTTCCCACAGAGATGGTCACACAACAATGTGAATGTACTTAATGCTACTGAACTGTATACTTAAAATAGTTAAAGAGGCAAATTTGATGTTATGTTTAAAATTAATAAAAATTAACTAGCAACTAGCAAACATTTTTAAAACCCCTCCCTGAATAGATAAACAAAATGTGCTATATCCATGTTATGAAATATTTCTCAGCCATGAAAAGGAACAAAGCACTGATACATGCTACTATGTGGATGAATCTCAAAACTTTTATGCTAAATGAAAGACACCAAACACAAAAGTCACACATTATATGTTTCCATTTATATTAAATATCTATAATAGGTAAATTCATAGACACAGAAAGTAGAATGGTGGCTGCCAAGGACTAGGAGAAGAGGGGGGCAGGGAGTGAGTGCATAACAGTTATGGGGTTTTCTTTTGGGGTGAAGAAATGTTTTGGAACTTGACAGAGGTGGTAATTGCACAACAATATGAATGTACTAAATGCCACTTTATTGTATATTTTAAAATGGTTAATATTGTTATGGGATTTTTACTTTGATTAAATATATATACCTAATTCCCTCCAGACAACACATCTTCCTTGCTCTACATCCTACAAAACAGGGACCCAGCTCCAGGTGGCCCTGCCCTCTGCTCAGTGTGGCTTGTGCAAGACGGTCAACCTCTCTGGGTCTCACAGAGGATAAGGACGCCCATCCTTCTTCCCTACAGGAGTACCTCAGGAACTAAATGATTAATTGAGGGAAAAGTGCTCTGAGAAGCAGGAAACTCTGCTGACACAAGAGTTCTTTGACAACACAATCCATGCTACAAGCCTTACTCTCTGAGCTGGAGGGAGGGACAAGCTGCGTGACTTTCAATCTCTCTCTCCCCACATACTTCACAAGAAGTATGGAGCCGTGGGAGAAAGAAGCTCTGTCTCCTCGCCGTCCAGGCGTCTCCCTGAAGCTCAACGCTGCCCCTTCTGACCCCATATCCAGTCTTTCCTCTCTCTACAGATTCTCAACTCAGATCTCCACATTGAGGCTGGGGAGAACAGCAGGCTGTGGGCGTGAGGCAGGAAGCTAACACAAGTCTGACAGATTTTCAGCTTTCTTTTCCAGACCTGCCACCCTTCTCCAGTTCTGCTTTAGTAGGAATGAAGTCAGAACTGGAAAAGTGGTATTCCAAGATGATTTAGAGAGTGGAAAACACATACATATGTAAAGCATTAAACACAGGCCACGCTCTGTGCTGAGCACTTCACTTTGATGGCTCATTTAATTCTCACAGCACCCTTAACTTAATAGTAGATACTATTGTCCCATTTTGCAGAAGAAAAAAACCCAGACTTTTTGTTATGAGGTTTTTTGTCATTTTTTGCTCAACCCCTCCACCCTGTTCCCCTCACCCCCTCCCTAGGCTTTAAGATGTAAATTCCTACAGCTAGCAGGTGAGGAGTGTCCTGATACACTATTTGATTGGTTATAATAAGGTGACCAATCATCTTCCTTTAGGGAGGACAGTCCTTCTTTTGTAAATTCCGTCCTCCCTTGTAAGGTATCTTCCCACATGTCCTTCTTTTTGATTTTGGAAGACTAATCCATAAATGTCTGTATTCGATCGATGCAGTTGATCGATCCATTGCCTGTGATGTGACATATTTGTATCTAAATGAGTACTTTTTTCTTATAACTATTATTAAAAATTAATAGGCATTGTTGGGCAGATAAAATATATTATGCTCACTTTGTTAAAGATGGCACTGCCCACGTGGAAGCCTGTCTCCCAGGTGATGGTATTGGTTGCCCTTCTTGCTTGGGATGATTATATTAATGTGTGTTGGGGGTGGGCTGTGGGCAGGCAGGATCCTTGTATCCTGGGGCTTGGTTTTGGGACTAAGCCTTTCCCACTCTTTTTGATATAGAGTGGTGCACTCTCATGAGGAATCCCATTATGGCTCAGATAAGTGACTTTGTATCAGAGACTTCCTTGTTTGTATATTGGATTAAAGGTTTTGGTTTCTGTACTATAAAGTGGGGCAGACCAGGAGCTTGCTCTCTCTCAGTTCCTGAGATTAGAATTAGAATGCAGAGCAGAAAAAGGCCACGTGGAGGAGGCCAGAAGAAGCAGCCAAGGTGGTGGAGTGCTGAGTGAGAAGCCAGTTTGTGCAGAGAGAAGGAAGGAGATGGGGAACAGAGGTGAATAAGGCTGGTGAGCTAGAAATATTTGATTCTAGGAAACTCGGACAAGTGAGTAGCTTTGTGAGCACTGAATGAGTGGGTTTTGGAGTTCAGTGTGTGTTTTTACTTGCCCGCTGTATGTAAGCTAGGATTAAAGATGATGGCCCACCAGTTCTTGGCTTTGTTGTTTACCAACTGTCCGAATTTAATGTGAACCTGCATGGGCCAGGCGGTTGTGATGGTGGCCGTGGCTACTGGCTTTACAGGCATGTAAGCACAATTACAATATAAAATATTACAAATGTTTTTATTATGCATTTATCATATTATAGTGTATTGTTGCAATGAATAAAATGTTTCTTTTATTTACAATATTGTTTTCTTCCATTTATTTTTGTCATCCTTTTCATTGTAAAAATGTTGGTCACCTGAGTTATAATTAAGTTATAGTTGGGTTTGTTAGGTAGTTCATGATGTAAAATGAAAGTACCATAATTAGGAGTTGTATGGCCAGTAGCCACAGCCACCATCACAGCCACCTGGCCCGTGCAGGTTCACATTTGATTCAGAAGGATGGCAATAAAACAACAGAGCCAAGAACTGGTGGGCCATTACCTTTAATCCTAGCTCGCACCCGGCGGGCGAGAAATACACACAGTGGGAAATAATTTCCCTTTCCATTTAAAGCTCCCAAAGTCACTGACTCATCTGAGTTTCCTAGAACCAAAGGTTTGTACCTCACCTTATTCACCTCTGTTCCCCATCTCCTTCTCTCTGCACAAACTCTGCACAAACTGGCTTCTCCTTCAGCACTCCGCCATCTTGGCTGCTTCTCCTCTGCAAAGCTAATTTCAGGAACTGAGAGAGAAAGCCCCTGGTCTATCTCATTTTATAGTGTAGAAATGAAAGCCTTTAAGCCAATATATAAATAAGGAAGTCTCTGATACAAAGTCACTTATCTGAGGCATAAATGGGATTCCTCATAAAAGTGCACCACCCCATATCATGCAACAGTCAAGGGTGTGGGGAAAAGCTCAGTGTTGAGAAGATCTTAGCATTAAAAGGGTGGGAAAAGCTTAGTCTTAAAACTAAGCCTTAGGCATAAGGACCCTGCCTGCTTAGAGCCTGTTCCCCACACCCAATGCAAACTATAAGCGAGCAAACATATACAATCAAATTTGCAAATTTATTTGACCCACAGCAGTCAAATGCATAGGCAAAGACACTCGTAGCAAGCTAAATAGCCTAGACTTAATTCACTCCTGGTAAGACGAGTGGCTGGCTAAGTCTAGGTCCTCGCTTAGGTGGGGCCCCGAACGAACTTGTTTGGAGAGGCAGAGTGCTTGCGGCAGTTGCCAAATGATCTTGGTAGGCGACATAGAGTCTGCGTTGGAGTCTCAGGAGACTGACTTGATCTTCACCTCAGCTACTTATATATGGTTTGGCCACTTGTCTTAACATAGGGTAACACACTTGGGGAAATTCCACACATAATCACAGTTCAATACATATGTTATCTCAGGGTTACATGCTTGGGGCATTTCAACCTTAATCACTGTAAAGCCAATAGCCATGACCACCATCACAGCTGCCTGGCCCATGCAGGTTCACATTAGATTCGGACAGAGAGTAATGAAACAACGGAGCCAAGAACTGGTGGGCCATTAGCTTTAATCCTAGCTTGCTCCCGGTGGGCAAGTAAAAACACACACTGGGCTCCAAAAACCACTCATTCAGTGCTCACAAAGCTACTGTCTTATCTGAGTTTCCTAGAATCAAAGGTTTCTAGCTCACCAGCCTTATTCACCTCTGTTCCCCATCTCCTTCCTTCTCTCTGCACAAACTGGCTTCTCACTCAGCACTCCACCACCTTGGCTGCTTCTCCTGGTCTCCTCCACGTGGCCTTTCTCTGCTCTCCTCTCTAATGCTAATCTCAGGAACTGAGAGAGAGCAAGTTCCCTGTCTGCCCCACTTTATAGTGTAGAAATCCAAACCTTTAATCCAATATACAAACAAGGAAGTCTCTGATACAAAGTCACTTATCTGAAGCATAATGGGATTCCTCATGAGAGTGCACCACCCCACATCATGCAACAGTCAAGGGTATGGGGAAAAGTTTAGTCTTAAAACTAAGCCTTAGGCTATAACGACCCATCCTGCTTACAGCCTGTCCCCCACACCCAATGCAAACTATAAGTGAGCAAACTCATATATCATATTTATAAACTTATTTGACCAACAATCACAGTCTTGTATACATAGTTATCTTGGGAAGTCACACATGAGTATAGCTAATCACACTAATACACTCATTATCAATTTTGACACTCTAACCCTTGGCACACATTTCAAACATGGAGTATCAGAAAAAAAGCATAAACCGGTTATACCTAAGTCACTCTTATTTTCCTTTTTACATTTTAGATTAATTTGGTTTTATGTTTACTATAACAAGGAGCCTGGATTTTATGCTTGCAGCCTGACTCTTCCCTGCCACTGGCACACTGGGTCTTTTGCTGTGACTTCCGTTCGCACTAGATTAGGGGAAGGCAGAAAAAACCCCATCCTCTCCCATAGAGCCTTAGCCAGTGATACTGCTTCCCGGATGAGGAGGACGGCTCTACAGCAGGAAGCAGAGCCAGCCCCTCATGTCACAGTCCCTCCAACCTCCAGGCGGCTCCCCAGCAGTCCAGACTCTGTGGCCGTCCAGGACCCGAGGTGCTCTCTAAGGAAACTCAGGTGAGTGTCTCCCCAGTGGTGGGATTCAAATAATTTAACAACCAGTTCTCTGCTCGAATGACCATTTTAAGTATAAAAAAAATAATATACTGAAAGGTAATTTATTATTTCATGCACTTAATACTTAAATACAAACAATAAAGGAGGTAAAAGAAACTAGATTGTTATGAGTTTTTAAATGTTAATGAAAAAATATTAAATAATACCTGACAAAAAAACAATAATACTCTTAAGATATTTCTATATTGCTTCTTGATTGGCATCCTCACTTGCCATTTTTTCCCCCTATGGTTGGAATGAACATCACTACGGGCACTTAGCATATGCTGTTGTGCAGATGAACGTTAAAAAATAGTAAGGAATGGTTCCTCTGAACCAGTGTGAACCAGCTGAATCCCACCACTGTGTTACCTCTCTCAGGAAAGAAGGGTATGGGGCTTGGAGACAACTGTCCTATATGAGCCACAGATGTTCCCAGGGGTGAATTAGAGGGGTGTGCATTCATATGTGTGTGTGTATGTGTGTGTGCCACTCCCACCGCCTAAATGGCAAAACAGAGCCAGAGCCTCCTGAAGGAGGCCAGTGCAAAAGGGCCAAGGTGTGAAGTGGAGGTTGGACTCAGCCCAGAGGCAGGAGAAGGGTGGTACTGGCCACGTTGGGAAGAAATCTGGTTGGGCCCAAACAGTTCTGGTTTGTCCCACCACTCAGGTCCCTTAACAAAATATCTCTGCTCTTGGGTCAAAGCTGACAAGTGAGTTGTGTGCTATTTACTCAGTTTGAATGCTCACCTTCCCTTTCTTGCCTCTTCAGACCCAGAATCTTTCCCCAAAGCCTCTGGTCCCAGTGACCTGCTACCTGGGGGACACAAGATTGTTTTCCAAGGCTCCTTTTTCTTTCAACACTTCCTTCTCCCCACTAGGCATTTACTGGTCCTAATGCCAGTCACGGCCAACATGGAGTCTGGTCCCTCCGAGGGGGTCACTGCAGGGCCTGCCAATGGCATTGGAGAGATCCACAACTGGACTGAACTGTTCTACTTCTTCAACCACACTCTGACCGAGTGTGACATTGAGCTCAGCGAGAGCACCAAGCGAGTGGCTCTCTTTGTCCTCTACCTGGCCATCTTTGTGGTTGGGCTGGTGGAGAACCTCCTGGTGATCTGCGTCAACTGGCGCTGTGCAAGCCGGGCGGGGCTGCTGAACCTCTACATCCTCAACATGGCCATAGCGGACCTGGGCATCGTCCTGTCTCTGCCCGTGTGGATGCTGGAGGTCATGCTGGACTACACCTGGCTCTGGGGAGGTTTCTCCTGCCGCTTCACCCACTATTTCTACTTTGCCAACATGTACAGCAGCATCTTCTTCCTGGTGTGCCTCAGCATCGACCGCTACATCACCCTCACCCATGCCTCTCCCTCCTGGCAGCGCCACCAGCACCGAGTGCGCCGTGCGGTGTGTGCAGGCGTCTGGGTGCTCTCGGCTATCATTCCGCTGCCTGAGGTGGTCCACATCCAGCTGGTGGACGGCTCTGAGCCCATGTGCCTCTTCATGGCACCTTGGGAAACCTATAGCACATGGGCCCTAGTGGTGACCCTGTCCACCACCATCCTGGGATTCCTGCTGCCCTTCCCTCTCATCACAGTCTTTAATGTGCTGACAGCCTGCCGGCTTCGGCAGGCAGGACGGCCTGAGAGCCGGCGCCACTGCCTTCTGGTGTGTGCCTACGTATCTGTGTTTGCCATCTGCTGGCTGCCCTATCATGTGACCCTGCTGCTGCTCACACTGCAGGGGTCCGAAATCTCCATCCACTGCTACCTGGCCCACCTGCTCTTCTTCTTCTATGATGTCATTGACTGTTTCTCCATGCTCCATTGCGTAGTCAACCCCATCCTTTACAACTTTCTCAGCACAAGCTTCCGGGACCGGCTGCTGAGCGCTGTGGTCCACTACCTCCCCAGGGTCCAGGCTGGGGCGGGTGGACATACTTTCTCATCCTCCTCCTCCACACAGCATTCCATCATCATCACCAAGGAGGGCACCCAGCCGACTGCAGCAGGCTCCCACCACCACCCCAGCCTGCACCTCCGGGTACCAGATACCTCACCCATCTCTGCTCTTCAGTCTCGTTCAGCCAGCTGAGGCATTGCAGCTTTGTCTCCACCCTCGGTGAAACAGAAAGCTGGAGGTGGGGGCGAGAGATTTTGGGGGGACCAGGGAAAGGGTCAAAGCACTCAGAACAGTTTTGAGTTTTTCTTATATCTTGAGGTGGGGAGAGGGAGAAGGGGCGGGGAGGGATATAGAATGGGTCCTTGGCAATGTACTATTTGTCTCAGTCTTTGTGTCTAAGGCAGACAGACACACAAGGAAAAAAAGGTGAAATAAATAATAGAGACAGCCATGATTCTGGATCTCTGAAAAATTTCCACTTGAGCTGTGACTGGGGAGGAGCTACGGCTGAACAGATGGTCAGCAAAAACTACACTCAATGCAGAATCGCCCAGGCCGGAAAGTGACCTCTGCAGGAACCTCACAAAGCTTTCCTTTTGTGTTTGTGTGCTTGTTGACCTCCCAGCACACCATGGAGGCTGTGGGGACAAGAGGTCAGAAGCCAAGGAACCGGGAGGTCTCAGTGGGACACATCCTAGCAGCGCAGCCTCAGTGCTGTGATAAAGGGAGGGAGTGTGGAAGCTGGGGGTGGGGGCCAACCTCTGAGCAGGCACCCAGCCCCTGGGTTGACAGGATGGTTCTCCACCCCCTTCCACCATCTAGGGAAACTATTTCCTTGCTGATATTCTTCCCCTCTCTTGTCTATCCTGTTCCCTTCCTCCAAAGTAGGGGAGCTGCCCGAGTCACTTGCTCCTCATAGCCCATATCCTCCCAGCTCTGGATCTAGGACATTTTGGATCTAGACATGATGCCATCCGAAATCCACCCATCCCTGCCTATCTCCCCAGATCATAGAATACCAAGGGACATCCCATCTACGAACAGACCATGGGACAGCCAGCACCAAGCACTGATAGATACTCGGCCCCTCAGCCTCTGTTCCCTGCACAGGACAGGGAAGTAGAAAATTTCCAATTCTCTCACAGGGCAGTTCTGGTATTCTTTTGTCAGTTCTCACCCATATACTTTTTTCTCCCCTGTCTAGTGTTTCCATAATTTATCTGTCCAGAACAACTTACTTCTATTAACACTTGCTATAGGGGAAAAAAGTCCTATCGTAAACAAATAGGTCTTCTGGAAAGGGTCATTTCTCAGTTTGGGAAACTAGGACCATGTCCATGAAGAATTTGAAGTAAAAGCCTAAGAACAGGTTCAAGGCCACCAGTTCCAAGTCCTTGGTCTCTTACCCCTGCCTGTGGAGGCTGAAGGGCCGTGAGCCTCTGTCCTGAACAGTGCACAGTGCGTCTGGAATGTTTAATTTGGAATAACTCTGACCTGAAGCACTGTCTCCTGTTTTTAGAAATCTGAAAACTATCCACCAGATGCATTAAACCTGTCCTCCAATGGTGTATGTACCCGTTTGTCAGAGCAGTGGGGGGAAATCTGTATATACAATCCCCCCGTTCACTGGGTCCAAACTTCAAAGGGTCTGAAGCTACCAACAACTAACTGCTCAGTGGCACAGAGTTGAAGGCTTTTTCAACCAGGTTGTAACCTGGGGTTGCAGTAAGGGCTTAACCGAACAGTAAAAAATACATTGAACTTTCCTCCCTATGCCCATGTAAAAACCAAGCCAATTCTGAAGCCCACATCATCGCTTCACCTGACTCACGCTCTAGAAGTTTCCTAAAGGAAACCCAGTTTTACAATTTATATCCCTATTACTTCAGAGTGCACTTCCCCAAGATTGTGCTTTCCTCCCATTCATTGCAGTGTACTCCTTGGGGCCGTGGGAGGGGGCCTGGCTCTGCTGACTACAGCAGGGCTGCTCAGCTCACATTCACTGAGCAGTGAGGGGCCAGGCCAGGCATTGCACTCGGAAACCAACCGAATCACATCACATCCTAACGTCTAGAGGTTTGTTTCCTTCTTGATGGGTGGTACATTTGTTACCAACCTCAGGAAATTATGCCAAACCTTTGCCTCCTCTGATCTGTCCCTCTCCAACATACCAGGTTACAGTGAATTAAAAGGCACAGGGGCAAGACAATTTGTGGCCAATTCTCAAGTCCAGCTAGACATCAGCAGAGCTCTACTTTGCTCTCTGGGCCAACAGAAGATTCCCTTAGGGATGTTTCCCCTGAAAAGGCTGGGTCATTGACTTAATTTCCCACTAAAAACAGATCGACATTAACCCTGGGGAATTCCAGCTACCAGGAAGGAGAGAATTCTGCTGAGCAGAACACTGCGCTGAATGGCTGACGGCCAGAGATTCTGAATTCAGGGGATGAGCATGATCTCAATAAACAGGAAAATAATTCCCATTTCCAATTTCCTTTTTTTTTTATTCTAAATAAAAACCACACTTTGTGCCTAACAATGGAATATAAAAAAATCAGATGTACAACGATTTTAGACATCTACTATTTGGGAAAAAATGTTTACAAAATATACAAAACTTTACAGCAATAGAATAGTAAACACTTAAATATTAAGAGGTCAGTACTTATTAATTTAATGGAAGGAGTTAGACATCAACAACTCTTCTCCATTTCATAAGAGACTTTAGCTAGCAGAGGTGGGAGAGGAGAGTGGACTGGATGAAGAGTGTTGAAAAAACAGTGAAATCCAAACAGCTTCATTTTTATCCTGATGGTAAGTTTACGATGAGTAACCACATTGAAACAATGTGCTGTGTGCTCTATTCCTGACTCATCAGGTGCAGGATTTAGAGAAAAGGACATGTAGCAACGACTCCCAGATGGGCAGACTTCTTCACACAGCCTATTCCCATGCCAAAAAGTCAGTGTCCATCTATAAAAGGATTTCAATTCACTTCCTCAGTTGAATAGTCTGGGAAATAAGAGCACAGCAGGAAGCCAGGAGAGGAAGAAACATCATCAGTAGCAAATCCAACTGGGGAGAAAGGTATTTAAGCGCAAAGGGGGTGCCAACAGATCAGAAGAAAAGTCAGTAAGGACTTTTACCCACTTTCTGGTTCTTAGGGGTTACCTGGGCCAGAGCCCCAACCGCACCTCCTTTCGTCCCAACTAGCCATGAACTACAGATGCCACAGTCTTAAAATTTAGGACCAAATGTGAGGATACAGCAGAGCTTCCCAGTGGGTGCTGTGACATCAGCTAGCCAGCAGTGGGTCACAGAAGAGCTGGAATAGTGACCCCTGCTCTGGCCATAAGCAGCCTCTGCTCCTTAGCCCAATGTGCCACAGTATTACCTTCTTCCCTTAGAAAACTGGCTGTGAATAGCCACATGCTGTTTTAATGCTCTAAATTGCCACCTTGAAATTCTTAATAATTGTTAAACAAAGGGCTCTGCCAATTATGTAGCTGGTTCAGAGTACAGAACAAGAAAAAGGAGGAAAAGGGCGAAGACATTAAAGTGTCAAACAGACCTCAGAACGATACAGCAGGAGACAGTGCTAAACTGGGTTCCAGGGCAGAGGGCACAACAAAATCAAGTGAGAATTTTGAAAAATTTAAAAACGCAAAATAAAATAAATACCATCCACTAGGTATTCTAGAGTGCCCTTTGCCACAATATAGTGTTTCAAGTAACAGTTCAGAAAAGGGTGAGCTAGAGGCAGAGCAGCAAACATGACTCCAAACAGAAGGAGGGTTCAGGTGTGAATACAGAGCACATGGAGGAACGGGATTTGATCGATGAGCCTCACAAGCCACTGACTCTGCTCCATGTCTGACTGCAACCAATCCAGCCACCCTGATCAACCACTTGGCCTCAGGATCAGGGGTGCAGTTCTTTGTTCTGTGTTTCAGAGGCAGTTTCAAGGATTTGCTTTTTGGTTTACTGGCAGAGGAAATACTTCACAGTTTCAGGTTAAGTATACAGACTACCCAGCATTCATGATGCCCTCTGTAAAGGGAAAGGGTTTCTCCAGCATACTGGTTCATTCTCAGCTACCTGGCTGGGCTCCAGTCTCACCCCTCTTAAATCTGGCGATTCAAAAATCAGTCCTCATCAACAGTCTGGGAGGGACCACGCAGGCTTGAAAAGCTTAGCAGACATTTGACAGCAACTTCTACAACTTTTTCTTCTTAACTTTCTAATGGTCAGTGTGGGAAAAGGAGAAGCCAGTTAGGGATGAAAAGTCTCAGCACTACTTTCCTGACAAGAAGTCCCAAGGGAAGATTTAACAAGTTGGGTTTCGATGGTGAAAGGTGACCACTTGTAAAAGACCCTTCATGTAACGGTCACCCCACCAGAGCCATGCACTCCAACTCAGGGGCTTTATAAGTGTAGGGCTGGGGAGAGAGGCAGCCCTAAGATGGGGCGTTGGCTTACCTTTATGTCTTTAAACAGCTTTCCAAGTTTAGGAGGGATGACAAAATGTGCAAAAAGATCCTTCATGTGACTTGATCCTCTGAGCCCAGTCTCCAATCTACTCCCATCACAGGATGGAAGGAGGACAAAGGCCAAGGAGTTAAACAAGCCCCAACTTTCTAGAAATTACATCCATTGCCTAACAGGTACCCTGGGTTTATTCTGTAAGAGCCTATCTGGAGAGAAAGAAAAGAATTTTCTTGTTTAAAGGATTGACACATTTTCTCCTGGTTCTAGCCTATTTCCCAAATCTCTGGCCAGGACTGTCTCCTGGAATGTGGCTCCTTGCTGGGAAGAAACTCGTTTTCCTAAGTATCTTATCCAAAAGAGATGCTGGGTAATATGTATACAAAATTAAAAATAAATAAATATAAACATCCAAAAAGGCGTTGTGAGTCCAGCCCACGGTGGACTTGCTTGTGAAACAGCCCAGGGTGCTGCCAGCCCCACCGGGCGCAGCGTCAGGGCCCAGGCCAGGGACGCCCAAGCTCGCCTGAGCAGGTGAGGTAGTATGAGTTACTGAGGTGAACCAATGAGTATGCAAGATCAAGGGCCCTCTCACTCAAGCCTTGTTTGGGCAAGACCCCCTCAAAATCCAATGAAGAACAAAGTCCCATGGGCTAGGCAGAAATATTTCCCAGCCACCTAGGGATGGCCTGAACTAACTGCCAACCAATAGCACCCCCTGGTGGCAATGCAAAGAAAGATCAGGGTAAATTCCAGCAGGTCAAAGTCAGCTGCCAAAGCTCCTGCCCAGTTGCATAAAGTAAACAACAGGTCACCCAACTAGGACAAAGAGGTATCCCCCTACACACCACTAATTACTCAGTCCCTTTAATTCTGAAAGGCTTCCAGTCCACCACTCAACCTCATGGGGTCTTCTTATCTACAATCCAGTTCAAATACACTTCTAGGTGGGAGACAGGATGTAAATTAAGGCAAGGCTGCTGCTGTCAGAGACATCCCCACCTGCCCACCAGAAAATTCAAGGGTGATGGAGGTGGCCAGATAACAGATGATTGACTATATCAAATGGCTCCCTTTGCTCTTTGCCCCACAGGGAAGGCCTGATGTCCTGGGCCATCACTCCGTAAAATCGTGTTTCTTTGGAACTGAAGAGAAGAGACATCTCTTTTCCTGTCCGTCCAGGCTGCATTTCTAGTGGCACTGCAGGCTGGCAAGGATTCATCCCAAAGCTTCTGACCTAAATAGAAAGCTTAGTCCCTAGTTTGGATCTAGCTTCTAAAACATTTTACTGTCCAATCAGACGATCAGAGCGGGAACAAGCAGGCGCCTCTATCCCTGATGCCTTTTTCCTCCTGCGGGCTGGGACTGAAACCTGAGGTGAGCTGCCCTGCTGAATAGTCTTTTCTAAATGATCACATTGCCAAAATCTCTCTCTTCGTTGGTTGTCACAGCTGGAGGTCTGGCAGTTTTACCCACAGTGAAAACCTCTCTCTGCCTCCTCTATTCAGTGAGGCTGGTGGTTGGACTGTTAGCAGCATAAAACTCGAGAGGCTGGGGAAAGGGAATCTAGTTGACACCAACTGCCTGATGAGATCCCAAGACCAGCCTCAAAATAACCAAAAATACAGCCCTTCATGGGCAAGAACAGGTAAGGAGGTAAACATGATAGGGCCATTGCTTCTCAAAAACAGTAACAGCTCATGTGCTATTTCTTCTTTTTCCTTCTTTAAACACAACACAGAACAGAATTCCTAGCAAGGCAAAATTGTAACTTCAGCTGGGGAGGGATCAACAGCCATTAGAAAAATCAATGTCCTGGCTGCCACCTGGCAGCTCCCCTTGCCTCTGCTGGGACCCAGTCAGCTGTCCGGGTTCTTTTCTGCCTCTTTGGAATGGATAATGTACATGAAGGTCTGCTCAATGGTGAAGTCGGGCGGGAGGCTACCTTTGTGCACCCCGACATGCTTGCTCATGAGGTTCAGGGTGGAGCTGTAGTGGCCACAGACTGTGCAGCGGTACATGAGAGCCCCTGAGTGTGTCTTCAGGTGGCACTTGATGGTTGAGCGGCCTCGGAAGAATTTGTGGCACACCTTACACTGGTACGGCTTCTCACCTGTGTGGATCCGCCGGTGGTAGTTGAACTCACTTGTGTGGGCAAATCTTTTGCCACAGACCTTGCAGCTATACTTGCTGTTCCCAGGTTGGCCCTGTAGAGCCAGCTCCTCACTCAGGAACTCCTCTGTGGGCAGCTTCCGCTTCTGGAGAGCTGAGTGCTGTAGCCCAAAGCCAGGCCGCAGGTCAAGACCACTGTTGCATTTGTGCTGGCTGACATGGTAGCGATAGGCGGCCTCCGACTTGAAGCTCTGGCTACACAAATGGCAGCGGAAGAGAGTGTTTTCCAGGCTTTGGTGCATAGCCATGTGCTTCTCTAGGAGATGGCAGTCCACAAAGCTGTTCGCACAGACAGAGCAGGAGAATACTGAGATGCCGAGATGGGAGAGCATGTGCCACATGAGGCTGCAAAGGTTGAGGTGGCGCTGGTCACACACGCTGCAGGCCTGGCCCTTCAAGTTTAGATGGTCAAGGATGTGGCCCCGGACCATATGGAAATCTTTGGCCAATGCCTTCCCACAGGCAGCACATTTCAACTCTGCAGAGGCTGCCCCTGAAAACAAACCCAGCTTCCCAGGCAGGGGATCACTGGGATGGACAATGATGTTGTTCTCAAAAATTCCATCCCGTCGATGGAAAGTCAGCTGCCACTGGGTAAAGAATTTAGCTTCACACATGTCGCAGGAGAACAGGAAAATACCGATGTGAGACAGAACATGGGTCACCCTGGAGTTTCGGTCCTGGAAGTGGGTCTCACACACCTTGCAGTTGCCTGTCAGTAGGTCCACGTGGTCCCGAGCATGCTGTCGGATCAGTTGAATGTTGGGTTCTAGAACTTTCTTGCACACCTGGCAGGGCATGGCCTTATTCTCTCGGTTGTCATTCTCTCCAAAAGTCAGCTCGTCCTCACTGTCGTCACTCAACTCAATCACCTCCTCAGCTGTGCCTATCTCCTCAGTGGGATCTTCAAACTGCAAGTCATCATCCCCTAGTTCCTCCAGCTGCAGCTCATCCATCTGCTCAAAGACTGGATCTCTGGAGTGGTCACTATTGCTCAGACAGGAGTTGGTTCCAGTGGTAACATCTACTGCATTGTCAGGGGGGAAGTTGTTTTTACTGAAGTCTCCATTGCTCTGAAGTTTGTACGACTGGCAGGTGCTTGTGCTGGTTTGGATGCCCATGCTGACAGTGCCTAGGACTGGCTGGGTCACCACATTAGGTGCAGATGTGAAAGGAGCAGGATTATCATGGTCTTCGGTCTTTGGTGGCAGTAGCTGCTGTGGCAGAGGCAGGCTATGGTTAGTGTCAATGGTAACATTTCTCTCTTCATCTTTATAGCCTCCTCCAGCATCACTAGGTAAGACATAGTTTCTATCAGGACCAAAGTGCTCCCCACCACCCCGGAGTTCTCCAAGCGGATGGGCAGGGTCTACTGAGCTGCAACTCAGGGTGCTGGAGCGGCTCTCACTGGTATTGGTCAAGGGCTTGGCCATGGCGGTGCTCTCCAGGTCAGGAAAGGTGGAGTGACAGGCCTGGAGGAGGTCCTCCATACCTAGACGCTCAGCTACCTCATAGATAACCCCAACATTGATCAGGTCCGTGAAGAGCTCTGATGTGTAGACAAAGCTCAGAATCTTCTCAAAGTTGGCGGGGGTGATAAAGTCCACCACATAGGTCCTGGCAGCATCTAGCCCAGTATTCAGGAAGAGGTTCTGGAAGTAGCCAGCTGCGCAGGCCAGCACAGCTTTGTGGGCTGGGAAGGAGCGGCTCCCCACTACAATGGTGACATCACACATGGTCTCTGAGAGCCGGCACTTGTTGAGTTCCTTCAGCAGGTTGTTGGGATGGTTGGTGCTTTGCAGTTTGATCCTCATGCCCATCTTAGCAGCTCATATAAAGATACCTCCTTATCAGCACGGTTAATCTGTGGACAGCAAAAAAAAAAAAAAAGAATGGTCAAACACATCCCTGCAAGTATGGCACTCTGCAGGAGAAAATCCCACCAGTCTGAGTGTTTCTAAGCCCCAGGTGCAGAGCAGAATGAAGAGACACCGAGAGTTGCTCCATTCTGCTGAGAGAAAGGACAGCAAAACTGACAGAACAATAATCTCTCTCCCTGCATATACCCAAATATAGTTGTTATGACAAAAGCCAAAATCACTGAAAAAAATCTGATAGCTTGGTCTTTAAGATTCAGTAAAAGAGGTTGTAGGCCTGGTTGGCCAGAAGCTGAGCCTTGGAGCCAAACCAGAGGTATCCTCTCAGACACAATATTATACTTCATTCCCAGAGCAAATGGCTCAAATCATTCTTATATTAATTTCCTTCTAAATAAGCTTTCTTATCTCATTGAGTATATTCTCTTCCTTTATGATACCAAATGTCATATGCATATTTGAACACAATTACTAAAGCTCCTCTAACTGCTGAGGAAGAGATAAGGATGCTAGCACTTTTGTTTTCTAGCACTGCTGTGTCCTTTCCATCCCTAAATAAATCTCTTGCTCATTCGTGAGTTCCCATGTCTCCCTACCTGTACCACCTGCCTACTCTCTTGTCTCCACAACCCAGAGCCATTCAGATACTACTCTATCACATTCTCTGTAAGCTGTGGATGAAGTTAAAATATTTCAGAACCCAAAGGAGTAAAGCAAAGTAGAACACACTACGGTATGTAATATTCTTACTTAAATATGCTTTATTTCTTTTTACCACCCTGTCTGGGATTTATACTTATGTTGAGCAGAACTAACAGATTTGTTGCCATAAGAAGACACCTAATTGTATAGGTGAGACTCCTAAAAGGCTTGCTCAGCACCGCTTTTTCCCTTTTCGAATCCTGCATGCCTAAGGAAGAGCTAGTAGCATTCTTCTGTCTCACTTCTCGTCCTGCGCAACGCAATCGCCTCACCACATTCTACTAACTCCCAACTTCTGCAGGGGCCCAGGAAGCTTCTGGACATCGTCTGGATGCCAGCCAAGCATCTCCTGGGCCCTGGTGGCCACACATCAACGGTGTGCAGCCCGGGCATTGGGAAGCTTGAATGGGGGGAGGAGGGGGTCAGATTCGTAACTTTCGAGAAGGGACCCCAACAACACCGTGGCGCCGCAGTCTTCTCTCTGGAGGTCGAATCCAAGAGGAAGGGCATTGGATCAGGCTGGGGCACTCCATCTGGTGGGTACAGAGCACCTCCCCCCACAGCCGCGATTCCCGGGCGACTCCGGGAGGGGGCGGAGGCACGCGGGGCCCGGCCGGCCTGGAGTCCAGGGATGAGCAGCGGGGCCGGCCAGGGCTGGCGCGCGGCCGGCGAGGATGGGTCCGGCCGAGGGGAGCGGGCAGGAAGGACCCCACCGAGAGCGAGAAAGGCCGGGACTGGGATCGGACCTCGGCCAAAGGTGGCCCTCGGCCCGGCCGCGCTTACCCGGCTCCGCGGGGTCGGAGCACCATCGCCACCGCAGCCTCACACAAAGGCCCCGGCCCGCCGTGCCCGGCCCGACAAGGAGGCGGCGCCGCCGGCCGCGGCCAGACTCTCCATCCGCCTCGCGGCTCGCCGCGCCGGCCGGGGCCGCCCCCGCTGCCCGGCCCGCAGCGCCCCCCGCCGTCCTGGAGGAGGCAGCGCCCCTCGTCGTTAAGCCACAGCGCCCCCCTACGGCGGACCCGGAGCGGGGTGGGCGGGGCGCAAAGCCACCGAGCCTGCAGCCGGGCCTGGTGGACGCGGGACACCCACCCCGGAGCCGCCGCCACCCTGGGACAGCCGGCCTCCCGGCGCAAGCAGTTGTGGGGCTGGTTCCCACCCTGCCTCCAATTTTTGGCTTTCTGAAGTGCTGATCCACCAAGGGAACCACTCCCTCCTCCAGCTGGTACCGAGAGAAGCGTAAAAACCGTATCCCAACTGGAAGCTCTTATCACCTCCCCTGTTGCCTGGCTCTCCCGCCTCAGTACAAAGGAACCCCTCAGGGTTCAGGACCGGTCTGTTTCAGCCTCTGTCCTATCTCATCCAGTCACTGCCAGGTGATAGAAGGCAGCCAGGCATAACCCCCCAGGCAGGTCCATGGTAGGGTTCAGTAATTCCTAGCGTGGTCCGGAAAAGGAGCCACATGCTGAACCCAATAAGCTCTGGGAAAGCCTGAATGGTGGCCTATGCAGACCGAGAGACCTCAAGTAACCACACAGGATGGTCTTAAATTAAAACTTTCTAACTAAAAGCAGTTCATGGTGGGTAGTCCTGTCCTCAGGAGGTATTTTTCTCTAACGAAAGTCAGTGTTTACCTTAATCAAGCCTCTCTGTTGTCTTGTGCATCTACCTGATAACATGCCTTATAATCTTTCTTGCCCCTGCTTCAGGGCAGGCTTTCCACCAGAACGGGATCCAACAAACCCCTTCATTGTTACTATTATCATGTTAATTAACTATTAACTACTTATTCCTGCCCATGTAAAAGAAGTTGCAGTATATATACATTTTTACTTTTTATCCACTCCCAGAGATTTCCCTGCTTTGCCTTCTCCCACCTCCCTCATCTATCACCAATCAATTTCATTTAACTCCCTTATGGCTTTCTCTTTGATCCTGATGTATCAATATAAAATAAGTGGTGATACTACCTGTAAAGCCAGTATCCACAGCCACCATCACAGCCGCCTGGCCCATGCAGGTTCACATTGGATTCAGATAGACTGTAATGAAACAACAGAGCCACGAACTGGTGGGCCATCATCTTTAATCCTAGTTTACACCTGGCGGGCAAGTAAAAACACACACTGAGCTCCAAAACCCACTCATTCAGTGCTCACAAAGCTACTGACTTATCTGAGTTTCCTAGAATCAAAGGTTTCTAGTTTACCAAGCCTCATTCTCCTTTGTTCCCCATCTCCTTCTCTCTGCACAAACTCTGCACTAACTGGCTTCTCCTTTAGCACTCCACCATCTTGGCTGCCTCTCTCCTCTCCTCCACGTGGCCTTTCTCTGCTTTCTGCTCTAATGATAATCTCAGGAACCAAGAGAGGGTAAGCTCCCAGTCTGCCCCACTTTATAGTGCAGAAATCAAAACCTTTAATCCAATATACAAAACAGGGAAGTCTCTAATACAAAGTCACTTATCTGAGGCATGATGGGATTATACCACCCCACATCAAAAAGGGTGGGAAAGGCTTAGTCCTAAAACCAAGCCCCAGGCTACAAGGATCCTGCCTGCCCACAGCCTGCTCCCAACACACATTAATATCACCTGGGCAACGGGCCTCCACGTGGGCAGCACCATCTTTAACAAAGTGAGCATAATATATTTTATCTGCTCAACACTACCATTTTCCAGAGCATTTTCTCAATTCATTGAGATTTTGGTTTCTGGCAGTTGTTGACAGTTTTGCTCAAATGAACTCATAAAACATTCTTACAGGTTTTCATGTTTCTTACTTTGACACTGGATAGATAAATGGGAAGAGGGATACACAGGATGATGCTAGCTAATCTAAGCAGCTTTGGCTATTCAGCAATCATCAGTTATTTTGATAAATTTGAGAGACTGTGTATCCCCTTTTCCACAATCTCACAATGTATACTGAAAGCATACATTCTGTTGGAATCTATGGGAGTCCAAAAGACCAGAGTAACAGGCTTTATTGAAAGGAAGAAAGGAACCCTGCCAGGCACTTCTCCAGGGGAGAAGAACACCCGTTACAGACTAGAGGCGAATTATATAGTGTTTGGGAGAGCCTGAGAGGATACTGAGGCAGAAGTTCTGGTATGTTCCCTTTTACAGTGTTAGTTAGGATTTCAGCTTTCTGTAATGCTCCTTCTTGGGGCAGGTTGATCAGCTTTCTGAAATTCCTCTGTCTCAGGGGCGATAGTCCAGTAAGGGTGAGGTCTGACAGAGAAGCAGAACATCAAGAGGGCAGTTTGGAATTCACGTATCTATTATTTCTCAACTCTGTGGTTACATATAAAAGAAAGGCAGTTATTAATTTTATAATATACAGTGAGGGGTGACAAGGAGAAAGAGGAGAAAAATTGAAAAATTATTGCTTTTTCTGGAGAGAACTCAAGAAGGGAACCTCGCCAAACCAAATCATCCAGTTAAGGAGGTTGTCAATTTCCGTGTTGTGAGGTCTGAACCAGGCGATGTCCTCAAAAACCTGGGTGAGGAAGTAAAAAAATTTTGCCAGGTAATAATTGTGAATTGCTTGCTGCGAGTGCCGAGTGGACAGGGTGACATGGTGATACATGGTCTCCTGGATAAGCCTCATGAGAAGTGCTGCTCTGGTTCCTCTCGAATGGGAGGACATGTGGAGATTTTTAGAGACAGGGAACCTGTTGGTGTAAGTTTTAGAAGGACTGAATATGTGTGGTTTAAAAGGAGGGGGGTTTGGAGAACATTCAGGAAAGAACTCAGGCTGAGGGGCGGCTTCTTCCTGCTGTCATCCCTACCTATTTGATATTTCCCTCGTGAAGTTCTCCTTGGGGTATTGGGGAATAGGAATGTAGGAGCATTTGATCATAGGTAATCCTAGAGATTTCTCTCATCCTGGCCTGTAGGAACTTGATAAAGAAGGGGGCAAGTATTTGGAGACCAGGAATGCAGAGATAAGGAGGGTTGTATAGCGGGAGTGAAAGTTCTTTCATGGTAAAGTTAGAGATATTCTTTCCTGGCAGACCTGGAGAGAGAAGTTAGTTTCATGTCTGTTTGGAGGCTCTTCTTCAGCCAAGAAGACCCAGCGATCTTGTCCCCTTATTATGTGAAAGGTAAAAAGACTGAGAAGTGTTAAGAGGTGAATGCTATTCATTCTCCTAGTTCTTCAAGGATACGGGAAAGCTTTAGGGTTAGGGGACCTGTAGGGGTTGAAAGATAGGATTTAGGAGGTTTGCTGATATAGGGTTTCAGATTTTTCTGTTTCACAAGGGCAGGTTTCAGGGTTGGTGTGTAGGATTCGGTAGATTTTTCCAATTTTCTGATTGGTGAAGGTCTGCATGCGGTTCTGTAAGAAACTAGTGAACAAACATAAGAGACAGGGTCCAAAAGTTAGAAAAATAAATAGGAGAGTGAGTGGACCAATGAAAGGCAATAGTCAAGACACCTAGTTTGTGCGAAACCACTGATTTCATGTTTACGAATTTGCTGGGCTTCAGAGAGAGAGTAAAAATAAGACAGGGAAGTGGCCAGTCGCCCTGTCCCTAGACCTACTTTTATAGAAATTCTTAAAGCAACAAGGAGAGGCATTACCTGTACAGCTTGTTTGGTCCTTAGATTGATGGGTAGTGTACTAGAAACTGGAAGAGGCTCATGAGGTGGGATTAGGTACATAGTTGGGGTGTGATAGATTAGGGTACAGGTTTTTGTCTATAGTAGGGAGACACATATAGTGTTGGTCCCACATGAGTAGAAAGCCCCTGATTGGGTGAGGCAGGCTGAGAGGTGAATAGAGAATAGAAGGACAAGGGGTCGGTTTTGTTTCTCTGTTTCTGAGCTCCAGATGGTCAGGGTAGAGGAAAGAGCCATCCCAATAAGTGGGGAGAGTTAGCTAGGGTGACTAATTAAACATTCTTTGAAAACCACTTTTCTGACTGTACAAATTCTTTTTTTTCTGTATAAACCTCCTACAACCTACACAAACCTTCTACAACAGCTTTCATGAACTTTCTTATCCAGAAATAACTGGCCTTCATAACAACTTGCTTTTTCTTTTTTTTTTTTCAAAAGTATTTCCATACCTTATACCTTCTATTAGCAAAACCATACAATTCCTTTCTAGTCAGAACTCTTGATTTAAAAATCTTTAATGTTTAGTGATAATTAAGTTGACTTTCTTTTTACCCTAGTTTCCCTTTTCCCAAAGTTTGATTAAAAGAGTCCTTAGTTTTTTCATATATTCACCATACATAGACCAACCAGCTTCCAGTTTGTGGCTGGAGTAAGGCATGCCGTTTTTCTACTTTAGCAGCAGTGGGAGTTGTCAGGATCACGGTGTGTGGACCTGTTCACGTGAAAACCAGTCCTTGGGTGATGTAATGCTGGAAGTGCCTCTTGGACAGTCTTTAAATAGTTTGCTGAGAAACCTGTAAATCCTGCAAGTACTTAGGGAAAGGGTGGTTACATTTCTATACTTTGCAGTTAGAGTTTAAGTCCTAGTGACCACTGCTTCTAGCTGGAATTAGCAACAGGTCCCAGCCTACAATAGGCATGGGGCATTGAGACAAGAGGAATAAAGGAGATACTATACATTAAATAAAGCAATAAAATCAGACTGTCAATACCCACAGTAGAGATCTTCGAGGGATAGATAAAACTTAAATATTCAGGCAAGGCATAGTAGATGGCCTTTGTGTTTACAAGAAATGAGATCAGTTTATCTGCTACTTGGAAGAAATACCTTAGGCTCATGAACGATGTCCTTGGGCCTTCAGTAGCAACTTCCAGCATGCTGGGCCAGGTCAGGTCACAGGTAGCTGGAGCAGGGCTAGAAGAGACTGAACCTTCCCTCCATGGAGCAAGGGGGCAGCTTACCTTCTCGTGTCCCTCTTTCCACAGCAATGATGTGTCCCTTGATGGAGCCGGGAAGCCTGGCAGGCTTCAGTTCACTGACCTTTCTTTCCACTCTGGAGCAGGGCCCTGATGGAATCCTCTGAAGCCCTTTAGGGCGCTGGAGTCTTAAGAGTATAAGCCAAGAGCTGGTATTTCCTGACTTCTTTTGGGCCTTATTTGCCTTTTCTGTTACTTCCTTGGCCATTATAGACCTTAAAAGCCATGCTCAAAAAAAACAAAAAACAAAACAAAACAAAAAAAACATGCTCAGATCTCACTGAGGGGCTTGACTAAGAGAGCAAAATTGGGAAGTCAGTATTTAAAGAAGCTTATTAAACTCAGGAGAGAAAGGATTTGGTCTGCGGTGGTAGGTGGTTGGAGACTGCGGAGGGTCTGAGTTCAATTTTGGGTGAGACTTCAGGTGATGGGGGTTAAGGCGATGCCTAGATAGACTAGGGACTGAGAATAAAGTTGAGCCTTAGCAGAAGACACAATATCACTTCATAGCGAGGAAGTTAAGAAGGGTGGTGGTGTGTCTCCTTGAGGCAGGCAGGGAGGGGCTGCAGAGGAGTAGGTTATTTACATATTGTAAGATGTGGGCTGTTTTTGATCCCCTGGGGTAAGACAGTCTATGTAAGTTGCTGGGCTGTATTAGTGTCCAGGTCAGTTTAAATAAAGATAAATGCAAACAGAAAATAAGAGTCTCTCTACACTGTAGAGGAATGGTAAAGAAGGCATTCTTGAGGTCTAGGATTGTGAAGTGAATGGTGTTTGAGAAAATGTGTGACAGTAACTTGTAGAGATTAGAGACTATTGGATGGAGGGGAATTACTGCCTCATTGATTAGGTGTAAGGCTTGTACAAGGCAATAAGCCCCTGAATTTTTTTGAACAGGAAGGATGGGGGTATTGCAGGGAGAGTTCATGGGG
This sequence comes from Saccopteryx leptura, assembly GCF_036850995.1. Classification (NCBI taxonomy): domain Eukaryota; kingdom Metazoa; phylum Chordata; class Mammalia; order Chiroptera; family Emballonuridae; genus Saccopteryx; species Saccopteryx leptura. The sequence goes on from NC_089504.1 coordinate 179,618,257, forward strand.
ATGAGTAAGCCTGGTTTAAGAGGTGAGTAATTATTGGTTTAATGCCTTGGAAACAGATACAGTAAACAAAGATTTTACAAATTATGAATTAAGGAATTTAAATGAGCATGCTTGTTTCAATTAAAATTATACTAGAGATATTTTCTGACAAACAAAGAGGCAAGACAGATTACTTACTCACATAGTTTAATATACAATTCTGCTTTTTTAAGTTTTTTGAGATGGTAGGGAGTTGCCAGCATAGAGAGGAGGAAGAGAGAAAGCAGACGGATGGACAGTGTGAGCAGCTGAATGGAAAAGAAGGAGGGTCAGAATCTGCAGGAGGAGGAGGAGGAGGAGGTTAAAGTATTGGTGTGGTGCCACATGATCAGAGGAGTCAAAAGGATTTAGAGCTTTGAGGAGAGAGGAGGGGGCAAGGGGGCACAGTCACAGTTTGTAAGGAGGGAGAAGGGGTCAGAGAAGAGACAGGCACTGCAGCTGGAGCCACAGCTTCTAAGGAGGGGGGAGGGGATGAAGAACACAATGGAGAAGGGAGGGGCCCCTGCCCAGCAGGGGAGGAAAAAGAGAGACTGGATTTGCAGGTGAATGAGAAACAGGTTTCTGCAAAGGGAGGGGGCTCTTGGAGGGAAGAGACTTGAGTGGAAAAGATTTGCAGAGGGACCAGAGAGGGGTTCTGAGAGATGGGTGCCCTCAGGAGTCAGGCAGGAGGGAGAGAGTTGGGAGTCCATAGAGAAGGAAAGATTAGGAGCGGAGGTTTTAGATGAGGTTTCTCTGGCCAAAAACAGCCTGTGTGTAGAACAAGTGGTATAGTATAGAGATTAAGGACAGGAGAGAGAAGGTAGAAGGAAGGCCTGTGCATAAGGAATCTCTGATGCCCTCCCCGTCCAGTGACAAAATTTGTCAAGATAGGATATTGTAATGGTAGTAGAAAGCAACCTGGCTAGGCACCTAGACTTTTGAGCAAGTCCGTAGAAGCTAGCCGCTTGGAGTAGAAACCTCCCAAACTGTGAACCTCAGAGAGTAGAGTCTCTGAGGCCTGAGATTGGGAAGAGCCCATATTCTGAGGGGAGCCTGGATGGACAATTTGGACTAAGAGAAGCCCACAGTAGAGGAGACTGGTGAGAGAAGGGGGCGTCCCCACCTTCAGTCTCAGTTCTGAGAGGAGAAAATATCTGTAGAAAGAGAGTCTCAGACAAGAGGTTGTCACCCCAAGGCTGAGATCCCGGGACATAGGAGAGGGGCCTGGCTAGGCATGTGTTGGTCAAATAAGTTTGTAAATGTGATATATATGTTTGCTCGCTTGTGACTTATATTGGGTGTGGGGGACAGGCTATAGGCAGGCCAGGTCGTTGTAGCCTGGGGTTTGGTTTTGGGACTAAGCTTTTCCCCACACCCTTGAATGATTGTATTATCTGGGTGGTGCACTCTCATGAGGAATCCAATTATGCCTTGGATGGGTGACTTTGTATCGGGGACTTCCTTGTTTGTATATTGGATTAAGGGATTTTGGTTTTCTACACTATAAAGTGGGACAGACCGGGAGCTTGGACACACAGTTCCTGCTATCACAATTGCAGGGGCTTCCCTGATCCCTTGCCCTTCATGGGAAGAGCTGGTTTTCTGCTTTTCCCTTGTCTTCTTTTGTGGTTTGCCTGTCTTGGTGAGACACCAATAAATAGGATGGCCCCCCGTCCTCTGACTCCGCCATTTCTTTATCGTCTGCCCGAATCCAATGGGAACCTGCATGTGAATGGCCACGATGGCGGCTCCTGGCCCTACAACTGGCGTAGTCGGCAGGATTCAGAGATTGGTATGGAGCCACCACCCTTGATGGGTGGGATCGAGTACTGGTTGCCGCTCTGGCTCCCCATGGCTGTCCTTTTAGGGGCCATGGGCTACATGTTTTTTACTCAAGAGGAAACTGCCCGAGGTCAAAAGCTTCAGTATGAATTGAAAATAGAACGGCAAAAAAGGCTGGAATTGGAGCGAGCACTGGAGAAGGAATTACGGGTTCGCGAGTTGCAGTTTACCCTGGAAGTTGAACGTGTTCACCGGCAGTTATTGGAGAAACAACTGCGGATTCAAGAGCTCGAGTCTCAGCTTCTGGCCAAAAGCCAGCAGCCACAGGAGCCTAAACGGTCACCAAAGGAGCAGCAGCATCCGTGCCGGTGGATTGGCTTTGAGTCAGCGGGAGCAGGCGCTTGCGACTCCTCTTCTGAGGATGAGAAGGCTCAGGCTGAAGCTGCCATACGCACACTGAGAGCCCGACCAGTTGTCGCCAAGAAGGTAAAAACCCAGCAACAAAGAGTCCCTCAGGGGCAGCCACAGCCTCCAGCCCAGGTAATGGAACACTCTGTGGTCCGGCCCTATACCCAGGCAGAGCTGATGGAGTTGGGGGCACAATTTAGGCAGAAACCTACTGAATCCCTGGTAGCCTGGTTACTACGATTATGGGATATAGGGGTGGATGGCATCATGCTCTCCAGAACAGAGATGGAGAAATTGGCCGCCATTACCACACACTCTTCCTTGAGGCAGCGTCTTCAGAACTGCCATGGCAACCCAGGAGACCATACCCTATTAGAATGGGTGATGGCTGCCATTCGTATGGTCTGGCAGAATGCTGGAGAACTGCCGGGGGCAATGAGTCAGTGGCAGTGCTACAGTGAGTTAGTAAAGGTCCTTCGAGAACTAGGTATGAAGAATGCTGTTTTCAACCCTGGGTCTCGTGGGCCAGACGAGGAAGTGTTTACGGCCAAAATGAGGGAATTTGTCCTTGCTAGCGCCCCGTCAGCCCTTTTTGGGTCACTTGTGGCTATCTTGGGCCCCTATGTGGGGCAGCCCATCAATGCAGTTACACAGATGGTAGCAGATTTGGGAGAGCTGGAGGCCGCTCGGGATCATAAAGCAGTGAGGGCTGCTGCCTATGTTTCCCCCCCAACTAACAAGGGAAACGGGCCTGTAAAGGTTACCCGAACACAGATGTGGGTAGACTTGATTGCGGCTGGAGCAGATAAGGGGAAATTGGATGGCCAGTCTAATAAAATTCTTTTGGAGCTTTGGCGGCAGCTTAAACCAGAACAGAAGTTCCAGCCACTGAGACGAAAGGCCCCAGCAGCTACCAATAAAACGTTTGGTGCGCGCACAGCTCGGTTACAAGATTATATGATAGAGACGGCCGAGGGAGAGGGGAACTCCCAAGACCCACTGTACCAGTGTGAATAGGAAAAAGGCCGAGGGACTCGTCTAACGGGGATGGGCGGGGACCGGAGGCCACATGTGGAACTGGCTATCCACTGGTCCCCTTCCAATGTACAACAGGTGTTGGCCTTGGTGGATACAGGTGCAGAATGTTCCCTTCTCTATGGAAACCCAGAGCGGTTTGCTGGGACCCCAGTGGCCATTGACGGTTATGGGGGCCAAACTGTTCAAGTGAAGCCAATAACTATTCCATTGGGGATAGGGAGACTGCCTCCTAAGCCATATAAGGTGTATGTATCTCCTATTCCTGAATATATTTTGGGGGTAGATGTCTTGCAAGGACTGTGGTTGGAAACTACAGCTGGGGAGTTCCGGCTGCGGATCAGGGTTGTGAAGGCAGTATTGCGGGGACATGCATCACATTCCCCTTTGCAATTACCCGTCCCTCGGCGTGTGACTAACACCAAGCAGTACCGCCTGCCAGGTGGTTATGAAGAAGTCACAGGGACAATCCTTGAGCTAGAAAAGGTGGGGATCATCCGGCCAGCACACAGTCCTTACAACTCCCCAGTATGGCCTGTGCGCAAAGCAGATGGAACCTGGAGAATGACAGTAGATTACAGGGAACTTAATAAAGTTGTTACCCCTTTGCACGCTGCTGTTCCTTCGATAGCTAACATGATGGATCGGCTAAGCCATGAGTTGGGGACATACCACTTTGTGGCAGACTTGGCCAATGCTTTTTTCTCTATTGATATAGCCGCAGAGAGTCAAGACCAATTTGCCTTCAGTTGGGAAGGGAGACAATGGACCTTTACAGTGTTACCCCAGGGCTATTTGCATAGCCCCACCTTGTGCCATGGGCTGGTGGCTGCTGACCTGGCTAAATGGAAACAGCCAGAGGTAGTCCGCATGTACCATTATATTGATGATATTATGCTAACTAGTGATTGTCTTTCAGAATTGGAGCAAGCAGTCCCTACCCTGCTATCCCATTTGAAAGCATGTGGCTGGGCAGTTAACGAGAACAAATTACAAGGACCTGGGTTATCTGTTAAATTCTTGGGAGTTGTCTGGTCGGGTAAGACAAAAGTTATCCCTGACGCAGTTATAGATAAGATTCAAGCCTACCCCGTGCCCACTACGGTAAAACAGTTACAGGAATTCTTAGGTTTGTTGGGGTATTGGCGAGCATTTATACCGCATTTGGCTCAGTTACTACGCCCCTTGTACAACCTTATTCGAAAGGGGGTTCGCTGGGATTGGACTGAGCAGGCGCAAGGTTCATTTGCAGCTGCTAAGAGAGCTGTCAAGGTGGCACAGGCCTTGAATGTGTTTGATCCTGCCAGGCCCTGTGAGCTGGATGTTCATGTAACCTCGGAGGGGTTTGGATGGGGTTTGTGGCAGCGGACAGAGCCTATTGGATTTTGGTCCCAATTGTGGAAAGGTGCTGAAGTTCGTTACTCATTAGTAGAGAAGCAGCTGGCAGCTGTGTATGCTGCCCTCCTGGCAACTGAGAGTATTACAACCACAACACCAGTTACAGTCAAAACAACATACCCTATAGCTGGATGGGTGAGAGATTGGGCAACTAAACCACGTAGTGGTATGGCCCAAATGTCTACCCTGGCCAAGTGGGGTGCCTATCTGCAACAACGCTGTGCTCTTAGCACCAGCCCATTGAGGGCAGAACTGCAGGAAGTCTTGGGTCCAGTCACCTATGCGACTTTAGAGTCAGGTGCAACTGGGGCTCAGGAGGCAGAACCTGAGGTCAGTCCCCACCAGGAGGGGCGGGTGCCCATCCCCGAAGATGCCTGGTATACTGATGGTTCCAGCAGGGGCCAACCTGCCAAATGGACGGCTATCGCCTTCCATCCGGCCACTGAGACTATTTGGATGGACACGGGTACAGGCCAAAGCAGCCAATGGGCAGAATTAAGAGCTGTTTGGCTAGTTGCCCATAATGAACCTTCACCTCTGGTGATCTGTACTGACAGTTGGGCTGTCTATCGTGGACTGACCCTTTGGATTGCTACTTGGCACATTAACCAGTGGATGGTAATGCACCGTCCATTATGGGGTCAGGCCATGTGGCAGGACTTATGGGAAATAGGACACCAGAAGCAGGTGACAGTATATCATGTCACAGGGCATGCCCCTCTAGCCCATCCTGGGAATGATGAGGCAGATACGTTGGCAAGGGTGCGATGGTTGGAGACTGCACCTGCAGGTGATGTGGCACAGTGGCTCCACCGGCGCCTGCTCCATGCAGGACAGAAAACTATGTGGGCTACGGTTAAGGCTTGGAACTTGCCTGTGTCCTATGCAGAGGTACTTGCAGCCTGTGAGCAATGTGCAGTATGTTCCAAGGAACACCCTCGGAGACCACTGGTGTCACCTGGACAGATCCAGAGGGGTCATGTCCCACTGACACGATGGCAGATAGACATCATTGGACCCTTACCAAAGTCAGAAGGGTACCAGTATGCAGTCACTTGTGTAGATACTGCCACCGGGCTGCTTGCTGCTTACCCCGCTCATAACCCTGACCAGAGGGCAGTCATACAGGCTCTGGACCGCCTGAGTGCTGCATATGGGCGACCGCTGGTCCTTGAAAGTGACAATGGTACCCACTTCACTGGTTCAACGGTGAGGCAATGGGTTCAAAAGCTGGGGGTGGACTGGAAGTACCATGTTCCCTACCACCCCCAGGCTGCTGGTATCATTGAGCGTTATAATGGACTCTTAAAGCAGGGACTGCGACAGGAGGGGGGCACCGGCTCTCTTACTGGATGGACACGCCGCTTATGGACAGTACTTCGGATTTTGAATGAGCGACCTCGACGGGGAAGCCCAGCTCCAGTAGAGGCCCTCCTGCATCGGACAGCTGCCCCTATTCAGTTGCAGATACGCACCAAGGACATTTTACTCAAGCCAGGTTTCGGACAGCAGGGCAACGTGCTCTTGCCTGCTCCAACAGCCCTTCTTAAAGGACAACGGCTTCAATGGACTTGGCCCTGGACTGTACAGGCCCCCCATCTGAGATGGATGGCCTTGTTGGCACCATGGGGAAAGGGGTTAGAGGTGGACCTCCAGTTAACTCCTTGGGCAACCAGCACCTGGCCACCTAAGGTAGAAGTGTATTATCCCTTGAGTGCTCAAGGGGACAGCATTTTGAAGGGCACCTTTGTAATTTCTTTATGGCCAATAATGAGTTCCCCTATTTTACTACACATAGAACCAGCAGATGCTGGTGTATTGGCCAATAAGGTTTGGTATGCCCGCTCAGGGCGGCCTCTGGTGCCAGCTACGGTGCTGTCTGCAGACAAAACTCTGGCCTGTATTCTGCCAGAGGGAAAAGATTTGCCTCTCTTGGTGCCACTGACAGCTCTCTCATTTCGCCCATAGTTTTTGATCTGTTAATCCTATTGCTGTAGTTGGTACTATTTCTGTTTATGCAATGTATCCTACTCCTTGCACAGTGACCATCATGGAAGATGCCTGTGGTTTAGATTGTAAAGCGAGCAAAAGGGGTGGAATGTTGGTCAAATAAGTTTGTAAATGTGATATATATGTTTGCTCGCTTGTGACTTATATTGGGTGTGGGGGACAGGCTATAGGCAGGCCAGGTCGTTGTAGCCTGGGGTTTGGTTTTGGGACTAAGCTTTTCCCCACACCCTTGAATGATTGTATTATCTGGGTGGTGCACTCTCATGAGGAATCCAATTATGCCTTGGATGGGTGACTTTGTATCGGGGACTTCCTTGTTTGTATATTGGATTAAGGGATTTTGGTTTTCTACACTATAAAGTGGGACAGACCGGGAGCTTGGACACACAGTTCCTGCTATCACAATTGCAGGGGCTTCCCTGATCCCTTGCCCTTCATGGGAAGAGCTGGTTTTCTGCTTTTCCCTTGTCTTCTTTTGTGGTTTGCCTGTCTTGGTGAGACACCAATAAATAGGATGGCCCCCCGTCCTCTGACTCCGCCATTTCTTTATCGTCTGCCCGAATCCAATGGGAACCTGCATGTGAATGGCCACGATGGCGGCTCCTGGCCCTACAGCATGCCTAGACTTTAGTAGAAGTCCTGTAGAGGAGTAGAGGCAGATCACTCGTAGATATGGGGTTCGAAGTCAAAATTGTCCGACCAGGAAGGGGTGTTTTGGAGAGAAATTTGGAGGCCAACTGGGGAAGGGGAGGGAGAAACTCCTTACCTTTCTCTGGTCTGGCAGGGTTCAGGACAGGGTTAGACTGCTGGCCAATCAACCTACAATTACATGTCCAAACAGAATCAGGGAGTAAGCCTGGGATGAGCTGCTGCTGCCCATTGCTTCCCTGGTTGTAAGTTTGGAAGGCAAAGAGGAATCGTCCGGGCAGTTAGTACCCTGTCCTGGGTTTTGGCACCAAATGTTGGAATCCATGGGAGTCCAAATGACCAGAGTAACAGGCTTTATTGAAAGGAAGAAAGGAACCCTGCTGGGCACTTCTCCGGGGGAGAAGGCAAATTATATAGTGTTTGGGAGAGCCTGAGGGGATACTGAGGCAAAAGTTCTGGTATGTTTCCTTTTACGGTTTTAGGATTTCAGCTTTCTAGAATACTCTTTCTTGGGGCAGGTTGATCAGCTTTCTGAAATTCCTCTGTCTCAGGGGCGATAGTCCAGTAAGGGTGAGGTCTGACAGATAAGCGGAACATCAAGAGGGCAGTTTGGAATTCACGTATCTATCACATTCTATCTACTTAATGCTGCCAAACATGTCATATTTATTAACAAGGAGATGCAAAAACCACCATACAACCAGTTCTTGTCGTTTGGGGACAGGCAGAACCAATTAGCTTTCTCCTGAAAGGATCAATTGGAAACTGCTATATTTCAATGTCAGACCCAACCACTACAGCTGGATGAGGCCACTAAGTGCCCCTGAATTGGAACATTGTACAACCAATAGACTCCAAACTTTCAGCATGACTCTGACACCTTAAGCTGAAAGACAGCAGTCTTGGGGCTGTTCAGTCTTTCTAACCAACTGCTTTAATCATCTGTTTTTAAAAGAGACAACAGGTCCCAAATAGAGTCACTTGTGTTAAGCTCACATTGACAAAAACTTAATACCTAAACTAATGCAGTTTCAGCCTCTCCTAGGAATGTAATCTTAACCAGTCAGTCTGGAATTTTCTAGTCAGCACTAGTGAGGTGATTTGCCTGATATGCTCCCATAAGCTTCCCAGAGGAAGGTGACCTTGCCTACAACAATCTACTCTTTGCTAAATAACTTCCTTGTCCCACACCATTTATGCCTTTAGAGCCTTTCTATTTCTATAACTCTTCTGAGCTCCTTCTTGCTATATGGGATTGGCTGCCTGATTTATGTATTGTTGAATAAAGCCAATTTAAATTTACTTGTGTCAACATAAGAAACTTCCAAACATGTAAGAATATTTTATGAGCTCATTTTGTAGTAAGGTACCAAAAAGCTGCAAAATTAATATTGATATTCTAGGAGGAAAGGTCAGGCTTTCTTGTCCCGTCCTTCTTTTGGGGAGGGGAGGGAGAAAAATGTAGAAGTTTCTGCCTTGCAAGGACAATAAGTCATTTGGTTCTAACTATAGAATAAAGGTTAACTGAGAAACTTCTTTTACCTTTCAATAAGAGACAAAATTTACATACCCCTCTTCCTGGAATCTTGAGAGTAACATACCTCTAGGCAAAGAAGGGAAGATGAACCCTGAAAGTGTTGTAAAGGACCCATACCTCAATTCCATGGGTTTGCATAGAGACACCAAGTCCAGATGAATTTTGAAGAGTTTTATTAAAGGAGGAGATTTATTAAATATGCCAGCTGCATATGGCTGACATGGGGCAGTTGCAAACCCAAATCATGTGCCCCAAATACATCTCAGGGGCTGGATATGGTCACACATGGGTGGGGGAGAGCATGACATCATGGCAGAAGCTTACAACATTTGTTTAGGGGATACACAGAAACATTAAGACTTTCAAGGTAACACAATCAAAGATGTTTACAAATCTTTTAGGGTTTCTCTTCCCTCACTAGCCTAGAGGTATATTACTCTCAAGATTCCAGGAAAGGGAGGAACTACAATCAATGTAGGGTGGTGTAAAGCCAGTAGCCACGGTCCCCATCACAGTCGCCTGGCCCATGCAGGTTCACATTTGATTCGGACAGTCGGTAATGAAACAACGTAGCCAAGAACTGCTGGGCTATTAGTTTTAATCTTAGCTTGCACCCAGCAAGCAAGAAATACACACAGTGGGAAAACACTTCCCTTTCTACTGAGGGCTCCAAAAGCCACTGACTTATCCGAGTTTCCTAGAATCAAAGGTTTCTACCTCACCAGCGTTATTCACCTCTGTTTCCTATCTCCTTCTCTCTGCACAAACTGGCTTCTCCTTCAGCACTCTGCCATCTTGGCCTCTTTCTCCTCTCCTCCACATGGCCTTTCTCTGCTCTCCTTTCTCTGCTCTTTCCTCTAATGCTAATCTCAGGAACCAACAGAGATCAAGCTTCCGGTCTTCCCCATTTTATAGTGTAGAAATCAAAACATTTAATCCAATATACAAACAAGGAAGTCTCTGATACAAAGTCACTGAGGGTGGGAAAGGCTTAGTCTTAAAACTAAGCCTTAGGGTATAACAACCCTGCCTGCTTACAGCCTGTCCCCCACACCCAATGCAAACTATAAGCAAGCAAACCTATATATCATATTTACAAATTTATTTGACCAAGAGGTGGTATGTAAATTCTGTCTCCCATTGAAAGAGAAAAAGTTTCTTGGTTAACCTTTATTTTAGATTTAAAACTAAATGACCCATTGTTCTTGCAAGCCAGAAACTTCTACATTCTTCTCCCTCCCCTCCCCAAAGGAAGGACGGGACAGGAAAGCCTGACCTTTCTTCCTAGAATATCAATATTAATTTTGCAGCTTTTTGGTACCTTACTATAATCCCCACTGGTTTTATTTCCTAAGTCAAACCCTTGACTTAATTTACTTGAGCATGAGGCTGTTTTGTAGCCTGTAATAACATGTAAATATCTGTTACATGTTATTATAACATGAGCATGAGGCTGTTTTGTAGCCTCATGCTCATGTTACAATAACATGTAACAGATATTTAACAGACAGCATTAATAGCAATACAGTTCACTAAAGAAACAAATGTTACTGATCAATTTCCTATAAACTGTACAAACCTTTTGTAACTTATATAAAATTAACTGGCTTTTATTTTACCCTAGTTTCCCTTTCCCAAAGTCTGATTAAAAAGGGAGTCCTCCCTGGCTGGTTGGCTCAGTGGTAGAGCATCGGCCTGGCATGCAGGAGTCCCGGGTTCGATTCCCTGCCAGGGCACACAGGAGAAGCACCCATCTGCTTCTCCACCCCTCCCCCTCTCCTTCTTCTCTGTCTCTCTCTTCCCCTCCTGCAGCCAAGGCTCCATTGGAGCAAAGTTGGCCTGGGCGCTGAGGATGGCTCTGTGGCCTCTGCCTCAGGTGCTAGAATGGCTCTGATTGCAACAGAGCGACGCCCCAGATGGGCAGAGCATCACCCCCTGGTGGGCATGCTGGGTGGATCCCAGTCGGACGCATGCGGGAGTCTGTCTGACTGCCTCCCTGTTTCCAACTTCAGAAAAATACAAAAAAAAAAAAAAAAAGGGATTCCTTAGTGAGTTCTTTCATGCATTCACCATACGTAGACCAACCAGCTTCTGGTTTGTGGTTGGAGTAGGGCATGCCTTCCATCTTGGCAGCAGTGGGAGTTGTCAGGATCATGGTATGTGGTCCTGTCCACGTGGGAGTCAGTCTTTGGGTGATATATTTCCTTAACCAGACTGAGTCCCCAGGCTGAAAGAGATGTAGTGGATTTCCTGGCAATGCTGGGAGCACCTCTCTGACAGTCCTTTGAACAGCCTGCTGAGTAATCTGCAGACACTGCAAGTACTTAAGGAAAGAGTGGTCACATTTCCTTTATGATTTGATTTTTGCATTTTATTTCCCTGAACCTTTTGGTGTCTGTGGGCACAATGTAACTTCAAATTAGCTTCTAATTAATATGCGGTTCCTTTCCTATCAGCTTTGAGACTTTGGATATAAATGCAGGCTCAACACTAGAGTGGGCAAGTTAACCTGGAAAGAATTCTATATAGCAATTTCCTAACAACTGTCACTGTGGCCTTACTTTTAGAAGGAAAAGCTTTCATTTACTTGTCAATTATTTTATTAAAGTCTATTTCTAAATGTTTATCTGGGAAAGCCCTTTTATCCCTGTTTCTTTCTATAATTTCTTTATTTTGCTTAGTATTCACTTAAACACAAACTAAATACATGGATATTATGCCTTCTGTAATAGTTTCTAAGTCTAGTTTTTCTAATTATTCTTTTCCTGTTGGCAAAATCTTCTTTGAATTGGTTTTGAATAAATTTTTGGCAATAAGGGTCCCAAAATCCCACTGGTTTTGGGTGGCATTTTCCTACTTATTTGAATTCTGAATTCCTATGTTCCGATTTTGAGGCAGACTGAAAAAATATAAATAAACAATAAAATTCAAACAGCTAATATTAAAAAATACTATAATAAGTGTTGTAATACAATAAAGTGACAAAAGCCTACTAGAGTATCAAAGTTCTAACCAATATAACAGGATTCAAAATAAAATTCTTACAGTCTTAAATGTCCTTAACATGTTAACGTAATTTTACTAAGTCTATGTTGACACCATCATTGCTCTATATTAATTGCAAATGTAACCCAATTCCCACTTCAGTCTGAGAAATGTCCCAAAGAGCAGGAATCACATATTCAGGAAAAGTCCACAAGGCACTGAAGTTGTGGTCACATTCTATACTCTACAGCTAGAGTTCAAGTCCTAATGATCACTGCTTTCAACTGGAATTAGGAGCAGGTCCCAGCCTAAAATAGGCATGGGGACATTGAGACAAGAGGAATGAAGGAGACACTATACATTAAACAAAGTAACGGAAATAAGACTGTCAATACCCACAATAGAGATCTTCAAGGGATAAATAAAACTTGAATATTAGGCAAAGTATAGTAAGTGGCCCTTGTGTTTACAAGAAATGAGATCAGTTTACCTGCTGCTTGGAAGAAATACCCTAGGCTCGTCCATGGGGATGTGAGATGGGGCTGGCGGCCCTAGGCACCTTTAACTTTCAGTGGCAAGTCCCAGTAGGCTGGGCAAAGTCAGGTCACATGTAGCTGGAGCAGGACTGGAAGAGACTGAACCCTCCCTCTGCAAGGCAAGGGGGCAGCTTACCTTCTCGTGTCCCTTTTTTCTACAGCAAAGGCACGTCCCTTGGTGGGGGCTGAGAAGCCTGGCAGGCTGTAAAGCCAGGAGCCACGGCCAGGGCCACTATCACAGCAGCCTTCTGGCCTATGCAGGTTCGCATTGGATTCGGACAGTCGGTAAAGAAACAACAGAGCCAAAAACTGATGGGCTGTCATCTTTAATTCTAGCTTGCACACGGCGGGCAAGTAAAAAATACACAATGGGCTCCAAAACCCACTCACATTCAGTGCTCACAAAGCCACTGACTTATCCGAGTTTCCTAGAATCAAAGGTTTCTAGCTCACCAGCCTTATTCTCCTCAGTTCCCCATCTCCTTCCTTATCCCAGATACAAACTCTGCACAAACTGACATCTCACTCAGCACTCCGCCATCTTGGCTGCTTCTCCTGGCCACATGGCCTCTTTCTGCTGCTCTCTGCTCTGCTCCCTCTGCTCTCTCATGCTACCATCCCAGGAACCAAGAGAGTAAGCTTTCGTTCTGCCCCCATTTTATAGTGTAGCTTCACAACCTTTAATCCAATATACAAAATAGTGAAGTCTCTAATACAAAGACACTTCTCTGGGGCATGATTGGATTGTACCGCCTCACATCAAAACGGGTGGGAAAGGCTTAATCCCAAAACCAAGCATCAGGCTACAAGGATTCTACCTGCCCACAGAGACACACATTAATATCACCTGGGCAATGGCCTCCTTGTGGGCAGCGCCATCTTTAACAAAGTGAGCATAATATATTTTATCTGCCCAACACAGGCTTTAGCTCAATGACCTTTCTTTCCACTATTGAAGCAACGCCCCGATGGAATCCTATGAAGCTCCTTCGGGGAGCTGGAGCCTTGAAGGGCATATACCAAGAGCTGGTATTTTCCTGATCTCTTTTGGGCTCTATTTGCCTTTTCTGTTCCTTTCTTGGTCATTATAGCCCTTAAAAGCCATGCTCAAAAGATCTCGCTGAGGTGCTTGAGGGCCCTTTTTTGTTTATATAAAGTTTTGGAAAAACAAAAACAGTGTTATTAGCTGGATTGATAAAAGAGGATAAAAGTTTGTGAGAGAAACAGGTTTGGCATCTCCTTAGGAATCCAGAGTCTCTCCACTGCTGAATAACTCAGTACATTAGCATTCAAATGAAATTTTAACAGTACTGTTTCAAACTGATAATAAACTAAACATTACATAAAAAGACATTATTAACAATTATTACATATTTCCTAGTATTTAGACTAAGATTTTAATATCACAGGGCTATGAGACAGCAAATAAAAGGAATTAACAAAAAGCTTTTGAAATAACATATATATTCCTAACATGGAAAATACTTTTTACACAATAAGAGATCTTTGGTACAAACTACCCAGCTGGCATGTATTTGGCACACACGATTTGGGTCTGCAAATTCATCTGGACTTGGTGTCTCTACATAAACCCGCTGAAGTGAGGTATGGTACTTTGCAGAATTTGGAGTATGGTACTTTACAACTCTTTTAACCTACAGTCATTTACACTGTCAAGTCAATATGAAGGGTGGGATACCTAAGGAGAAAGCAGATTCCAGTAACTGGGAGACTTGGAGCCTGCCATTTTTCTCCTGCAGCCAAGCTCATTAGCAAGACAATGGTTTCTCCAAACAGAAATTTTAATCCAATCTACTACCTGTAAACTAACTGCCTTGCTTTGAGCAGTTAATTAAAATACAAATTTTACAAAACTACTTTCCCAATAGTAGGTTGCTTTAGCCCAGTGGTAGTCAACCTGGTCCTTACCGCCCACTAGTGGGTGTTGCAGCTTTCATGGTGGGCGATAGTAGAGCAACCAAAGTATAAATAAAAAGAGAGATTTAACTATAGTAAGTTGTTTTATAAAGATTTATTCTTCAAAACAGCAAAAATCTGACATAAAGTACTTGGTAAGTAATTATTATTATATGTTTTAACTTGCTGTAACTCTGCATTATAAATTTTATAAAGTAAAGTTACTTCCCTACTTTATAAATCACCATGACTGTGGAACTGGTGGGCGGTTAGAAAATTGTACTGCTAACAGAGATACAAGAGTGGGCAGTAGGTATAAAAAGGTTGACTACCCCTGCTTTAGCCTATATGAGTTTTCCAATTTCCCTGTAATTCCCTGAAAATTCCTTTTACAATTTTTACTATTATGGCTAACTGTAAGGCCAGGAGCCGCCATTGTGGCCATTCACATGCAGGTTCCCATTGGATTCGGGCAGACGGTAAAGAAATGGAGGAGTCAGAGGATGGTGGGCCATCCTATTTATTGGTGTCTCACCAAGACAGGCAAACCACAAAAGAAGACAAGGGAAAAGCAGAAAACCAGCTTTTCCCATGAAAGGCAAGGGATCAGGGAAGCCCCTGCAATTGTGATAGCAGGAACTGTGTGTCCAAGCTCCTGGTCTGTCCCACTTTATAGTGTAGAAAATCAAAAACCCTTAATCCAATATACAAACAAGGCAGTCTCCGATACAAAGCCACTTATCCGAGGCATAATTGGATTCCTCATGAGAGTGCACCACCCAGATCATACAATCAGTCAAGGGTGTGGGGAAAAGCCCAGTCTCAAAACTAAATAAACCCTAGGCTACAACGACCCTGCCTGCCCACAGTCCATCCCCCACACCCAACACAAACCACAAGCGAGCAAACACATATATCATATTTACAAACTCATTTGACCAACACTAACACAGTGGGTCTTCCCCATGAACTCCATGCCTCCCTTATCAGATAACAATTATGCCACATGATGGAATTGGGAGACTTGGAGAGGACCCAACACCACCTCAGCCCCGTTGGAGAGTGTTGAAACCTTTCAATAATTTTTACACCAGCGGAGGGCAACAAGCCACCATCCCCAACCCACAGAGGGCTCACAGGACTCCCATGTCCTAGGGAGGGGAAGGAGAGATACAGCTGGAGGGCCTATTTCTGATCATTTCTATTTCTTATAATCCTATTGCTTATGCTTCTATCACTCCTTTGGAGCTGCAATTTACTTCAAGGAACTGATAACTAGCAAAGTCCACACTCGTGGTTTGTTAAGTTCTAAATTCTTTTTTTCTTTTCTCCATGATTTTTCTAAAGCAAAGTTCTAATTTTTAATATTATTCCTACCCTGTATTTTACAAATGGGCAAAACCTTTTCTGGTTAGTAGGTGGATATCTGATTATTTGAAACTAGTTTCTATTCTATATTTTCTCTAGTCCCCTCACCCTTACCCTACAGCCCACCCCCCCCCCCCGCCGCCACTCCACACACAGCACGTCCCGGCCCTGCCTTCCACTCTTCTCTCACCTAAATTGCTTACTTGCCAGCCCTTTCCCCCCAAGGCTGGAGAAACACTTTCAATTTGTGGGCTCCGCTTTTCCTAGCGGAGTTTTAATTCTTTCTCTTGAATTCCCTTTTTGTATTGAACAAGCTTTTAGCCATTGTGGCAGATTCATTGTTAAATTTAGCCATTGATCAATGTATGGAAACTGATCAGGGTGGCCTGGGTCCTCAATTATGATGTTCCAAACTGCCCTTACTACCCGGAGATTCAAAGTTCCAGCCAATGGCCATCTGTAAAGCCAGAAGCCATGGCCAGGGCCACTATCAAAGCAGCCTGGCCCATGCAGGTTCCCATTGGATTCGGACAGTCGGTAAAGAAACAATGGAGCCAAAAGCTGATAGGCCATTTTCTTTAATTCTAGCTTGCACCCGGCGGGCAAGCAAAAACACTCACTGGGCTCCAAAACCCACTCACATTCAGTGCTCACAAAGCCACTGACTTATCCGAGTTTCCTAGAATCAAAGGTTTCTAGCTCACCAGCCTTATTCTCCTCAGTTCCCCATCTCCTTCCTTATCCCAGATACAAACACTACACAAACTGGCTTCTCATTCAGCATTCCGCCATCTTGGCTGCTTCTCCTGGCCACATGGCCTCTTTCTGCTCTCTGCTCTGCTCCCTCTGCTCTCTCATGCTAATCATCCCAGGAACCAAGAGAGTAAGCTCTCATTCTGCCCTCATTTTATAGTGTAGCTTCACAACCTTTAATCCAATATACAAAATAGGGAAGTCTCTAATACAAAGTCACTTCTCTGAGGCATGATTGGATTGTACCGCCCCACATCAAAAAGGGTGGGAAAGGCTTAATCCCAAAACCAAGCCCCATGCCCACAGAGACACATATTAATATCACCTGGGCAACGGCCTCCACGTGGGCAGCACCACTTTAACAAAGTGAGCATAATACATTTTATCTGCCCAACACCATCCAATCCCCAAACTGGGCCATTCTGATTCACAGAGAGAGTGAAGCCTTTTCTTGGACCATTTAATTCTGTATTCACAGCTGTCTCCATAAGTTTCTTGAAAGTGCTTTAAAAGACAACCTAAGGGGGTCTTCTGTGAACTGGACCCTCTTCCCATATTTAATAGCTAAGGCCACTGATTATAAAATTAAAATTACTCCAGAAATTAGTGCACTAATAAAAGCAAGAAAGATAAGACAGATAATTAACTAGCACCCAGAATAAAGGGTGTTTGACTATAGATGTATTAATTATTACACAAGTCAAGGGGAAGAAGCCCACAGAAGAGAATAATTTCTTTAGGAGAGAAGTCTAACAGAGTGCCCTGAAGCTAAAGATTTTAGATCCAAGAACAAAGAGAATAAACAATTCACCATTTAAGATTGCCTTCTAGTCAGAAACTTCTAATTTTTGACACAAAAACTCAAGCCAGGCCTTAAAACAGACACATTTAGACAATAAACAAAGACTTCACACACAAATAATGAGCGTGCTTTATTTCAATTAAAATTATACCGGACATTTTTCTGACAAAGACAAAACTCCATAGATGAGGGAAGGTTTCCCCCTAGTGGCCTCTCAGGTGCTCTCAGGCTGCATCCCTGGAAGGACTTTAGACTCAAACTCAGAGGTGTTTCAGACAGAAACAATGAAAGCCAAGAATGACATCTCAACAAATACAAAGGCGTCCCTGGAAGTCCTGAGACAAAACTGATCAGCTTAGTATTAACTCAGTCCCTACTCAGGTTTCTTCCCGAGAGCACCACCAAATGTAATGTGGCACCACCAAATGTTCCCACTCAGGTTTTTCTCTGAGAGCATAACACAACTAGCTGCCTCCAGAAGTTTGGGGTCTCAACTCAGTCCCCCCTAATTGTATTTCTAGAGCATGAACAAATGTACAAATGTGCAAACAAAAACAGACGTCTCTGAAAGCCCGAGGCAGAACTGGTTAAACTGGTCATCTCAGTTCCCACTAATTGTCTTTCTAGAGTACGACTAAATGTGCAAACACAAATGGACATCTCCAGATGCCCGCTTTCCAAAGTACAACCAGATGCATCCCAGATAATCCTAAGGCAGGATCAACAAACTCCCCACTAATGTCTTGGTTTTAAAGAGTCCAATCCAGACAGACTAGTTTCAACTCAGCAAAGCAGAAGGTTGGTCCTACCTATACACTAGAGTTCCACATATCCAGAGTTACAAATCAGCAGAGCCTCAAATCTACCTACCTACAACCTAGTCCCAAACAAATTTGAACAATATCAGTCCCAAACAGAAAAGCGAAAGCAAGAATTCAAAGGAAAGCCAGAATTCAGTAAAGCAAAAGAGTTGCTTTACCTACCTCCTTGATTTCTCTGCCAAATTGTCCAAATTGTTGAATTTGGGAACCGAGAGGTGTCTACTGAAGAACAGTCCAGACCCACAGGAAAACTGGGAGCCCTGAAAATGTCTCAGATGGCGTGTCTCCTCGAGATTCAAGCGGGGTTGAGCAGCTCCCCGGAGAGATCGTCCGATTCGGGGTGTCTCTACCCGGTGACGCGAAACACCACAGCCCTGCGTTGGATGCCAAATGTTATAAAGTACCCGTATCTCAATTCCGTGGGTTTACATAGAGACACCAAGTCCAGATGAATTTTGAAGAGTTTTATTAAAGGAGGAGATTTATTAAATATGCTGGCCGCATATGGCTGACATGGGGCAGTTGCAAACCCAAATCATGTGCCTCAAATACATCTCAGGGGCTGGATATATACCCTTGGTCACACGGGCAGGGGAGAGCATGACATCATGGCAGAAGCTTACAACATTTGTTTAGGGGATACACAGAAACATTAAGACTTTCAAGGTAACACATCAAAGATGTTTACAAATCTTTTAGGGTTTCTCTTCCCTCACTAGCCTAGAGGTATATTACTCTCAAGATTCCAGGAAGACTGACCTGTGGTGGTGCAGTGGATAAAGTGTCGACCTGGGAATGTTGAGGTCGCCGGTTCAAAATTCTGGGCTTGCCTGGCCAAGGCACATATGAGAGTTGATGCTTTCTGCTCCTCTCCCTTCTCTCTCTCTCTCTCTCTCTCTCTCTCTCTCTCTCTCTGTGTCTCTCTAAAAAAAAAACTGAATAAAGTTAAAAAAATAAAATAAAAATAAAAGATTCCAGGAAGGGGGAGGAACTACAAGCAATGTAGGGTGGTATGTAAATTCTGTCTCCCATTGAAAGAGAAGAAGTTTCTCAGTTAACCTTTATTTTAGATTTACAAATAAATGACCCATTGTTCTTGCAAGCCAGAAACTTCTACAATCTTCTCCCTCCCTTCCAAAAGGAAGGACGGGACAGGAAAGCCTGACCTTTCTCCTAGAATATCAATATTAATTTTGCAACTTTTTGGTACCTTACTACAAAAGATTGTAAATGTCTTTGATTGTGTTACCTTGAAAATCTTAATGATTTTGTGTATCTCCTAAACAAATGTTGTGGACTTAACAATTGTGTCATGATGTCATGCTTGTGTGTAATTAAGGGTATATAACCAGCCCCTGAGATGTATTTGGTGCACACGATTTGGGTCTGCAAATGCCCCTTCAGCCATATGCGGCCAACATATTTAGTAAATCTCTTCTTTTAATAAAACCCTTCAAAATTCATCTGGACTTGGTGTCTCTATGTTAACCCACTGAAGTGAGGTACGGTATTTTGCAAAATCTGGGGTATGCTACTTTACAACAATTTGAGCCAAACTGTCGACAATTGCCAAGAAGCAAAGTCTCAATGTGAAATTGTTGCAGGAAGCAACAATTATTACAAAAAGGAGAATTTATTAATCTGGCGGAGTATGTGGGACTTATAGCTCCAAAACATGGGCTCCACAAGGTTAATTTTCTTACAAGTTATATACTGTATAGCCAGTAGCCACGGCCACCATCACAGCCGCCTCGCCCATGCAGATTCGCATTTGACTTGGACAGATGGTAATGAAACAACGGAGCCAAGAACTGGTGGGCCATAGCTTTAATCCTAGCTTGCACTAGGTGGGCAAGAAATACACACAGTGAAAAAACACTTCCCTTTCCATTCGGGGCTTCCAAAGCCACTGACTTATCCGAGTTTTCTAGAATCAAAGGTTTCTAGCTCATCAGCCTTATTCACCTCTGTTCCCCATCTCCTTTTCTCTGCACAAACTCCGCACAAACTGGTTTCTACTTCAGCACTCTGCCATCTTGGCTGCTTCTCCTCTCCTCCACGTGGCCTTTCTCTGCTCTCGTCTAACATGGGCTTCTCTGACCCATTTTATAGTGTAGAAATCAAAACCTTCAATTCAATACACAAACAAGGAAGTCTCTGATACAAAGTCAATTATTTGAGGCATAATGGGATTCTCATAATAGTGCACCACCCCCTATCATGCAACAGTCAATTGTGGGAAAGGCTTAGTCTTTTTTAATTTTATTTATTTATTTATTTTATTTTTTTACAGGGTCAGAGAGAGGGATAGGTAGGAACAGACAGACAAGAACAGAGAGAGACAAGAAGCACCAATCATCAGTTTTTTGTTGTGGCACTTTAGTTGTTCATTGATTGCTTTCTCATATGTGCCTTGACCATGTGCCTTCAGCAGACCGAGTAACCCCTTGCTCAAGCCAGCAACCTTGGGCTCAAGCTGGTGAGCTTTTTGCTCAAGCCAGATGAGCCTGTGCTCAAGCTGGTGACCTCGGAGTCTCAAACCTGGGTCCTCCGCATCCCAGTCTGATGCTCTATCCACTGCCCCACCGCCTGGTCAGGTGTATTTTTATTTTATTTTATTTTATTTACAGGGATGGAGAGAGAGTCAGAGAGAGGGATAGATATGGACAGACAGAGAGGAACGAAGAGAGATGAGAAGCATCAATCATCAGTTTTTTGTTGCAGCACCTTAGTTGTTCATTGATTGCTTTCTCTTATTATAAAGTTCCAAAAGCTACAGAACTAATATTAATATTTTAGGAAGCTTAAAAAACATTTTTGTTGATTTGGGCTGGGTGTACAGAAAGATTTTGTGGATGACCTCTCTGTACTTGTGTGATTAGCAGAAAACTAACATGGCCAATGGCATTGTGTTGTAAATGCAGAAGAGGAAGGAGATTCTCTGACCTTCCCCCATACCTATGGAAGGAGGGGTGAATAGCTAGCCAGGTACAGGAATAAAAAGATTAAATTAAAATTTTTTCTTATACTGATAAACCATTTACAGGCCTTTGTCCCTATGGAAACTACCCCTCCCCTCCTGAAAGCATGTAGTTAATGTATGTATCTCTAAACAAAAGGTATAAACTTATGCCGTGATGTCAGGTTTTCTCCCCTCCCATGTATAATTAAGAGTATATAAACAACCCCTGAACTATTTTGGGGGGCTGCACAATTTCGGTCTGTTGCCCTGGGTCAGCCATATGTGGCCAGTGTATTTAATAAATTTCCTCTTTTAATAAAACTTTTCAAAAACTTATTTGGACTTGGTGCCTCTATGAAAACCTGTGGAATTGTGAATTTAGTTACTTTACAATATTCATATGTGCCTTGACCATAGGCCTTCAGCAGATGGAGTAACCCCTTGCTCAAGCCAGTGACCTTGGGTCCAAACTAGTGAGCTTTGCTCAAACCAGATGAGCCCGCACTCAAGCTGGCAACCTCGGGGTCTCAAACCTGGGTCCTCAGCATCCCAGTCCAATGCTCTATCCATTGTGCCACGACCTGGTCAGGTAGAAGGCTTAGTCTTAAAACTAAGCCTTAGGCTATAACAGTGGTAGTCAACCTTGTACCTACCTCCTACTAGTGGCGTGCCAGCTTTCATGATGGGTGGTAGCAGAGCAACCAAAGTATAAATAAAAAGATAGATTTAATTATAGCAAGTTGTTTTATAAAGATTCATTCTGCCAAACTTAGTGAAAATCTGACATAAAGTACTTGGTAAGTAATTATTATTATATGCTTTAACTTGCTGTAACTCTGCTTTATAAATTTTATAAAGTAAAGTTACTTTCCTATTTTATAAATCACCATTACTGTGGAGCCGATGGGTGCTTAGAAAATTTTACTACTAACAGAGATAAAAAAGTGGGAGGTAGTTATAAAAGGATTGACTACCCCTGGGCTATAACGACCCTGCCTGCTTGCAGCCTGTCCCCTACACCCAATGCAAACTATAAGCGAGCAAACATATATATCATATTTAGAAACTTATCTGACCAACATATACCGTTACAGTATCTAAGCAATATGCATGTGATTTCTTTGTTTAAGGTTTCCCAGGACTCAAGGAGAGGAGAGGGAAAGTTTCAGTGGGGTCAACATGGGGGTGTTGTAAAGTAGCATTCCTGGAACTTACTTCTGCGGGTTTACGTAGAGACACCAAGTCCAAATGAATTTTTTTAAGTAGTTTTATTAATATGCCGGCTGCATATGACTGACACGGGGTACAGCTGACCCAAATCATGCATGTCATGAAATAGCCTTGTAGCTCATTATATAGACTTGATCACATACAGGAAGGGAGAAGGGAAAAGGACGAGGAACATGACACAATAATCAATTCATAAACAAGCCTATAACATCTATCTATAGGATCTATAAAAAACATTCCTACAGCCTGACCAGGTGGTGGTGCAGTGGATAGAGCGTCAGACTGGGATGCCGAGGACCCAGGTTTGAGACTCCGAGATGGCCAGCTTGAGCGTGGGTTCATCTGATTTGAGCAAAAAGCTCACCAGCTTGGACCCAAGGTCACTGGCTCGAGCGAGGGGTTACTCGGTCTGCTGAAGGCCCGCAGTCAAGGCACATATGAGAAAGTGATCAATGAACAACTAAGGTGTCACAATGTTCAACAAAAAACTAATAATTGATGCTTCTCATCTCTCTGTTTCTGTCTGTCTGTCCATGTCTGTCCTTCTCTCTGACTCTCTGTCTCTGTAAAAACAAAACAAACAAACAAACAAAAAACATTCCTACATGTCAAAACCTGTAAGGCAACACAATAATGATGTTGTTTTACATATCAAAGACGTTCACAAATATTCCAGTGTCTACCTCCCATTCCTTTGTCCAGAGGTATATGTTACTCTCAGGATTCCAGGAAGGGAGGAAGAGTTGAAATCAGTGTAGGGTATGTAAATTTTGTCTCTTATTGAAAGGGAAAAGAAGTTCTTCAGATAACCTTTATTCTAAAGTTAAAACTAAATGACCCAGCCTGACCAGGCGGTGGCGCAGTGAATAGAGTGTCAGACTGGAATGCAGAGGACCCAGGTTCGAGACCCCAAGGTCGCCAGCTTGAGTGCAAGCTCATCTGGTTTGAGGAAATGCCCACCAGCTTGAACCCAAGGTCGCTGGCTCCAGCAAGGATTTACTCAGTCTGCTGAAGTCCCACGGTCAAGGCACATATGAGAAAGCAATCAATAAAAACTAAGGTGTTGCAATGTGCAATGAAAAACTAATGATTGATGCTTCTCATCTCTCTCCATTCCTGTCTGTCCCTGTCTATCCCTCTCTCTGACTCACTCTCTGTCTCTGTAATAAATAAATAAATAATTTAAAAAATGTTTAAAAAAACCCCTAAATGACCCAGTCATCCTTGCAAGCCAGAAAGCTTCTGCATTTCTCTCCCTCCTTTCTTTAGAGAAAGGATGGGCAAGAAGCCTGACTTAGAAGACAAGATGGCGATGGAGTAGACAGATGTACCAACTTCCACCTCCCAGAACCAAAGTGGATTACAAACTAATTTTAAGAACCATCAACTGGAAAAACCAACTTTGGACTAAATTAGGACTCTTTAACCAAGGAACACTGAAGAAGGCACACTGAGACTGGTAGAAAAAGCATAAATGAGGAGAGGGCTGCCCAGCTCCCTGGAGCGAGTGGCAGCTGGGAGAGGTTCGTATGGCAGGAAGTGAGTTTAGCAGAGAAAGGAGGGTCCTGAGTCCCAGGAACAAAGCCCCAGCCTGCAGCCCCAGAGCCTAGAAGAGGCATATGAACAGTATTTAGCTGGAAAGAAGACAGGATACTGTTTGTGAGAAAGAGTCTGATTTCTCAGACCCAGGATTCTTCCTAAAGGGATCACACAGAAAACCTCTCTCACAACCACTCACCCAGGGCTCCAGAGGATGGGGAGAGAGGAGAGGACCAGAGTAGCAGGAAGAGAGTGTAATCTAGGAGGCACAGGGAGAAACATTTTGAGAGACAGCCACCCTAACCTCTGGGACGAGTCCCTTCCCAAATCTGAAGTGAATATTTCCCCTGGAAACAGCAATACTAGCAAAGGGAAGCAGGACACCAGCCAAACAAGCTCTCCCATGGCACTCAGAGCAGAGTTGCTTAAAAGGAGGGAGCTTTCGAGACTAAAGTAGTGAGTGTTAGGGTCTGAGCTGCAGCACCCCCAGCCACAAGGCTGAGGGCTCGCCTGAGGGCGGGCAGTGGCAGGACATGGAAGAGCGGTTCTGTCGGCAAGGGCGAAAGCTAGCTGACCACCACTGAGGCCCAGGTGTGAGCTCAGTCTTGCCCGGCTGGGGATGAGGGGACGTGCAAAAGTGGTCAAGCCCAGCTGCAGGCCGCCTGCAATCCAGCCTGTGGGAGAAGGGCAGGAACCCCGGGAGGGGTGGAGAACTGCCCTTGAGCAAGGGCACAGGAGCACAGCCTTGTCTCGCCCACAGAACCAAGGCTTGTGGCCTGACTTGGGACCCGGCTCCTCCCGCGGGTGTGGAGCCAAAAGCCCAGAAGAGGTGGAGTCCTGCTACTGAGCATGGGCACACAGTCCTGCCTGGCCAGTGGAGCCAAGGCTTGCAGCCGTCCCACAAGTGGGCTCCTCCTGCAAAGGCGAGGTGAAAGCCTGGAATCAAGTGGAGACCCGCAGCTGAGCAAAGGTGCTCACCCCTGCACTCAGGGCCGAGCATAACACCACCCATGGGGTCGGTGTGAAGGCCAAGGCCACCGAGGCTTGTACACCTGAGCACGTGATCACAGCCGCTCCTGTGAAGGAGAGGTGGAAACTACAGCAACAGCCCGAGTGGGCAGGAACCGGCAACACCCATACCCGAATGCCCTAGGCAGCAACAGCAGAGGGGGTGGAGGGCCTGCAGACAGACCACACCTAGGGAACACAGAGGCCACACCCAGTGGACTCCAGTGGCCAAAACCTTCTTTTACACAGACAAAATGAGAAGGCAGAGAAATGCAACACAAATGAATCAAGAGAAATCCCCAGAAAAGGACCTGAATAAATCAGATATAACCAAATTACCAGATGCAGAATTTAAAATAATGATTGTTAGGATGCTCAAAGATATTAGAACAACAATAGATGGTCATTATGAACAATAGATGGTCATTATGAACACCTAAATAAAGAGATAGCAAATATAAAAAAGGAGATTGAAATAATATAAAAGAATCAGTCAGAAATGACAAATACAATATCAGAAATGAAGAACACAATGAAAGGAATTAAAAACAGGATGGATGAAGCTGAGAATCAAATCAGCAAGTTAGAGGACAAGATAAACAAAGGCACGAAAGCAGAGCAGAAAAAAGAAAAGAGACTCAAAAAGTCTGAGGAAACTCTTAGAGAGCTCTGTGACAACATGAAGAGAAATAACATCCGCATCATAGGGGTTCCTGAAGAAGAAGAGAAAGAACAAGGGATAGAGACTTTGTTCAAACATATCATAGCTGAAAACTTCCCTCAATTAAGGCAGGAAAACATCTCACAAGTTCAAGAAGCACAGAGAACTCCATGAAAGAGAAACCCAAAGAAATCTACACCAAGACACATCATAATTAAAATACCAAAGCTAAGTGATAAAGAGAAAATATTTAAAGCTGCTAGAGAAAAAAAGACTATCACCTACAAAGGAGCCCCCATAAGGATGACTTCTGATTTCTCAACAGAAACACTTGAGGCCAGAAAGGAATGGCAAGAAATATTCAAAGTAATGCAGAAAAAGAGCCTACAACCAAGACTACTTTACCCAGCAAGGTTGTCATTTAAAATTGAAGGAGAAATAAAAAGCTTCCCAGACCAAAAAAAAACTCAAGGAATTCACTACAACCAAACCAAGGCTGCAAGAAATGCTAAGGGGCCTGTTGTAAACAGATAAAAGGAGAAAAAGAATATAGCAAAAGAGGAATACAGTTTTAAAGAATAAAATGGCAATAAACAATTACATATCAATAATATACTTAAATGTAAATGGATTAAATGATCCAATCAAAAGACATAGGGTAGTTGTGTGGATAAGAAAACAGGACCTATACATATGCTGTCTAGAAGAGACACACCTTAAAACAAAAGATGCACATAGACTGAAGATAAAAGGATGGAAAAAAAAAATATTTTATGCAAATGGAAATGAAAAAAAAGCTGGGGTAGCAATACTTATATCAGACAAAATGGACTTTAAAACAAAGACTATAGTAAGAGATAAAGAAGGTTACTACATAATGATAAAGGGAGCAATCCAACAGGAAGATATGACCATTATAAATATCTACGCACCTAATATAGGAGCACCTAAATATATAAAGCAGACTTTGATGGATTTAAAGGGCGAGTTCAACAGCAATACTATAATAGTAGGGGATTTCAATACCCCACTAACATCACTAGATAGATCCTCCAGAAAGAAAATTAACAAAGAAACAGCAGACTTTAGGACATACTAGATCAACTCGATTTAATAGATATCTTCAGAACCTTTCACCCTAAAGCAGCAGAATATACATTCTTTTCAAGTGCTCATGGTACATTCTGTAGGATAGAGCACAAAAGTGGTCTCAACAAATTTAAGAAGATTGAAATCATATTGAGCACTTTCTCTGATCACAATGGCATTGAACTAGAAATCAACCACAATAGAAAAATGGAAAAATACTAAAACACTTGGAAACGAAATAGCATGTTATTAAATAACAAATGGGTTAACAACAAGATCAAAGAAGAAATTAAAAAATTCCTAGAAATGAATGATAACAAGCATACATCAACTCAAAATTTATGAGACACAGCAAAAGCAGTCCTGAGAGGGAAGTTTATAGCATTACAGGCATACCTCAAGAAGCTAGAAAAATCTCAGATAAACAACTTGACCCTGCATCTAAAAGAACTAGAAAAAGAACAGCAAGTAAAGCCCTGAGCTAGTAGAAGGAAGGAAATAATAAAGATCAGAGCAGAAATAAATGACATAGAGGCTAAAAAAACAATACAGAGGATCAATGAAACCAGGAGCTGGTTCTTTGAAAAGATAAACAAGATCGATGAACCTTTAATGAGACTCACCAAGAAAAAAAGAGAGAGGACTCAAATAAATAAAAGTAGAAATGAGAGTGGAGAAATAACAACTGACACAACAGAAATACAAAATATTGTAAGAAAATACTATGAAGAACTGTACACCAAAAAACTAGACAACCTAGATGAAATGGACAAATTCCTTGAAACATATAATCTTCCAAAAATTAATCTGGAAGAATCAGAAAACCTAAACAGACCAATTACAACAAATGAGATTGAAACAGTTATCAAAAAACTCCCAAAAAAGAAAAGTCCTAGGTCTGATGGCTTCACAAGTGAATTCTATCAAATATTCAAAGAAGAACTAACTCCTATCTTCTCAAGCTATTTCAAAAAATTCAAGAGGAAGGAAGACTTCCAAGTGCCTTTTAGGAGGTGAGTATAATTCTGATTCCAAAACCAGGCAAAGACAACACAAAGAAAGAAACTCTAGGCTGGTGTTTCCCAACGTGGGGCCCAGTTCGATAGTTAAGGGGGGCAATTTGAAAATGGACTCGACACGACTTTAACTCTTTTGCCCCAGGCCATTTAAATGAAATGCTAGATATCGATGCCAAATTTAACAAAAAATGCAATTCTTAAATAATTGCGGTAAATAATTATTAAGTATAATTTCGTTTGACAAGACCAAAATATCAACTGGGTGATTGGCGTCGTCAAGTAAACTTCGTCCTGGGAACCCCGGACTGTCGGGAGCCGATCAACAACTGCTGGCTGACAAGGTCACAGCAGGAGAAGACCCACAACTGCTGGCTGACAAGGTCACAGCAGAAGAAGATCAAAAACTGCTGATTGACAAAGTCACTGCAGTGAAGACCAATGGCTGTGGGGTGACAAAATCACCGCAAAGGATAGGCACAATGATACCTCCCCCTTTGACTTTTTGAATTAATCTGGCCTTATATCCCCCCTTTTCTGGGTGTGTGCTATTATTTGTGGCACAGGGATAATAGTACCGTGCTTTCCCTGTAGATTCGTAGTGATTTCTTTGGAAATGAGACAGAGGGTGTGAGTTCCACAGAAAAGCCTGCAAGCCCCTTGAACTGGGCTCATAGAC
This sequence comes from Saccopteryx leptura, assembly GCF_036850995.1. Classification (NCBI taxonomy): domain Eukaryota; kingdom Metazoa; phylum Chordata; class Mammalia; order Chiroptera; family Emballonuridae; genus Saccopteryx; species Saccopteryx leptura. The sequence continues at coordinate 179,646,459 of NC_089504.1, forward strand.
ATAAGAGGCTGGCTATGATATCCCTCGTAAAGGGTTAAGTTTGTAGGAGAATTCCTTCTTAATCATGTTAAAAAGAAGAGATTGTGACTTGTGAATGGTTAGGAGGCAGTGGCTGTGCACAGAGCACCCTTAGGCCTTCACTTAACATTTTTCTTCCCTAGCCTTTTCATGTGATAAGTAGAGAAACATTCCTTTCTTCTTTGATCTGCAAATAGTGGTATATTCTGAGAAGAATAGAGTCAGAACTTAACTAGTGTTTAAATATAATAAATAAGTAATATTTGATTAGACAATAGTATCTTAGGTAAGGTATAGTAGGATGGCCCATTGTGTGGCCTAGGATGAGAGTGTAGTCAGCAAGAAAAGAATGTTTTACTAAGAGAATTGTCTTTTGACTAAAGGCAATTGCTAGGCTTTCTCAATGAGATGTTCTCATGAGACTTAAAAATGTAGGGAAATCCATGGAATGTCTTGTGTTGCTGCTGGGCTATCTTGCAAGTGCACTCTGCATATCTTTGGATGAAAGCTATTCTTGATGTTATGTTAATTTCTATAGAGGCAAGCCTTTTAGAACTAATACTCTAAAAGCTTTTACTGATGTTGTTATCACTATTCAAGTTATTTTGTATTTTGAATGATTTGCTACCTGACTTGTGACTCATAGATGTAAATGAACTGTTATCCGGAAACATGAAAACATAGTGAAACAAAAGTAATAATTAACACCATGTGATTGTAACAGTGTGCGTGTATAAAAAGGGAGCTATACTAGCATTTGGGAGAGATGCCTGGCAGTAAATGCTAACCGGAGAATAAAGAGAAAGAAAAGAATTCGGCTCTCTCACTCCATTTTCACCGACGCCGTCTCCTCCTGTGGGACCCCTGGATCCCCCCCGGGGCTGGACCCCGGCACCGGACATTTTAAAAACTCACTAAACAATGCAGTTATTCTCACCTAATTGGCCCATCGCAACTTCTGTAGTGTTTCACATCATTCAGTTGGTGTTAATTTGAAATAAGTGTCAGTCAAAACTGTTGTAAAAGCTCATTGATTTAATAAATATACATATATATATTGTATAGATATAATTGGTAAGTATTTGATTTTATTTTTATCAATATTAAACTCTTTATTAAGTACTTCTTGCATCGGGGCTAGAAAGCACTAATATTTTATAAATATTATTGGGGCTATAATAGTGCATGCATGACAATTTTAATTTTAGAAGCATAACTTTCCAGAAAATTTTGTCAAGTGGAAAAAATATAGATACCTTTTGATTTGCAGTGGTAGTGTAGTAAATGTGTTATATACATTTAAATAAATATGAACTTTTAGTATACGTTTACTCTATATCACATTGAATATATTTTAACACATATTTTAATATTAGTTTTTAATTGATCTTATTTTTATTTCTTATAGCCCATAGTAAAATGAGTGGTGCAAGCAAGAAAAAAACTCGTCAATATTCAGAGGAATATTTAAAATTTGGGTTCATACCCACTGTTCACGATGAGCGGATTCCTTTTTGTCTTTTATGCCAGCAATGCTTGACCAACGAATCAATGAAACGAGGTCGTCTTGAGGCGCATTTGAAGGCAAAACATAGTGCTCATATTAATTCAGATTTGAGTTACTTTAAAACTTTAAAGAAAATTTTTGAAAAAAGAACAACACTAAAGTCTCTATTTACTGCTCATACTTCAACTAATAATCGTGTTCTTGAGGCTAGTTATCAAATTTCTTTATTCATCGCTAAAACTGGAGAAAATCACACTATAGGAGAGAATTTAATAAAACCATCAATATCAGCATTTCTTAAAACGGTTCTTGAAAAAGATGACAAAGATGTAAAAGCTATGCCACTCAGTGACAATACTGTTAGCAGAAGAATAGACGAAATGAATGAGGATATTGCTATGCCACTCAGTGACAATACTGTTAGCAGAAGAATAGACGAAATGAGTGAGGATATTGAAAAACAACTTATTGAAAAGCTGAAAACAAGAAAATTCTCCTTGCAAATGGATGAATCAACTTTGAGAGACAGTGAGGCAGTATTGATAACTTATGTAAGATATATTGATAAAGGACATTTTGCTGAAGAAATGTTGTTCTGTAAAAGATTAGAAAGCACCACTACCTCCAAAGATATATATAATAAGCTAAAAAACTACTTAGATGTCAATGATATACCAATGAAAAATATAACATCTTGTGCTGCAGATGGTGCTCCCAATATGATGGGCAAGAAAAATGGCTGCTTAAAATTGATGAAAGATGTGAATCCAGAAATGATTCTTGTGCATTGTGTTATTCATAGGGAAAACTTGGTAGCTAAAAACATCTCGCCTGTTCTGAATGAAGTATTACATACAGTAATAAAGTGTGTTAATGCTATTAAAGCTAGTGCCAAATGTGAGCGTCTTTTCAAGCTATTTTGTGAAGAACAAAATGAAGACCATGTGAGACTTTTACTTCATACTGAAGTAAGATGGCTATCTAAAGAAAACTGTTTGAAAAGATTTATGGAACTGTTTGATACTCTTAGTGATTTTTTAAGCAACAAACCTGAAGTGAAGTATTTGTTAACAATAGATGGTAAAGCATTTGTGAGTTATTTAGCCGATATCTTTGAAAAACTAAATATATTAAATAAGCAACTTCAAGGAACAAATAAAACTCTTGTTGATGCAAAAGCAAAGATATTTGGTTTCATTACCAATATTGAGTTATGTCAGAAACATATTAACAACAAAAACTTTAAACAGTTTTATTGGCTCCAAAAATGTGAAGTAACTGATACCGCTTTACTTGTTATTGCCAATCATTTGAATATTCTATCGACTGATTTAAAAGAAAGATTTTCTGATTTAAAACAAATTGATTTCCCAACATGGATGGTGCAGCCAATGTTAGTGGATTTGTCTGATATATCAAATATGCAGTATCAAGAAGAACTCGCAGAATTGCAAAATGATGAGTCAGTTAAAGCTTTATTTAATATCAAAGGAGCGATGGCATGGCTTTGTGAGAAAACAGAAATCAAATACCCAAATTCAACCAAATGTGCAAGAAAACTATTGCTACCGTTTCCATCTTCATTTTTAGCTGAATGTGGATTTAGTGCTGTAAATGATTTACTGGTAAAAAAAAGAAATCGGCTGGATATAACACAATGTGGAGACTTGAGACTAAAGCTAACCAAATTAGAACCTAATATAAAATCTCTGTGCAGCAAGCATCAAGCTCAAGGATCACACTAAATTAATATAATAAATTAATATAGAAAAATCTGTATTAAAATTATTTGGAATTTAAATTTCTGTTTTTCATTATATGTTTTGAAATTTTACTTACTGTGTTTTGTTAACAATTTCATAGTGATTTCTTCCTAGAACCTATCATTTATGTTTATTAAGTGAACAAATCAATTTTTTAATGTTAAAAATTATGTATGTTACATAGGGGGGGGACATAAAAATTTTAGAAAGGTTAAGGTGGGGCATGGCACAAAAAAGGTTGGGAAACACTGCTGGGCCAATATCTCTGATGAATTTAGATGCTAAAATCCTCAATAAAATATTAGCAAACCGGATCCAGCAATATATGAAAGAAATCATACACCATGATCAAGTGGGATTTATTCTTGGGAGGCAAGGCTGGTACAATATTCACAAAGCAATTAATGTGATTCACCACATAAACAAAAGGAAGGAGAAAATCACAAGATAATTTCAGTAGATGCAGTAAAAGCATTTGATAAAATCTATCACTCATTCATGATCAAAACTCTCAGCCAAGTGGGAATACAGGGAACATACCTCAACATGATAAAGGCCATCTATGACAAACCCACAGCCAACATCATACTTAATGGGCAAAAATTAAAAGCAGTCCCCTTAAGATCAGGAACAAGGCAGAGGTGCCCCCTTTCACCACTCTTTTTTTTTTTTTTTTTTTTTTTTTTTTTTTTGTATTTTTCTGAAGTTGGAAACGGAGAGGCAGTCAGACAGACTCCTGCATGTGCCCGACCGGGATCCACCCTGCATGTCCACTGGGGGGCGATGCTCTGCCCACCTGGGGTGTTGCTCTGTTACAACCAGAGCTATTCTAGCACCTGAGGCAGAGGCCATGGAGTCATCCTCAGAGCCTGGGCCAACTTTGCTCCAATGGAGCCTTGGCTGTGGGAGGGGAAGAGAGAGACTGAGAGGAAGGAGAGGGGGAGGGGTGGAGAAGCAGATGGGTGCTTCTCCTGTGTGCCCTGGCTGGAGTCAAACCCGGGACTCCTGTATGCCAGGCCGATGCTCTACCACTGAGCCAACCGGCCAGGGCCCCTTTCACCACTCTTATTCAACATAGTTCTGGAAGTCCTAGCCACAGCAATCAGACAAGAAAAAGAAATAAAAGGCATCCAGGTTGGAAAAGAAGAAGTAAAACTATCATTATTTGCAGATGATATGATATTGTTTATAGAAAACCCTAAAGTCTCAGTCATAAAACTACTGGACCTGATAAATGAATTCAGCAAGGTGGCAGGATATAAAATTAATACTCAAAAAATCAGAGGCATTTTTTACACTAACAGTGAACTGTCAGAAAGAAAATTAAGGAAGCAATCCCCTTTACCATTGCAACCAAAAAAATAAAGTACCTAGGAATAAATTTAACCAGGGAGATTAAAGACTTGCCTTTTGACCCAGCTATACCACTTTTAGGAATATACCCCAAGAACACCATAGCACTGTTCCAAAAGAGGAAATGCATCAAAAGAGTTTATGGCAGCATTGTTCACAATAGCGAAGATCGGGAAACAGCCCAAGTGTCCGTCAGTGGACGAGTGGATTAAAAAGCTTTGGTACATATATACTATGGAATACTACTCAGCCATAACAAATGATGACATCGGATCATTTACAACAACATGGATGGACCTTGATAACATTATACTGAGTGAAATAAGTAAATCAGAAAAAACTGAGAACTATATGATTCCATACATAGGTGGGACATAAAAATGAGACTCAGAGACATGGACAACAGTGTGGGGGTTACAGGGTGGGAGGGGAGGAGAAGGAGGGGTTTGGGGAGGGGAGGGGCACAAAGAAAACCAGTTAGAAGGTGACGGAAGACAATTGGACTTTGGGTGATGGGAATGCAGCATAATCAAATGTCAAAATAACCTAGAGATGTTTTCTCTGAACATATGTACCCTTGATTTATCAATGTCACCCCATTAAAATTAATAAAAAAAAAAAAGCTTGACTTTTCCTCCTAAAATATTAATATTAATTTTTCAATTCTTTGGTACCTTACCACAGAGGAAGGGGTTTCCAGATCACTGGCCATAGTCACATACAGATCTTGCTGTTCTTGTATTGTAACTATGGGATACAGATAATTTATCACTGGCTGACTTGGTTATCCCAGCTTGCTCCTTTCCCTTGTATTTTTTTCGTTTCTTTCTTCTCAGGGAAGAGGGGGCCTACCCCTCCTTCCACACTCCCCACTTTGAGAGTTCAGAATTTCTTTTATACTGGAGTCTCACATTCTTTATCTGGTTCCAAGGGGAAGGCATGATAGTGGTGGGTAAAGTATACATGGGCTGTTGTTCATTGCTGTACTGTGGCCTCTGTCATGTTCCTTATGCTGTTCATTAATAATGGCAACAAACACGGACCTATTAAGCAAATTCCTAAGAGTAGTAAGACTGCTCCTGTAAGGGTTTTAAATCCACCAACCTGAGAACCATCCCCCCAAAAGGCTATTAGGGTTCCATCTGTGCCAAACTTGCATGGGCACATGTGCTAGTTTTGTCCTCTTCTTGACAAGGTCCTTAACTGCTTGGCCCTGGTCGTCTATTTGCAGGCAACCATTAGTGAGATTAAATTTCCCACACACTCCTCCTTCTGCTTCTAGCAGATAATCTAGTGCCAATCTGTTTTGGTAGGTGGCATTTCTCATCTGAGTTGGCTGTTGTGCAAGGAGAGTTAGGGCTCACCCAGTCTCATTGGTTATGATTTCTAAAACTGCCTGCAATCGAATAATCCATTTTAACATATAAATGGGGGTATGGTATCCCTAAGATATATCTTCTGCCCAGGTGGCAGATCTATAGTATTGGATTATTCGCTCTGGGGGCCACTCATCATCTTTCCAGTCTCCTATCTGAAGTTCTCTTTTTACCCATTGTAAGGGCTATGGAGCTGGATACCAAAGCAGTTCCCCTGTTTCCAGAGGCAAGAAGAAAAAGGAGGACTTTTTCATACCTATCACACAGCTTCCTTCCCAATTCTTGGGAAGATGGGTATAAGCCCTATTTCCACAGATTCAGTAAAGTCCATGTGGTGCTATCCAGTCTCTGGCCCTGCCTGGGTCCCGCCAGGCTCCAGTTAGCTCAGGGTATCTGGCCAATGGATTTCTCTCCATCTGGTTTCCCCACCACACACCATGCTTGGAGGTGATTATAATACCGTTGTCCAAGGCAAGTCAGTTCTCCAACTGATTCAGTCAGATCTCTTCCTCCCCTGGCTAAGCAGGCCTGCCCTATGATAGTACAGTATGTTTTAAAATCCATTGGCTGTCTTCAGAAGTGCAGGGGGGTCATTACATTTGGCCTACCATCTGTGGGAACTAGTTCCTTAGCTTCCCACAGCCATCTATCCCCTGTTAGAGTTCCCCCACATACATAGCATGAGGTGATATTTAGGGAATGAATGGGCTATTCCCTCAGCCATCCTGAGGAACAAGTTGTTAGTTGTTAGCGGGAGTGGTGGTGGGGGTCTAACTGCTTCTTCATAAAAAGATTTATATACTTGGAAGGCTCAAACCAGGTGATTCTGTATCTGGCCCCAGAAGATGAGTTAAGCATAGGGGTTTAAAGCCAGCTCCATTAAGGCCAAGGGTTAATACCTCATTTTGCCTCCAGCAGGGGTCCAGAGGATTGGTTATAACTAGCTCTAAGGGATTGCACCCACAGCTAGTGCAATTTGACAGGGTTGTTCCTTTCCTCAGGTATACTTCCCTCTTCTTGGAACTGTCCTTTTCCCAGGTTGCCCATAAGACACATGACCAATATACACAGCTGGTCTCACAGGTGAAACTTTGTGAGCATATATACTTTTCTTTTACCATGTAGCTTCTCTCCCAGCAGAGAGACCCACAGGTCCTTCCTTCATCCCATGGTGCCTGGCTTATGGCTGCACGTGTATCAAAACCCAATGTGACTTGTCTGGGTTTTTTTTTTAACTTTGGTCTGGACTATAGTTCGTCCTTCTACCTATTTCCCCCATCCTCCTGCTGCTATTTTTATTTCAAATATTGTTGTAATAGGAGGATCTGTAGGATTATAACAGACAGGGCTGGTTATTCCCTGGGTCATACACTGAATATTGAGTCTGCTTATAGGTACAGGTTCCTTTCTGAGTTCCCTCACACTCATAGAAGCTATAGAAAAGCAAGGTGGTGGAGACCTTTTGGCCTTCCTTGGTGACATAGATACACAGTTCACAGTCCTCTGCCCTAGTTACCCTCCCTCCCCAGAGCCCAATTATAAGAAGTCCCATGGTGAGGTTCCTCAAGCTTCAGTCATACATGACTAGCCAGCTTCCGGTTTGTGGCTGGATCAGGGCATGCTGTCCTTCTCAGGGTCAACTTAAAAGGGTTGGCAGGATCAGTTTCTGCTGTCCACAATGGTGTCTCCGCTGGGGCCACAGGCTTCAGGCAGCTATGGAGAATCTAGGCGAGTATGCTTTCTACCTTGGCAGCAGTGGGAGTGGTCAGGATCACAGTGTAGGGTCCCTTCCACCTGGGTTGGAGGGGAGCTGGATTCCAATTCTTGACCCATATCTGGTCTCCTGTGGAAAAAGAATGGACAGGGGCAAACAAACTGATCAGAGCCCTATCTAGCAACCACATGGATATGGTACCGGCTACCTTGCCTAAATTTTCTAATTGTCTATGTAGTTCTGTTTCTTCTAATTCTTGGGTAGTCCCTGGCAAGCTATGTAACATTGGGGGAGGCCTATTGTATAATACCTCATAAGGTGAGTACCCGGTGTTCTTGGAGGGAGTGCACCGAACCTTAAACAATATTAGAGGCAAAGCTTATACCCATTTAAGATCTATTTCCTGACATAATTTGCTAAGCCCTAACTTCACAGTCCTATTCATGCGTTCCACCTTTCCCGAGCTCTGAGGTCTGTATGCTGCGTGAAGCTTCCAGATGATGTCCAATGCTTGAGCTGTTCCTTGTACTACCTTAGCCACAGAGACTGGGCCGTTGTCGGAGCCTATCCGAAGTGGCAGTCCAAACCTTGGAATTACTTCTCTGAGCAATGCCCTTGTTACTTCTCTAGCCTTTCCAGTCCAAGTGGGGTAGGCTTCTACCCATTCTGAGTAGGTGCACACTAACACCAACAGGTACTGGTAACCTTGACTCTTGGGCATCTCAGTGAAATCCACCTGTATATCCTCAAAGGGGGCTGCCCCATAGGACTGAATACTGGGGGGTACTGAAGGTCCTTGTTTTGCATTATTCTGACAGCAGGTTGAGCAGCATAGGCTGACTTTTTTGGCTAGGGTTGCGAAGAGAGGGATATAGAAATATCTCCCTAGCAGTTTTTCTGTCTTTTCTTGTCCCAGATGGGTGGCAGCATGCAAAGCCTGGACTTCTGTTGGCCCCAGCAGGTGAAGAACAACAACTCTACCATCTGGAAGTTGCATCCAGCCGTCCTTTAATTTTTTGGCCTCTTCTTTCTCTATCTACCTTTTCTTTCCCTCTGAATATCTGGGTGCACTGGATGAGAGTGTACCCATGTGGTAGGGCAGGGTAGAAGCCTTCTTTGCCTCTGCATCTGCTCTAGCATTTCCCTGGGCTTCTACTGTTCCTCCCTTCTGGTGTCCTCGGCAGTGGATCACTGCTACTTGTTTTGGCTTCCAGACTGCTTTTAGCAGCTGAAGAATTTCTCCTGGATATTTAAGTTCTTTGCTACCAGCAGTTAACTGTCCTCTCTCTTTGTAATAAATTTCCCTATGTATCATACTTGGAGAGTAAGAAAGGCAAAACGGGAATCTACAAAGATATTCACTCTTTTCCTTTCACTGAGCTCTAAGGCTCAAGTCAGGGCAATCAGTTCTGCCTGCTGAGCAGAAGTGCCTTGGTGTAGAGGCCATGCCTCTATAGTTTCTGTTAGAGTCACTACTGCTTACCCTGCCTGCCTTTCTCCCCTTGAGTTGACAGAGCTGCTCTGTCTATATATAGCTCCCAGTCGGGCTCCATTAGGGACTGATCTAGCAAGTCTAGATGGCCAGTTGGAGTACATACACTGAGTCAAGTACTTCCAAGCAACTGTGCTGCAGCTTTCCCTCATTCACTGGGAGCAGTGTTGCTGGATTTAAAGTGGTACACACCTCTATTACTAGTCTTGGGTTTTCACATAATAAACTCTGGTACTTACTGAGGTGGGCATTAGTGAGCCAGTGATGTCCTTTGGCATTCATCAGAGTCACTACAGCATGTGGCACCCACACTTTCAGGTCTTTTCCTAAAGTTAGTCTGTCTGTCTCTTGCACCAGCATGGCAGAGGCTGCTAGGGCTCTCAAGCATGGTGGCCAGCCCTTTGCAACCCTGTCTAGTTTCTTGGAGAGGTAGGCTATCGGTCTAGGCCATGACCCTAAATCCTGGGTTAATACACCCACTGCTGTCTTGCTCTTCTCTGTGACATACAGCACAAAAGGTTTTTTGGGTTTTTTTTAAAGATTTTATTTATTCATTTTAGAGGGGGGAGAGAGAGAGAGAAGGAATGGAGAAGCAGGAAACATCAACTCCCATATGTGCCTTGACCAGGTAAGCCCAGGGTTTTGAAGTAGCAACCTCAGCATAACAGGTCAACCCTTTGTCCACTGCACCACCACAGGTCAGGCACAGCACAAAAGGTTTTGCTAAGTTAGGAAGACCTAGCACCGGGGCAACTTGTAATTCCTTTTTAAGAGTCTGAAAGGCACAGTCCTGTTCTGGCCCCCAGTCCATGGGCTCCTTTTCTCCCCCCTGGTGTGACTTCATAGAGGGATTTGGCCAGTACTGCAAAGTTGAGGATCCACAAACGGCAGATTCTTACTGCACCCAGGAACTCTCTTACTTGTCGCCTTGCGGTGGGGATTGGGATGTTCTGAATGATCTGTTTCCGTTCTACCCCTAGCCTCCTTTCCCCTATTGAGAATGAGTCCCAAGCATTTTACTTGCCTTTGGCAGATCTGAGCCTTCTTCTTCCAGACCTTGTATTCATTCTTCTCTAGATGAATTCTTCTCATCCGTTTCTCAAACACATACTTGGAGAGTTTTATGACTTAGCAACAGGTCATCTACTACTGAAGGAGGACACATCCTATGTTCTGTCCCGGAAACCTCTGATGTTCCCTAGTGAGGGCTTCCCCAAAGATGGTTGGAGAGTTCTTGAACCCTTGCGGGAGCCTAGTCCAGGTATACTACATCTTAGCCCCTGTAGTCAGGTCCTCCTATTGGAAGGCAGTTTCTGGCTTTCAGGAGCCAGTCTTATACTAAGGAAGGCATCTTTTAAGTCCCAGCAAGTGAACCATGAGACTTGAGCAGGGAGGAAGAAGTGTATAAGGATTTGGTACTTTTGGGTGCAGAGTCACTACTGCTTCATTTATGACCTTCAAATCCTGTACTGGCTAATAATCATTGGTCCCCAGTTTTCTGATAGGAAGCAAAGGAGTATTCCAGGGTGATTGGCATGGGATAATGATTTTGTACTCCTTGAATCTTTGTAATTGCACCTGGATCCCTTTCAAGGCCTCCTAAGAATCGGGTATTGTTTTTGGCTGACAGGCAGTGCCTCAGGTTTTAACTCTGTCTGCACTGGCACTTGATTTATTGCCAGCCTTGGTGGGGGGGGGGGGGGGTTCTTCAGCTCAGACTCCAGGGTAGTTTTGAATTAGTTTTTGGCTTGGAGGCTTCCCAAATGGAGCAGCAAAAATCCTCCACTCCTCCTCTCTGGGGACAGTTAGAGTGAGAACAAGCCTGGGCTTAGGCACCTGTAAGTCCAGCTGGCCATTGTCAGCAAAAGATATAGTAGCCCTTAATTTGCTCACCAGATTGCATCCTAATAGGGGCACTGCACAGTCAAGTATATATAAAAACTGATGTATAACTTCATGACCTCCTAGTGTACATTTGTGGGGCAGACAGAACTCCTGTTCGGCCTGTGCTCCTATAACGTCAACTCTACGGGTGGAGAGTGGCGCTACTGGCCACGTCACCACTGAGTGGTCAGCCCCTGTATCAATCAGGAAGTCTGTCTTCTGGCCCCCTACCTCCATGCGGACCATAGACTCAGTGGGGGCCCCTGAGCCCAGTCACTCTCAGTCCAAGAAAGACTCCCCAGCTATGTTGAACAGGGTGCCTTCCCCTTGGGAGGTGGCTGGTAGACATGCTTCCCCCTTGTCCCGGTTGGGACATTTATTTTTTTAATGACCGGTTCCTCAGCAGATGGCACACTGATCACGTCACAGGGGAGCTCTGCCTGACTGTCCTTTCAGCACAAAAGATATGTACATTGCATTTTTAGATATAATGTTATTGCACACTTAATAGACTACAGTATAGTATAAACATAACTTCTTCTTTTTATTCTTTTCTTCTTTTTATTGATTTTAGAAAGAGTAGAGAGAGAAGGGGGAGCAAGTGGGAAGCATCAACTCATTGCTATTTTTTTTATAGATTTTATTTATTGCTTTTAGAGGAGAGGGAAGAGCAGGAAGCATCAACTCATAGTAGTTGCTTCTTTTATGTGCTATGATTAGGCAAGCTTGGGACTTTAAACTGGTGACCTCAGCATTCTAGGTCGACTCTTTATCCACTGCACCACCACAGGTCAGGCAACTTGTTGCTTCTTGTATGTGCCTTTACCTGTGTGGGGAAAATGACTGTGTTAGGCTTGCTCACAGATTTATCAGCTGTAGGCTCTTTGTGCAAATAGGACAGGAGCATGTGACAGCACTATTATAAGGATGTAAATACTTCCCCTCAAGGGCGTGATGTGGGAGATCATGTCTCACCACTGAGAGGTGCAATTGATTTTTCCTGACCCCTTGCTCTCCATTGCAAAAAGCAGGTTTTTCTTTTCCCTGTGTTTTTTGTTTGTTTTTTCTTTTTCTCTCTTTGTTTGGCCTGTCTTGGTGAGCCTCCAATAAATTGCAATGCCCCACCATCCTCCAGCTCCACTGTTCCTTTATCATCTGCCCGAATTCAGTGCGAATCTGATTGGCCATGGCCACTGGCCTTACAACTGGGCAAGCCCGGGGTTTTGAACCACCAATCTCAGCATTTCAGGTCAATGCTTTATCCACCGCACCACCACAGGTCAGGCTAAACATAACTTTTACATGCACTGGGAAACCAAAAAAAAAAAAAGTAACTTGCTTTATTGCAATATTCATTTATTGCTATGGTCTGAAACCAAATTCGCAACATATCCGAGTTATGTCTGTATATTAGGTCTTCATCCTTGTTCCAGGCACAGAGTTCCTAAAAAACCTTGGAGTTTCCTAAATCATTGAGAGGTGTAAAGATATATTGTGTTATGTTAATAAGTGGCTTTTGGACCTGAAATTAAGGATGGGGGCTGATAACCAGGAGGACCAACCTAATGAATAGAGGGTTGGAACTGAGCTCCAAGGAGAAAAGAGGAGGGACTGGAGATTGATTCAATCACCAATGGTCAATGATTTAATCCATCATGTTGTCAATTAAACTCAAAAAAGAGTCTGAAATTTGGCTGGAAAGAAATGATTTAAGAAGCCACCAATGAATGCACAACTAAATGGAACAATAAATCAATGTTTCTCTCTCTTTTTCTCTCCCTCTCTTCCTTTCTCTCTCTCTAAAATAAATAAATTTCAAAAAGTAAAAATAAAAATATTTGCCTGACCAGGCTGTGGCGCAGTGGATAGAGTGTTGGGCTGGGATGCAGAGGACCCAGGTTTGAAACCCCGAGGTCGCCAGCTTGAGCATGGGCTTATCCAGTTTGAGCAAAGCTCACCAGCTTGGACTCAAGGTCGCTGGCTTGAGCAAGGGGTTACTCGGTCTACTGTAGCCCCACGGTCAAGGCACATATGAGAAAGCAATCAATGAACAACTAAGGTCCCGCAACAAAGAATTGATGCTTCTCATCTTTCTCCCTTCCTGTCTGTCTGTCCCTATCTGTCCCTCTTTCTGTCTCTCTCTGTCCTTGTCACACACAAAAAAAATTATTCAAGGGTTTTAGGGTTTGCAATCCAAAAACACAACTAGGCAGTACCCAGAATATTCTAAAGAAGAAATGTAGTAAGGTACCAAAAAGCTGCAAAATTAATACAGTGGTACCTTGAGATACAAATTTAATTCGTTCTGTAACCGAGCTCGTAAGTCAGTCAACTCGTATATCAAACTGCCGATACTGGACCCATGCACCAACGCATCAACTAGTGGCAGCTTCCTGAATCACAACTCGTATCTCAGAATTTCACTCGGATCTCGAACAAAAATACGAACCAAGTCGCAGCTCGTATCTTAAAAAAAATTTGTATGTTGGTCTGTTCGTATCTCAAGGTACCACTGTATTGATATTCTAGGAGGAAAGGTCAGGCTTTCCTGTCCAGTCCTTTCTTTGGGGAGGGGAGGGAGAAGAATGTAGAAGTGTCTGGCTTGCAAGGACAATGGGTCATTTAGTTTTAAATCTAAAATAAGGGTTAACTGAGGAACTTCTTCTCTTTCAGTAAGAGACAGAATTTACATACCACCCTACATTAATTGTGGTTCCTCCTCTCTTCCTGGAATCCCGAGAGTAACATACCTCTAGGCCAGGGGTAGTCAACCTTTTTATACCTACTGGCCACTTTTGTATCTCTGTTATAGTAAAATTTTCTAACTATTCACCGGTTCCACAGTAATGGTGATTTATAAAGTAGGGAAGTAACTTTACTTTATAAAATTTATAAAGCAGAGTTACAGCAAGTTAATGCATATAATAATAATTACCAAGTACTTTATGTCGGATTTTCACTAAGTTTGGCAAAATAAATCTTTATAAAACAACTTACTATAGTTAAATCTTTTTATTTATACTTTGGTTGCTCCACTACCACTCACCATAAAAGCTGGAATGCCCACTAGTGGGTGGTAGGGACCAGGTTGACTACCACTGCTCTAGGCAAAGGAAGGGAGACAGATACTAAAAGATCTGTAAGTATCTTTGATTGTATTACCCTGAAAGTTTTAATGTCTCTATGGATCCCCTAAACAAATGTTGTAAGCTTGCTAATAATTATGTCATGATGTCATGCTCCCCCCAACCTGTGTGTGATCAAGGGTATATAACCAGCCTCTGAAATCTATTTGGCATATGATTTGGGTCTGAAAATGCCCTGAGTTAGTCATATGTGGCCGGCATATTAAATAAATCTCCTCCTTTAATAAAACCTTTCAAAATTCATCTGGACTTGATGTCTACGTGAACCCGCGGAAGTGAGGTATGGGTACTTTACAATAGAAGGAAACGCTAAGCACTCCTGTGAAAAAAGTGTATTCTTGAATCAGTTTAGTATTCTCAGCCTCTGGATTGGTCCAAGATGGAAATCCTCTAGATGGCCAGTGGTCTGGATAATGGATGTCAGGTAGTTTGGATACATGAACATTCTATCCTTAGTTTTTCTGGGGATAATCAGAGAATTATTTTGAGGTTTGGTGTATATCCAATCATTGATGAAGGGCTATAAAATGCAAGTTTAAGTTCCCAGGCTTGTTAAAACAAGTATAGAATCATTTCCTCATGCCTCAACCTATTTGATGTTAGTAATTTAGCAGCTTGACTTCAGTGACTTTATTTTTTCATTATTCTTCAATGCCTATAGTGGAAAGAAAGGGGCCACATGCTAAACCTGACTGAAAGGTTGAAACTGGGGGGCCGGTCTACTGAGGAGGGGAAAAGCCTATTTTCAGTCTGTATGGCCAGGGGCTGGCACCATCATGGCCATTCACATACAGGTTCCCATTAGATTTGGGCAGAGGGTAAAGAAACTATGGAGACAAAAACTAGTGGGCCATTGCTTTATTCTAGCCTCACACCCAGGTGGTGAGTAAAAACACACAGGGCTCCAAAACCCACTCATTCAGAGCTCAGAAAGCTACTGACACATCCGGGTTTTCCTAGAATCAAAGCCCCAACCACTTCTGGTTCCCCATCTGTACACCTTCTCCCATCTCTTCTCTGCACAAACTGACTTTTCATTAGCAACCTGCCATCTTGGCTTCTCCACAAACTTTTCTTGGCACGAAAACCCCTCCTCCTGCAACATTAGCATAACAATAGTCCTTGCCAAGCACGAAGGTAATTAGCCATTTCATCTGGGCAGCGCCACTTTTAACAAAGTGAGCAAACATAAAAATCACATTTTACAAACTTATTTGCCCAACACAGTCTCCCTTGGAAACTAGCAGGTTGGTATAAACCCCTGACCAGGTCAGACCTGGAAGGACTCCAGATGGACTGCCTTGTCCTGTATGGGAGAGCTGACAGGCTAAGCCCCTTGGACCCGAATGGAAGGTGGCTGTGGGGAAGGGGAAAGCCTACTTTCAATTTCTGTTGGCAACTGGCTGGTCGATATAAACCCCTGTCCAGGTCAGACTTGGAGAGAACCCCAACTGGATTGCTGTTGAGAAACAAGTTTGTAACAAGTGTTTTTTCAGTTTGCTCACCTGTATTGAGGCAGCGCCATGTGTATATAGTGTATGGAAGGCTGCAGGTGCTTGCCCTCAGGGCCGCAGATTGCAAATGTGGATTGCCTGCCTCCATGGGGAAGGAAATTGTTTGCTATTGTTGGCCCCAAAAGGGATTTTTAGCCCAGCCTGTTTGGCCAGGGAGTGCTTAGGCTGGTGAGGGCCTGTGAGTTCTGGGAATCCGGAAAATGAGTCAGTTGAGTGCAGAGTGCTGAGGGGCTTGGGAAGCTTGAGGAAAAGGAAAGTGGTCTTCCCTGCCTGTTTGCTCATGGGCAGTTACAAGACTTTAGTAAACATAATTATTGCAGGAATCAAAGGAGGACAAAAATGCCCAGACAACTTGATGAAGAGAGTAGGATTTATTTAGCCAGCAGAGCTGCATGACCCCAACAGAGTCAACAAAACACAAGCTCCCTGTATGGCCAGTAACCACGGCCACCATCACAGCTGCCTGGCTCGTGTAGGCTCACATTTGATTCAGACAGACAGTAATGAAACAAGCCAAGAACTGGTGGGCCATAGCTTTAATCCTAGCTTGCACCCAGCGGGCAAGAAATACACACAGTGGGAAAACACTTCCCTTTCCATTCAGGGCTCCCAAAGCCACTGACTTACCCGACTTTCCTAGACTCAAAGGTTTCTACCTCACCAGCCTTATTCTCCTCTGTTCCCCATCTCCTTCTCTCTGCACAAACTCTGCACAAACTGGCTTCTCCTTCAGCACTCTGCCATCTTGGCTGCTTCTCCTCTCCTCCACACATGGCCTTTCTCTGCCCTCCTCTAGCATGGGGTCCTTTGCCCCATTTTATAGTGTAGAAATCAAAACCTTCAATCCAATATACAAACAAGGAAGTCTCTGGTACAAAGTCACTTATCTGAGGCATAATGGGATTCCTCATGAGAGTGCACCACCCCTTATCATGCAACAGTCAAGGGTGTGGGGGAAAGCTTGGTCTTAAAACTAAGCCTTAGGCTATAATAACAGTTCCTGCTGACAGCCTGTCCCCTACACCCAATGCAAACTATAAATGAGCAAACATATATATCATATTTACAAACTTATTTGACCAACATTCCACCCCTTTTGCTCGCTTCACAATCTAAAGCACAGGTATTCCTGCACAAGGAAATTAGGCACGTTACACAAATTGCAACAACATGACAAATCATACAATTTCAACAATTACAAAGGTACGTTTCATCAGTCTCTGAGCACTTTGCCAAAAGCACAAAATGTCCTTGGCCTTCTTTCTAGCCATGGGAAAAGCTTCCCAGGACAGGAGGAGGGCCTGTAGCAAAGCCACCCCTCACCCCCATCAGGGTATTTCACATTGTCCAAAATCCATAAGTCCATCCAACAAAGGAGCCAGTGCCCACTCTGGTCATAGTCTAGGAATCAGTCCATGCACATGGGACCTCAGCCACCCTCCTCATCCCTGCCATCCTGGCAGGTCTTACACTGTCCCAAAGGGGAGCACGTGGCAATGGCAGTCAGCATTTTCATCTCTGTTCCAGAGAGCATGATGGCATGCACCCCTATGTCCCAAAATTGCAGACCTACCAAAGGCAGAGTAGGTACTCCTTGCTGCTGGGCTCTCACCTTCTGGCGACTGCGGATTGCTGCCGCAGACCAGCATGGCTCCTAATTCTGGGTTTTGAGTGAGAATAATGCAGAATTAATGAAACAGACTTAAGAAAAAAGGATGGGACCAGGAGGACTCTTCAATGCTGATGGCAATATCCGAGTGCCTCATAGCCCCAGTTTGCTTTATTATATAGCCATATGCAAATAAAGGAAGTCCTTGATACAAAGTTACACATCTGAGGCTAAAACAGAAACTCTCCCAAGGCATAAACAGGAATCCCCCTAACATGCATAAGTGAAATCAACCAACATCTGAACAAACAAAGAGTAAGAGGAAGGGCATGTAAATTGCTTCCAGCAACTTAAGCAAGCAAGTGAAGTGGGTGCAAATACTCAGCATCATAGTCAATAGGGAGGTGGGGGGAGGAGAACTTAGCCTTTTGCTAAGCCTCGAATCTACAAAGGCTTTTTGCCATTTATGGTCCACAACATATCCCCCTTTTCTTTTTTCTTTTTAATTGGTGTGCTGAGATTTGCACTCATCTGATTTTCTAGTTTCCCAGATTCTAATTTGGAGGCAGAAAGAAAAAATACAGAATAAACACAAAATTATTATAACCAATGCTAACAGAACAAGCATTCTAATACATTACAGGAATGAAAGCCTTCAAGCAAATTCTTAGCCAATATAACAGGATCTATAAAAACGTCTTTGCTGTTTTGAATGTCCTTAACATGTTCACCAAGTCCATGCTGACACAAAATCATTCTGCATTCCCTGCAAATGCAACCCAGCCTCAGTTCAGTCCATTAAGAGCTGTCACAAGGAGCAGGAGTCCAGGAAAAGTCCACATCCAGGAAAAGTCCTCATGGCACTGAAATTTTTGTCACATTTCTATACTTTGCAGCTCGCATCCAAGTCCCAATGACCGCTGCTTCTAGCTGGTACTGATTCAGGTAGACTGAAAGAGCCATCTGCAGGCATGTGTGAAGATGGAGCTTCCATTCTCTTTAAACTGGAGAGATGAACCCAGGGGGCCTTTCCCTGGAGCTTTGAAGCCGTGGGGTGGTGAGGAGAACCTTCAGATACACTATGATAGGTGGCAAAGGTAAATTCGTAACAGAAGTTGGCAAAAAGGAGAAAAAGAGCTCTAAATTAGGAGTAGGTCCCAGTCTAAAATAGGCATGGGGCATTGAGGCAGGAGGAATAAAGGAGATAAACAAAGCAGCAGAAAATAGGACTATCAACACCCACAACAGAGATCTTCGAGGGAAGAATAAAAAACCCGAATATTTGGGCAAGACATAGTTAAGTGGCCCTTGTGTAAATGAGATCAGTTTACCTGCTGCTTGGAAGAAATGCCCTAGGCTTGTCCACGTGAGATGGGGCCAACGACCCTGGGCACCTTTAGTCTTCAGTGGCAAGTTCCAGAAGGCTGGGCAAGGTTAGGTCACAGGTGGCTGGAGCAGGGCTGAAAGAGACTGAACCCTCCCTTAGAGAAGCGAGGGGGAAGCCTACCTTCCAGTGTCCCTGTTTCCTCACAGCAAAGGCATGTAAGTCTGGCAGGTTTTAGCTCAATGACCTTCCTTTCCACTATTGAAGCAGGGCCCAGATGGAGTCCTATGAGGCCCCCTCAGGACATTGGAGCCTTTAGGGGTGTATCCCAAGAGCTGTTTTTTCACCTGATCTCTTTTGGGCTTTGTCTGACTCTTGGTCATTATAGACCTTAAAAATCATGCTAAGATCTCGCTGAGGGGTTTGAGGATCCCATCCGCCTATATTAACTTTTTCCATGTATCTGGAGCTATTTGGAAAAAGACAAAACAGCATTATTAGCTGGATCAAATAAAAGAGAGTAGAAGTATGTAGGAGAAAAAGGTTTGGCCTTTCCTGTACATAAGCATTCAAAAAATAATTTTTTTAAGTAAAAAACATGATAAAGTAGATTTGCAGGAATTCCAGGATATGACTCCCCCTTTAATATTTTTTTAAAATTGACCTTAAATATTTTCTGGGTACACTTTAATAATACCTTGACTTTAAAGATTGTAAGAAATACCCGTAATTTGAAAGGTTTACAAAATATAGTAAATGCTTTTCCTACATATGCAGGAGCATTGTCGGTTTTAGCCAGTTTAGGAAGTCCAATAATAGAAAATGCATACAAACAATGAGCTATAACATGTTTAGCAGCCTCTCCTGTTCTGGCAGAGGCTACTATAAATTCAGAATAAGTATCCACTGTAACATGAACAAAGGACTGTTTGCCAAATGAAGGTATATGAGTAACATCTATTTGCCAAAGTTGTCCCGGTAGGAGTCCTTGAGGGTTAATTCCAAAACAAAGGGACAGATTGTAGTATAGGACACCTTGGACAGGATTTAACAATCTGCTGCACTGCTTCCCAAGAAAGTTGAAACTGTTTACACAGGGCTGCAGCGTTCTGGTGATGAATAGTATGAGACTGGATTGCTTGATCTGTCATGGTTGCCCCAATAATTTTCTTTTGGGTAGTTTGATCAACAAGGGCATTCCCCTGTGCCATAGCTCCAGGGAGCATGGAGTGAGCTCGAATATGTCCTATAAAACATGGAGCTCTATGTTGAAGTACAAGTCTTTGAGGAAGGAGAAATTGCTAAAATAGTTCCTCATCAGCAGTTGTCCCTAAGACAGCAATCTCTATAGTGGAAACAACCATAAGTAAATATTTGCTGTCTGTATCCAGATTATAGGAGGAACATGGCAAATGCTGAAAAGCCATGATGATGGCATGTAATTCTACTCTTTGAGCTGATTTTAAAGCAACTGTTTCAGTATAAACTTGTCCATCGATTATTAAGCCTGCTATTCCTGAGCTGGATCCATCAGTAAAGACTGTAGGTGCTTCAGGAATGGGCTCATTAACAACTGTCTTTGGAAAAGCAAATGTAGTAATTAATGAAAATTGAACTATTTTATCAGCTGGGTAGTGAGAATCAATTTGGCCTGTAAAATTCGCAAAAGCAATTTGCCATTTAGTGGAAGTTTCCCAGAGCCATTGTTGTTGATCCTTTGAAAAAGGAATAACAATAATTTGAGGCTCAAAACCTGTAATCTGTAAGAGTCAGCTACACCCCTTGATAAGGAGGCGACAAGATCAAAATATGAAGATGAAACTTTCTTAGAAGTAACACCTAAATGAATCCATTCAATAGGACCTGAAGCTTGCCACAATAGTCCCGTTGGAGTGTAACTCGAGGGACAAATTAGTAAGGCAATTGATTTTTCAGGATTTATGCATTTTAGTTGTGTTTGTTGCAAGGCCTTTTCTACAAGCTTTAAAGCTTGTTGTCCCACAGCTGTAAGTAGCCGAGGAGAAGCTGGTTCAGCCGAGTCTCTAAGACTATCAAAAAATAGCTTCAGTTTTCTGGTAGTTAATTTCAAGGAAGTTCTAAGCCAATTAATATATCAATAATTTCTGAAAATTATTTAAAATTTAAAAATGATCTGTTCTGATTTCTAATTTTTGTGGATGAATTTGTTGTCCCTCAATAATTTGTCCTAAAGAAGAGAAAGGTAAAGATTGCTATATTTTTTTCAGGAACTATATAAAGTCCTGATTCTTTCAAAGACTATTCTAGTTGTTGCAAAGTAGTCAACACAATGTCTTTATCTGGATGAGCGATAAGAATATCATCCATATAATGAATTATGTACACCTTAGGGTGCTGCCTTCATACTGGAGAGACAGCCTGAGCAACATATTTTTGGCACAAGGTAGGACTATAGCCATACCTTGAGGCAAAATTCTCCATTGGTATCGCTCCATGGGAGCCTGGAAATTAAGTGAAGGAACACTGAATGCAAAATGCTTGCAATCATGAGGGCTTAAAGGAATAGTAAAAAAGCAATCCTTCAAGTCAAAATTACAAGGTGAAAATCCCATGGAATGGCAGTAGGAGAAGGGAGTCCTATCTGGAGAGGACCCATAATTTCCATAGTCTTATTTATTGCTCTCAAATCTTGTAATAGTCTCCAGTTTCCTGATTTATTTTTAATGACAATTATAGGCGTATTCCATGTGCTATTAGATGGTTCAATGTGCCCAAGCTGTAGCTGCTCTTGTACCAATTGAGCAGCTGCCCTAAGTTTCTCCTGAGAAAGGGGCCATTGGTCTACCCATACAGGATTATCTGATTTTCAAGTAATTGGGTCTTCACAATGCATGATTGGGGTAGCAGGAGCTATCAAGGCCCCTATGCTAAATTTTGATATCCTAATCTACACCTTCTGGTATTGGGTGCCATTTCTATGGGGGTGAGAATTCCCCGCTGTTCTTTCTCTAGTCCCTTAGTGGACAAATTTCCCTGATTCAGCATTTGAGTACTGACTAAACTATTAGGACTGACAAGCAATGCTCCCATATTTTTCAAAATATCTCTACCCCACAAATTAACTGGCAATCCAGGGAGCACATAAGGCTGAAAAAGTCCAGAATACCTTCTTTATCTTCCCATTGTAAAAAAAAAACTAGAGTTTTGTTGAGGGGATTTACTCTGCCCTATACCTTGTAATTCTGTGGCTGCTGCATGAGTGAGCCAGAAAGGAGGCCAATGTAGCTTAGCAATAACAGATACATCAGCTCCAGTATCTAAAAGTCCTTTAAATTTATGCCCTTATATTGTTAGTTCCATTTCAGGGCGTTCCTGATCTATTTTTTGAATCCAATTGGCAAAATCAGTGGAGCCACATCCTTGATTCTCTCGAGGTTCCTTTTGCAGGGTTTGGCCTTGTCTTAAAAGAGATTAAAAATGGATTAATTGAGCAATTTTTATGTCAGGGGTCATAGTGACTATAGTCCTCAGAGTGTGAGCCATTACTTTAATTTCCCCTGTATAATCTGAGTCTATTAGTCCAGGAAGAACAAAAAATTCTGTCATAGTTAAATTACTTCTGCCTAACAAGAGTCCTAGTGTGTTACTGGGAAGTTGCCCAAAATTCCAGTGGGCTCGAGGTCCCATCTCTGGAGTTAATATGAATTGGGAGGTGAGACTGAGGTCCAGTCCTGCACTGCATGTTGTTCCCTGGAATAGTTGGGCAATGTTTGGCCTGCTGGAATCAGAATTTGCTGAGGAAACACCGACATTGCCCCTATTGTTTGATGGGGCCGGGGAGGGCCCCATTGTCCATTTCCCTGAATTAACTACTCTCTGGTAGTATATTGAGACCTACACTCATTCACTCAATGTTTCTCTTTTCTACAAAGTGGGCAGAGGTTCAGAGCCTTAAGGGCTGGCTGTCCTTGAGGGAGAGGCCAAGACTGATATCTAGGGGGAGCAGGGCAGTTTCTAGCAAAATGCCCTTAACTCCTGAATTGGAAACAATATCCACAGGCAGAAGTACTTCCTTGACCTTCCTTCTTTCATTTGTTCTACTCTTTATCAAAGTATCATCCTGGAAATCTTACCTCAGCATCTGTGGCAAAAGCAAGACCTTGCATGTATGAAGGCCCTACATCGGCCTGACCAGGAAGTGGTGCAGTGGATAGAGCATTGGACTGGGATGTGTAAGACCCAGGTTTGAGACCCCGAGGTCGCCAGCCTGAACACGGGCTCATCTGCCTTGAGCAAAAACAGCTCACCAGCTTGGACCCAAGGTTGCTGGCTTGAGCAAGGGGTTACTTGGTCTGCTGAAGGCCCACGGTCAAGGCACATATGAGAAAGCAATCAATGAACAACTAAGGTGTCAAAACAAAAAACTGATGATTGATGCTTCTCATCTCTCTCCGTTTCTGTCTGTCTGTCCCTATCTATCCCTCTCTCTGACTCTGTGTCTATATATATATATATATATATATATATATATATATATATATATATATATATAAAGCCCTACATCAGTGCATATTCTGATATAGTCCTCTATATCTCCCTTCTTACAGTGAGGCCATAGTGCAGCCTGACAAGCCAAATTAGCATTTTCATATGCTAACTGCTTTATTAAAATCTTTCCTGCATTCCTATCCTCTACTATTCTTCTAACTGCCTGAAGCAGCTTGAGACAAATTCTTGAAATGACTTATTAGGGTCCTGCTTAATTTTGCTCAACTCCTTTGTTTTGCCTAACTGTGTAAAACCTTACACATAAACAAGACAATTTACACACAAAAAACACAAGTATAACATATAACTTTGATCAATCCTAATAGTTAATTTGCTATTTGACTCCTAACTCTGAACACACCTCACAATGCACTAGCCAAATTAGTAAGTCTTAAGGATCTACATTCTGTTCTATTTAAATTTAAATGAGTGCTCCTTACAAGTTCTAAAATCATTTTTATTTTTTTCTAAATATTAGAGCCAGCATTTCCAATTTTTGCATGCAAATATAGAACTTAATTCAGGCCTTAAAAACAGACACATTTTAGACAACATTAAACAAAGACTAAACAGAAACAAGAATTAGATGAACCAGACAAACCAGAGAGAAACCCGAGATTTCAGAGCCCAACCAGATTAGAAAGATGCCTGTCTGATTTTAGTCTGGGCATTTTCTGACAGAAGGACTGAAGGATGGGACTAAATAAAATCTCTCCAAGAAAATTTGCTCTTGGCAGCTGCTGGGATATTTTCTATAGTCAGATTCAACATAGGTCCCCCACCTCAATTTCCAGGCAAAGAATAAGAAAGAAACAAAATGATAGTTCAGAAGATTGTAGTTAAAACATTAAAGAAAATCAGACCATACCAGGAAAAGCTGTAACTTTCCTAATACCTGAGTCTCCTATCCATTCTCAAAATCTATAGTTGCTGTAACTGGCGGCTCAGGTCAACTATGCTGAGATTTCTCCCCTACCTCAATGGCCTTTTCATGAAAGTCTGACTTCCACAGCAAATAATTACCCCCAGAGAAACAAGCATGAGCAATCACCTTCCAGTCATTTGGGAGAAGAGCCTTTGCCTTAATAGTATCTAATAAACCAAGTGAAAAGGGGGCAGTAGGCCCATACTGAACACAAGCAAGTTTAAGCTCTTTCAGAGTTCTAAAAGGTACAGGTTCATGTTCTCGCACTAGTCTCCTTGAATCATCCTGTCTTTCTACAACAGGAAAACAGGTAAAGCTATTTATTGTTTCCCTTATATTTTGAGCCTGGTCTATAGATTGTTGGAGAGGGGATTTCCCAGATTTTGAGCTATAGACTTTGGAATTAGCCCGATAAGGGAATGGAGGAGCAGAGGGTTGAACGTAGGAAGGAGCCGAGGGCAGCAGAGGCCCCGTGGCTAAGGCAGCCATAGCCACGGATTTTTTTATCCCTTGAGTCATCCTCAGATTTCAAGTTATCCTCATATTCACATCCCTCTGTTTCCAGCTCACCGTGATAATCTTCATACAAGGATTTGTCCTCATATGGAAACATTTCTATGAAAAAGCCCCCTATATTTTACCCTAACTGTCCCATAGTTTTTACTCCCAATTATACTTTCCCCAAAAACTTTCTTTACTCACTGTGCACACTTCACTTGGGGAGTTCCATCACCTGCCTTCAGTTTAGTTTTCTCGTCCTCAAGTCTTCTGTTCAGGCGCCACTTGCCGCAGACCAGCGCGGCTCCTAATTCTGGGTTTTGAGAGAGAACAGTGTGGAATAAAGGAAACAGACTTATTAAGAAAAAAGGATGAGATCGGGAGGACTCTTAAATGCTGATGGCAGTATCCGAGTGCTCCATAGCCCCAGTTTGCTTTATTATATAGTCATATGCAAATCGAGGAAGTCCTTGATACAAAGTTACACATCTGAGGCTAAAACAGGAACTCTCCCAAGGCATAAACAGGAATCCCCCTACCATGCTTAAGTGAAATTTACCAACATCTGAACAAAGAAAGAGTAAGAGGAAGGGCATGTAAATTGCTCCCAGCAACTTAAGCAGGCAAGTGAAGTGGGTGCAAATACTAAGCATCATAGTCATTATGGAGGTGAAGGGGAAAACAGCCTTTTGCTAAGCCTCGAATCTACAAAGGCTTTTTGCCATTTACAGTCCACAACACCAGCCTGATTCTCCTCATCCTCCAAAGAGGAACTGAAAACATCAGCTCCTGCTGCCGGGCTTAAGCCCCAGGCCGCCACTGCCTTCTGCTCTGCTGACCTTGCAGCCCCAGCTCTGGCCTCAGCCCCGGCCTCCCACCACTGCTGGCTCTCCACAACATCCAGGGCAATCTCCAGCTCACGAACCTGTGATTCCTTCTCCAGTGACTACTCCATTTCCAAGCAAATCTCACAAACCTGGTCAGCCTCCTTCTCCTATACTTGCTCCAGCTCCAAGGTTGGCATCTCTTTCTCCTGCGTTTGCTTCAGCTTCTTCCACTGCTCCGTTTGCAGGTCCCAGGAAGCCTCTTCCACAGAGCTCTTGGTTTCCTCACACGTGGTTGTAGTCAGCCAGCCTATGGCCCCCAAAAAAACAACCATGGGGAACCATAACAGTAGCCAGTCCTCTACTGCACCGCTTGAAGGTGGTGGTGGCTCCTTGCCGATCTGTATTGAATCCTGCCACCAACTGTGCCAAATGTAAAGCCAGTAGCCACAGCACCATCACAGCTGCCTGGCCCATGCAGGTTCACATTTGATTTGGACATATGGATGAAACAACGAAGCCAAGAACTGGTGGGCCATAGCTTTAATCCTAGCTTGCACCCAGCGGGCAAGAAATACACACAGTGGGAAAACACTTCCCTTTCCATTCAGGGCTCCCAAAGCCACTGACTTATCTGAGTTTTCTAGAGTCAAAGGTTTCTAGCTCACCAGCCTTATTCACCTCTGTTCCCCATCTCCTCTCTGCACAAACTCTGTACAAACTGGCTTCTCCTTCAGCACTCTGCCATCTTGGCTGCTTCTCCTCTCTTCCACGTGGCCTTTCTCTGCTCTCCTCTAGCATGGGCTCCTCTGCACCATTTTATAGTGTAGAAATCAAAACCTTCAATCCAATATACAAACAAGGAAGTCTCTGATACAAAGTCGCTTATCTGAGGCATAATAGGATTCCTCATGAGAGTGCACCACCCCTATCAGGCAACAGTCAAGGGTGTGGGGAAAAGCTTAGTCTTAAAACTAAGCCTTAGGCTGTAACGACCCTGCCTGCTTACAGCCTGTCCCCCACACCCAATTCAAACTATAAGTGAGCAAACATATATATCATTATTTACAAACTTACTTGATTAATATTCCATGTATGGCCAGTAGCTGTGGCCACCATCACAGTGCCTGGCCTATGCAGGTTCCCATTTGATTTGGACAAACAGTAATGAAATGATGGAGCCAAGAACTGGTGGGCCATTATTTTTAATCCTAGCTCGCACCCAGCGGGCGAGAAATACACACAGTGGGAAAACACTTCCTTTTCCATTCAGGGCTCCTAAAGCCACTGACTCATCTGAGTATTCCTAGAATCCAAGGTTTCTACCTCACCAGCCTTATTCACCTCTGTTCCCCATCTTCTTCTCTCTGCACAAATTCTACACAAACTGGCTTCTTCTTCTGCACTCTGCCATCTTGGCTGCCTCTCTGCTGCAATGCTAATTTCAGGAACCAACAGAGAGCAAGCCCCCAGTCTGCCCCCTGTTATAGTGTAGAAATCAAAACCTTTAAGCCAATATACAAATAAGGAAGTCTCTGATACAAGTCACTTATCTGAGACATAAATGGGATTTCTCATAAGAATGCACCACCCTACATCAAGCAATAGTCAAGGGTGTGAGGAAAAGCTTAGTTTTGAGAAGACCTTAATATCAGAAGGGAGGGAAAGGCTTAGTACAAGGGTCAGGAACCTATGGCTTGAGAGCCAGATGTGGCTCTTTTGATGGCTGCATCTGGCTCGCAGACAAATATTTTTTTTTTTATAAATAAATTTTTATTTTAATGGAGTGACATCAATAAATCAGGGTACATATATTCAAAGAAAACATGTCCAGGTTATCTTGTCATTCAATTCTGTTGCATACCCATCACCCAAAGTCAGATTGTCCTCTGTCACCTTCTATCTAGTTTTCTTTGTGCCCTTCCCCCACCCCCTCCCCTTCTCCCTCCTTCCCTCCCCTGTAACCACCACACTCTTGTCCATGTCTCTTAGTCTCATTTTTATGTCCCACCAATGTATGGAATCCTGCAGTTCTTGTTTTTTTCTGATTTACTTATTTCACTCCGTATAATGTTATCAAGATCCCACCATTTTGTTGTAAGTGATCCGATGTCATCATTTCTTATGGCTGAATAGTATACCGTGGTGTATATGTGCCACATCTTCTTTATCCAGTCTTCTATTTTTTTTTTTACAGTGATTAAAGCCTTTGAGCAAACTCTTGGCCAATACAGCAAAAATCCATAAAAGAGTAGTGTCCTTATCTTGTTCACCAAGTCCAAGTTGGCCCCAACACCATGCCAAATCCCTGAAAAATGCAACCCAACCCCAGTTCAGTCTGTTAAGAGCTGTCACAAGTAGCAGGAGTCAAGGAAAAGTCTACATCCAGGAAAAGTCCGCATGGCACTGGAATTGTTGTCACAATTCTATACTTTGCAGCTCACGTCCAAGTCCCAATGACCACTGCTTCTACTGGTAATGATTCAGGTAGACTGGAAAAACCATCTGTAGCATGTGTGGAGATGGAGCTTCTGTTCTCCTCTGCCTGGAGAGATGAGACCAGGTTGCTTTTCCCTGGAGCTCTGCGACTGTGGCTTGGTAAAGAGAACCTTGGGATACACTAAGCTGGGTGGCAAAGGTAGATTCATAATAAAAGTTGGCAAAAGGGGGAAAGAGAGCTCTAAATTAGGAGTAGGTCCCAGCCTGAAATATGAGTGGGGCATTGAGGTAGGAGGAATAAAGGAAACACTATATATTAAACAAAGCAGCAGAAAATAGGACTATCAACATCCACAACAGAGATTTTTGAGGGAAGAATTAAACACCTGACTATTCAGGGAAGACATAGTTAAGTGGCCCTTGTGCAAATGAGATCAGTTTACCTGCTTCTTGGAAGAAATACCCTAGGCTCGTCCACAGTGTCATAGGTGGGGCCAACGGCCCTGGGCACCTTCAGCCTTCAGTGGCAAACCCCAGCATTCTGGGCAAGGTTAGGTCATAGGTGGCTGGAGCAGGGCTGGAAGAGACTGAACCCTCCCTTAGAGGAGCGAGGGAGAAGCCTACCTTCCAGTGTCCTTGTTTTCTCACAGCAGAGGCATGTAAGTCTGGCAGGCTTTAGCTCAATGACCTTCCTTTTCACTATTGAAGCAGGACCCAGATGGCATTCTATGAGACCCCTTTGGGGCATTGGAGCCTTTAAGGGCATATCCTAAAAGCTGGTAGTTCCCCTGATCTCTATTGGGCTTTTTCTGCCTCTTGATATCTTAAAGGCCATGCTCAGAAGATCTCGCTGAGGGGTTTGAAGATCCCCATCCGCCTATATAAATCTTTTCCATATATCTGGAGCTATTTGGAAAAAGACAAAACAGTGTTATTAGCTGGATCAAATAAAGAAGGTAGTAGTTTGCAGGAGAAAAAAATTTGGCGTCTCTTGTTCATCAGCATTCAAAAGAAATTAAAAAAAATTTTAAGTAAAAAGCATGATATGGTAGACCCATAGGCACTCCAGAATATGACTCCCCCCTTTTAAATTTTTTTTAAATTGACCTTAAAATATTTGCTGGGTACACTTTAATAATACCTTGACTTTAAGGGTTGTAAGAATGACAAAATACAGTAAATGCTTTTGCTCCATATGCAGGAGCATTGTCAGTTTAACCAGTTTAGGAAATCCAATAATAGAACAATGCATACAGACAATGAGCTATAACATGCTTAGCAACCTCTCCTGTTCTGACAGATGTACTATAAATCCAGAATATGTATCCACTGTAATGTGGACATAGGACTGTTTGCCAAATGAAGGTATATGAGTAACATTCATTTGCCAAAGTTGTCCTGGTATGGGTCCTTGAGGGTTAACTTCAAATGAAGGGGCAGATTGTAATATAGGACCCCTTGGATAGGATTTCCTAATCTGCCGTGCTGTTTCCCGAGAAAGTTGAAACTGTTTACACAGGGCTGCAGCGTTCTGGTGATGAATAGTATGAGACTGAATTGCTTGATCTGTTATGGTTGCTCCAAATAATTTTCTTTTGGGTAGCTTGATCAACAAGGGCATTCCTAGGCCCTGGCTGGTTTGCTCAGTGGTAGAGCATCGGCCTGGTGTGCAGAAGTCCTGGGTTCGATTCCCGACCAGGGCACACAGGAGAAGCGCTCATCTGCTTCTCCACCCCTCCTCCTCTCCCTCCCCTGTGTCTCTCTCCTCCCCTCCTGCAGCCAAGGCTCCATTGGAGCAAAGTTGGCCTAGGCGCTGAGGATGGCTCTGCGGCCTCTGCGTCAGGCACCAGAATGGCTCTGGTTGCAAGAGAGCAACACCCCAGATGGGCAGAGCATCCCCCTCTGGTAGGCGTGCCGGGTGATCTTGGTAGGGCGCATGCGTAGAGTCTGTCTGACTGCCTCCCCGTTTCCAACTTCAGAAAAATACACAAAAAAGGGCATTCCCTTGTGCTAAAGCTCCAGGGAGTATGGGGTAAGCTCGAGTATGTCCTATAAAACATGGAGCTCTATGTTGACATACAAGTCTTTGAAGAAGGAGGAACTGTTGAAATAGTTCATCAGCATTTGTCCCTAAGACAGCAGTCTTTATAGTGGAAACACCATAAGTAAATATTTGCTGTCTGTATATAGATTAAAGGGGGAATATGGCAAATGCTGAAAAGCCATGATAATGGCATATAATTCTAGACTTTGAGCTGATTTTAAGTTGACAGTTTCAGTATAAAGTTGTCCATTGATTTGCAAGAGTGATTTGCCATTTAGTGGAAGTTTCCCAGAGCAATTGTTGTTGATCCTTTGAAAAAAGGAACAACAATAATTTTGAGGCTCAAAATCTATAAGCTGCAAGGGTCACCTATGCCCCTTGATAATCCAGGAGGCAACAAGATCAAAATATGAAAGTGTATTCCATGGGATATTAGATGGTTCAATGTGCCCAAGCTGTGGCTGCTCTTGTACCAATTGAGCAGCTGCCCAAAGTTTCTCCTGAGAAAGGGGCCATTGGTCTACTCATACAGGATTATCTGATTTCCAAGTAATTGGGTCTGCACAATGCGTTACTGAGGTAGCAGGAGCTACCAAGGCCCCTATGCTAAATTTTGATATCCTAATCCACACCTTCTAGTATTGGGTGCCATTTCTATGGGGGTGAGAATTCCTCGCTGTTCTTTCCCTAGTCCCTTGGTGGGCAAAAATCCCCAATCAAGCATCTGAGTACTGACTAAACCATTAGGGCTGACAAGCAATGCTCTCGTATTTTTCAAAACATCTCTACCCCACAAATTAACTGACCATCCAGGGAGCACATGAGGCTTTAAAAAATCCAGAATGACCTTCTTAATCTTACCAATGTAGAAAACTAGAACTTTGTTGAGGGTATTTACTCTGCCCTATACCTTGTAATTCTGTGGCTGCTGCATGAGTGGGCCAGGAAGGAGGCCAATGTAGCTTAGCAATAACAGATACATCAGCTCCAGTATCTAAAAGTCCTTTAAATTTATGCTCATGTATTGTTAGTTCCATTTCAGGGCGTTCCTGACCTATTTTTTTAAAATCCAATTGGCAAAATCAGAGGAGCCAAATTACCAATTTGCTTGGGGCCCCTTTTGCAGGATGTGGCCTGAGAAGCAGAATTAGCATCCTTATACTATTCTTCTAACTGCCTGAATTAGCTGTGAGACACTTTTTTTTTTTTTTGATTAATTTTGATGGGGTGACATTGATAAAATTGTCTTCTGTCACCTTCTAACTGGTTTTCTTTGTGCCCCTCCCCTCCCCAAACTCCTCCATCTCCTCCCCCCCCACCCTGTAACCTCTACACTGTTGTCCATGTCTCTGAGTCTCATGTTTATGTCCCACCTATGTATGGAATCATATAGTTCTTAGTTTTTTCTGATTTACTTATTTCGCTCAGTATAATGTTATCAAGGTCCATCCATGTTGTAAAAGATCTGATGTCATCATTTCTTATGGCTGAGTAGTATTCCATAGTATATATATACCAATGCTTTTTAATCCACTCGTCTTCTGATGGACACTTGGGCTGTTTCCAGATCTTTGCTATTGTGAACAATGCTGCCATAAACATGGGGGTGCATTTCCTCTTTTGGAACAGTGCTATGGTGTTCTTGGGGTATATTCCTAAAAGTGGTATAGCTGGGTAAAAAGGCAGTTCAATTTTTAATTTCTCGAGGAATCTCCATACTATTTTCCACAGTGGCTGCACCAGTCTGCATTCCCACCAGCAGTGCAGGAGGGTTCCCTTTTCTCCACATCCTCACCAGTACTTATTCTGTGTTGTTTTATTGATGAGCGCCATTCTGACTGGTGTGAGGTGATATCTCATTGTGGTTTTAATTTGCATTTCTCTAATCATTAGTGATGTTGAACATTTTTTCATATGCCTATTGGCCATCTGTGTGTCCTCTTTGGAGAAGTGTCTATTCATTTCTTTCACTCATTTTTGATTGGATTGTTTGTCTTCCTGGTATTGAGTTTTACAAGTTCTTTATAAATTTTGGTTATTAACCCCTTATCAGACGCAATGTCAAATATATTCTCCTATTGTGTAGTTTGTCTTTTTATTGTGTTCTTATTGTCTTTAGCTGTGCAGAAGCTTTTTAGTTTGATAAAGTCCCATTTGTTTATCCTGTCTTTTATTTCACTTGTCTGTGGAGACAAATCAGCAAATATATTGCTGCGAGAGATGTCAGAGAGCTTACTGCCTATTTTCTTCTAAGATGCTTATGGTTTTACGGCT